>NC_134402.1:315964587-317164587 GCF_038048845.1 Mixophyes fleayi
CCCTGTGTCATGGTATGTTCTGCTTATGTTCTGCGTATGTTTTGCGTTCCAAATGCTGAACTTCCTGTCAGTGGAACGCACATGCGTTCCACGGCGGAACTTAACGGCTGAAGCATTAAACTCTGGTAAGTTAAAATCTCTCTCTTTCTCTTCAGCCCTTAAGCGGAACTTAAGGGCTGAAGGCAGGTAGCGGGCGGCTGCTGTGCCCCCTTGGCTTTGTGCCCTGGGCGACGGCACCACCCTCGTTACGGCCCTGACGCACGCACACACACATTTATGTGTTTTTTTCCCACATCATCCTCAGTCCTAAGCTTATAGAAACATTAAATTAAACTGTGGGGTATATAAGAGAGTCCTAACGTGCATCCATGGCATGCCATTTAGAAAACTTCTACGTAAAATGTGTTTGCCCAGTCTTCGTGTTACATTTTTTAGGCCAAGATCAAGTGACTTTCTGATGGTGTCCACTGTGATCACAGTACATTGCAGTTTTCTTATATGTGAGTCAGATATTTCCATCCAGCCTTCACTCTGAACACTCATATGTACTGGCTGCACTTTTTTCATAGGGTTTAATCAGCCAATCAACCATGACGGCAGTCAGGGGAGGGCTGGCAGACTTTAGCCCGGGGGTCAAGCACACAGCACTGGCTCACAAGTAGCGGCCCATCCTTAAAGGGTACAATATATATTTTTGGTACAATATATATTTATCTATATAAAAAGAGGCTATTTTAGTGTTGCTTAATCCATATATATATATTTATGCCCAGGCCCAGAGCTGGATTAACCCCCTATGATGTAGCATGGTTATCATTTTAGAAAAATACACAGACAATACTGTGTGCACCACTGTTAGGTGTACACAGTTCTGCCTTCACGAGCAGTACACAGTTCTGCCTTCACGAGCAGTACACAGTTCTGCCTTCACGAGCAGTACACGGTGAAGCAGGACATACCTCCCAACTCACTCACTAAGTGAAACAGTCACTCAAATTTGGGACTGTCCCACCAGATTCAGGACAGTTGGCAGACTGTCCTGCTCTCTCCTACCTGTTCTTGTCACTGTCACCACTTGTGGCTGCTGGTTACTTTAGTTCCGTTGCTGGTTGTCTGGATCCTTGGAATATTGGAGGCCCTATATGGTAAAAGAAAAATAAAAAAAAAATGGGTACATAAAATTTACAAAACTTAGAAAACAACAATCCCCAGCATTAAATCAATATATAACCCACGTTTTATAATTAGATCCACGTTTATGCCCACATGCTTTAGTCACACATGCCTCCCCCTTCTGCCCACATGCTTTAGTCACACCCCACCTCTGCCCAGCACCTTTAGCCACACATGTCCCCCCTCTGCCCCCAGCACCTTTAGCCACACATGTCCCCACTCTGCCCCAGCACCTTTAGTCACACATGCCCCAGTCTGCCCCCAGCACCTTTAGTCACACATGTCCCAGTCTGCCACAGCACCTTTAGTCACACATGCCCCAGTCTGCCCCCAGCACCTTTAGTCACACATGTCCCAGTCTGCCCCCAGCACCTTTAGTCACACATGCCCCAGTCTGCCCCCAGCACCTTTAGTCACACATGCCCCAGTCTGCCCCCAGCACCTTTAGTCACACATGTCCCCTCTCTGTCCCCAGCACCTTTAGTCACACATGTCCACCTCTCCCCCCCCCTTCACACACACAAGCTCCCCCATCACAATACCCCTTCCTCTTACCTTTGACTCCAGGCATAGACAGACATGCTGCAGCTTCAGCACAGAACTCCATCAGCCCCGCTTACACTGTGTACCATGTGACCACAGAGGTCACATGACACAGTGATCTGAAGCTGTACCGAGATGCGATGGAGACAGCCTTTGCAGTCTGTGCAGGGGCTGTCACATCGCGTAGTACTCACTGCAGGGACATCATCCATTCACAGAATATTGTACTACAAGCTACATGGCTGCTGTGAGTACTACGCGATGTGACAGCCCCTGCACAGACCGCAAAGGCTGTCTCCATCGCATTACCACTGGACCGCCAGGCGGCCCAAAATACTGTTCTTCTGTCCGGCCCGGGTGCCATCTGCCCCCCTGCCTCCCGGGCCAGCCCGCCCCTGACTGCAGTGCTGGTTAAGCTGAATTAATGAGCAGTGAATTTGCCCAATCATTTCAATATGTTTTGCAGTGGTCTTTTGGTTTGTAACACATTCAGAGTTGAGTAGCAATGATTTACATTTAATTACCTTTTTTCCTTCTAATCTTTTATTAGCACTAGTCTGATAATAAATACTGTACTGTTTCTTTTTTAATTTTATGAATGTAATGATAACAACATTAAGAGAAAAAAAACTATGAGATACAATAGTGTATGACCTTATCTTTCTTTCTGTTGCTTGTTTATATTCTCACTTCAGTATAAAAATGAGTGTGGACTCTTCCAGGATAGATCTTGAGTGATGGAAGTAAAAGAAAACCTCACAAAAATCATCAGCAGTTTTATTATTATAGGATTTCCCACTTCTCATCCAATTCAGATCCTCTTATTCTTCAGTTTTCTCTTCATGTATATTTTGACCATTGTGGAAAACCTTCTTGTTATTATCATCATCTGGAATAGCTCAAAGCTCCACAAACCGATGTACTTCTTTCTGGGGCACTTGTCTTTCCTGGAGACCTGGTATGTAACAGTTACAGTTCCCAAATTACTTTCCATATTTCTGACAAATAACAGGGGGATTTCACTTACTGGCTGCATGACACAGCTATACTTCTTCCTTTTCTTGGGCTGTACTGAGTGTGTGTTATTAACTGTTATGGCGTTTGATCGATATGTAGCTATATGCAATCCCTTGCATTATGTCACTATAATGAACCATCGTTTTTGCTTCATATTGGCATTTTGCACCTGGCTCACTGGCTTCACTATATCATTTATAAAGATTTATTACATCTCTCGGCTCACTTTTTGTCATTCAAACCTTGTAAATCACTTTTATTGTGATGTGTCCCCCATGCTTAATCTTGCCTGCGCAGGCACGAAGGTAACTGAAGTTGTAGACTTTATCCTTGCACTGGCTATCCTCTTAGTCCCACTGTCGCTTACATGTTTGTCGTATATGTGTATTTTGAATACCATCCTTAAAATTCCCCATTCCAGTGGGCGTATAAAGGCTTTTTCTACATGTGCCTCTCATTTGGTTGTTGTGGTCATACTCTATTCAACCACACTTTTCATGTATGCTAGGCCGAGTAGGGCTCAGTCTGTTTATTATAACAAACTGGTGTCTGTTGTCTACACAGTGGTGACACCGTTTCTCAATCCCATCATCTACTGCCTAAGGAACAAGGAAGTGAAGGAAGCCATCTGTAAACTTGTCTTCAGGAACTGATCTAGTAAAAAATAGTCAGTAGATGCCTGCATTGCTCACATTTGAAAAATTTTCTCAGGCCTTCCAAATTGTATGTCTTTTATTTTTTGGAATCTACATATGCTAAATTACTGTTAATGGGAAATAGTTTCATGACCATTATTGTCACAACCATTTGATTTATATTTATAAATGGTAATATAAAACATTATTGCTTAACACACAGAACAGTGTCACATAATGTATGCAATAGTAGAAAAACCAAAGACTTCACCATTTCTAAAGTAAAGTTTGGATGAAAAATGAACCTCGGCTAGGACAAGTGGTTTAGATTATTTTTAATTTGTTTTGGTACTTTGTAGTGTATTTCAATATTCATGAAAACTAGAGATGCTCAGGCTCAGATCCCCGAGAACCGAACACACCCAAACTTACCACATCCGAGTATTTTCGCGTGCCATCGTTACGTCGTCGGATCTCGCGAGTTTTGGATTTTTATAAGTACCACCCTCCACGGCGATCCAGCGCCATTTCACAGAGGGACACAGAAGGGGTAGCACAGTTCTTGGCAGTCTCTAGTGCAGTTGGGCAGATTCATAGGTAGAAAAGAAAGAGGAGGGGTAGCAGTGTTCTTCAAAGTCTACAGTGACATTCAGGAGAGCTCCATTGCTCCATTGCTAATTGTCATTGCTGAAATAGAAACAGTAGGTCTGGCAGGCTTGGTCTTCTAAATTTGCAGTCACATTGTACTGTGTTATATAGGTAACATGCAAAGAGGAGAGCTACATTGCTCCATTGCTAATTGTCATTGCTGAAATATTAATAATAGGCAGAGCCTGATTAAGGGTCCTGGCCGCCCTAGGCTAATACGGCCGCAGCGCCCCCCCGAATATGTAGGTGTATAGGAACACTCCTGAATATGAATGTTCAGGTGTATTCTCCAGCATTCAAATTTAGACAGATTGTGCCATTGTCTCTTACCTGTTCTTGCTCTTCTCTCTTGCAACTTTGTTATCCTCTCGCTGGCTTCTGGAAAGTTGGTATCCTGTTTTAAAAATGCAAAAATTTATTGTAATGCAAAATGTTAACAAACCCTGAATGATTGGGCCCTTTAAATAAAACAAAACACTCCATTATGGACAGCTAAAAGTACCCCATTGTACAGGCATATATAAGCAACACCTGAATATTTGTGGTCAATCACATACAAACCTCTACCAGCCCCATCTCACTAATATTTACTAATCTAGTGATTGCTGAGACCACAGAGAGCATCCATGTGACCACCACACAATCATGAGATTATGCCCCCCAAAGCTGCTCTATTTTTTAAATACCCCCTACAGCCATTTTCCTTAACCACCCCCCACAGGCATTTTCCTTAACCCCTGCTGCAGCCATTTTCTTTAACCCCCACCTGCAGCCATTTTCCTTACCTCCCATCCTGCATCCATCCTCCCTGCAGCTATTTTCCTTACCTCCACTCTATAGCTATACCCCCCGTCACATCAAAACTCCCCCAGTCACATATATCAGCCCCCCTCCTCTGCCCTCCTTTACACATATCAACCTCTCTCCCTCCCTATAGATTTTCATGGCAGCTCCCCCCCCCTCCCACCCTATAGATTTGTATGACAGTCCCCCCTCTCCCTCCCTATACATATGCATGACAGTCCCCCTTCTCCCTCCCTATACATATGCATGGGAGCCCCCTCTCCCTCCCTATACATATGCATGGCAGTCCCCCCCTTTCCCTCCCTATAGATATGCATGGTAGTTCCCCCCTTTCCCCCCCTATAGATATACATGGCAGTCCCCCCCTTTTCATCCATATAGATATGCATGGCAGTCCCCCCCCCCTCTCCCACCCTATACATATGCATGACAGTCCCCCTCTTTTCCTCCCTATAAATATACATGGCAGTGTCCCCCCTCTCCCTCCCTATAGATATACATGGCAGTCCCACCCTTCACTTATCTGTAGTCGTGCTGGCCAACGTCGCTCCTCACTCCTCAGATCAGCAGACAGGAAGTGAAGACTTCCTGCTTCCTGTCTGCTGCACAGCAACAGGCAGCCTAACGATTGGCTGCCTGTTGCTGACCACTGACCACCAATGCTTTTGATCATCAAGACCTCCACCCCCCTCCCCCGTGGTGACCCCCCTCCCCCACCCCGAAAAAAAAATGAATGAATAAAAAAACAAAAATTCCCGCAGCGTCGCGCCCCCCGGGACCCAGCACCCCAGCCTGCAGCCTGATCAGCCTAGTGGTTGATCAGGCCCTGATAATAGGGCTGGCAGGCTTGGTCTTCTAAATCTGCAGTCACATTGTACTGTGTTATATAGGTAAAGCACAAAGAGGACAGCTCCATTGCTCCATTGCTAATTGTCATGGCTGAAATAGAAATAATAGGTCTGGCAGGCTTGGTCTTCTAAATCTGCAGTCACATTGTACGGTGTTATCAAAATGGATTCACAGCAGAACGTAGAACACCAGGAGCACCAGGCAGCTGCTGGCACCAGTCATGATGATAGTAATCCTCTACGTCATTTGCTAAAGCCTATGTTAAGTGCATAGTGTTTTTAAGTGAGGGAAACAAATAAAGGAAAAAAAACACCTTTTACCTTGGTCAAGAAAAAAAGACCTGTAACCCAGGCAAAGTTATCTGCAGAAAAACATAAAATTGGCAACATGCCATTCTACACATGCAGTGGAAAGAAAAGAATGAGGCCAAAATTTACTGCAGATGACTTGAAATTAGTGTTATTGAAGTTAATAATATTGTAGGGAGAAAAAAAGGCAAAAATATGTGATTTTAGCAAAAAAATAGGGATTTTTAAAAACATTGGGATCCAAAACCAAAACACGCAAGGGCGGTTTTGCCAAAACCAAAACATGAAGTTAATCCGGATCCAAAACCAAAACCGGAATACGGGGGTCAGTGAACATCTCTAATGAAAACCCTTCAATAAATGGCATTGTCTTTTGATTTACTTGAATATTACAGTGTTTATATTTATGTAAAGTATCACCTCAAAAAGCCAATATTGAGGTTTAGTCAACCCTGCTACTTCTCAGTATTGATGTCGCCTATTATCAGGAGACTATAGGACTGTGTAATTGAGACATAACTGTTTGCTTAAATGTTCTTTGTTTTGCCCTTCTTACAGTTTCTTTTCTAAAATAATTGTGTCCCCCACCTAGATGAACCTCTTTTTTTCTTTAATACATGTGCAAATTCCTTCTAAACAGATTGAAAGCAAATTCTGATTAATAACAGAGCAGCATATGTAAGGACTACAATGCAGAAAGATGGGGAGGGTGAATTATTTATGTAGAATAAAAGAAGCATATGTTTCTGTCTTTATATCTCTGTATGGTAATGGGGAAAGTAGTAGGTCTCTGAATACTAGCTTTGTCTATTTGCCCCAGTCAGTTTTATTATGAGATGTTGTGTGTTAGTGCCTTCACAGATGGATATTGGCCTTGCTCGTTAACAGTTACTGAATGTGACTTATAAGTGAGATGTTCACTGACCCCCGTGTTTTGGTTTTGGTTTTGGTTTTGGATGTGGATTAAGTTTGTGTTTTGGTTTTGGCAAAACCGCCATCACGTGTTTTGGTTTTGGATCTGTATTTTTTTGAAAAATTGCTAAAATATGCTAAAATCACATAATTTTGTTCTTTTTCTGTTCCTACATTATTATTAACCTCAATAAAACTAGTTTCCAGTCATTTCCAGTCAATTTAAACCACCTCACAGGTCCCAAAATTATTTTCATACACTTTCGGACAAAGACTGCAGCGAGCTGGCTGGATGTTAAGCGACAAACCAATGACACAAACACACGGCAGTTCCTACCACATCTAGGACACATTGGCACTTAGCAGTGGCAGCAAAGAAAAGTGGTGCAAGATGGAATTGTCCTTGGAACCTCCCACTCACCCTTATGTAAGATATTGAAAAAGACATATACAGTTTAACAAACCAATCACTCCAGTGACAAGAAGTGTTTGGTTTGTTTGGACTCCCACAAAACAATGTACTAATAGCTTTGCTGCCTTAAGCCCAACTTTGCTGTCAATGAACTCTACATTATTAAACCATGTCTGCTCGTGCTGCATCTTTAATCTCCTTCTCCACTGTGATTACCTCTCTCTCATCCCTGAAGAACTGCCAAACATATGTAGGCACATGAATGGATATTACAACTGGAGTGGCATTAGATCTTCTACAGACAGACTGTGATATGGAACATATGGGCAGCGTGGAATCCGTCATGTTGGAATACGCTGCATTGAACAGAGATTTAAACAAATATATAGATGCAGTTTAGGAGACTGTACTTAAGTTAAAATGTGACCCACCGGATGAGATCCCATATTTAAGGGAGCTTGTACACGAGAGATACACTGCCCTTCTGAAGAATAATACAGAGGAGGTAAAGCTTTGGAAGATGAAGATAAGGAGATCACCGTCACCCAGAGCACTTCGAGTTTCACTTGTCCTATAACTGTCAGGTTCTGCCTGCAAGCCCTATGCATTGCATGCTGCTTTGCCTGGCAGCTCCTGCCTTTTGGACTTTATTATTTGTTATATATATATATTGTGGCAGTACCTCTATTCAACCAGAGGTGCTGCTATTGTGCCTTCTTGTTGTACTAGGGGTTAACCTCCTCCTTAATTATCCCCTGCACCTGGGTGTTTCCCTATTTATACATGTCACTTCCAGCTTACATTGCTGGTTATTTTTGTTCCTTGCTGTTGTTGCTTTTCCATGCTTCTGTGCTTCTGGTTTACCTGCTGCCTGGGATCTCTTCATATCACCTGCTTACCTGCATCAGCCGTGTACCTGGTATTACTTTCTGCATTTTCCTGCTATGCTCATTACTACAATGTCTGGTTTGTACTTCCCAGCAATAAACTTCATGTGTTTCACCATATTCCTGGCCTTCTAGCTGTATTTTTGTATAGAAGCGTGACAATAACACAGTTGGAGATGGTGAACCCAGTGAAAAACAAAGTAAGTGGTCACACGTATGAGAGAGAAGCAATTGTAAAACTTCAGAAGGGTAAATCCGCCAGGTGTCCAAAAATTGGCTGTGATCACTCTGAAATAAGTATATTGGATCTTGTTCCAGACAATGCACTAAAAAGAGCCATTGACATTCACAGCAAAAAGCAAGGTCATCACTGAGCTTCGAAACGGCCCCAATCCCACCAAAAAATTAAAATATAGCTAGGTACCTTTGACATAAGGTGCAGATTACAAACACTTTGTGCAAAACTGATGAAACAGCAGCAAAGTGGAAGGTTTGAGTATACATATACACATCTATTTAGACATCCATACTTACATTAATTCTGCAAGCAACATTGTTCTTTGTTAATGAAACTGATGTCTTTATATCATTATAAAAAAATCCTCCACGATTCTTTGAATGTTGATAGTAGAGATGAGCGCATTTGGATTTCTGAAATCCGAGCCCACCCGAACGTTGCCGATCCGAGTCGGATCCGAGACAGATCTGGGTATTGGCGCCAAATTCAAATCTGAAACCGAGGCTCTGACTCATAATCCCGTTGTCGGATCTCGCGATACTCGGATCCTATAAATTCCCCGCTAGTCGCCGCCATCTTCACTCGGGCATTGATCAGGGTAGAGGGAGGGTGTGTTAGGTGGTCCTCTGTCCTGCTATATCTCGTGCTGTTCAGTTCTGTGCTGTGCTGTGCTGTGCTGTGCTCAGTCCAGTGGTGCTGTGTCCTGTGCTCTGTCCTTCTGAGTTCAGTGGTGCTGCTGGGTCCTGTGCTGTGTCCTGTTCAGTCCAGTGGTGCTGTGTCCTGTGCTCCGTGCTTCTAAGGGCATAGTTATTTCCCCAATATTCCCAAGTGTTTAAAAAAATAAAAAAAAGTTATTTAAAAAAATACAAAAAGCTAATTTAATTTTTTTTTAATTACAACAAAATTTGCACAACCAATCCTGCAGTATAAGCCCATTGGTACTGCAATATTACCAAGTTCACACATTCAGCAGTAAAAGTCCAGTGGTACTGCAATATTACAAAGTTCACACATTCTGCAGCATCAGTCCAGTGGTGCTGTGTCCTGTGCTCTGTCCTGCTGAGTTCAGTAGTGCTGCTGGGTCCTGTGCTGTGTCCTGTTCAGTCAAGTGTAGGGCGGGGGGGGGGGGGGGCATAGATACCCACCAAAGTAACGTGGTCCATTTAATTTCACTTTCTAGCTCCACAGTCTGTGCAGCCTGCTTTTATTTATCTTCAAAGTATTTACAAGCCTTGCAATCTAAATTAACTAGAGGTAGTGACGTGGTAGAACTCCAAAAGGCAGTTTGGAAGCCCCTGTACAAACTGGCTCTATTTTACCTGAGTTGTCCTCCCTCCAGTGTGTACTCGGAAAGAGTTTTTAGCGCAGCGGGGAACCTGGTCAGTGAGCGGAGAAGGAGGTTGCTTCCTCACAACGTTGAAAAAATGATGTTTATAAAAAAGAATAATCAATTCCTCAATGAAGTACAGCACTGCCCTCCAGATAGTACAGAGGGACCTGTGGTTGTGGAGTCCAGCGGGGACGAATTGATAATGTGTGATGAGGAGGAAGTACACACTGTAGGGGGAGAGGAATCAGAGGTTGAGGATGAGGATGACATCTTGCCTCAGTAGAGCCTGTTTAGTCTGTACAGGGAGAGATGAATAGCTTTTTTGGTGTGGGGGCCCAAACAAACCAATCATTTCAGCCAAAGTTGTTTGGTAGGCCCTGTCACTGAAATGATTGTTTTGTTAAAGTGTGCATGTCCTATTTCAACAACATAATGGTGGGTGGGAGGGCCCAAGGACAATTCCATCTTGGAACTTTTTTTTTTTGCATTATATGACCAATCAACAGTCGTTTGCCATTTTCAAAAAGTAAAACCAAATTTAAACAAATTCAAGAAATTAAACCAAAAGTAAAATGCCGTGTCATAATTTAAAACAAGAGGGATTGACGTGCTCTAGAACTACTGTATTGTTGTTTATATTTTATAAACACTACACTTGAAAGCTTGAGTCTTTCAATGAAAAAGTAACTCTCCATTGCACGAATATTTGCAACAGGGACAATTTTAAGAAAGTCAACAAATAACACTTCGACGCTGTCTGTCTTTATAAACACTACACTTGGAAGTTGGAGGAGGTATTGTGGCCCCGGCACCAAATTTACTACCGGGGCCACTCCACTGTGCAGTCCATATTTAGGTGTATCAGATATTAAACAACGGTGACAGTTGATGCCCAATTTTTTAATTATATTGTTGGCGCTGTAAAAAATTGTGTTCCGGGCACACCACACTACGCAGTCCATACCCTTTTTTGGTGGAATTCTGACACGTGGAGAGTTTTTTAATTATATTGTGGCCTCGGTACCAAACTGTGTACTGGGGCCACCACACTACGCAGTCAAGAAAGATAGATGCGTATCATAGATAAAGTACATTCAGTGTTGTGGGGCAAATCGAAAAATATTCAAAATGCACTGTCATTATCAAAAACAAGAGGTTTTGACACGCTGAAACTCCAACATGTATATGATGGAGAGGATGGAGGAGCAGCCGTATGTGCAGTGTAATGCAGACCTGTTGAAGGTTTTCTATATATTATATTGTGGTGGCCAGTGGCCAGTCCTCTACGCAGTCCAGATACTATATTTGGGTGTAATTCAGACCTGTTGAAGGTTTTCTATATATTTTTTATTGTGGTGGCCAGTGCCCACTACTCTACGCAGTCCAGATACTATTTTTGGGTGTAATTCAGACCTGTTGAAGGTTTTCTATATATTATATTGTGGTGGCCAGTGGCCAGTCCTCTACGCAGTCCAGATACTATTTTTGGGTGTAATTCAGACCTGTTGAAGGTTTTCTCTATATTTTTTATTGTGGTGCCCAGTGCCCACTACTCTACGCAGTCCAGATACTATTTTTGGGTGTAATGCAGACCTGTTGAAGGTTTTCTATATATTATATTGTGGTGGCCAGTGGCCAGTCCTCTACGCAGTCCAGATACTATTTTTGGGTGTAATTCAGACCTGTTGAAGGTTTTCTATATATTTTTTATGTGGTGCCCAGTGCCCACTACTCTACGCAGTCCAGATACTATTTTTGGGTTTAATGCAGACCTGTTGAAAGTTTTCTATATATTATATTGTGGTGGCCAATGGCCAGTCCTCTACGCAGTCCAGATACTATTTTTGGGTGTAATTCAGACCTGTTGAAGGTTTTCTATATATTATATTGTGGTGGCCAGTGGCCAGTCCTCTACGCAGTCCAGATACTATTTTTGGGTGTAATTCAGACCTGTTGAAGGTTTTCTCTATATTTTTTATTGTGGTGCCCAGTGCCCACTACTCTACGCAGTCCAGATACTATTTTTGGGTGTAATGCAGACCTGTTGAAGGTTTTCTATATATTATATTGCGGTGGCCAGTGGCCAGTCCTCTACGCAGTCCAGATACTATTTTTGGGTGTAATTCAGACCTGTTGAAGGTTTTCTATATATTTTTTATTGTGGTGCCCAGTGCCCACTACTCTACGCAGTCCAGATACTATTTTTGGGTGTAATGCAGACCTGTTGAAGGTTTTCTATATATTATATTGTGGTGGCCAGTGGCCAGTCCTCTACGCAGTCCAGATACTATTTTTGGGTGTAATTCAGACCTGTTGAAGGTTTTCTATATATTTTATTGTGGTGCCCAGTGCCCACTACTCTACGCAGTCCAGATACTATTTTTGGGTGTAATTCAGACCAGTTGGTGGGTTTTTAATTATATTGTGGGGAACACTCCTCTACGCAGTCCAGAAAGATACCTCGTTGCAACGTTTTGTACTAAAAAAAAAAAATATTGTGAGGTGTTAGGTGTTCAGAATAGCCTTTAAATTAGTGTAAATGATTGTTATTGAATGTTATTGAGGTTAATAATAGCGTAGGAGTGAAAATAAGCCCAAAAACTTGATTTTTACACTTTTTAGTTTTTTTTCAAAAAAAATCCAAATCCAAAACCTTAAATCCGAACCAAAACCTTTCGGCAGGTGTTTTGCGAAACAAATTCGAACCCAAAACATCGCGAAAATCCGGATCCAAAACACAAAACACGAGACCTCAAAAGTCGCCGGTGCACATCCCTAGTTGATAGTAGGATCAGGTGGAGTTACGGCTGCGGTGTCACGAATTTTGGTCAATTCTTTTAAAGTAGACCAGAGGGTAAATGTATCAAGCTGAGAGTTTTCTGGCGGATTTGAAAAACCAATCAGATTCTAGCTATCATTTATTTAGTACATTCTAGAATATGATAGCTAGAATCTGATTGGTTGCTATAGGCAACAACTCCACTTTTCAAAACCGCCGGAAAACTCTCAGCTTGATACATTTATCCCAGATGTCAAGATATTGTGCTGAGTCATCTGCATCATCAATGGGTGTCTTGGGAAAGCTAAGTTTTGCAAAGCACACAACAGTTTATAACACATCTAGGCAACATTGAAACACAGCGGTAGCTGAAAAGAACAGTGGTGCAAGATGGAATTATCCTTGGGCCCTCCCATCCACCCTTATAAAGGATCTTAAAAAGCACCTGCATACTTTAACAAACAAAGCACTTCAGCAACAACGAGTGCCACTTTTGTGGCTGAAATGCTTGGTTTGTTTGGGCCCCCCCAAAAAACAAGCTAACAATGGGCTTGAGGCAGCTAATCTAACAGTGCTGTCAATGAACTCTACAGTGGCAAGATGTTGTTGTCATCATCTTCCACCTCATCCTCATTCTCATCAGTGTGTACATCATTCTAACATAATATTAATTCGTCCCCCGCAGGAGTCCACCATTACGGAAGTCTCTGTAACATAAAAAAACAAAAATGTAAAAAAAAAGCTTTTGTCTTTTTAAAGAAAAAAAACACATCTTTAATAAAGGTGTAACTCTACTGTAGAAAAACATAAAATTACCTTCATGCCAGTCTAAGAACTGCTTCCACTGGTGCAGGACTTACACAAACAACATCATTGTCATCAACATCCTCATGAGCGCCGTCGTCAGCTACACAGATACCCCCCTTATCCTGTTGCAAATTTGTGTATCACCTGCTACACTAAGAGGCATACCCCTGACAACCTGTTTGAAAAACGAAGGGATGTCATTGCAACATGGCTTATCCCGCTTAGACTCTCTTGAGGATATGTCATTTCTGATAACGCCATTAATATTGTGAGAGCATTACAGTGGGGAGTATTCCATCACATTCCCAGTCTTGCTCACACAATCAACCTGGTGGTACAGAGCTTTTTACAAAATGATATTGACATGCGGGAGATGCTGTCTGTGTCCACAAATAATTTGGTTTATTTTCGGCATTCTGCAACAGCATGTAGGAGATTGCAGTAGCTGCAAGAAGAATAGAATTTGAGAGGGAATGTAGTTTAATCCAGTGCAGTGGAGAATAATTTCCGTGTTGTGCAAGGTGCTGAAACCACTCTAAGTAGTCACCTGTGAAGTGAGTTCAGACACTGTTAGCTTGAGTCAAGTGATTCCCCTAATTAGACTTATTGGAAAAGAAAATAGAGAATTTGAAGAAGATGAAATTAAGCAATTCCGCTAACTATGTAGTAGTTGTAGATCATTTAATTTATTCACTTCCCCAGGATCTGAGAGTTATCAACATCTTGAAATTGGATAACTAAAATTTGGCAACTGTGCATGATCCTAGGTTTAAGAGCTATGTCTTCTCTTTCTTTCCAACTGACCCAGATCTCAAGAGATGCAATGAGCTCCTGGTCAGCAAACTGAAAGCTCAAGTGGTACATGACACGACAACGTCTCCTCCCGCAGCATGTTTGGCAACTGCTGGTAGGAAAAAACTTAGCTTTCCCAAGACACCCAGTGATGGTGCAGATGAGTCAGCATTTGGTCTGGTCTAAAAGAATTGCCCAAAAATCGTGACAGGTCTGTCATAAAAGTAACTACAAATTCCACGAGGAAGGCCATTACTGGCAATTACATCAAAGTACAGAGACTTCAGTAATGGTGGATTTCAGCAGGGATGAATTCGTATTGTGTGAGGATGATGTACACACTGATGAGGGAGAGGATGATGACCATGTAGATTGCAGGTGCTGGGATCTAGCTGAGAGAAATGATCTAGCTGATGCTTGTATGCTTGTTAATATTTTGGGTAGAATGGCATGTTGGCAATTTTATGTTTTTCTACAGTAAACATTCACCCTTATTAAAGAGATGTTTTTTTCTTTAAAAAGGTAAAAGCTTTTTTTTTTCTATTTACATTTTTGTTTCCCCGACTTAAAACCACTATGCACTTGAACATAGGCTTTAGCAGATGATGTAGAAGGATTAGTATCATCATGTCTGGTGCCAGCAGCTGTTTAGTGCTCCTGGTCTTCTGTGAACTGATGTGATTTCATATTGATGGCACAGAGCAATGTGACTGGAGGGTGACATGAACAATGAGACTGAAGAGTGACAAGAACACTACTACCACTGTTTCTGTGTGACCAACGGTACAGAGACTGGAGAATGACAAGAACACTGCCATCCCTCCTGTTTCTTTATAAGCTATGGCACAGTAGAATGTGACTGGAGACTTTAAATAACACTGCCAGCTCTATTATTTCTGTTTCAGCAGGGAACACTGCCATCTCTTCTGTTTCTAGGTGACCTATGGCACAGTACAATGTCACTGGAGACTTTTAAGAACACTGCCAGTCCTCCTCTTTCACTTTCATTAATCACACTGCCCAACTGCACTGGAGAATGCCAAGAACCCTGCTACCCCTTCTGTGTCTCTCTGTGAAATGGCGTCGCATCTCCGTGGAGTGCGTTACTTATAGAATCCAAAACTCGTGACATCCGAGGGTACACGAAAGTACCGAGCCTGCTCGACTTGGTACTCGGATCTACAATGTTCGGGTGGACTCGGTTTTCCAAAAACAGAGCCAGGGCATCTCTACTTATATAAGTCCACTCATACATTTCACTACGCTGGTTAAGTATACATTTAATTGCATTTTACGACTTTTCTATATGTTAGTATGAACTTAGGGGGTAAATGTATCTAGCTCCGAATTTTTAGCTATTTTTAAATCGCGGCAGATAACTGGCGATTTCATTCCTCAAGTTGCTATATGTAGCGATTTTTTTTTTGACTGAACTTCAAAATCACTGTTTATCTCTTGCGATTTGCGGTGCATTAAACTCGGCCATGTTTAGCTGAATCTCGCCATTTGCAAGCAAATAGTCTTTAGTGATTGGTTGAATGTTTTACTTTGAAAATACCACAATTTTGGCATCTCTAAAATCTGAATGTTAAAAAAAAAAAGCATGGGGTCCCCCCGTCCAAGCATTATTAACCCTAGTGCTGCCAGCCTACTGCTGTTTGCGTGAAAATTGGGAAAAAATTTGCGTGAGGTCCCCCTGATTTTCATGCAACCAGCACTAAGCAAACCAGCTATGGTGGTTGGCACAATAGCAGGGGGACACTTGGCGGGGTCCCCTGCCGTAATGACAAATCAACCCCAGGCTGTTCAGCCCTGGTCTGGATTCACTAGGGAGTGGGGTCCGGCAAAAAAAAAAACATACGACCCCCCCCTCTAGTGATAATGAGCCCAGTACGGGCTGCCCTAAACATCCTGGGCATGCTGATAATGGTAGAACTACAAGCACCAGCGTACCCATGGCAGCCAGGTCATGTTGTAACTATAAGTGTCAATATGGCCTGACACCCATGCCTTGCTGTGTCCTGTAGTTCCACAAACAAAAATGTTAATTAGCCACTTCACTCTCATAAAAACCAAAACATTTTAATAAAAATAATAAAATACCAATAAAAAAACAAAACACCCTCTTTATTACCACATCTATTTATTAAAAATAATAACACAAATATTTTCACCAATCTGATGTCTTCTTCTTTTGTCAGCAGCTTTTAATTCAAAATGGCTTGAAACCCATGTCCACAAATATTTGTAATTCCAAAAGTCCATGCTTGAAAAAAATCTTCTGTTCTTTGGGTCACATAGACCAAGGGCCGGACTGGGACTAAAAATCAGCCCTAGCATTTGAAGCATACAGGCCCACCTCTGTTGGTGACGCAGCGCAGCGGCGGCGGTGACAAGGGCGTGGCAACATTAACATGGCGTGGTCGACATGGGGCATTGATATATACATTATAATAAAACATTACATTTATCAAGCCCTCCCCACCCACATCACGTCACCCCCCACCCCAGAAACACATTACAATACTATAGTCCACTGTACTTATCTATGCTTCTGACATCCATCAGGATGGGAACTTCTTGTAGAGTGAGCAGGGAAGCTCTGAGTCTCACAAGATGAATTAATCTCATGAGATTTAGAGCTCCTCGGCTTGCTCTGCAGGCTGTGTCCTGTCTGGGGACTGGGAGCAACTATCAGATTCCTCCTGCTAACCAGAGCTGGATTAAGGCTCGTGGGGGGGGGGGGGTAGGGGGGCCTAGGCACTTAAGACAGGGGGCTCCTATATGTACTATGGTTAATAGACACATGTGTACACAGGTCTGCCTTCACAAGCAGTACAATGTGAAGCAGGACATACCTCCCAACTGTCCTTGCAGTCAGACCAAATCCTGACTAAGCGGGACAGTCACCCACCAAATTCAGGACAGTTGGCAGACTGTCCTGCTCTCTTCTACCTGACTTGTGGTTACTGGTGTCTTTAGATCAGTTGCTGCTTGTCTGAATCCTGGAATATTGGGGGCCTTATATGGAAAAAAAATGGGTACATGAAATTTAGAAAACTCCATGCAGCACCGCTGTTAATTCAATATAGCACCCACGTTTTAAAATTAGGCCTCACTACAGCCCCAACATCAAAATAATAGTATTCACATTTAATAAATAAACCTATTTCCCTCCCTGCAAACAGCCCCAGCAATAAATTAATAGTATTTACATCTCATAAATATTAAGGATGAGCGGGCTCGGATTTCTCTAATCCGAGCCCACCCGGACAGTGCGGATCCGACGGGATCCGCGCACTGTTCGGGTACTTCCGGCACCAAAAAAAATGAAACTGAGGCTCTGACGTCGGATCTCGCGAGACTCGGATTGAATAAATTCCCCGCTCCCGCCCGGCATCTTCAGTCGGGCTCAGATCATTGAAGAGGGAGGTTATAGGTTTAGTGGTGCTCCGTCCTGTGTCCTGTGTCCTGTCACTCTGTCCTGCTTAATATCCAGTGGTTACTTGGTCCTGTGCTCTGTCCTGCTGATCAGTCCAGTGGTTATTTTTTCCAGTGCTCTGTCCTGCTGAGTACAGTGGTGCTTTTGTCCTGTGCTCTGTCCTGCTGAATCCAGTGGTGCTGTGTCCTGTGCTCTGTCCTGCTGAGTCCAGTGGTGCTGCCTGTGTCCTGTGCTCTGTTCTGCTAAGGGCATTGTCATTTATAAATTATTCAAAAGTTATAAAAAATTAAAAAAAAAAATATAAAAAACTTATACAAAAATAATAAAAAAAATTATAAAAAAATTATAAAAAAATAATTGAAAAAAAAGATAAAAAAATGAGTTAAAAAATACTAGGTACTGCTATTTCAAGTCAAACTACGTTCACTGTTGCTGCTGTACCAAAAAATAATAGGTACTGCTATTTAAAAGTCAAACTACGTTCACTGTTGCTGCTGTACCAAAAAATAATAGGTACTGCTATTTAAAAGTAAAACTACGTTCACTGTTGCTGCTGTACCAAAAAATAATAGGTACTGCTATTTAAAAGTAAAACTACGTTCACTGTTGCTGCTGTACCAAAAAATAATAGGTACTGCTATTTAAAAGTCAAACTACGTTCACTGTTGCTGCTGTACCAAAAAATAATAGGTACTGCTATTTACTATTTATTTATTTATATACTGTTCATTATTTCTGTAGTTCCAAAAAAGAGGAATTGCCAGTTCTATTACTATGTTCATTGTTTGTGTAGTTCCAAAAAATAGGAACTGCCAGTTATATTACTACGTTCATTATTTCTGTAGTTCCAAAAAATAGGAACTGCCAGTTCTATTACTACGGTCATTGTTTGTGTAGTTCCAAAAAATAGGAACTGCCAGTTCTATTACTACGGTCATTGTTTGTGTAGTTCCAAAAAATAGGAACTGCCAGTTCTATTACTACGGTCATTGTTTGTGTAGTTCCAAAAAATAGGAACTGCCAGTTCTATTACTACGGTCATTGTTTGTGTAGTTCCAGAAAATAGGAACTGCCAGTTCTATTACTATGGTCATTGTTTGTGTAGTTCCAAAAAATAGGAACTGCCAGTTCTATTACTACGTTCTTTGTTTCTGTAGTTCCAAAAAAGAGGAACTGCCATTTCTATTACTATGTTCTTTGTTTTTATAGTTCCAAAAAAGAGGAACTGCCATTTCTATTACTACGTTCTTTGTTTTTGTAGTTCCAAAAAAGAGGAACTGCCATTTCTATTACTATGTTCTTTGTTTTTATAGTTCCAAAAAAGAGAAACTGCCATTTCTATTACTACGTTCTTTGCTTCTGTAGTTCCAAAAAAGAGGAACTGCCATTTCTATTACTATGTTCTTTGTTTTTATAGTTCCAAAAAAGAGGAACTGCCATTTCTATTACTATGTTCTTTGTTTTTATAGTTCCAGAAAAGAGGAACTGCCATTTCTATTACTACGTTCTTTGTTTTTATCTGTGCAGTGGAATTCAGACCAGTTGAGGGTGATATATTGTGGCCCCGGTACCAAATTGGGTACCGGGGCCACTCCACTACGCAGTCCAGATAGATGCGTATCAGATATTAAACTACATTCAGTGTTGGGGCCAAATCCTAAATTAATGAAAATGACCTGTCATCGTCAAAAACACAAGGTATTGACGCGCTCAAACTACACCCTGTATATGCTGCAGAGGATGTAGGAGCAGCCATATGTGCAGTGGAATTTAGAACAGTTGAGGGAGGTATTGTGGCCCCGGTACCAAATTGGGTACCGGGGCCACTCCACTATGCAGTCCAGATAGATGTGTATCAGATATTAAAAAACGTTGACTGTTGCTGCCAAATCCAAAATTAATGAAAATGACCTGTCATCGTTAAAAACAAGAGGTATTGACGTGCTCGAACTACACCCTGTATATGCTGCAGAGGATGTAGGAGCAGGCAGCTGTGAAGTGGAATTGAGACCATTTGAAGGCGGAGGTATTGTGGCCCGGGTACCAAATTGGGTACCGGGCCCACTCCACTACACAGTCCAGAAAGCTACCTCGGTGCAACGTTTTGGACTAAAAACAATATTGTGAGGTGTGAGGTGTTCAGAATAGACTGGAAATTAGTAGAAATGATTGTTATTGAATGTTATTGAGGTTAATAATATCGTAGGAGTGGAAAACAACAAAAAAACAGGATTTTAGCGCTTTTTATGCTTTTTAAAAAATAAATCAGAACCCAAAACCCGAAATCAGAACCAAAACCTTTCGTCAGGTGTTTTGGCAAAACAAATCAGAACCCAAAACACAAAACACTAAAAGTGCCCGGTGCACACCCCTAATAAATATACCCATTTCCTGCAACCATCACTGCTATTAAATTCATAGTCACATTTAATAAATAGACCTCATTCTCTCCAAACTCACCCCCACATTCAATAGCCCCCAAACCACCCCATCTTAAATTAATAGTCCGCACTAGTACATTGCCCCACCATTAACCCGAAAACAAACTAGCACCCATTAATTAGCCACCATCTACCTCACACACACTACATTGCCACATTCATCACCACCACACTGTGCCCCCTTATGATCGCACTGCGCCCTCCATGCTACTTTTACCCCCTTCATCACATTCTGCCATGCTGCTTTTGCCCCTCTTCATCCTCCTGTGCCTTTTATCTCCCCCCTTTCTTCATCACCCTGTCCCTTTTACCCCCCCTTTCTTCATCCCCCTGTGCCTTTTATCTCCCCCTTTTCATCCCCCTGTGCCTTTTATGCCCCCTCTTCTTCATTCCCCTGTGCCTTTTATGCCCCCTTTTTCACTCCCCTGTGCCTTTTATGCCTCCTCATCTTCATTCTCCTGTGCCTTTTATCCCCCCTTCTTCATACCCTTGTGCCTTTTCTCCACCCTTTTTCATTCCCCTGTGCCTTTTATTCCCCCTTTTTCAATCCCATGTGCCTTTTTTACCCCCTTTTCATCTCCCTGTGCCTTTTATTCCCTCTTTTTCATTCCCCTGTGCCTTTTATTCCCCCTTTTTCATTCCCCTGTGCCTTTTATTCCCCATTTTTCATTCCCCTGTGCCTTTTATTCCCCATTTTTCATTCCCCTGTGCATTTTATCCCGCCTTTTTCATTCCCCTGTGCCTTTTATTCCCCCTTTTTCATTCCCCTGTGCCTTTTATTCCCTTTTTCATTCCCCTGTGCCTTTTCTCCCCTTTTTCATTCTCCTGTGCCTTTTATTCCCCCTTTTTCAATCCCATGTGCCTTTTTTACCCCCTTTTCATCTCCCTGTGCCTTTTATTCCCTCTTTTTCATTCCCCTGTGCCTTTTATTCCCCCTTTTTCATTCCCCTGTGCCTTTTATTCCCCATTTTTCATTCCCCTGTGCATTTTATCCCGCCTTTTTCATTCCCCTGTGCCTTTTATTCCCTTTTTCATTCCCCTGTGCCTTTTCTCCCCTTTTTCATTCTCCTGTGCCTTTTATTCCCCCTTTTTCAATCCCATGTGCCTTTTTTGCCCCCTTTTTTTTTATCTCCCTGTGCCTTTTATTCCCTCTTTTTCATTCCCCTGTGCCTTTTATTCCCCCTTTTTCATTCCCCTGTGCCTTTTATTCCCCATTTTTCATTCCCCTGTGCCTTTTATTCCCCCTTTTTCATTCCCCTGTGCCTTTTATTCCCCCTTTTTCATTCCCCTGTGCCTTTTATCCCGCCTTTTTCATTCCCCTGTGCCATTTATCCCGCCTTTTTAATTCCCCTGTGCTTTTTCTCCCCTTTTTCATCCCCCTGTGCCTCTCTTCGCTACTACTCTCTTTTACTTACCTCTGTATTTCTTCTCTTTTCTCTCTTCTCTCCTTTTTTCTTTCTTCCGGGCGCCGCTCCTCACTGAATAATGGGCGTGATGTGATGATGTCACGCCCGACATTCAGTGCTTGCAAACAAAGGGGTAGGGGAGGAGGATGGACGCCGGTGCCATGATCATGTGAGTATTTGTATACTCACATGATCGCGGCACCGGAGCCGCCCTTCTGGCAAATGCCAGAAGTGCCAGATGGCCAGTCTGGCCATGCATAGACCCCCATATTTGTAATTCCAATAGGCTTGAAGTATTCTTTCTTCGGGTCAGAAGGACCTTCCATTTGTAAATCCATCTTGATTGAAGTCTTCTTTCTTCAGGTCAGAAGGACCTCCTATTTGTAATTCCTGCCAGAACATGCTTTACGTCGATTGCTTTACTTGTATCTAATACAAGCAACCTGTCGCAAATGAAATTAATAGAGCCGCAAGCTCTATTTATAGACTAAAGGGTTTCCCATGACAGAGTGGGAATTCCCCTTAGTCTATAAATAGAGCGGCTCTGTTTATTGTATTATATTTAGTGAGTACCACCCACATAAATAATACTGAACTGAAAATGTTCTCATGGAATTGCAAACAAAATTATACCAAACTCAATGTAATTGAGATGTTGGAAACATTATTTAGTTTCTTTCCCACTTAATATTTTATATTAACTACAATATATAGATTAAACTTATTTGCATGTTGTTTTTTGCAATAATAATTATTCAACTGCGTAACAATCGCATCACAACTGATTGTAGTATACAGAAAATATTGATTACCGCCATCATCCAATTAGTAAACTTTAACACACCCCAGGATCACGTTCCTCCTTACCTGTGTGAACCGTGGACCTAAGAGAGCAGGGTAACCAATATGTAGAGCACTGCAGAAGCCTTGTGGCGCCTTATAAATAAAAGATAATAATAATGTTTGTTTCCCTTTGTTTTTTATCATTTCAATTTAATTATCTTTAAAACTTTATTGCACATTTACCAACATTTACACATCTTGGACCTGGTTCATTAAGAAACAAAAAAAAATGCTTTTGTGCATATAATTTGCACAATTACTTTGCACATGCCTAGAACCTGACAATACAGAATGCAGAAATGTTCAATTCATATTTGAGTGCAAAGGACACTTACGACAGCCTACGATTTAAGTGAGGGTACTGGTTGGAGAAGGGGTGGATACAGCAGCGTAAGATTCAAGCTCTAGGCATTTCTCAGGTACTTATTTTTCAGCCATATCTCTTGCTCCAGCTACAGCTATGTCTATGTGCCAATTACCAATGATGGCTGCATATGCATGCTGTCAGGGATAACCGCCTCTATAAGCTCCCTGATTTAGTATCTTATCATATATACAACCTATTGAATAAGGGCAATAGGACCCCAATATACTGACCCACACTGGCACACAATGAGTACTCCTGCTTGCACACAGGTTAGCAAGACACACACCAGCAATCAAAGGATTAACATTTAACACCTCAAGGGTCTGTGAGACAAATGTACATGCAGGCACACACTAGGCTTGGTATACAAATCTATTAAAAATTCACACCTCAGCTTTCAAAGGGTTAGCATGGTCTAGCTATATTCTTCATAAAAAGCTAATGGATTCATTTAGAGCCATAAGGACAGCACTTGTTAAATTTTAGATTTACAAGTACAATGCTTACAGGTTCTAAAAACAATTAAGACGACATAACATACATAGCAAAGCATGTAAAATAAAAGATAAAGTTCAGAATCTAAACTTACATGCGCTAAGGGAACTTGGCTTGGAAGATGGACAGCTTATCAATGTTGATTGATTTCCCAAATGACTGATAATTTCTTGCAAGTGGTTTCATCTTTTTAAAGACACTTTGTCACATTTCCCCTCCTTCAGGGGATATGCCCTCCAGGAGGGGGGGATGTGACACAGTTTTACAACCACAACTTTATCTTCCCTGTTTAATACCCAATTCTAAAATGTGACCTAACTTTCCAGGGGACTGTCACACAGTCTCAATTTTATTATTAATAAATCAAATGCAAATTTACAAGTCTCCATATACCAAACATCAATAGCTCCAGTGTATTAGTTGAGCTGATACTAATTTCCTCTTGTTCTCTGCTTGACATACAGCTTTATTTGATATGTGGGCTGCCCTTCATCATACTAATTATGAATGTGTGGCTGTTCACTAATTATATTGATTGTAAGTGTATTTTGGAAATGGAATTATTTTTGCCTATATAAAATATAGTAAGCCATCATCCTTGTGTAGGACCATAAGCCGTGAGCGACTCCTCTTTATTTGTCAAAAACCATTCCTTGTGCCAGGATATAGATGAACTTGTGATGTCTTTGAAGCTGTTTAGTTCCCTAAAGGTGACAAATGTTATCTTGTAACACAGGGGTGTGCAGAGCCACAGAATAAACACAGAAGTACTGGCATCCCATTTTACACCTTAGCTTACAGAGAAGCTCAAATTACAATTGGATTCATCTTATATAGAATATTTACAATGCAGTTCTGATTATGCTTTATTCCCCACAGTTATGTTATTTGTTAATCCTTATAACTGTAATTCCTCTTCACTACACGTGCTCTGACATGTGCTTGCAATAAGGAGCTACTGTAAAAATGTATTTAATGTACAGTAAACATGGACTCCATAGGCTGCATGCACCATTTTCCCACTGGTCCACCAGGCAGACCAAAATATCCCTCTCTTCTCCACATCTCTGGGGAAACTCTGAACAAAAAAATGTAACAAAGGTAAGAAAAAAATGAAAATAAGCAAAAAATATAATAAAAAAAATGGTGGTCTGCAGTGCAGGTCCGGGCCCCGGTAATTAGTATCCAGCCCATACTGTCAATAAAGCACAGAGGAAACCATTAGCCAAATGGCATGGAATTGGATTAGACAATTATTTAGGGCCAGTACTAGTATAAGGCAAATCTAGGCAGTAGCTTAAGACGCAAAGGTTTAGGGTGTGCCTAAAACACTGAACGAGTGACATAATGCTGCTCCTCCATGTTGGTAATGTCTGTTATCCCAACATCACATTCCAAGTCTGAGGAGAGCAGAAGATGCCGTTTCCCCTCCCTCCAAACTGCTAAGGTAAGGAATGAGGGTAAGAGGGTAGGAGTACAGAGCCCAAGGAAAGGGTATGATGGTGTACATAGACCTTGCTGATCCTACCTTAAAATTACTTTGTGGCTGATACAAAGTGGGACGTACACCATTTGCACAGCGTATCTTGTGTGAAATCGCCCTGCAGATGCCCAGAAAGTGGGTGCACACAAATGTATACATACAGTATGAATCTATGCAGACTTGGTAACAAAATAGCATATGTCTGTATTTAAACTTACATGTAACTTCCTGTTGCAACTCTCTATGCTTAGAATAGTGCAATGGAGGAGGAAAAGGGTGGTTGTGCATAGGGGTGTCATGTGAAAAATGTTAAGACAAGGCCATTGTGATATTTTACTTGTATTTGTGACTCCTACCTCCCTTGGTCATCACTAAGATGGTGCTGCTGATTAGCTTCTCCAAGATAGCGGGGTCGAGCCTGCATTCCTGACTTCATCTCCCAGGTGAACGGTGGAGAAATACTGAGCCAGCCAAAGCAAATTACACGGGCAGTCTATAAAGAGAGGCAAAGACAGAGAGGAGGAGGAGAGGACTTTTATGATGAGAAGGGAGTAAGAGAAGGAGAGTCATGCTGAGTGACAGGAGCCTAACCTGTATATCCAGCCAGAGTGGAGGGCTGGAAAGATACAGAGAAGGAAAGTTTACACAGAGTTTATAAGAGTGTACAGTGTGAGGGACATGTTGTACAAGGAATCTGTGAACATTTGCTGTTGTTTGCATAATATTACCATTAGATAGTAAGGGGTATATTTACTAAACTGCAGGCTTGAAAAAGTGGAGATGTTGCCTATAGCAACCAATCAGATTCTAGCTGTCATTTTGTAGAATGTACTAAATAAATGATAACTAGAATCTGAATGGTTGCTATCGGCAAAATATCTACTTTTTCAAACCTGCTGTTTAGCAGAGTTATAGTACCGGTGAAAGTGTAAGTGTAGTACTCCATCCATTATTTTGGTTTATTATTGTTACGACTCTGCCTATTCCTTGTATGTAGCAGCAGTACCTCAAATCCACCAGAGGTGCTGCTGTTCTGTTCCTGAACTTTTCACCATGCCTATAGGAGTTAATCCCCTTGTCTGATGCCTGAAAGGAACTGCACCTGTTCCACAGCTTGAAATACCTGCCTCAAGCTGTGCTCTGTTCAGTTCATCTTTAATCCCTGGCTACTGCTGGTTCCTCCCTGTTCCAGTGTTTGTGCTTCTGCTGTTGATCTCCCATTGTGACCCTCTGCCTGATTCCTGGACCCTGCTTCTTTGCCTGTTGCCCCGACCACGGCTTGATTACTGGACTATGCTATTTCGCTTGTGACCCAGACCTCTGCCTGCCAAAGATTCTGCTTAACCTGAACTCTGCTTGATCACTGGACTCAGTTTGTCTGCTTCCATGGACAGCCTTGTGCCTCCTGGACTGGGGTAACTCATAATACTTGTCCCTGCTATTTATCTGTATCAGTCATTACTTGGAACCTGTTGCTCTGTGGACTTTTTCTGCTATTGATCTCACCTGTTCATATCTGTGGATTTGAGTTATACCTGTTTATACTGCAACCTGGAAATCTTCCACGTACTGAATCCTTGTTTATGTATTTTGCCTGAATAAAGACATTTGCTTTATTATACTTCTGTTGCTGCTTCCTGAATGTACTATGAATCATAACAATTATATGTGTATGAGAAATTTATGCTTCAGCGCTTAATGACTGAGCTGTGAAGGCCACTCAGCCCCTTGTATTGTTAATGTGAACTGTTATATCATATTTAAGGGTTGTTTAAAACAAATTATGTAATTCAAGTCTTTTCTAACATAGTCAATTCTGTTCTATTGATCTACTGTTCCTTTGTCTAGTGTTGTTGTCTAAGTGAGAGGTGAATCCTGACAGGCAACCAAGTTTAGTTTGTGAGTAGCATGTTGGCTGTCAGAGTGGTAGGACTGTACAAATATAAAATCTGTACAGGGAGACATAACTCAAAGTAGTGTGGTGATTAACAAGTTGCATTATAACTGTGATTAACAGTTGTATAGGAGATTAAAGTGTATATTGCATTTTGTACATTACAACCTGTTCAAATTATCCTACCAGTTAAATTAAACTAAAATCCATTTTACAATCATACCTCACATTTAATAAATGAACTAAAACAAGCTACTTTTGTCCCACAGCATGCTGCACAAAAGACATTTACCATGAAGAGTGGCAGTGAGTAACATGAACACAGCATATCTTCAACACCTGCTCAGGAGTGAGGAGGTGTTACATAATTATACCACGTACACATAATACATCTGCTCTGCCTTTTTATTATTAATATTAAATCCATTTTTTCAACTTTCAGAATCAGACCAATTTCAACAATTTTGTATTGTCTAAACTAAGAATGCCATTATTGTACAATATAAAAAAAAATCCATTTTTGCAATATATATCAACTTCTTTTGTTAATATTTTTAAAATAAATATTGTTCTTTGATTTGGAAAAAGTCTAAAACTTGACTAAGTTCATAAAAAAGTGTGATTATCCATTAATTTTAAACTTTATTATTTTCCCACAATTGGTGTAAAAAATTTTTTTTTTTTTACACCTTCGGTAGGCCTCTCCTATCCCTACAGCATGAAAATCCTGCTGGGATCATGGTCTGGACTCCCCACCAATGTTTTATGGAGTGTCTGTGCAGCCTTTGCCTACATCAATCAGCCCTAGGCTAGTCAGCACAAGACAAATTCCCTAGGGGGAAATAATACAGTCTCCCCAGGATTAACCTGCTATTCCCTGGGAGGCGAGTGTGTGTTAATAAAAAAAAAATAGAATAAATTAAGCATTACAGATTCCAACATGCCTGGGCCGCCACTAAGTGATCCCGCCGGGACCTGTGATGCACCAGAGAAAAATCTAAATAAAAAAACTCTATTTGTATAAATATTTTAATTAAAATAAATGTAACACCCTTTTTATTATCTCAGCCAGGTTGAGCCTGGCACCAGATCTTGGCAAAATAAAGAAACAAACATAATTGACAATTCTACATTGGGTCATCTAAGAGCTCCTGTCACTAACAATCTCTTAGCGTTAGTTAGTTATATATATATATATATATATATATATATATATATATCTATATATATATATATATATATATATATATATATATATATATATATATATATGTATATATAACTGGGAGGTTTCCCATGCTCTGTACTATGCCTATATGCCTAGTGCAACCCGCACCTACCCTCCCCAGTTCCGCCTTTCTAAAACAGGCAGTCGGCTCACAGTCTGATACATAATTCTTTCTACTGCGCATGCACTATTGTCATGAATCAATGCTGGAATACAGCTAAGGAGCCACGAATAAGGTGAAAAACATTCAATGTTTATTTGCTGAAGAGTATGAACAGAAGATGTAATAACAAGCTTTGCAGCAATTACCAGGTATACGGCAGTTGCAGGTAAACAGGAGGTATGGAAAAATTCCAGGCAGCAAGTGCAGGGAAATGCAGACGTAAATACCAGGTTCACAGATGATACAGTTAAGCAGAATGTATGTAGAGATCCCAAGCAGCAAAACCACAGGAGCACAGCAGGAGTAAGTAACAACAATGAATAACAGGATGTGAACACAGAGTGTAACATCAATAACCAGCAATGAATGCTGGGAGAGATAGGTATACATAGGGAACACCCAGGTGCCAGGGATAATTAGTGCAGCAGGGTTAACTCCAAAGGGACTAGAAGCAGGAACAATAGCAGCACTTATGGTGAATAGAGGTACTGCTGCAACACATAAAAAGAAACACAAATAATAAAGTCTAATAGTCCTGGAGGCAGGAGCGGCCAATACAAAGCAGCAAGCTGCAGGCAGATCATTACAGCTATAAGTTAAACTGCATTTTACGCTTCCTCATTTGGTGCCTGATTCATTAAGACATGCAAAATGTTTTTTTTTATTTTAATTGCACGTAAATCATATGCAACAAGGAGTGGATTTGAAGATATGTCTCTTGTTGAATATGGGTCTAGGTAAGCTCTGGTCTGGACAATAAACTGCAGGATACATATGTAGAATATAAAGTCCCAAAAATGCAAAGATAAAAATTCAATTAATATCCTCAGTTAATAACATTGGGCCTGATTCATTAAGGAAAGTTAAGCAAAAGCAAGCGAGTAAGTCAAAACCATGTTGCAGATTTATAATTAGGGTATGTCCTAGATCAACTTTTAATTTCAGTGTACAAATAAGCTATCAAGTATTTGTGTGCTACATTAAAAAACAGCCAGTATTTTCCTTATGTGCAAAATAATAAACTAATTTACACCCCTTGCATTGCAACATGGTTTTGTCCAGAAAACTTGAGTAAGAAAACTTACTCAATGTTTTGCTTAACTTTCCTTAATGAAACAGGCCCATTGTCATTAATGACAAAAGATAAAAAAAATTGTTTTTTCTTTAATTTCTTTCTCTCCATAAAATACATTTATTAGGGTGTTATGAATGTCTGCTGTACATAAAATGTATTTTTACAGTTGCTCCTGATTGAAAACACATGCTCTAGTATACATATGCAACCATCATCACTAGTAATTGGAACTTACAACAGACCTGTAGCTGGTGCAAGTGATACTACAGAAAAACACCAACCTTAGTGATGCCCAAAGCTTGAATCGAATGTTGCTGCGTACGTTTGGCTTGGCACTCTCTTACTGTACATTGACAATGTGCATATGCCCAGTCCCCTGTTCTACCCATGAAACCGTAGGCTGTAGTACGGGTACTTTGCACTCGAAGTTTGATCGGATGTTGCTACTTTCACTGGCGTATAGTGTACGGTTCTGGGCATGCACCGAGCTATTTTTTTTTTATTGAAAATACATATTGCCATTTACATTTACATTGGCATATTGGCATTTACATTTCTTAATGATATCAGGAGCATTTATGCTAGCTGAACTGCTTAACATTTTCTCCTCCACCATACAATGTTTGTATTTTAATAAACTCTTTATTTGCCAAGCTCTGTTTTGAGTCCTTTATTATTTGTAGATTGGTAGGAAAGGAAGTAAAGATGGGGACTGACTATTATGTGAGAACATGAACTGTTAAGTATTTTATCTGTAGAGTGTGTACAGAGTCACAATCTTTTCAGCAGACGGTTATGAGAGATGAAGATCACAAATCTGAAGGTAAATTGTGTAGGTGTGTACGCATGAATTGTCATGCTCATTGGGACTTTCAATCGTTGGTGAAACCGTTACAGAAATTGCATCTGATGTAAGATTGCATAGGTATGTAACCAGCTTTACACTTAATACATTTGCTCTGCTTTTTTTGCTATTAACCCATAACTTGCACTTTCATGATCAGACCAATTTCAACAATTTTTTTTGTAGACTAAACTAAGAATACCATTAGTGTATAGAAAATATATTTTTTGTGATATTTAGCAACTTCTTGTGTCATTTTATTTATATGATTTGGTTTGGAAGTTTGTGCAAAATTTTACAAAATGCGTAAAAGGTGTGATTTTCCATTTATTTGAAACATGAATATTTTCCCACAATTGGTGCAAAATATAGCTGCCTACTCTCCCGGAATTTCCGGAAGAGCAGGACAACGTCCCGGTTCCTAAATACCTCTATATTAAAGTGGTGGGGGCAGGGCTTATGATGCAAATCGCGTGTCATTGTCTTCCTGCCCCTGCTGTAATTGGACAGAAACTGTGATTAACATTTAGGGGCAGGGGCAGATGACTTGACCCACTGGGCCCCGTCCCCAAACATGCCTCCACCTCCGCCCCCGATCTCCCTGAGCACCTCTTGCCAAAGTTGGCAAGTATGGTGTAAAAGAAATAAAACAAAATTGTACTTTACCATTAAACTTTCTCAACATCCTCCTTCTTTCTTCCCTCTTTGAATGAAAATCCTGCAGCTGGCTTATGTACCTACATTTCACGGTTTGGTGTACTGTAGGTGGCCCAAATTTGAAATTTGCCTCATGCCCTAGATTTTAATTAAAACTATCCTGGTCTTCCCATCTATGATATGTGAGGCCTGTGCAGCCTTTGCATAAGCCTGGGTATAACTTTGCTATTAATAATTAGCTGCTAATGTTGCCTATTGGCAAAGTTCTCTGTACATTATCCAGCTGAGATTCAACCAAGTGGGAAAAGGAAACACAAATCTACAAGAAGACTGGTCCGCTGAGACCTCCCAAGGAAAGCATTGGGATAGCCTTGAAATATGCCAACTCATTGCACATACCACTGAGCCAGTGGTGCATGTTTCAGACCAGTCACACCAGCAGACAGTTGGTTCTACAACAGTCTGGTAAGAAAGAAATCTCTCATTCCGTATGATCAATCTGTGTATGGATGTAACCACCATATATTGTATGTTGATACTGGTAAACACCCAAAACTTTATTATGTTTATTGAATGTCTATGCACGTGTATTTGAAATTGTGCAATGTGGGACACTGATTATCGTGCAGATTATATCATTTGAACTGAATTTATCCTTCACATCTTGTTCACATATTATTCACTAATATAATAGCAGTCAGTCTCCAGGAAATAAGAACAGATAGATAGTTATACAAAATGGAAAACAGTTAACTGTAGGTAAAGTGTTGCAACTCATTGCAACCGTATCCTTGCTTTTATTTTCTAAACTATACTGCAAATATGACATTTAGGGGTATATTTACTTAACTGCGGATTTGAAAAAGTGAAGATGTTGAGTATAGCAACCAATCAGATTCTAGCTGTCATTTTGTAGAATGTACTAAATAAATCATAACTAGAATCTGCTTGGTTGCTATAGACAACATAGCCACTTTTCAAAACCGCAGTTTAGTAAATATACCCCTTAGAGCTTACTGTTATGGGTTACATCCCGCTGAGTACAATAACCACAGTATTCATAAGTGCCCGCATTGTTCTCATAAATGAAACAAATATTTTCACCTTACTACTTCTTTCTGTGTTTGTGAACTCACGTATGAAGAATTTGTAGGACTGAAAAAAAGCCAAATATCACCATTTTATAAAATTAAATGAATACTATAAGTGTGGTGTACCATATAAATTACATGATATCTGCAAAAAATGAGTCCTGGATTACTTGACTGCAAAAGCAGTATATCAGTCTGTTAGATGGTATATCCAAACAGGGCTGCCGGGAAAGGGGAACATGCAGAGGTTGTGAAATAGCCCCAAGCTGTACCAGGGCCAAAAATCTCCTTGGTGAACCCGTACCCAGTAAAATGAAAGCGATGCTTAAATATTAATGTCTGGATTTCAGCAGGTCTGACACCTGGACATGTGCAGGAGATTTGGAGAGCTGCAAGTCAGACACAGGTTATATTTTTAAGTTAATGTGGTTTATGTAAAAGTTGGACGTATGATATTTTTTTTGGGTAAAATATACATTTCTAAAGTACCAATGGACACAAAAAATGCGTGTGCCTATATCCTTATACAGATTCCACAGCGTGTGGTTCCCCTGTTATAGTGTGACACAGCCCCAGCCCGATAGGAACACTACAGCTCTGAAGGCACATTACAGACACCTGTCTGGACTAAACATAGGCGAAATTTGACCACAAAAGTTTGTGTGTCAACCCATTAATACATGGAGTTTTAAATTAGCTCAATTGCACATAACAAAAGACTTTCAGTTTAAGCTTAAAATCTCAGCCCCTCTAGTACAGTACAATAGATTTTAATATTTGCTAAGTTTGTGGTAGTGAAAGTACAATGAACACAGGCATATTCCCAACAGTCTTTCTGACAGTGTAATTGCCTGTTATTTGGACCCCCATTTTATTAGATAAGTTTATTAGGTAACCACTTATGGGCTCTTTGTGCTATGAATTATGTACTGATTTCAATACTTTGATATAGAAATATATTATATTACAAAAATGCACCAACATACATCTATTCACTTGTTTTAGAATATCTTCGTCCACTCTTCATAAGATCTGTGTCTCTCATCCACACTCATCACCTTCTCTCACTCTCGGTTAGAGGATTTTTTTCTGACTGCACCCTCTCTGTGGAATTCTCTCCGTCACACAAGACTTTCCTCTAGCCTCCAACTGTCATGTGTTTCCAGAAAACTCATCCCTTCAAGCAAGCTTAAAAAAATCCTAAATCACTCTCTTAATTTCCTTAGGCTATTCTACACGATTACCACCCATCTACATAGGTCACAAAAATACAAATTTGTATTCTCTTTCAATACCCAAACATCTCACTGCCCCCCCAAACCAACATTATGGTGTGTCTGGATCACATAGCCTCACAAAGCATTTTTTCCCTTGCAAATTGGCTGGACATATTATACTGTATATTATACTGTATAATATATACACATATATACTGTATAATATGTGGCACTTAACCTCATGTATGAACCTCCTATTTTCCTATAGATTGTAAGCTTATGAGCAGGGCTCTCATACCTCTTTGTCTGTCTGTTAATACACAATATTGTTTAATTACTGTGTTTTTCCCAATTGTTAAATGCTGAGTAGTATGCTTATGCTTTGTAGGTAAATGTTAATGATCATTATAATATTTTTGCAAGACGGTCTTTGCTTCATGATCTGAGCAGGAGTGACATTTTAAAGTTTATACTATTTGAATCTTATGGGCTAAAACTCCCCAGGATTAAGACTATTACAAATGCTCTGGGTAATATTTTGAGTAGTAGAAATGACTAAACCGGTCCTGGTTCAATTCTTGCACAAGTTTTTTTTAAAAAAAAATTCAAGAAATTTAGAACCAGCTGAATAATTAAGAAAATTGATCTGGTTTGAACATCGTAGCTGGGTTAGGGAAACAGGTGCCATCTCCTGAGGTAGATGGTAGTGTACAGCAGCTGAGAAATCACACCAGTCCAAGGTTTTGGTATAATGGCCTCAGCCAGTTTTATTGAGCAGAAAAATTAAAGAAAGTTTCAAAATAAACACCTTGTCTGTCCGGCACTAACTAAACACAAGTTGTTCCTGAATCAAACTATAAAAGAAAACAATAGAAGTAATAGCACATATACATTACTCACAACAAATATCAGGCTTTGTCTTATAGAGACTCTGCAATCCCTTCCCCCAGGCAGACTAACATCCTTTTAAACACACCTTACAGTTGCAACCATTGATCAGTCTGCTGTCAGACTGGAAGATCAGTAGACCCGAACTGGGTCTTATAAATGGAACTAGAGATGAGCGCACTCGGATTTTGTGAATCCGAGCCCACCCGAACCTTTCCGATCCGAGTCGGATCCGAGACAGATCCGGGTATTGGCGCCAAATGAAAACTTAAAACCGAGGCTCTGAGTCATAATCCCGCTGTCGGATCTCGCGATACTCGGATCCTATAAATTCCCCGCTAGTCGCCGCCATCTTCACTCGGGCATTGATCAGGGTAGAGGGAGGGTGTGTTAGGTGGTCCTCTGTCCTGGTAGATCTCGTGCTGTGCTGTTTAGTTCTGTGCTGTGCTGTTTAGTTCTGTGCTGTGCTGTGCTGTGCTGTGCTGTGTTCTGCAGTATCAGTCCAGTGGTGCTGTGTGCTGTGTGCTGTGCTCTGTCATTTTTGAGTTCAGTGGTGCTGCTGGGTCCTGTGTTGTGCCCTGTTCAGTCCAGTGGTCCAGTGGTCCTGTGTCCTGTGCTCTGTGCTTTTAAGGGCATAGTTATTTCCCCATTATTCCCAAGTGTTTAAAAAATTAAAAAAAAGTTATAAAAAAAAATACAAAAAAATAATAAAAAAAAAAAATAATTACAACAAAATTTGCAAAACCAATCCTGCAGTATAAGCCCATTGGTACTGCAATATTATATTACCAAGTTCACTGATTCAGCAGTATAAGTCCAGTGGTACTGCTATTACAAAGTTCACTGATTCAGCAGTATAAGTCCAGTGGTACTGATATTACAAAGTTCACTGATTCAGCAGTATAAGTCCAGTGGTACTGATATATTACAAAGTTCACTGATTCAGCAGTATAAGTCCAGTGGTACTGCTATTACAAAGTTCACTGATTCAGCAGTGTATAAGTCCAGTGGTACTGCTATTACAAAGTTCACTGATTCAGCAGTATAAGTCCAGTGGTACTGCTATTACAAAGTTCACTGATTCAGCAGTATAAGTCCAGTGGTACTGCTATTACAAAGTTCACTGATTCAGCAGTGTATAAGTCCAGTGGTTCTGCTATTACAAAGTTCACTGATGCAGCAGTATAAGTCCAGTGGTACTGCTATTACAAAGTTCACTGATTCAGCAGTGTATAAGTCCAGTGGTACTGCTATTACAAAGTTCACTGATTCAGCAGTATAAGTCCAGTGGTACTGCTATTACAAAGTTCACTGATTCAGCAGTGTATAAGTCCAGTGGTACTGCTATTACAAAGTTCACTGATTCAGCAGTGTATAAGTCCAGTGGTACTGATATTACAAAGTTCACTGATTCAGCAGTGTATAAGTCCAGTGGTACTGCCATTACAAAGTTCACTGATTCAGCAGTATAAGTCCAGTGGTACCGCTATTACAAGGTTCACTGATTCAGCAGTATAAGTCCAGTGGTACTGCTATTACAAAGTTCAATGATTCAGCAGTATAAGTCCAGTGCTACTCTCCTGTGCCGCATATAATTTTTAAAGGCTTTGCCGAGTGTGTGTGGCTTAGGGGTACGCTCTCTTGTGCTACGTATAATGGAAAACCAAAATTTGGAGGATAAAGTAGGGAAAGATCAAGACATACTTCCTCCTAATGCTGAAGCTGCTGCCACTAGTCATGACATAGACGATGAAATGCCATCAACGTCGTCTGGCAAGCCCGATGCCCAATCTCCTAGTACAGGGCATGTAAAATCCAAAAAGCCCAAGTTCTCAAAAAATAGCAAAAAGAGAAACTTAAAATCATCTGAGGAGAAACGTAAAGTTGGCAATATGCCATTTACGACACGTAGTGGCAAGGAACGGCTTAGGCCCTGGCCCGTGTTTATGACTAGTGGTCCAGCTTCACCCAAGGATCTAAGCCCTCCTCCTCCCCCCCCTACAAAAAATTTAAGAGAGTTATGCTGTCAGCAACAACAACAAAGCAGCAAAGAACTCTGCCTTCTAAACAGATGACATCACAAATCCCCAAGGCGAGTCCAAGGGTGTTGTTGGTTGTGAACCCTGACCTTCCCATCACTGTACGGGAAGAGGTGACTCCATCCAGCATTTGCAGCATGCCCTCTGCATATGCTGGAAGGATCACCCACAGTCCAGTTACAGATTTGGCTAATGAAGGTGTGAATGTTGTACACCGGGAGGAGGATATTGATGTAGCTGGCGCTGAGGAGGATGTTGATGATTATGATGCAGACAGATACCAAATTGCCTTTCTCAATTTCTATTTATATTCTAGATTATATAACGGCTGAATAGTTTTCTATTTTACTCCTAGTGGAGAGGGGATCTGATGCAGACAGATACCAAACTGCCTTTGTCCATTTCTTTGTATATTTGAATTTCTAGTTCTACAGTCTATGCAGGCTGCTTTATTTATATTCAACTACAAGTGTAGGGCGGGGGGGGGGGGGGGGGGGCATAGATAGCCACCAAAGTAACGTGGTCCATTTAATTTCACTTTCTAGCTCCACAGTCTGTGCAACCTGCTTTTTTTATCTTCAAAGTATTTATATTTACAAGCCTTGCAATCTAAATTAACAAGAGGTAGTGACGTGGTAGAACTCCAAAAGGCAGTTTGGAAGCCCCTGTACAAACTGGCTCTATTTTTTAACTGAGTTGTCCCCCCTCCAGTGTGTACTCGGAAAGAGTTTTTAGTGCAGCGGGGAACCTGGTCAGTGAGCGGCGAAGGAGGTTGCTTCCTCACAACGTTGAAAAAATGATGTTTATAAAAATGAATAATCAATTCCTCAATGAAGTACAGCACTGCCCTCCAGACAGTACAGAGGGACCTGTGGTTGTGGAGTCCAGCGGGGACGAATTGATAATGTGTGAGGAGGAGGAAGTACACACTGTAGGGGGAGAGGAATCAGAGGTTGAGGATGAGGACGACATCTTTCCTCAGTAGAGCCTGTTTAGTTTGTACAGGGAGAGATGAATTGTTTTTTTGGTGTGGGGGCCCAAACAAACCAATCATTTCAGCCACAGTTGTTTGGTAGGCCCTGTCGCTGAAATGATTGGTTTGTTAAAGTGTGCATGTCCTATTTCAACAACATAAGGGTGGGTGGGAGGGCCCAAGGACAATTCCATCTTGCAACTATTTTTTTGCCATTATGTGACCATTCAACAGTCGTTTGCCATGTTAAAAAAGTAAAAGAAAATGCCAACAAATTCAATAAATTAAATCAAAAGTTAAATCCCCTGTCATTATTTCAAACAAGAGGTTTTGACGTGCTAGAATTAGTGTAGTGTTAAGATGTTATAAACACTACACTTGAAACTTGGAGGAGGTATTGTGGCCCCGGTATCAAATTGGGTACCAGGGCCACCCCACTACGCAGTCCAGATACTTGTTTGGTGGAATTCTGACCAGTTGAGGGTGTATTTATTTTATTGTGGCCCCGGTATCAAATTGGGTACCGGGGCCACCCCACTACGCAGTCCAGGTACATTATTCGGTGCGATTCATACCAGTTGATGGTTTTCTTATTATATATATTGTGGTGACCCACTCCTCTACGCAGTCCAGGTACATTATTGGTGCGAATCATACAAGTTCAGGGTTTTTAATTTATATTGTGGTGACCCACTCCTCTACGCAGTCCAGGTACATTTTTTGGTGCGATTAAGACCAGTTGATGGTTTTCTTATTATATTGTGGGGACCACTCCACTACGCAGTCCAGAAAGATACCTCGTTGCAACGTTTTGGACTAATAACTATATTGTGAGGTGTTCAGAATACACGGTAAATTAGTGGAAATGCTTGTTATTGAATGTTATTGAGGTTAATAATAGCGTAGGAGTGAAAATAAGCCCAAAAACTTGATTTTTGAACTTTTTATGCTTTTTTCAAAAAAAATCCGAATCCAAAACCTTAAATCCGAACCAAAACCTTTCGGCAGGTGTTTTGCGAAACAAATCCGAACCCAAAACATCACGGAAATCCGAATCCAAAACACAAAACACGAGACACCAAAAGTCGCCGGTGCACATCTCTAAATGGAACCCACCCTTCTCTCAATATTTATACCCAAGGATCCTTACCAGCTTTTCCTAAAGCTGAGCACACTCTTTGAGAAGCTCCTTCCCACACAAAAGAATCTCACTGGGCTTTTTTTTTACATGTACGTCAGAAACCTGGGACAACCTGCCCAAAACACTATTTCAGTGTTTTTGTAACAACATGTTTGAGCTGGTTCCACCATGTTTGGGCCTGTTCTACAATGTTCAATCCGGATTGCACTTATACATTAGTGTACACTGTTCAAATTGTTTTTAGAAAAGTTAGAATACCTTATATGTATACAGTAGTGTACAATGTTGGATTTTTTTTTTTTTTTTTAAAAAAAGGTAAAATACCTTAACAAAAAGAGAATATTAGCTATTTACATCATACACAGGGTGAAGATTTTCAAACTGGTGCTTTAAATTGTTGTCAGGATTGAAGAGATTGGTTCAAGGTAGAGGACTGGCAGAGCCTGATAATACACCTGTTTCTTCTTCGAAAGTTTCTAGAATTACTAGTCCTTGTACTTTCATATACTTTTAGTCAAAGGGCTACTGCAATGTCCATGGGAAAGAGAAGAATGAAGGAGGCTTACACAGTGCTGCAGGCCCTGCTCGGACTGGTACTGCCATTAAGTGCAAGGAGGGGCTGGTTGGCAACTCTAGTTTGAGGGGATATTCCAACCAAATTGTCCAGAGTCTGCCAGAGTCTACGAGGTAAGGGGGTATATCTAGCACTAGATTCAGGGCCTGTGCAAGGTTTCTTGGCACCCTATGCAAAACTTAAGCCTACCACCCCTCCTCCCCCAAATTCCCACTTCCTAGCCCCTCACACACTTGACATTTGTAAAATAAAAATAATACCTCTTACCTCCTTCTGACTGGCTGGTAAGGCTGCAGTTCAGATGCACTGAAGTCCAGACATACTGATGTCTGTCGCAGAATGCTTTTCAGCCTTCACTGCTGCCCAGGAGCAGGATACCTAGAGGGGAAGCTCCAGGGGCGGGCTGGCCCGGGGGGCAGGGGGGCATCGGTCCCCTGGGCCGGTCATTCTCACCACTGTGCCGGCCGTCCCCCGGCGGGGGGCACAGACATGGAATGCGGCCGCGTCAGTGCACAGGTGTCATAGGATGCGGCCGTCTGGGTGCCCCCCGGGCTGCAATCCGCCAGCCCACGCCTGGGAAGCTCCAAATGTTAGAATTCAGAGCAAACCCAATCAAAAGCTTGACATCACACACCTATTACATACTGACATGTCCCCCGCTGCCAACTTTTCCCTCACATGCCTTTCTGCCCTCTTGCTGTGCTCACATATGCCACCCATTGCCCATCAGGTTTTGTCATTACCCACATAACACTAGCTTCACTCACATGCCCCACTGCCCACCGAAGATCCCTCTACCACAATGCTCTTCACATATGGTAGAACGGCTAACGCCATCAGTGTCAAGCAGCGAAAAACTAGCCTTTTTGGAGCTTGTTAAATTGCCTCAGACCGCAGACCACCATTGAAAATTATGGGGATGGCCTAACACTGGAGATATCTATATTACCTCCTGTGTTAGGCTTTTGTTAGGTAGCTAGGTTACTTAAAAATGCATAACCATGTGAAAAAGCCATTTTCACATGGCTTATGGCTTAATAAATAGGTCCCTGTAGGCTGTAATGCATGGAGATTTCTGAGTCCACCCGTCCTATTTTGTCCCGCCACATTTCCCCAATATTTCCAGCCTCCCGACTCATTTTCTGTAGCTTCCACCCCCCTCATTTTTTGCATTCTCCCCCTTGTTTTTTTTTAGTTTTCTCTCTCTCCCCCCTTGTTTTTTGCGGCTTTCACTTCCCCTCCACCCCTCATATTTTGCAGCTTTCTCCTTCCCCCCTCATTTTTTGACATCTTGGCACAATCTCCCAAAACTGGGACTGTACCATGAGTACTGGTCCTACCAGTTCTTGCACATTGAACTACCTGCTTATTAATCAACAAATAGAAGGAGCAGAGCAAAGACTATCCACTCTAGAAAGCCCTCCCCAACATTAAATCAAAATCACCCACATTTAATAATTAGGCCCCAGCCAACCCAACCTTATCAACAATGCACAATGACATCATGACATTTGAAAGTAGATAGTGTCCCCTTAGAAGTTATTGACAATAACACATCCAGAAATGTTCAGATTTCCCCTTTTTGGCTTCAGTAAAAAGAGGGGTGCCTTAGTTTGAAGTATTAGGTTGTCTGTTTTTAAACTTGGTCTTCTCATATTGTTTCAACACATTGCATTTTATTCAAGACCGTGCAGAATAGCAAAATAAATACGTTTAAAATATGTATTATTATTTTCAAGCGCTGATTTCATTCTGAAAACCTAGGTGTAGAATCCTGCTTTTTGCTGTTTTGGAAATGAGGATTGATGCCAAATGAAGAACCATAAAGTATTTCTTGGTGGTATTTAGAACACAATTACACACATTTTCTTTTATTTCACTTTCAATAAAAAAATAAATAAAATTGGGCTATTTTGGGTAGAATGTCTTTGTTGTGACAGGATATATAAACAGACTAATGGTATTTTATGAAAATTCAATGTTTTCTGGAACAAAACCCCAATGGGCTTTGTGTTTAATAAAATTGTCATTTAAAAAAATGACTACAAAGCGCCAAGAATCGTCAGTTCGTCTAAACGGCTGCTAAGTAAATATACTTAGTTTTTGATCTGAAAACATGGGAGTTGGTCAGATAATTAATTGTCAGACTGTTAAGCTCACACCCCAGGTATCAACTCCTAGAACCGCTTCAGAGGTCTTCACCTATAGCAGCAGCCTTTCCCGTAGAGCTAGACGCGCTCACAGGTACTCGGATGCCCCCAGGTCTTGTTCTCAGAGCTGATAACCTGAGATTGTAGCGCAGGTGATTACAAAGAGGAGGAATCAGGTATCCAGGAAAAGGTTTCAGGGTCACAGGCAAATCAGCGGAGTCAGTATTCAAGCAAAGGGTCATGGTCACAGGCAAATCAGCAGCGTCAGTATCCAAGCAAGGGGTCAGGGTCACAGGCAAATCAGCAATGTCAAAATACAGGCCAGGGGTCAGCAACAGCAATACGGAGAACAGCAGGAACACAACAGCAGGAGGAGTATGCTTGGGAGCAGGGACTGTAACCGGCAGTCAATACTTTGATGGACAAATTAGAATCATGCGAGAGCTCCCCCTGGAGTTGGAGGATGTCCCTACACCCTCCTACTTTATGACACAAAAATAACAGTGCATTGTAACTAATACACGTGCTCGGCTGCTACCTCATGCCATGATGCGACGTACCGCCGCGGCTCGTGACACAGACTGGTACTTCTTTGCAACTCATTTTGTTTTAATTTTTGATTTGTTGATTCTCTTTCTTTGTTTCAACGGGAGGGGGTTTCAGAAAATGGCTCCCACAGCTGACAAAGCAGGAGATGTTTTCCCATCAGAGCTTTGAGAGATGAACTAGGGTGTCCAGAGGGTTTGGTGAGAGAGCTTCCCTGGCATCCATTACTTGTCTTGCATGTTGAAATATTTTCAGTTATGCACAATGTTCATTGTTTTACAGGTTGAGAAGAAACTAACTACTTATTTTTTTTCAATGCCTGGGATTTAAAGATGTTACTAAGGAGGTTATTATTAATAGTATTTGAAGGGCTGGAGGAGAGAAAGGGATCCAGTATTGGATTCCAGGAAACCCGTTTTGTTAGCTTTGTTGAAGAAAGTGTTTTCAGCTTTACATATTATGGACCTCATTTGGCTTTCAATGTAAATCCATTTGTGGGGTGTATATAGACACGTTTTAGCATATCTTAGACTTGTGGCCTCTTACATCTGAAGAGGCAGAATGGGGTGGATAAGGGTAAACTGAGTATAGCAAGGGGCATATACATGTAAGTTTAGCATGCCCCCTGGAGATGCAGTCTAATGAGACTTTTAAGCTTTTTAAGAGGCATAAATTTTGTGTGTTCCAGAGGCCCCGCTGTAAGGATACACATTGATAATGATTACACCAGCAGCACTGTCTAGCCACTTCTCATTGGCTATTTGCGTATTGGCATCACCAGCTGAAAAAATTCATGTATTAGCATTCCAGCTATGTTATGTCCAGTTATGGCAATCTATTTCTTATTTGGCATCTTCAATTTACGTAATCTTACACTAACAAAAGTACATATCATAATAGTCTGAAGTTTGTACTGAACCATGAACTTAACAAGTTGGAAATGTACCTTGATTGACAAAAAATATTCATAAAGTTGAGTGAGAAATTGTTGTTCATAACATCACCCCTATCTAGTAATAACACTAACATGGGACAGTGCAAACACACAGATTTGAGGCCACTGTCCATAGGTCACATCAAGGGGCATTATATCAATACCTTTGAAAGGCTGGTGATGGATGATATGGAGCATCCAATAATACAGAGATATGCAAAATCTTCCAACCAACATTAAAGCTGAGGAGGAAGCTTTGAGATAAAACTCAAGAGAATGATATGGTAGTCATCAAGCCAGCAGGCAAGGGATAGTCATCATGAACAAGGAGGACTATATACAGGAATCCCTGAATATTTTGGGTGACACCACAACATACAAAATACTAAATTAAGAGCTCACCATAGAGTTTCAGGGACAACTCAGGAGTTTACTAAAAGAGGATTTACAAGAAGGGATCATGAACAAATCAGAACACAATTTTATTAATAATACTCATTCAATAATTTCAGTATTTTATCTTGTAAACAACATCCACCAAAACCTACAAAAAATCACTGGGAAGATCCATTATTTCTGGGAAGAACTCACTGGATTCTGCGCATTTCATTAATCCCTTACGGTCAGACGAAACCCAGAAGTTAGTGCCTTCCACGGTGGAACACAAAATGGAAGCTTAGTATCAGCTACTGCTCTGTGTTTTCAGGTGGTTGCTGTCACTGTACAATTGACCACCTAATTGACTACTTGAAAGTGTATTATGGTAGAGAAAATAACTGATTTTATAGTTTTCATTCCAATTAGTTACTCTGTCACGAATTGCACCTACACATTCACCTACATGGAAACAGACAGATAGATCATGGAGCAGCAAAGGAACCATTCTCAAGTCCCACGATGAGGTAACCAGCCCTTGAATTTCAAATCATCAGTAGAGGGTCTACGATAAGTATTCCAATCTTTGATTTTTTTTCAATTTAAATGTCCCTAGGATAGGTTCGGGAGCTCCTGAAATGTGTGTACATTGGTGTGGAAGTTGCAGATAATGTGTGGAGTAGACTTTGCTTTAGAAACACAAATTGGCTAAATTGTTTTATTGATATATCTGAAAAAATTGATTTTTTAGACAGAAAGTGAATAAGGAAGCCTCTCATCAACTGTTAACATTGTTTCTATTCACCAAGTAATAACTAGTTCAAGAGAGACACATTATCCTTCTGAGAATGTTTAGAATTGTTAGCATGTATCAATGCTACTATTCCACTTAGCTAGCACTACAGCTATTTTAGAGTTCCCAATACGGAGTTTATTTTTTAAGTTCTCACACTTATGGTTCTTCTCGCTACACCATTCAAATCAACTTAAGAGTGGTAATAAAATATCAACATTGTATAATTATACTTCTTAGTTACTCCATGAACTCTGTCTCTCACAGGCGTCAATCATTCATTGTCCAACAATAGAGATAAGCCTATGACACTGTTTAACAGTGTGTGTATGATATATATAACTAAACACACATTAACTACTTATGCAAGTAATTCCCTTAGCTAACACTACAGCTATCTTAGAATACCCTATAAGGAGTTAATTTTTCAAGTTTTACACTTATGATCTCATTCCTTTTTCTATATTATTCAAGCAGATCTAAGAGTGGTACTAAAACTTAAACACTGTATATTTGTACCTCTTTCTATCACAGTCACTCTGTGAACTCTGTCTCCTACAGGCATCAATAACCCATTGTCTGATAACAGAGTTAAGCCTGTTATACTGTTTAACAGCGTATGTATGTTCCATATATCTAAATACACATTTGGATATGACAGGTACACGAGTTTGAAATCCAGTGAATATATTCGTGAAACTAATTATGAACTACTACTTATGACAAAATTTTATAACCTTTTATTTATTGTGCAGTGCTAAATGTATTCATTCTTCACTAGTTGGTATTTGATCTTGACTACTAATTTTCTATATTTATTATATGCAACAATGATCCTTAGGTTATTAAATACACTATTGAAGTCAAGAATTTAGTTACTATATCTGAATGTTAATTAATAACAATAATAATAATAATAATAATAATAATAATAATAATAATAATAAGGGGTACTATTGTAATGCAATACTCAGTTCCTTTTGTGTCCTTTTTTAATACAATACACTACATCTATTCAGTTTTAATCATAAATTCGCTGATATTATGATTTTAATATTGAATTAATAAAGACATTATTTTAATGTAATTTGGATCGGAGTACCTTCACAATATGCCAATAGTTTGAATAACTTCATTAAAGGTAATTCCAGATACGTGCACCTTATAGTATACATACTTTTCTCTTTGTTTTTTGACACATGCTTATTTATTTATAATGCACCTTTTATGAACACATGATGATCAATACATGTGACATATCATTTTAAATAGGAGCATCTGGTTCAATATACATCATTAATCTATGCAATCTGGTGCAACAGTCTCCTTTTCTACTTTTTCTACAATGTCTGTATAAACCTCATCAGGGGTTTCTCTACAGCCTGGACCTCCCTTCTGTCCCAAAATGTCCTCTGCCCTTCTTTGCAACCTGAAAGGAAGTAGAGTTGTCCATTATGGCTCTGCAAAATACAGAGAAGGCAAAGTTCTTCTACCTAGCAAAACTGTGTGCTACATCTACCTGTGGAAGCCATGACTGGGCACTGGTCCGGTGTTGCCAGGTCCATACACCGCCTCTCTTCTGACGTGAAAGTGTCGACTAAATGCTTGGCCACTTGTCCCTCTGTCACAGGAGATTTCTCATAAACCGACATGTCGCTCTGTAGCTGGACCGGTTCTGAAAAGAAACAGGTATGTAAATGACTGAGGATAAAGTGAAAAGCATACATCAGACTCCAGATTTTCCACCTAATGTCTGGATCAATGTACATCTCGTCCCAATTCTTGCCTTTGAATTTGCCCAGTTTGCCACTCTCGAGAGCCATTAACAGTTTGCTGATCTTGGTGAGCTGGAGGGTACCTTCTGGGAGGCGGTAATACTGCCAGTGCACCCTGATGTCGTGCCCAAGGAAGTCTGCCAACTGATCCAGTTGTGTGTTGTTTAGGTTGAAGACCTTCGAGAGAGTGGCAAAGTGCTTTTGAAGCTTCATGGAAGACAGCGTGTGGGGATGCTTGGCCCCACTCTCTCGGGCAAACAGTCGTATGCAATGGGAGCCTCTGAAGTGTGATAAGGCAGCTGGTCTGGTGAACATGTCAACATTTTGACTTTCCACGCCACATTTGTCACTCTTTTCAAGAACTTCCATGGCAGCTTGCATGGCTGGTGTCAACAGGATGGGACTTTTCTTCCTCATTTTCCTTGGATTTCAATGCAAGTGAAGTGCCCGCAGAGTTCCTCTCAACCTCGGAAAGAGCTGGGGACAAATCTTCGGGAAGATCAAAGGTATCTCTTGAGGAGAAGGTAGTCAGCAACATTATTGAAACTTCTCCTTCCCTTCTTCGATTGAATAAGATAGAACAAGATAACCTGTGCCAGGGTGACTTTTGCAAGTAATGCCCAGTGGTTAACCGTAGGCTCGGTGGATAGTCCACTTCGGTAGGCTTGCTGCTTCTCATCGAGTTACAAGTGCATCTTTTTCAAATCTTCCGTGAAAGGTAAGAGCTAAGGCATGTTCCACTTGGACTTCTTTAGAGTTTTCCAAGCAGCCCATGAGATCAACTTCTTCCAACTCGCCTTATATAGCTTCCCGAAATTTCGTGTGTTTTCAACATCAGCAGTGCAGCCCTCCATCATGGCCCGGCACTCCACAATGCTTGCTATCTTTTGCAGACCGTGCCCGATCTTGAGTGCCAGTGAGGGCGTCTTAAATGTACCTGTCTCCTTGTCATAGCCAGCTACCAGCTTCACAGCGTCTACTACGTGCAGAAAGTTCTATGGGGCAGTAAAGTCTTCCATCCTCTCCAAAGGGGTAGCACTTCTGGTCTGTAGCAGTAGCCTCCCTATTTCTCTAAGCTTCTGATGGATGTACTTGTGCCTGCCAACATCTGATCCAACCCGATTGAACAAATGCTGTCCCAATTGTATGATGCATCGATCATTTTTGACTGCGAGTAAGACTTCATCCTGGGTCATGTCACTCAAGAGCTTCCAAAAGCCACCACTGATGTCAGGTGGAACAGGCTGAGCAAAGGCGCACAGTGACTGGACTCTGTTCTTGCCAGGTTTGAGTTGTTGCCCCTTCGGTTCAGCTTACATCTCTTCATGTGTCGTCACAGGTATTTCCTTGCAAACAAGCCCTGGCAGGCTACATAGTGCATGAAGCCTTTAGCATCCATCTCTTTGTTTGGAAGTTTGCACGGGACCAGAATGCCATGGGCTGCCCTCATTGCCCCAGCGTTGTCCCTATTGCAAAGATGTGCCATTTGCACGCACCTTTCTTTTGAGTGCTTGGGGAATTTCAGGGCCCAGGCTACTTCAGTCTATTGCGATGAACATGCTCCATGTGCCGGGCAATTTTTAGAGGGGCTTCTCACAGTACAGGCAGTACTGCTTTTTGTTATACACCCTTGAGCCATCACTGTTTCTGGATAGCACTTGAACAGACACCACGTTGTCTCTCCGACCCACTGTGTTTAAAACACGGCTGGCAGAAAGTCAAGAATGTTGTACATAGATCTCATCTCTGGGTACCTGCACTCTGCTGCACTGATGGGCAACAGGGGCATCACCGCCGGTGTCTGAACGTCGCTCCTCCAAAGTGTCAGGGGCATACTCATGCTCTCTGGACTATAGTCGGAGCTACCAGTGGGCTCTGTCATGCTTCACTTTCCCCGCTTTACCTTCAGCAGCAGACAGATTTGATTGTGTCTTTACCCATTTGGTGTACAAAGCGCCAGCAGGATGCAGTCATTTCCTTTTCCTGCACCTGCTATACATTTGGACAGAATACTGGCCTCTAGCGGTGGGATGCACACACTTTCTCCCCTCCACATTGGACACATGCACACCTTTGTTCCGACAAATGTGACTCGAGGGGACATACCAGACTTTTATGCTGAGCATATCAGCAAGGTCCCCTGCATTGGTTAGCCTTGAGAAGCTTTGTGGGGTCCTCAATTTTCATCCCCACTACGACTCAGGCCCCCACAGTGTTGGTGTCCCCACAAGCATATGAATGCAAGTACACACACACACACAAACACACACACACACATTTGCATTTTTTTTTACATATCAACCACAGTCCTAATCTTATAGAAACATTATACTATACTGTGGGGTATATAAGAGAGTCCTAACGTACATCCATGGCATGCCATTGAGAAATCTTCTACGCAAGATGAGTTTGCATAGTCTTCGGATTAAATTTTTTGGGCCAAGATCAATTGACTTGCTGATGGTGTCCACTGTGATCACAGTACATTGCAGATTTCTTATACGTGAGTTAGATATTTCCATCCGGTCCTTACTCTGAACACTCATTCATAGGGTTTAATTAGCCAATCAACCATGACTGCAGTGCTGGTTAAGCTGAATTAAAGAAGCAGTGAATTTGCCCAATCATTTTGATATGGTATACAGTGGTGTTTTGGTTTAAAAAGATAACACATTCACAGTTGAGTATTAATGATTTACATTTAATTACCTTTTTTCCTTTTTATCTTTTATTAGCACTAGTCTGAAAATATATATACTGTACTATGTTTTGTTTCTATTTTATGAATGTAATGACTACAACAATAAGAGACAAAAAAAACAATGAGATCCAATAGTGTATGACCTTATCTTTCTTTCTGTTGTTGTTTGTTTATATTGTCACTTCAGTATGAAAATTCACATGAGTATGGACCAGGATAGGTCTTGAGTGATGGAAGTAAAAGAAAACCTCACAAAAATCATCAGCAGTTTTATTATTATAGGATTTCCCACTTCTCATCCTATTCAGATCCTCTTATTCTTCAGTTTTCTCTTCATGTATATTTTTACCATTGTGCAAAACCTTATTATTATCATCATCATCTGGAATAGCTCAAAGCTCCACAAACCGATGTACTTCTTTCTGGGGCACTTGTCTTTCCTGGAGACCTGGTATGTAACAGTTACAGTTCCCAAATTACTTTCCATATTTCTGACAAATAACAGGGGGATTTCACTTACTGGCTGCATGACACAGCTTTACTTCTTCCTTTTCTTGGGCTGTACTAAGTGTGTGTTATTAACTGTTATGGCATTTGATCGATATGTAGCTATATGCAATCCCTTAAATTATGTCACTATAATGAACCAGCGTTTTTGCTTCATATTGGCATTTTGCACCTGGCTCACTGGCTTCACTATATCATTTATAAAGATTTATTACATCTCTCGGCTCACTTTTTGTCATTCAAACCTTATAAATCACTTTTATTGTGATGTGTCCCCCATGCTTAATCTTGCCTGCGCAGGCACGAAGGTAACTGAAGTTGTAGACTTTATCCTTGCACTGGCTATCCTCTTAGTCCCGCTGTCGCTTACATGTTTGTCGTATATGTGTATTTTGAATACCATCCTTAAAATTCCCCATTCCAGTGGGCGTTAAAAGGCTTTTTCTACATGTGCCTCTCATTTGGTTGTTGTGGTCATACTCTATTCAACCACACTTTTCATGTATGCTAGGCCGAGTAGGGCTCAGTCTGTTTATTATAACAAACTGGTGTCTGTTGTCTACACAGTGGTGACACCGTTTCTCAATCCCATCATCTACTGCCTAAGGAACAAGGAAGTGACGGAAGCCATCTGTAAACTTGTCTTCAGGAACTGATCTAGTAAAAAATAGTCAGTAGATGCCTGCAATGCTCACATTTGAAAAGTTTTCTCAGGCCTTCCAAATTGTATGTCTTTTATTTTTTTGGAATCTAAATTTGCTAAATCACTGTTAATGGGAAATAGTTTCATGACCATTTTTATCAAAACCATTTGATTTATATTTATAAATGGTAATATAAAACATTATTGCTTAACACACAGAACAGTGTCACATAATGTATGCAATGGTAGAAAAACCAAAGACCAATGAACCTTGGCTAGGACAAGCTGTTTAGATTATTTTTAATTTGTTTTGGTATTTTGTAGTGTATTTCAATATTCATGAAAACTAGAGATGCTCAGGCTCGGTTCCCGAGAACCGAACACACCCGAACTTAGCAGCTCTGAGTACCAAAGCAAGCCAGTTCGGTACTTTTGCGTGACCTCGGAATTGAAATCGAGGCAAAATATCATTGTTACGTTGTCGGATTTCGGATATCGCGAGTTTTGGATTCTATAAGTACCGCCCTCCACGACGATCCAGCACCATTTCACAGAGGAACACAGAAGGGGTAGCACAGGTCTTGGCAGTCTCTAGTGCAGTTGGGCAGCGTCATATGTAGAAAAGAAAGAGGAGGGGTAGCAGTGTTTTTCAAAGTCACCAGTGACATTCAGGAGAGCTCAATTTATCCATTGCTAATTGTTATTGCTGAAATAGAAATAATAGGGCTGGCAGGGTTGATCTTCTAAATCTGCAGTCACATTGTACTGTGTTATATAGGTAATATACAAAGAGGAGAGCTCCATTGCTTATTGTCATTGCTGAAATAGAGAAAATAGGTCTGGCAGGCTTGGTCTTCTAAATCTGCAGTCAAATTGTACTGTGTTATCAAAATGGATTCACAGCAGTACGCAGAAGACCAGGAGCACCAATCAGCTGATGGCACCAGTCATGATGATAGTAATCCCTCTATGTCATCTGGTAAAGCCTATGTTAAAGTGCATAGTGTTTTTAAGTCAGGGAAACAAAAATGTAAAAAAACACCTTTTACCTTGGTCAAGAAAAAAAGACCTGTAATCCAGGCGAAGTTATCTGCAGAAAAAAATAAAATTGCCTTCGCCTTTCTCTATGAGTGCAATTTTTGCAACTGTTACTGAGGCATCTTCTTGTAAGGTCAGTTGTGACCAAGCAAGAACTTGTCATTCGGACTCCAAAAGTGGTGTTCAAATACTTTTTTGTGTAAAAGCCGATCTGGAAGAAAGCAGTAAGGCATTAGAGGAAAATGTATGTTCAGATTCAGAAATGACACAAATCCCTGAGTAGAGTCTATCCACGAGTGCTATGTGTAATCCTGACCTGTCTGATAGTGTACCCATAAAGAAGACCCCTTTCAGCATTTCTGCAGATGTGTGCCCAAGTGTAGCCAGTGATACACAAATTGAGGATGCCACTTTGGAATTGCAACAGGATGAGGAGGATATTTGTGTAGCTGACGAGGGCGCTAATGAGGATGTTGATGAGGATGATGTTGTTTGTGTAAGTTCTACTCCAGTGAAAGCAGTTCTTGTATGTGATAAGAAGAATGCCATTGCCATGCCTGGGCATAATACAAAAAAATCCACCTCTTATGTGTGTAATTATTTTTACCCAAATCCTGACAACAGTTGTCTAGCAATTTGTAGTGTTTGTAAAACCACAGTAATGTAACCATTGATGTCTAAATAGACATGTATATGTATTACCTTCCACTTTGCTGCTGTTTCATCAGTATTGCAGAAAGTTTTTGTAATCTGCACTTTATGTCAAAGATACCTAACTATATTATAATATTTTGGGAATGGGGGCTGATTCGAAGCTTAGTGATGAGCTTACTTTTTTGCTGTGAATTACAATGGCTCTTTTTAGTGCATTGTCTGGCACCCTGGATTGGTCTGCGTCTGATAAAAGTAGAGATGCCCGTGTTTTGGTTTTGGTTTTGGATCTGGATTAACTTCGGGTTTTGGTTTTGCCAAAACTGCCCTTGTGTCACGGGCACTAGGAGTCTTTACCCAGGGATCACCAGGTGATAGGCTTACCAGAGCAGTATAGATGGTAATATGGTACTCTGGTAGCAGGGTGATCACGGAACAGGAGATAGCAGATGATAGAGATGCTCAGGAAAGTCTATGACTAGCAGCACTGGTAATATGGATGTAGTAATACACGAGGAACTATATGGACAAAGGACACGTGAGGGTAGTCAGTGGTCTGCGGTAGCAAGTTGTACCACTGCTATAGTGAGGAGGAATGTCCAACAGAAACGAGGAGGTGATGAGAGTCAGCGGTCTGCGGATAGCAAGTTGTACCGCTGTCTGGGTGAAGGAATGGAATCCAAGTGGAGGTATCCGGGGAGTCAGTGGTCTGCGTTAGCAAGTTGTACCACTGCTATGTGAGAGGATACTGGAACAGGTGACACGGGAAACAGGGATCAGTGGTCTGCCTCTAGCAAGTTGTACCACTGAATATATATGTGAGGAGGAGCACGGGGAGAAACTGCAATACAGAGGATACACGGGCACTTTGAACTTGATCCACAATAGCTTGCACAATATAATAATGACTGAACAGCACTGCAATAATAGAAAGTCACTGAAACAATCCGGGCAAAAGATAACACAGTCAATGATGGCAATAGACTCAGCGGATAGTAAACTCCAGAGGAAAACAAACTCAGTCCAGCAAGATATGCAATACACCAGCACAGTCAATGAGAAGTATGCATACCGTGGTTCAGGAGCAGGCTGTCAGACAGGAGTGCAGAGATACCTGAACGGCTGGAGGCCGGCAGGATGCGAAGTCCCTGGAGGGTGAAGCGGTAATCAAGTAGGTGCAGTGCACAGGTAGGTAGACCAGCAGGGGAACCAATACTCAGGAAGCAGTAGTATGTAGAACTGGACTCCTGGAGGACCCTGAAGAGTAGCGATGGTCTAGACGAGATGAAAGCAGTGAGGCGCAGATCCGATGCAGACTGGCGAGTAGAGACCAGCAGGAACACTGAGAAGCACGGAGAGCGGATCAGCTGTTGTAGACACGAGTAGAACTGAGGAGTAGCAGTCAGCAGGACTCTGCAGGTACACGGAGGTAGCGGATAGCAACCAGCAGGTGCAGCCACGATGAAACACGGGAGAGCAGAGCTGAGCTGGAACTGTTGAGCACGGAGAGCAGCGGATAGGAATTAATTGTAGCAGTCTCGAGGAAACACGGGAGAGATGAGATGAGCTGAAGACTGAAGCGCACGGAGGCAGCAGATAGGAATCAGCCAAACAGTCACGATGAAACACAGGAGAGTTGAAGTAGATTGAAGACTGTAGTGCACGGAGGCAGCGGATAGGAATCAGCTAACAGTCACGATGAAACACAGCAGAGTTGAAGTGGTTTGAAGACTGTAGTGCACGGAGGCAGTGGATAGGAATCAGCTAACAGTCACGATGAAACACAGGAGGGTTGAAGTGGTCTGGAAACCACAGGAGTAGAAGTGGTCTGGAAACCACAGGAATCAGCAGCGCTGAATACACGAGGAAACACAGGAACACCTTCAGAGGCTCATGGGGAATGAGACTCCAAGATCAGGCAACGTGGTAATGACCACAGGTGCTTAATATAGGGAGTGTTGCCTGATCAGCCAATTAAGTTAAAGGAACAGGTACTGAAGGGTTTGAAAGGGCTGCACATGCGCAGACCCTCAGGATGGAGGACGGCCACGGTTCCTAAACATACGGGAAGAAGCACTCACAGTCCGGTGAGTGACAGTACCCCCCCTTTTAAAGGAGGGCACAGAACGCCTGGAACCGGGCTTGTCCGGATTTTTGGAATAAAACTTCTTAAGAAGAGCTGGGGCGTTGAGATCTTCAGCTTTGATCCATGAACGCTCCTCAGGACCAAAGCCCTTCCAATGAACGAGGAAACGGAGAACTCCTCGCGAAATTTTTGCGTCCAGTACATGAGTAATCTCGAAATCCTCCTCCTGATGAACTTGAACTGGCTGAGGTGCTGAAGGAGGAGTCGAGAAACGGTTGATGATGAGAGGTTTGAGCAAGGACACATGGAAGGCATTGGAAATACGAAGATTCTTAGGAAGTAGAAGTTTGACACAAACTGGATTTATCACTTGAATGATCCTATATGGACCAATAAAACGAGGAGCGAATTTCATAGATGGGACCTTCAAACGAATATTTTTGGTAGATAACCAGACACGATCTCCAATTTTTAGTGGTGGAATAGCCCGCCTCTTCTTATCTGCGAAAGACTTAAATTTGGCAGAAGTCTTCTTTAAACAGGTTTTAACCTGAGACCAGATATTTTTGAAGGTCTGACAAACAGTCTCTACAGCAGGAACTTGGGTGGGAGGGAGGGCAGGAAATTCCGGAAAAGACGGATGGTGACCGTAAACCACAAAGAATGGAGTTTTGGACGATGACTCATGGTACATGTTGTTATGGGCGAATTCAGCCCAAGGAAGCAATTCTACCCAGTTGTCTTGATTGGCTGATGAGAACATCCTTATAAAGGTCTCGAGATCTTGATTGACCCGTTCAGTTTGTCCGTTTGATTGCGGATGGTAAGAAGATGAGAGTGCTAATCGTATGCCCAAGGTTTTACAAAGGGCCCGCCAGAATCTGGAAACGAATTGTACTCCTCTATCTGACACAATCTCAGACGGACATCCATGGATACGAAAGATTTCTTTAACGAAATGTTCAGCCAGAGTAGACGAGGAAGGCAAACCAGACAAAGGGACAAAATGAGCCATCTTCGAAAATCTGTCTACCACTACCCAAATAGTATTACAATTTTTACTGGATGGCAGATCAGTAACAAAGTCCATACTAATATGGGTCCAGGGCTTGGACGGAATGGGTAGTGGTTGCAGCAACCCCGCTGGAGTTCTGCGGGAGGATTTAAACTGAGAACATAATTCACAAGAAGCAACAAACTCTTTGACGTCTCTCCTCATCGAGGGCCACCAGTAACTTCGAGAGAGGATCTCAAAGGTCTTGCGTTCACCAGCATGTCCAGAAAAACGAGAAGAATGGAACCACGAAAGGATTTTCCTCCTAAGAGTAGGAGGCACGAGGGTCTTCCCAAATGGTAGCACTTTGGTGGAAGACGCAGCCAGCGAGATACATTTGGGGTCTAGTATAGAATGGTTGGAAACCTCTTCAACGTCAGAGGACGTCACAAAAGCTCGAGATAGAGCGTCAGCTTTCTTGTTCTTGGCAGCTGGTTTGAAGGTTATGATTAATTCGAAACGGGAAAAGAAAAGAGACCATCTTGCTTGACGAGGATTCAAGCATTGGGCAGACTGTAGGTATGACAGGTTCTTATGATCCGTGAAAATCGTCACCGTGTGACGAGCTCCTTCCAATAAGTATCTCCACTCCTCTAATGCAACTTTGATAGCCAGCAACTCCTTGTCCCCGATCGTGTAATTTTTCTCTGCAGGCAGGAGACCCCTAGAGTAAAAGGCACAAGGATGAAATTTTTGTTGCTCCGAGCGTTGGGAGAGAATGGCTCCTAAGCCCACATTAGAGGCATCTACTTCTAGGAAGAAGGGAAGTGTCACATCAGGCTGTCGAAGAATGGGAGCAGAAGAGAAGGACTCTTTAAGAATTTGAAAGGCTTGGAGGGCCTCGGATGACCATTGCTTAGTATTGGCCCCTTTACGAGTCAGGGCCACAATAGGAGATGCAATGGACGAGAAGTCTTGAATGAAGCGTCTATAGTAATTGGCGAAACCTAAAAAACGCTGGATAGCACGAAGAGTAGTTGGCTGGGGCCAATGTAATACAGCATTCACCTTTTCTGGATCCATCTTCAGGCCAACTCCGGAAACAATATACCCCAAAAATGGAATCTGGGGCAACTCGAATGAACATTTTTCTAGTTTGCAGAATAATGAATTTTTCCGGAGACTGGAAAGGACCTCTGCCACATGTTGGTGATGAGAAGGCAGGTCCTGTGAAAAGATCAATATGTCGTCCAGGTAGACAACGACACATACATATAATAAGTCCCGAAAGATCTCATTAACGAAGCCTTGGAAAACAGCGGGGGCATTGCACAACCCGAAAGGCATTACTAGATATTCATAATGCCCATCTCTGGTGTTGAACGCTGTCTTCCATTCGTCGCCGGGACGGATTCTAATTAAATTATAGGCACCACGAAGATCCAACTTGGTAAAGATCCGAGCTCCCTTGATGCGATCAAATAACTCAGTGATCAACGGAATGGGATACCGATTCTTAATAGTAATGGCATTGAGTCCACGAAAATCTATGCAGGGGCGTAGTGATCCATCCTTCTTTTTTACGAAGAAGAACCCGGCTCCAGCGGGAGAGGTGGAAGGTCGAATAAACCCTCAATGGAGGTTCTCCTGGATGTACTCAGATGTAGCTTGAGTTTCAGGTAACGAAAGTGGATAGACCCGACCCCTAGGAGGAGTCTTGCCAGGTAAAAGATCGATCGGACAATCCCAAGAACGATGAGGAGGAAGACGTTCAGACTGAGCTTTATCAAAAACATCGGCAAATGAAGCATACTGAGGAGGGAGTCCCGGTGAGGAAGATGAGATGGAAGATTGCTGTACTTTAAGAGGAATGACTTGAGAAAGACAACGATGATGACATTCAGCTCCCCAAGACGTAACTTGAGGAGTTCGCCAGTCAATCTGGGGAGAATGACATTGAAGCCATGGAAGGCCTAAGACAATCGGACTTGTCGTAACTGGAAGAATTAAAAACGAAATCTCTTCATGGTGTAGCACACCAATCTGAAGTGTTACTGGAGACGTACTCTGAGTGATGAGACCATTGATGAGACGTGATCCATCTATAGCAGTCACAGTAATCGGTGTTTTCAAAGTAATCACTGGTAGGGACCATTGATTCACTAGGGATTTAGAAATGAAATTTCCTGCTGCTCCAGAATCAATCAGTGCTTGAGACTCAAAGGATTTGGTAGCAAAGGAAATCGTAACATCAAAAGCGCAGACTTTTAATTTCATAGAAGATGGAGAGGACTCCAGGGACCCTAACTTCACCTCTCCAGAACTAGTTAGGGCCTGGCATTTCCCGATTTCTTAGGGCAAGAACTGAGCATATGTGTGGAATCAGCACAATAGATACAAAGTCTATTCTTTACTCTTCGTTTCCTCTCTTCTAAAGATAATTTAGAACGTCCTATCTCCATGGGAATCACGGAAGGTGAAGCTGGACGAAACTGAGGGGTTGAGCGAAGAGGTGCTTTAACTGAAGTTGTTTTCTCAGATTCTCTTTCACGAAACCTCATGTCTACACGATGGCAAAGAGAGATCAAATCTTCTAGTGACGTAGGAAGCTCTTGGGTAGTCAGTGCATCTTTAATTTTATCGGAGAGCCCCTGCCAGAAGGCGGCAATTAATGCTTCAGTGTTCCACTGAAGTTCAAAGGCTAATATCCTAAATTGAATGACTGTCACTCACCGTACTGTGAGTGCCTCTTCCCGGACATTTAGGAACCGTGGCCGTCCTCCATCCTGAGGGTCTGCGCATGCGCAGCTCTTTCCTATACTTCAGTGTAGGTCCCTTTAACTCAATTGGCAGATCAGGCAACCTCCCTATATTAAGCACCTGTGGTCAACACCACGTTGCCTGATCTTGGAGTCTCATTCCCCATGAGTCTCTGAAGGTGTTCCTGTATTCCTCGTGTATTCAGCGCTGCTGATTCCTGTGGTTTCCAAACCACTTCTACCGCTGTGGTTTCCAAACCACTTCTACTACTGTGGTTCCCATACCACTTCTACCATCAACTGTATCATCGTGACTGTTTGCTGAGTCCTATCCGCTGCCTCCGTGCACTACAGTTCTCTAAACCACATCAACGCTATTATATTTCATTGTGACTGTTTGCTGGTTCCTATCCGCTGCCTCCGTGCACTCCAGCCTTTACTTCACATCCACTCACCTGTGCCTCATCGTGACTGTTAGCTGATTCCTATCCGCTGCTTCTGTGCACTACAGCCTCCAGCTTGCAACTCGCCTGTGTTCATCATCGCGACAGTTAGCTGATTCCTATTCGCTGGCCTGTGCACTGCAGTCTCTTCTCAGCTCTCCTGTGTTTCCTCGAGACTGCTGCTCTCATTGCCATCCGCTACTCTCCGTGATCAACAGCTCCTGGTCTACTCTGCTCTCCCGTGTTCCATCGCTACTGATACCTATTGGTTGCTACTGGTTACCTCCGTGTACTCGCAGAGCCCTGCTGCTGCTGACCGCGCTATCGTCCATCTACTGCTGATCCGCTCTCCACGCCTTCACGTGTCCCGCTGGTCTCTACCCTCCTGTCAGCATTGGATTCGTATCTCATCAACTACTCCTCTGCTGGATCATCTCCATTCTCCTGGGTCCTCCATGAGTCCAGTTCCACGTGTTACTGATTCCTGTGGATTCGTGTCCCTGTTGGTCTACTTACCTGTGCGCTGCACCTACTAGACCGCTGCCTCATCTATCCAGGGACTTCTCATCCAGCCGGCCTCCTGCCGCTCAGGTATCGCTGCACTCCTATCTGACTGCCTGCTTCTGAACCACGGTATGCATACTTCTCATTGACTGTGCTGGTGTATTGCATATCTTGCTGGACTGTGTTGGTTCTCCTCTGGAGCCTGCTAGCCGCTGAGTCTATTGCCATCATTGACTGTGTTAACGTGTGCTGGACTACTTCAAGAGACTTTCTATATTTGCAGAGCTGTTCAGTCATTTATATATATTGTGCATGTTACTGTGGATTGTGTATAAGGTGCCTGTGTATATCCTGTGTTGCAGCCTCTCCCCGTGCACCTCCTCACATATATATTCAGTGGTACAACTTGCTAGTAGCAGACCACTGATCCCTGTCTCCAGTATCACCTGTTCCAGTATCCTCTCACACAGCAGTGGTACAACTTGCTATCGCAGACCACTGACTCCCCGGATACCTCCACTTGGATTCCATTCCTTCACTCAGACAGCGGTACAACTTGCTATCCGCAGACCGCTGACTCTCTCACCTCCTCGTTTCTTTTGGACATCCCTCCTCACTATAGCAGTGGTACAACTTGCTATCGCAGACCACTGACTACCTTCACGTGTCCTTGTCCATACAGTTCCTCGTGTACTACTACCTCCATATTACCAGTGTTGCTAGTCATAGACTTTCCTGAGCATCTCATCATCCACCATCTTCTGTTCCGTGATCACCCAGCTACCAGAGTACACTATTACCATCTACATTGCTCTGGTAAGCCTACCACCTGGTGATCCCTGGGTAAAGACTCCTAGTGCCCGTGACAATGACGTACTGGCCTACTGTATGAGAACCTTGACGTAAACGAAGAATGCTGGAAGCAGCGGAGGTCACACGACCTGGTTCATCGAACACACTTCGGAACATAGAAATGAATTTGGCACTATCTTGTAATACAGGATCGTTTCTCTCCCACAGAGGGGAGGCCCAAGCCAGGGCTTGTCCAGAAAACAATGAGATAAGATAGGCCACTCTGGAACGATGGGTAGAAAAATTTTGAGGTTGGAGCTCAAAATGAACTGAGCATTGGTTGAGAAAACCCCTACAAGTTTTGGGGTCTCCATTGTACTTTGACGGAGTAGGCAGGTGAAGCGTGGGAGCTGTAGACACCTGGGATGGCACTGGGGAAACGGAGGAAAGCACAGGAGCTTCAACATTAGCTGTAACAGGCGGTCCAGATGGTCCTTGGGAGGCTAACGACTGGTAGCATTGAAGTAACAGCTGTTGGCGAGCATCCTGTTGCTCCACACGGGTGACCAGATGCTGCAGCATCTCTTTGGCTGTAGGTTCCGTATCTGGGTCTGTCATGGCCTGATCTTACTGTCACGGGCACTAGGAGTCTTTACCCAGGGATCACCAGGTGATAGGCTTACCAGAGCAGTATAGATGGTAATATGGTACTCTGGTAGCAGGGTGATCACGGAACAGGAGATAGCAGATGATAGAGATGCTCAGGAAAGTCTATGACTAGCAGCACTGGTAATATGGATGTAGTAATACACGAGGAACTGTATGGACAAAGGACACGTGAGGGTAGTCAGTGGTCTGCGGTAGCAAGTTGTACCACTGCTATAGTGAGGAGGAATGTCCAACAGAAACGAGGAGGTGATGAGAGTCAGCGGTCTGCGGATAGCAAGTTGTACCGCTGTCTGGGTGAAGGAATGGAATCCAAGTGGAGGTATCCGGGGAGTCAGTGGTCTGCGTTAGCAAGTTGTACCACTGCTATGTGAGAGGATACTGGAACAGGTGACACGGGAAACAGGGATCAGTGGTCTGCCTCTAGCAAGTTGTACCACTGAATATATATGTGAGGAGGAGCACGGGGAGAAACTGCAATACAGAGGATACACGGGCACCTTGAACTTGATCCACAATAGCTTGCACAATATAATAATGACTGAACAGCACTGCAATAATAGAAAGTCACTGAAACAATCCGGGCAAAAGATAACACAGTCAATGATGGCAATAGACTCAGCGGATAGTAAACTCCAGAGGAAAACAAACTCAGTCCAGCAAGATATGCAATACACCAGCACAGTCAATGAGAAGTATGCATACCGTGGTTCAGGAGCAGGCTGTCAGACAGGAGTGCAGAGATACCTGAACGGCTGGAGGCCGGCAGGATGCGAAGTCCCTGGAGGGTGAAGCGGTAATCAAGTAGGTGCAGTGCACAGGTAGGTAGACCAACAGGGGAACAAATACTCAGGAAGCAGTAGTATGTAGAACTGGACTCCTGGAGGACCCTGAAGAGTAGCGATGGTCTAGACGAGATGAAAGCAGTGAGGCGCAGATCCGATGCAGACTGGCGAGTAGAGACCAGCAGGAACACTGAGAAGCACGGAGAGCGGATCAGCTGTTGTAGACACGAGTAGAACTGAGGAGTAGCAGTCAGCAGGACTCTGCAGGTACACGGAGGTAGTGGATAGCAACCAGCAGGTGCAGCCACGATGAAACACGGGAGAGCAGAGCTGAGCTGGAACTGTTGAGCACGGAGAGCAGCGGATAGGAATTAATTGTAGCAGTCTCGAGGAAACACGGGAGAGATGAGATGAGCTGAAGACTGAAGCGCACGGAGGCAGCAGATAGGAATCAGCCAAACAGTCACGATGAAACACAGGAGAGTTGAAGTAGATTGAAGACTGTAGTGCACGGAGGCAGCGGATAGGAATCAGCTAACAGTCACGATGAAACACAGCAGAGTTGAAGTGGTTTGAAGACTGTAGTGCACGGAGGGAGCGGATAGGAATCAGCTAACAGTCACGATGAAACACAGGAGGGTTGAAGTGGTCTGGAAATCACAGGAGTAGAAGTGGTCTGGAAACCACAGGAATCAGCAGCGCTGAATACACGAGGAAACACAGGAACACCTTCAGAGGCTCATGGGGAATGAGACTCCAAGATCAGGCAACGTGGTAATGACCACAGGTGCTTAATATAGGGAGTGTTGCCTGATCATCCAATTAAGTTAAAGGAACAGGTACTGAAGGGTTTGAAAGGGCTGCGCATGCGCAGACCCTCAGGATGGAGGACGGCCACGGTTCCTAAACATACGGGAAGAAGCACTCACAGTCCGGTGAGTGACACCTTGCGTGTTTTGGTTTTGGTTTCTTTAGCCATTTTTTTAAAAAAAATTCAATTTTTTGGGCTGAAATCACATAATTTAGTTATTATTTTGTACCTACATTATTATTAATGGGATGCATGCTTTTATCAGACACACACCAATCCAGGGTGCCAGAAAATGCACTAAAAAGAGCCATTGAAATTTACAGCAAAAAGCCAATTCATCAGTGAGCTTCGAATCAGCCCCAATTCCCACAAAATTATAATCTAGTTAGGTACCTTTCATGTAAAGTGCTGATTACAAACACACCAAAATACGTGTGGGAGAATGTGGCCTCTAAGAGGCTAACTACTAGACACAAAGACATTGCATGGATGGCTATTCAGGGATGTCTGCCCCTCAGGACATTCATGCACTCCTGGAACCTGTGCCGATATGTCCACTGCCCCTTCTGCATCACCAGAAGAGAAACAGCAGAGCGTATTTTTTGGGACTTCCCCACTGCACAGGCACTGTTGGATGCCTTGGAACATGAATATAAGGACAGTGTGCCCAGAACTTGCCTTTCATACCATTTGGTATTTTATGGATTATTTCCTGGGACCCACATCATTGGGGCAATCCAGGAAGCCTGGAGCCTAATGAACTGCTTTAAGGACGCTATTTGGCTTGCCAGAGATCGCCTCATCTTGAAAAGGGAGAAGATGACCAACCAGGACTGTCGCAGGCTGATCCACAGCCTACTAAGAGACTATAACACCATTGACAGTCCTGAGTAAGAAGAAAATTATTAAATTTCTGTCTCTCTCTTCTCCTCCGCCCCCTATGTGTCTGTTTATTCAATGTAACACAGTTGAATTTGCCTGCAATCTTTGTGTGTATATTAGATCCTACACTTATTAGTGCAAATTAAGAAAAAAAGCCTGCAAAGACTTGTAGATTAATAAAAATGACCAAAGCAGCTCTTCTATAAGGGTGTATATATTAGACCCTACACTTATTAGTGCAAATTCAGAAAAATACAGTTTAATCACTGCTAGGCCCTCCCTAAATAAGCTAACAATGGGCTTGTGAAAGTAATGGCAGAAACACACAACAGTGCCAGGAAAGATTAATGGTGCAAGATGGAATTGTCCATGGGCCCTCCCACCCACCCCTATGTTGGATCTTACAAAGGACATGCACACTTTAACAAACCAGGCACTTCAGTGGCAAGGGATGTCACTTTTGTGACTGAAGTGCTTGGTTTGTTTGGGCCCCCACTAAACCAGCTATGAATGCCCTAAAGGCATATTAGACCAACAGTGCAGTGAAACTAATTCTACACTATCATCATCTTCAGCATCATCCTCACCAGTGTGTACATCATCATCACAGACTATTAATTCATCTCCGCTGGAATCCGCCATTAGAGAAGTGTCAGTTCTTGGATGTATTTGCCGGTAATGGCCTTCCTCGTGGAAGATGCAGTTCCTTTTGATGAACATCATCTTTTCCACATTTTTAGGAAGTAACCTCCTACGTTGATCACTGACAAGGTTCCCGGCTGTGCTGAAAACTCTTTCTGAGTACACTCTGGAGGGTGGGCAGCTTATGTATTGCAAAGCAAGTTTGTACATGGGTTTCCAAATGGCTTGTTTGTCCTCCCAGTATGGAAAAGGACTGTCTGACATTTCAATATCAATTAACTTTTGAAAATAATCCTCCTCCATCCTTTGCAGAAAATACAGCTTTTTTATAAGGAGGTATATGAGACCCCAAACACTTTGTAGTGCAAATTCAGAAAAATACAGTGCTATATTAGGATTTCAGCACTCAGAAAATACAGCTTTTTTTTTATCAGGGGGTATATGAGACCCCAAACACTTTGTAGTGCAAATTCAAATAAATAAAGTGCTATTAGGATTTCAGCACTCAAAAAATACAGCTTTTTTATAAGGGGGTATATGAGACCCCAAACACTTTGTAGAGCAAATTCAGAAAAATACCCACCATCCTATTTCTACTCTATCACTTTGCCTGCTGTATACTTTGACCCAACCCTTCTCTGTCCCTTTCTCAAATGGAGCTAGATCGCCGTGGAGGCGGGTATTTATTGATTCCAAAACTCGCGAGATCCTAGATCCGACAACGTCACAATGACGTTTTGCCTCATTTTGGAATCCGAATAGGCGCGAGAGTACAGAGCCAAATTGGCTCGGTACTCGGAACCCCAAAGTTTGGGAGGGTTCGGTGGGCCGGGGGAGGGGGGACAGTGCTTGTCACCATATATTAGCTGTAGAATTACCACAGTTATCAAAAGAATGGGTGGAGCGATCAATTGAACCATAACGGATTTCATGATCGAAGGACAACTCCATCTTGCACCACTTTTCTTTTCTGCCACTGCTGTGTGGCAATGTTTCCTAGATGTGCTATGAACTGCCGTGTGTTTGAGTCATTGCTCTGTCGCTTAGCATCGAGCCAGGTCGCTACAGTCTTTGCTTGAAAGTGTATGAAAATAATATTGTGACCTGTGAGGTGGTCAAAATTGGCTGCAAATGACTTGAAATGAGTGTTATTGAGGTTAATAATAATGTAGGGGGGAAAAAAGCAAAAATATGTGATTTTAGCAAAAAAAATATGGATTTTAGAAAAAAATCGAGATCCAAAACCAAAACCTGAACACGCAAGGGCAGTTTTGCCAAAACCAAAACCAAAACACGAAGTTAATCCAGATCCAAGAACAAAACCAAAACCAGAACACGGGAGTCAGTGAACATCTCTAATGAAAACACCTCAATAAATGGCACTGTCTTTTGATTTGCTTGAATTCTACAGTGTTTATATTGATGTAAAGGATCACCTCAAAAAGCAGATATTGAGGCTTAGTCAACTCCGCTACTTCTCACTATTGATGTCACCTATCGTCAAGAGACTATAGGACCGTATAATTGAGATATACCTGTTTGCCTAAATGTTCTTTCTTTTTTTTAGTCACGCCATACAGAAAATTTTGTGAATGAGGACCAGGGATCCTGCTGCAAAAAAATATTATTTTGCCCTTACAGTTTATTTTCAAAATAATTGTGCCCCCCACCTAGATAAACCTCTTTTTTTCTTTAGTACATGTGCAAATTCCATTTAAACAGACTGATAGCAAATTCTGATTAATAACAGAAAAGCATATGTAAGGACTATCAAGCAGAAAGATGGGAAGGGTGAATTATTAATGTAGACTAATAGAAGCATGTGTTTCTGTCTTTATATCTCTGTATGGTAATGGGGAAGGTAGTAGCTCTCTGTACATGAAAACTAGCTTTGTCTATTTGCCCCAGGCAGTTTTATTATCAGATGTTGTGTGTTCTGTGCCACAGACGGATATTGGCCTTGGCCTTACTGAGTGTGACTTATAAGTAGAGATGTTCACTGACCCCCGTGTTTTGGTTTTGGTTTTGGATCTGAATCTAGTTCGTGTTTTGGTAGAGATGTTCACTGACCCCCGTGAAGTGGATTTGGTTTTGGATCTGGATTAGCTTTGTGTTTTGGTTTTGGGTTTGGGTTTGGCAAAACCACCCTCGTGTGTTTTGGTTTTGGTTTTGGATCTGTATTTTTAAATGCTAAAATATGCTAAAATCAAATAATTTTGCTCCTTTTTTGATCCTACATTATTATTAACCTCAATAACACTAATTTCAAGTCATTTGCAGCCAATTTTGACCACCTCACAGGTCACAATATTATTTTCATACACTTTCAAACAAAGATTGCAGCAGTTCTTGCCAGTCATAAGAAAAAGGCCATTGTCATGCCTGGGCATAAGACCAAAAATCCAACTCTTATGGTTGCAATTATTTTTACACAAATCCTGACAACAGTTGTCTAGCCATTTGTAGCGTTTGTAAAGCCACACTCAGTAGAGGTAGGGACCTAAACCATCTAGGATCCTCATCTGGCATTTAAAGCGAGTTCATGGAAAGCTGTTGGGAAAATCAGAAACTTATGTTAAAAAAATTGCAACAAGCAGTCCAGCATCAGCTACCTCCCGTCTCTCATCTAGATCCCGACACCTGCAATCTACACCCACAACACCTTCCTCATCAATATCCTCAGTAGCGATCGGAGTTAGTCCTGCATCCGATTTGCTAAGGCTAGATGACTCCTCCACTAACCATGATTCCTCTGAAGAATTATTGAGTGTTAGTCCTGCTGCTGCTGTTGTTGCTGGAGGTGGATCTTCAACCCAGAATAAGACTGCTAGTAGTTTACAACAATTTGCTAGAGGAAGAAAGTAAGAAAGCTGTCACCCAGTCGCAAAGTGGATCACAGACGCCATGGGGACTATGCTAGTATTAGATCTGCGTACAATATCCACTATTATGGCATCTGGTGTTAGACAATTTTTCGAGGTCTTGTGTCCCCGTTACCACATTCCATCACGACACCATTTTAATAGAAAAGCTATTCCTCACCTCTGCCAGAAGTTAAAATGAGTATAGAGGTTAATAATAATGTAGGGGGAAAAAAAAGTAAAAATGTAATTATTGGGCTACAAAATGCCAATCTACTCACTGTACACTTAACCACAGATATGGGGGCAAGCGTTACTGGGCAAACTAAAGATTATATGACTGTGGCAGCCCACTGGGTCAGTGATTCATCTTCACCAGCAGGAACAGCAAGAGCATGTACCCAAGTACTCACTTTTTTCTGAGGCAGTCTACTCTGTGTATCATCTGCTTCACTAAGAGGAATATTATTGTTATCATATATATTATTATTAGTGTCAATAGTGTTATCGAGGATAAGGTCACCTCTAAAAAAGAGATGGGTTTCAAAGAGCATCTAAAGATTTGAAGGCTGTGGGAAAGTTGGATTGAGCGTGGTAGGGAATTCCATAAGTGTGGAGCAGCACGGGAGAAGTATTGAAGGCGGGAGTGAGAGGTGGTTATCAGACACGAGACAAGGCGCAGGTCAGAGGTAATACCGCTGACAACCTGTTTTAAAAACTAAGGCATGTCATTGCAACATGGCTTATCCTGCTTCGACTCTCCTGAGGAAATGTGACTTTTGATAATGCCACCAATATTGTTAGAGCATTACAGCGGAAGGAATTTCATCCCATTTCCTGTTTTGCTCACGCAATCAACTTGGTGTTACAGAACTTTTTAAAAAATGGCAATGACATGCAGGAGATGCTGTCTGTGTCCTGCAAAATGTAGGGTCATTTTCGGGATTGTGCAACAACATGTAGGAGAATGCAGCAGCTGCAAGAAGACTAGAATTTGAGGGGGAATGTACTTTAGTCCAGCGAAGTAGTCACCTGTGAAGAGAGTGCAGACACTGTTAGCTTGAGTCAAGTGATTGCCTTAATTATACTTTTTGAGAAGCAGCTAGAGAAATTGAAGGAGGAAATTAAACTAAACAAATCCGCTAACTATATTGTAATTGTAGATTAAGTACTTAATTCACTTCACGAGGATCAAAGAGCTATCAACATCTTGTAATGACGTCTCCTCCTTCAGTTTCTTTGGCAACTGGTTCTAGGAAAAAACTTAGCTTTCCCAAGGAACCCAGTGGTGATGCAGATGAGTTAGCACAACATTTTGACATTTGCTCTGCTCTAAAAGAATTTCCCAAAAATCGTGACAGCTCTGCCATAAAATGAACTACAAATTCCATGAGGAAGGCCATTATTGGCAATTACATCAAAGTACACAGACTTCTGTGATGGTGGATTCCAGCGGGGATGAATTAGTATTGTTTGAGTAAGATGTACACAATGATGAGGGTGAATATGATGAAAGTGTAGATTGCAGGTGCTGAAATCTAGCTAAAAGAAGAATAATTGTGAGAGCATTACAGTGGGGATAATTCCATCACATTCCCAGTTTTGCTCACACAAGCAACTTGGCGGTACAGAGCTTTTTACAAAATGACAGTGACATGTAGAAGATGCTGTCTGTGTCCCAAAATAATTTGCTTCCACTGGTGCAGGACTTACACAAACAACATCATCGTCATCAACATCCTCATTAGCGTCGTCGTCAGCTACACAAATATCCCCCTTATCCTGTTGCAAATACAAAGTGGTATCCTACATTTATGTATCACCGGTTACACTAAGAGGCATACCCCTGACAACCTGTTTGAAAAACAAAGGGATGTCATTGCAACATGGCTTATCCTGCTTGGACTCTCCTGAGGATATGCCATTTCTGTTAACGCCATTAATATTGTGAGAGCATTACAGTGGGGAGAATTCAATCACATTCCCAGTTTTGCTCACACAAGCAACTTGGCGGTACAGAGCTTTTTACAAAATGGCAGTGACATGTAGAAGATGCTGTCTGTGTCCCAAAATAATTTGGTTAATTTTCAGCATTCTGCGACAGCATGTAGAAGATTGCAGCAGCTGCAAGAAGAATAGAATTTGAGGGGGAATGTAATTTAGTCCAGAGCAGTGGAGAATACTTTCCATGTTGTGCAAGGTGCTGAAACCACTCTAAGTAGTCATCTGTGAAGTGAGTTCAGACACTGTAGCTTGAGTCAAGTGATTCCCCTAATTAGACTATTGGAAAAGCAGCTAAAGAATTTGAAGGAGGAGATGAAATTAAGCAATTCCGCTAACTATGTAGTAGTTGTACATCAATTACTTTATTTACTTCGCCAGGATCTGAGAGTTATCAACATCTTGAAATTGGATTACTAAATTTTGGCAACTGTGCATGATCCTAGGTTTAAGAGCTATGTCTTATCTTTCCTTCCAACTGACCCAGATCTCAAAAGATGCAATGAGCTCCTGGTCAGCAAACTGACAGTTCAAGTGGTACATGACACGACAATATCTCCTCCCTCAGTATGTTTGGCAACTGCTGCTAGGAAAAAACTTAGCTTTCCCAAGACACCCAGTGAAGGTGCAGATGAGTCAGCATTTGGTCTGGTCTGGTCTAAAATAATTGCCCCAAAATTGTGACAGGTTTGTCATAAAATTAACTACAAATTCCACGAGGAAAGCCATAACTGGCAATTACATCGAAGTACAGAGAGTTCAGTAATGGTGGATTCCAACGGGCATTAGTATTGTGTGAGGATGAAGTACACACTGATGAGGGAGAGGATGATGACCATGTAGATTGCAGGTGCTGGGATCTAGCTGAGAGAAGGGAGCTACCTGATGCTGGTTTACCTGGTAATATTTTGGGTAGAATGGCATGTTGGCAATGTTATGTTTTTCTACAGTAAACGTTCACCTTTTTTAGAGAGGTTTTTTTTCTTTAAAAAGGCACAAGCTTTTGATTTAATTTCTTGTTTCCCTGACCACTATGCACTTGAACATAGACTTTAGCACATGAGGTAGAGGGATTAGAATCATCATGACTATAACTAGAGAGTGACAAAAACAATGTCACCCCTCCTATTTCTGTATGAGCTATGGCACAGTAGAATGTCACTGGAGACTTTTAAGAACACTGGCAGCCCTATTATTACAATTTCTGTTTCAGCACTGAACCCTGCCACCTCTCCTGTTTCTGAGTGAGCTATGGTACAGTAAAATGGAACTGCAGATTTAGACCAACACAGCCAGCCCTATAATTTCTATTTCAGTAATGACCTCTTTTTGTGTTACCTATATAACGCAGTAGAATTTACCTGCAAATTCAGAAGGCAAGCCTGGTAGCCCTCCTATTTGTATTTCAGCAATGACTCTTAGCAATGGAGCACTCCTCTTTGTGTGTTACCTATATAACACAGTAGAATTTGCCTGCAAATTCAGAAGACAAGTCTGCTAGCCCTCCTATTTGTATTTCAGTATTGACTCTTAACAATGGAGCTGTCACGGGCACTAGGAGTCTTGCCCAGGATTTCACCAGATGACTGGGCTTACCAGTATAGTGATGTTCACACAACGGTCCACTGGTAGCAGGGTGACTAGCGGAACATATATCACAGCAGATGGAGAGAGAATGCCAATGAATAATAGGAAAGTCAGTGACTTGCAGCAATCTTTGGTCAAAGAATCAGCGACTAGCTGATATAATGGAAAGGCAGATTTGAATACGGAGATCAGGATGGACGTGAGTAGATGCAGGGAGGTAGCAGGGAAGTCAGTGGTCTGCGTACAGCAAGTTGTACCACTGCTTATGGTGAAGAGACTTGTCCAGGTGCAGGTAGGTAGCGGGGAAGTCAGTGGTCTGCGTATAGCAAGTTGTACCACTGCTTATGGTGAGAAGACTTGTCCAGGTGCAGGTAGGTAGCGGGGAAGTCAGTGGTCTGTGTATAGCAAGTTGTATCACTGCTTAATAGGTGAGGATGTGTACAAGTGTTGATGAGTGGAAGCATACAAAGATAATAGGATGCAGACACTGAGAGCACAGAGGAACTTGATCCCAATAGGTATGCAGCGTATCCAACAAAGTCTATATAACGGTATGTGTGGCGCTGCTTGGTAGAGACTTGCTCAGCACAGATATGCAGGCCAATAATGGATAGTCAATCACAGTTATGCATATAACGACTGAGTAGTACGGTAATTCCAAACAGGTATGCAGCGTAACAATAACAGTCTATAGCGGATATGGATACCGCTGCTGAGCGTGGAGACTTGTCCTAGCGGATATGCAGAGTAAACATAGAAAGTCAATAACAGATAGGCATACCGCTATTCAGTAGAACAGTCTGTCCACAGGGAGATGCAGGAACTGCAGAGACGCTGGACGGCAGAGAAGAGTGTAGGAACCACAGGTGAGTAGATCCGGTAATCAGAGTCCAGCTGAGGACACAGGCAGGAAACAGAAGACTGTAGCAGGTATGGAAACCGGCGATGAGTAGCACAGGGAATCCACAGGAACTGAAGACACTAGTAGTACACAGGAGATAGAGAACACCTTCAGAGACTCACAGGGAATGAGACTCCAAGATCAGGCAATGAGGTAATGCACACAGGTGCCTTAAATAGGGAGTTGCCTGATCAACCAATTTGGATTAAAAGCAACAGTCACAAGAGTTCTTGGGAGCTGCGCATGCGCAGTCCATTAGGATGGCGGACGGCCGCGGTTTAGGACAGGTGCCGGCAGGAAGGCTAGGGAGCCACGCACCAGCGCAGAGGCACTCACGGTCCGGTGAGTGACAGGAGCACTCCAATTTGTATATAACACAGAATAGAATTTGACTGCAGAATTACACCCACCCTGTCAGCACTAGTATTTGTATTTTTCTGCAATAAGAATTAGCAATGGAGCTCTCCTTTTTGGGTGTTACCTATATAACACAGTAGAATTTGACTGCAGAATTACACCATCCCTGACAGCACTAGTATTTGTATTTTTCTGCAATGAGAATTAGCAATGGAGCTCTCCTTTTGGGTGTTACTTATATAACACAGTAGAATTTGACTGCAGAATGACACCAACCATGACAGCACTAGTATTTGTATTTTTCTGGAATGAGAATTAGCAATGGAGCTCTCCATTTTAGGTGTTACCTATATAACACAATTTGTGTCACGGTTTGGTATTCTGGACTCTTGGATCCGCCCAACAGATGTTACTCCTAGCAGGTCGCGGATTCTAACGGGTGAATGGTTTTCACCAGTGGTCATCGCAAGGTGACTTGGATTTAGCTGCGTTCGCCTGCAGGTCAGGGTCCCTACCAGGGGTGTTGGGCAGGGTCCCAGGGGAGTGATAGTGACTGGTGTAACGTAGGCACACTGGTCATGTAAGTTCTACACCCAGACAGCGGATAGACAACAGATGCAGGATAAAAGTACAATCAGCGATTTAATGATGACTGGATGATCAACAGGAGAGTCTCAATATATTAATACAAGGAAAGTAGAAACAGGGTGAGCAGTGCCACCGGCAATATAGTATGAATGAATACAATTAGAGAAATAATCAATATATTCAAATATAGCAATAGCATGAACAGTCCAGAAACAGAGTAGAGATGGTAATGCAGCACGACATCGGAGGTGCAAGTAACAGTCCAGGCAGCAATGAAGTCACAATAGATGTGGCAAGAGTGAGATACCCTGTTATGCCATATATGCTTAGATGAAATAGGAACAGTTCAGCCAGCAGGAGTAGATAAGAACAAGCAGCTTAGATGATACGACCTGTAATGCCACTGAGCCACAGAGGCAAATGCGGAGTAGATGAAGCTTGAGTGATGCAGTCCGGAGCGGTAACACAATACTGAGTCAGATGTAACTTGAGCAGCACGGCCCGTGCAGTAGCAGCACAATGAAGACAAGTGTAGCTTAAGTGATCCAGCCTGTGGAACAGCAATCCAAAAGAGGCAGGTGCAGCTTGAGTAGTGTAGCCCGTGGAACAGCAACACAGCGGAGACAGGTGCAGCTTGAGCGCTATAGCCCGTGGAATGGCAACACAGCAGAGACAGGTGCAGCTTGAGCGGTATAGCGCGTGGAACAGCAACACAGCGGAGAAAGGGGCAGCTTGAGCGGTATAGCCCGTGGAACAGCAACACAGCAGAGACAGGTGCAGCTTGAGTGGTATAGCCCCTGGAACAGCAACACAGCGGAGACAGGTGCAGCTTGAGCAGTATAGCCCGTGAAAAAGCAGAGGCACTGACGATCCAGATGAAGGCTCACAGAATAGGTATTATTATTATTATTATTAATTTTTATTTATAAGACGCCACGCAGTGTCTGTAGCGCCGAACAGGGACAAACAAGTACAGTACAAGGTGGGACGGCAAAATACAGTAAACAATAAGCACAGTAACTCAGTAAGCTCAGAGCTCAGCTAGAGAGAGGGGGGAGGGAAGACCGGCAGGCGCCGGAGCCCAAGAGGAAGGGCGCGGATGACGGGGAGACCCCCAGAGGGGTGGGGGGAAAGGTAGCTGGAGAGCAGAGTTAAAGGTGCAGGAAACAGGAGGAGAGATGGCCCTGCTCAAGGGAGCGTACAATCTAAGGGGAGGGGTAGACAGACAGACAGAGAGACACGGGGTGAGAGGGAGAGAAGGGGGAACGGAGGCAGATTCAGGGGAGGGGGAAGAGGGGAGGGAGGCAGAAAAGGTAGGAAGTTAAGTGGGAGACTGGAAGGCTTTGAGAAAGAGGTGGGTTTTTAGAGCCCGTCTGAAACTGGACAGAGTAGGGGATGTTCTGATGGAGGGAGGGAGCTTGTTCCAGTGGAGGGGGGCAGCGCGGGTGAAGTCTTGGATTCGCGCGTGAGAGGAGGAAATCAGAGGGGAGGAGAGGCGACGGTCGTTGGTAGATCGGAGAGGGCAGGATGGGGCGTGAATAGAGATGAGGTTGGAGATGTAGGGAGCAGTGGAGTTGGCGAGGGCCTTGTATGTGAGAGTGAGGAGCTTGAACAGGATTCTGTAGGGGAAGGGGAGCCAGTGAAGGGCTTGGTAGAGGGGGGAGACAGAAGAGGAGCGGCGAGAAAGGAAGATAAGCCTAGCGGCTGCGTTAAGAACAGAACGAAGGGGAGCGAGATGAGAGTGGGGGAGGCCAGTGAGGAGAAGGTTGCAGTAGTCCAAGCGGGAGATGATCAGAGAGTGAATAAGACATTTGGTGGCATCTTGGGAGAGGAAGGGCCGGATGCGTGCGATGTTACGCAGCTGGAAGCGGCAGGATTTAGCAAGAGAGAGAATGTGAGGGGCAAAGGAGAGAGAGGAGTCAAGGATGACCCCGAGGCAGCGAAGTTGGGGGACAGGGGAGATAGAGGTGTTGTCGACAGTGATAGAGAGGTCAGAGGGGGAGGAAGTATGAGGGGGAGGAAAGACAATGAGTTCGGTTTTGGCGAGGCTGAGTTTGAGGAATCGAGAGGACATCCAGGAGGAGATGGCAGAGAGGCAGGCGGACACCCTAGAGAGGAGGGAGGGAGAGAGATCAGGAGAGGAGAGATAGAGTTGATTGTCATCAGCATAAAGGTGGTACTTGAGGCCGTAGGAGCTGATGAGTTCACCCAGGGAAGAGGTGTATAGAGAGAAGAGTAAGGGTCCAAGGACAGAGCCCTGTGGGACCCCGACTGAAAGGGTAGAAGGGGTGGAGAGAGACCCAGAGGTGTTGACAGAGAAGGATCGGTCAGCCAGGTAGGAGGTGAACCAGGACAGGACAGGGCCGGAGAGGCCAAAGGACTGGAGGGTGTGGAGCAGGAGGGGGTGGTCAACGGTTTCGAAAGCTGCTGAAAGATCAAGGAGGATAAGAAGGGAGAAGTGGCCCCTGGCTTTAGCAGAGAGGAGGTCATTGGTAACTTTAGCCAGGGCAGTTTCGGTGGAGTGAAGGGGGTGGAAACCAGACTGGAGAGGATCAAGTAGGGAGTGAACAGAAAGGTAGGAGGAGAGACAGCTGCAGACAAGCCTCTCGAGTAATTTAGAGGCAAAGGGGAGAAGAGATATGGGGCGATAATTAGAGAGGAAGAGGGATCGAGATTAGGTTTCTTAAGAATGGGAGATACGAGAGCATGTTTAAAGGAAGAGGGGAAGATGCCGGTGGAGAGGAAAAGATTAAAGAGGTGAGCGAGGTGGGAGCAGGTGGAGGGGGAAAGGGAGCGAAGAAGGTGGGAGGGGATAGGATCAAGGGGACAGGTCGAAGGGGGAGAGGAAGAGATGAGGGAGTGGACTTCTTCACCCGAGGTGGGGCGGAAGGAGTGAAGGGAAAGGTGGCTAGGGGGAGAGGACGGAAGAGTGCGGGGGTGGACGAGGGGGTGGAGGAGGAGATGTCAAGTCGGATGGCCTCGATTTTAGAGGAGAAAAAGGAGGCGAAGTCGGTGGCAGTCAGGGAGGAGGGAGGGGGGGAGGAGAAGGGGCCAGGAGAGAGCTGAAGGTGGCGAAGAGGCGGTGGGGGGTTAGAGGACTGGGCAGAGATGAGGGATTTAAAGAAAGATTGCTTAGCGAGTGAGAGGGCAGAGCTGTAAGAAGAGAGGATGAACTTAAAGTGGAGGAAGTCAGCCAGGGAGTGGGATTTTCTCCAGAGGCGTTCAGCGGTACGGGTGCATTTTTGAAGGAAGCGGGTAAATTTGGAGTGCCAGGGTTGGGGTTTAGAGCAGCGAGGGTGGACGGAGTGGGCGGGGGCAACCGCATCGAGAAAGGAGGTGAGGGTGTGGTTGTAGAGGGAGACCGCCTGGTTGGGACAGGTCTGGGAGGAAAGGTGGGAGAGGAGAGTATCGAGAGAGGAGGACAGAGTGGCTGGATCAAGAGCATCAAGATTGCGAATGGACAGCATAGGTTTGGGCTGGGGGCGGGGAGCAGGTGAAGAGGAGAGTGAGAAGGAGAGGAGATGGTGGTCAGATAGAGGAAAGGGAGAAATGGAGAAGTCAGAGAGACTACAAAGGTAGGAGAAGACAAGATCAAGGGAGTGACCAAGGCAGTGGGTAGAAGAGGTCCATTGAGTGAGACCAAGAGAGGAAGAAAGGGTAAGCAGTTTTCTGGAGGCGGGGTCAGAGGGGTTGTCGATGGGGAAGTTAAAGTCGCCGAGGATGATGGAGGGGAGGTCGGAGGAGAGGTGGTGGGGAAGCCAGGCAGCAAAGTTGTCAAGGAAAAGGGAGGTGGGGCCAGGGGGGGCGGTAGATGACAGTGATGCGGAGATGGATGGGGTAGAAGAGGCGGATAGAGTGCGCTTCAAAGGAGGAGAATGAGAGGGAGGGTTCAGGAGGGATGACACGAAAAGTACAAGTGGAGGAAAGTAGGAAGCCCACTCCACCGCCAGGCTGGGCCCCAGGTCTGGCGGAGTGGGTGAAGGAGAGGCCACCATAGGAGAGGGCAGCAGGGGAGGCAGTGTCGGAGTCAGAGAGCCAGGTTTCAGTAATGGCAAGAAGGTTGAGGGAGTTAGATAAAAAGAGGTCTTGGATAGCAGTCAGTTTGTTTCGGAAAGATCTAGCATTCCAAAGGGCACAGGAAAAAGGGGGAGAGGAAAGGGGGGAGATGGGAATGAGGTTGGCAAGATGAGCAGTGCAAGGGGGAGTGCGGGGAGAAGAGGGGGAGGTGGGGCGGGGGGAGAGTAAGGGTATGGGGCGAGAGCGGGGAGGCATAGCAGGGAGAGAGAGGGCAGAATAGAGGGTGGAGGAAGGGTGACCTTAGAAGGAAGGGAATAAGACGTTAAGAGACGCCAAGTATGAAGTGGCGCAAAAGGCAAAAGAGGAGGCAAAAGACGAGCGCAAGAGAGTGAAAAAGAGAGTGAAATAAGGTCGGGAAGAGAGGCCTAAGATGGAGGGGAGAGAAGATGAGGCATATGAGTATGGCAGGCCGTGTAGTATGAGCTGAGGGGAATGTCTGAGAGCAAATGCAATGAAGAGAGGTATGAGTAAGCAAAGAACATGGGAGAGAGATGAGAATAAGTGTAAGGCAAGGGCGTGAGCAAGAACAGAGAGGACAGTAGATAACAGTAAATAAAGTAAAATAGTAAGTAAAAAGTAAAAGTAAATAAGATAATAAGTAAAATAACAGTAAATACAGTAAGTTAAGGAGGCAAGAAATGGCAGTAGATGTAACAGTAAATAAAGAAAAAATAAATAAATAAATAAAACTGAGATAAAATAAATGGAGACAATAGGGTAACAGTAAATCACAACCGGTGCCTAAATGTGGTTAGGTGTAGGCAAAATGGTAAGCCAGCCCCGGGGATGGAGCAGAGTTTCAGGGAAGGAGTCAGTGGAGCATACCAGCGAGGCAATTGAACAAAGATACCTGGAGAGCTGAGTGCGGAGCAAGGTGAAATGTTAATCCACGGGGATGAAGCAGAGTCCCAGGGAGAGAGTAAGTGGAGAGCCAGGAGACTTCAAAGGAGGAGCAGCAGGGTGAAGAGACCATCCGTGGAGAGGAGCCACCGTGAGCCTCGGAGGCCTCCGTGAGCATCGGATGTTGTGATGGAAATAAACGTGGGGGTCAGATTAGCACCAGTGGAGGGCAGAAGGACGGAGGGAGGCGGCGGAAGCAAGGAGACTGTGGAGACATCCGGGAGAAGGCCACAGTGCAGGTCGGTCGACGCTGGAGCAGTGAAGAAGTGAGGACACATGCCACGATGCGGGTCGGTCATCAGGAGGACTATCCCTGGAGCAGGCACAGGAGCGATCACTGGAGCAGTCCACAGGCCCAATGTCAGTCGGCGATCAGCAGCGTGGAACGAGGCAGCAGCTAGAGGCGAAGAACCGGTAGAAGAGTAGTAACCTAATCAGACAGGTAACTTGATCAACATGCCCAGAGGAAAGGGAGAAAGTGCCTTTTCAAGTTTAGAGCCAGAACCAGGAACCAATAGGAATCTTGCCAGAAACAGACAGGTACTCAGTCTGCACATGTGCAGATCAAGACTAAGGGTTTGAGGTCTGCTTAATGAGGCACAGGTAAGTGTCTTAGTCTTTGTTTATGGAAGCCGAATGAGCGCCGTGTGACAATTTGACTGCAGAATTACACCAACCCTGACAGCACTAGTATTTGTATTTTTCTGCAATGAGAAATAGCAATGGAGCTCTCCTGAATGTCACTGTATACTACTTACCCCTTCCTCTTTCATTTCTATCTACTTGGCTGACCAACTGCTCTACATAGTGTGCTACCCCTTCTGTGTCTCTTTTTCAAATGGCGCTAGATCGCCGTGGAGGGTGGTATTTATAAATTCCAAAACTCGCGATATTCAAGATCTGAGATCCTACGACGTAACAATGACGTTTTGCCTCGTTTTCAATTCCAAAAAAGCGCAAAAGTATTCGGATCCCCTAAGTTTGGGTGTGTTCGGTTAACGAGGAACCGAGCCTGTGCATCTCTGGTTTTTGTTTTGGCAAAATCACCATCACATATTTTGGTTTTGGATCTGTATTTTTTTGAAAAATTGCTAAAATATGCTAAAATCACATAATTTTGTTCTTTTTCTGTTCCTACATTATTATTAACCTCGATAACACTAATTTCCAGTCATTTCCAGTCAATTTAAACCACCTCACAGGTCACAAAGTTATTTTTATACACTTTCGGACAAAGACTGCAGCGAGCTGGCTGGATGTTAAGCGACAGACAAACGACACAAGCACATGGCAGTTCATAGCACAACTAGGAAACATTGCCACACAACAGTGGCAGCAAAGAAAAGTGGTGCAAGATGGAATTGTCCTTGGGACCTCCCTCCCAACCTTATGTAAGATATTGAAAAGGACATGTACAGTTTGGCTAACCAATCACTTCAACGACAAGGAGTAGCATTATTGTGGCTGAAGTGCTTGGTTTGTTTGGGCCCCCACAAAACAAGGTACTAATAGCTTAGCTGCCTTAAGCCCAACAATGCTGTCAATGAACTCAACATTATTAAACCATGTCTGCTCGTGCTGCATCTTTAATCTCCTTCTCCTCTGTGATTACCTCCCTCTCATCCCTGAAGAACTGCCAAACATATGTAGGCACATCATTGAATATTACAACTGGAGTGGCATTAGATATTCTTCAGACAGACTGTGATACGGAACATGTGGGCAGCGTGGAATCCGTCATGTTGGAATATGCTGCATTGAATAGAGATTTAAACAAATATATAGATGCAGTTTAGGAGACTGTACTTAAGTTAAAATGTGACCCACCGGATGAGATCCCGGATTTCAGAGAGCTTGTACACGAGAGATACACTGCGCTTCAGAAGAATAATACAGAGGAGGTAAAGCTTTGGAAGATGAAGATGAGGAAATCGCCGTCACCCAGTGCACTGCGAATTTCACTTGTCTTATAACACAGTTGGAGATTGTGAACCCAGTGAAAAACAAAGTATGTGGTCACATGTACGAGAGAGAAACAATTGTAAAACTAACTTCAGAAGGGTAAATCCGCCAGGTGTCCAAAAATTGGCTGTGATCACTCTGACATATTGGATAGGATATAGATATAGGATATTGGATCTTGTTCCAGACAATGTACTAAAAAGAGCCATTGATATTCACAGCAAAAAGAAAGGTCATCACTGAGCTTTGATTCGACCCCAATCTCCCAAAAATTAAAATATAGCTAGGTACCTTTGACGTAAAGTGCAGATTACAAACACTTTGTGCATTACTGATGAAACAGCAGCAAAGTGGAAGGTTTGAGTATATATATATACACATCTATTAAGACATCCATTCTTACATTAATTCTTCAAGCAACATTGTTCTTTGTTAATAAAACTGTTGTCTTTATACCATTAAAAAAATAAAATAATAATCCTCCACCATTCTTTGAATGTTGATAATAGGATCAGGTGGAGTTATGGCTGCTGTGTCACAAATTTTGGTCAACTCTTTTAGAGTAGACCAGACCAGAGGGTAAATGTATAAAGCTGAGAGTTTACCGGCGGGTTTGAAAAACCAATTAGATTCTAGCTATCCCTTATTTAGTAGCTAGAATCTGATTGGTTGCTATAGGCAACATCTCCACTTTTCAAACCCGCTGGAAAACTCTAAGCTTGATACATTTACCCCAGATATCAAAATGTTGTGCTGAGTCATGTACATCATTACTCAGCTTTCTTGGGGAAACAACGTTTTGCAAAGTACACAACACTTTATAGCACATCTAGGTAACATTGACACACAGCGGTAGCTGAAAGGAAAAGTGGTGCAAAATGGAATTGTCCTTGGTACCCCCCAAAAAACAACGGGTTTTAGGCAGCTAATCTAACAGTGAAAGTGAGAGATCTGCGCTGAATAGGGGGAGGAATAAAGTGTAAGGGGGGGGGCATAAAGAGTAGAGGGGTGGAGGTCTGGAATGGAACCACAAGAACCATCTTAGAGACCCAATCAAACCTTCCGCAAGAACAGATAGATTTTCTTATGGATAGTATATCCTTTGTGTTATAATTACTTCTGTTCCAGTGGGAACTACTACAGACAGGTTCGCGGGACTGCTATGGGCACAAAATTTGCTCCACATTATGCAAACTTGTTTGAACTCAACATCTGGATTAATAACCCCTTTCGTGAATATATCTTAAAATGGTGCAGATATATAGATGATGTGTTCTGTATCTGGACGGGTGATCGCACACAATTGGAACTATTCCTTACACACATCAACAACAAACAGTTGAATATTGCATCCACCAGTAACATTAGCAATCAGAGTGTAGAATTCCTTTGTCATGATCTGCCTACAGCGTATGCATTACATGCTGCTTTGCATGGCAGCTCCTGCCTTTTTGTCATTCTATTATTTGTATTTCTATTTTGTGTTCCAGCAGTACCTCTTTTCCCCAGAGGTGCTGCTATTGTGCATTATTCTTGTGCTTAAGGAGTTAACCTGTATGTTCACTAATTATCTCATGCACCTGGGTGTGTCTCATTCCCCTTATATATACCTGTTCCTCCCAGCAGTCATTGCTGGTTATTGTTGTCATCCTGATGTCATATCCTGTGGTTCCACCTTGTGATTCTTTCTCCTACCCTGCTCCTGTGATTGTATGCTGCATTGGGATCTATCTCAGCATACTATCTGCTGACCTGTTCCTTATTTGTACCTGGGACTTATCCGTGTATTTCCCTGTGCATGCTGTCTGGAATATTACCTCACCTCCTATTTACCTGCATCAGCTGTATATCTGGTAAACTCTGCAAGATATTATCTCATCAACTGTTCACCAGCAATAAACATTGTTTGTTTTCTCCACCTATCCATGACTCCTCAGCTGTATTTCTACTCTGATTCGTGACAGTATAACCAGCCCAAAAAACAGCTTTGGAGTCAGGTGAAAGTTTTGTTTTATTCTGGGACTTTTTTTTGCTGCAATCAAGTTTTCATTTGTCTTTTGCAACATGTCTGTTTTACCAATCATGGAATTACCCCTGCTACAAACCTTACGAATGGACATTATATTGTTGCGCTCCCAGCTGGCCGGATTTTCCGCTTTGCTTTTGGACCCACTCAGGAGACTATCAGAGACGGTTTCACTGAAATCTAATGCTGTTGATTTGACCCAGCCAACTCTGTCTGCTGCTGAATCCGTGCCGCCAACACCTTGCAATAATACCATGTCAAATTTGCATTTAACTAACAACTGCAGTTTAACTAATGCCCGGTTCACAAGTGGGCCACGCCCCCATCTGACCGAAGTGGAGCGACAGCGCAGAGTAACCAACAAACTGTGTCTCTACTGTGCCAGCAATGCACATTTCTTGCAGGACTGTCCTGTCCGTAGACCACGTCAGCTTACTGAACCATCTCCTGTTGTTTCCTCTCGGCACTCCAAATCTGTTTATGCTCCAGCATTCCTGTTCTCTGCGAAGAGACCCAATCTGCCAGCTCCAGCCGCCTGTCTTGAGGCACCCATTCCCTCTGTCTCCTGTGCCGAAGTGCCAGCCTCTGTCTCCTGTGCCGAGGTGCCAGCCTCTGTCTCCTGTGCCGAGGAGCCAGCCTCTGTCTCCTGTGCCGAGGTGCCAGCCTCTGTCTCCTGTGCCGAGGTGCCAGCCTCTGTCTCCTGTGCCGAGGTGCCAGCCTCTGTCTCCTGTGCCGAGGTGCCAGCCTCTGTCTCCTGTGCCGAGGTGCCAGCCTCTGTCTCCTGTGCCGAGGTGCCAGCCTCTGTCTCCAGCTCTGAGGTCACATCATCTGCCTCCAGCTTGGAGCCTGCTGCCACTGTGTCCGGTTCCGAGTCTCCTGCCACTGTGTCCGGTTCCGAGTCTCCTGCCACTGTGTCCGGTTCCGAGTCTCCTGCCACTGTGTCCAGTTCCGAGTCTCCTGCCACTGTGTCCAGTTCCGAGTCTCCTGCCACTGTGTCCAGTTCCGAGTCTCCTGCCACTGTGTCCAGTTCCGAGTCTCCTGCCACTGTGTCCAGTTCCGAGTCTCCTGCCACTGTGTCCAGTTCCGAGTCTCCTGCCACTGTGTCCAGTTCCGAGTCTCCTGCCACTGTGTCCAGTTTTGAGTCTTCAGCCGCTGTCTCTGTTCCTGAGCTCCAGTCTGCTCCAGAGGGGGCGCTGCCCTTCCAGTCTGCTCCAGAGGGGGCGCTGCCCTTCCAGTCTGCTCCAGAGGGGGCGCTGCCCTTCCAGTCTGCTCCAGAGGGGGCGCTGCCCTTCCAGTCTGCTCCAGAGGGGGCGCTGCCCTTACCGACTGTTCCAGAGGGGGCGCTGCTCTTACAGTCTGCTCCAGAGGGGGCGCTGCCCTTATCGACTGTTCCAGAGGGGGCGCTGCTCTTACAGTCTGCTCCAGAGGGGGTTCTGTCCCTCCAGCCTGAGTTGCCAGTCCATGCGGTCCAGCCCGAGTTGCCAGTCCATGCGGTCCAGCCCGAGTTGCCAGTCCATGCGGTCCAGCCCGAGTTGCCAGTCCATGCGGTCCAGCCCGAGTTGCCAGTCCATGCGGTCCAGCCCGAGTTGCCAGTCCATGCGGTCCAGCCCGAGTTGCCAGTCCATGCGGTCCAGCCCGAGTTGCCAGTCCATGCGGTTCAGCCCGAGTTGCCAGTCCATGCGGTTCAGCCCGAGTTACCACTTGGTGCTGTCTGCCCTCAGGCTTCTCAAAGTGCTGTCTGCCCTCAGGCTTCTCAAAGTGCTGTCTGCCCTCAGGCTTCTCAAAGTGCTGTCTGCCCTCAGGCTTCTCAAAGTGCTGTCTGCCCTCAGGCTTCTCAAAGTGCTGTCTGCCCTCAGGCTTCTCAAAGTGCTGTCTGCCCTCAGGCTTCTCAAAGCGCTGTCTGCCCTCAGGCTTCTCAAAGCGCTGTCCCTGGCAAGCCTTCTGCCCAGTCCGGGCCTGCTCCCAAGTCTGCCGCCCAGTCCGGGCCTGCTCCCAAGTCTGCCGCCCAGTCCGGGCCTGCTCCCAAGTCTGCCGCCCAGTCCGGGCCTGCTCCCAAGTCTGCCGCCCAGTCCGGGCCTGCTCCCAAGTCTGCCGCCCAGTCCGGGCCTGCTCCCAAGTCTGCCGCCCAGTCCGGGCCTGCTCCCAAGTCTGCCGCCCAGTCCGGGCCTGCTCCCAAGTCAGCCGCCCAGTCCGGGCCTGCTGTCAAGCCTGCCACCCAGTCCGGGTCTCCTGTCAAGCCTGCTGCCAAGTCCGAACCATCCGTTGCCAAGGGTGCCAAGTGTGAGCTGTCATCTACCTTTGAGGGGCACCTTTCTCAATTTAGTGCTCTACTAAGGTTTTGTGCTTCTTATTTCCCCTCAGTACCTAGCCTTGCCAGTGACCCAAAGAGGCAAGTTTTGTTTTTGTTAACACATTTTAGAGGAGAGGCTATGGAATGGGCAAACCCTTTTGTTGAGTCTGATCACGCCATTCTTTCTGACTTACAACTATTTGTCGAGGCAGTGATCAACAAGTTTTCACCAACACCTCCCGCTATGCCTTGTTACGGGGCCTCTGTATTGTCAGCAGGTCCACCCATCTCACCTGCCCTAGAGATTTCTTTGTGCTCCACCCAATTGGTTCAAACTGCTGTTCCAGGGAATTCTCGCAAAAAGAAAAAGCGAAAGAAGAGAGCAAGGTCTACAGAGCTTGAACTGGCAGCTGGCATAGTCTCCTTTGCCCATCCACCCATGGACGAGGACTTTTCTGCCGGGCCCCCAATTCTGGACTATGATTCCGATGAATTCAGACATTTTTGGTAATTGGGCGTCTGGAATCCGCCCTTAAGGGAGGGGATACTGTCATGATCTGCCTACAGCGTATGCATTACATGCTGCTTTTGCATGGCAGCTCCTGCCTTTTTGTCATTCTATTATTTGTATTTCTATTTTGTGTTCCAGCAGTACCTCTTTTCCCCAGAGGTGCTGCTATTGTGCATTATTCTTGTGCTTAAGGAGTTAACCTGTATGTTCACTAATTATCTCATGCACCTGGGTGTGTCTCATTCCCCTTATATATACCTGTTCCTCCCAGCAGTCATTGCTGGTTATTGTTGTCATCCTGATGTCATATCCTGTGGTTCCACCTTGTGATTCTTTCTCCTACCCTGCTCCTGTGATTGTATGCTGCATTGGGATCTATCTCAGCATACTATTTGCTGACCTGTTCCTTATTTGTACCTGGGACTTATCCGTGTATTTCCCTGTGCATGCTGTCTGGAATATTACCTCACCTCCTATTTACCTGCATCAGCTGTATATCTGGTAAACTCTGCAAGATATTATCTCATCAACTGTTCACCAGCAATAAACATTGTTTGTTTTCTCCACCTATCCATGACTCCTCAGCTGTATTTCTACTCTGATTCGTGACATCCTTGACTTAGAGATCTTTATTAAGGACGGTCAATTTTCGCCTAAAATTCTTTTCAAACAGGTTGACTGTAATTCCTTAACCATCCCTAAGGGTCAACACACCAGATTGAGACCTAACTGTACACATCTATCACATTATGATAAACAAGTCCTCATCCTCAAAGAAAGATTTTTAGACAGGGATTACAAAAAATATATTGTAGAATGACCTTATCTGCAGTTGAGGGAAACAGAGAGAGGCGACCTGCTCAGGAAGAATGAACGGGCAGATGATTCCAAGTCAACTAACAAACCAACCCTCCCCTTCATCACCAAATACAGTAGGGAATCCAAAAGAGTAGAGCAGACCATCAAAAAGCACTGGAACATTCTACTGGGTGAAAATGTTACCCCTAAAACCAAAATTTGTATACAAAAGTCTGATAATCTCAAAACCAGACTGGCTAAGAGCACAATTCCCCCTGAAAAAAAACTAAAGAAGGCACTTGGTTAAACAAGAAAGCCAAAGGATGCTACTATTGCAACAGATGTACAGCATTCAAAAATAGCAAAATCAGGGATACACAACCAGTGACATCTTACACTGGACAGAAATTCTCTATTAGGAAAGACTAACCTGTGATACATCTGGTATAGTGTATTTATTAGAATTAGAATTAGAATTTATTAGAATGTGTGGGAAACAGTATGTGGGGAGGACAATCAGGAAACTATCAATAAGGATTGCGGAACATCAAAGAAATATTAGAAATTAGTTCAAAGCACATAATATCCTGGAACACTTCTCCAAATACCACAAACATGATCCCACCCTATTGAGATTTACAGAAATTTAAGTTGAGAAACCATGGCAAGGGGGGGAGGGGGACTATGTGAGACTAATTTTACAAGAAGAAGCTAGATTTATCTTTACCCTTAAAACCCTCTCCCCTGGTGGTCTCAACATTAATTTTGACCTCAACACCTTCTTATAACTTTATTATTAAAATAAGTGCAACCATTCACAATCAAATTTGTTTGTTTATGCATTTTTGGTTCATTTATGATTTATTACACACTAAGGTACTTTATTATACTTTGTTTATCAATACCTCTATGCCATATTGCAACTCAATCTTTTTTCTACACTGCAACTTTGAATGCTTTTCATTACTAGTTCATTCAGACCAATCAGAGACTTATAGGCGGTTCCTGAACCTGTCATTCAAATTTAAGACCAATCATGGAGCCGATATGCTAACTAGGAACCTCTATATCTAGGCACAGCTGGACTTATCACTGGCATTTGCTGATTTTTTCCCTGAGGAAGCTCACCTGGGGCAAAACGCGTAGGTTTACACATTTATTCACATCTGGACATCGATATAGATTGCATCTATTATCCGGCTTGAGTTTCAGCGGTTCATACCCGCTACGGAGATTGCGCATGCGCATCAGACTCCTTCTCATTGCCGGTAACTACACATCACATATGGAGAGGTGAGACAGCGTGCGGCACAGATTGGAGGAATTATCCTAGGACTGGGGTACCTGGATATTACACCTAAGAGAGGGGTAAGTCAGTTACCCATATCCTCATTTTGACCTTCCACGCAAATGTTTTTCATCAATATCGTCACCTGCACTTCAGCCATTGGATAATATATTACTGAACGTAGCACAGAAAACCTACATTGTGCTTATGGACTTGTATTATTCCGGCTAGCCATCTTCATGGACTATTTATTAACCAGCTTGAATATTTATTTGCTCATAGACTAGAAATTGAGCTACTATTGTTTGTCCACTGTAAATTCGTTGGCCAATACTCACCTGGACTATCAGCTAGGATATTTATTTGACATTCTTCACCTAGAGCCGGCTGGCTTTGGCATCATGTGATATTGTCTTGCTTTGTCATTATCATATTGTTTTTGCTGTATGTTTAGAGTGATCACTTTCGTGTTTTATTGTAATTGTATTATCCTTTACAATACATATTTATATTATCCATCCACTTTTTCTCCTATTCCATGCAAGACCTCCACCCTCCACCCTTCTATTCCCTATTCCCCACCCCCTTTATTCCTCCCCTATCCAGTGCGCCGGGAAATCCTATTTTCTAGCTGATCTAACAGTGCTGTCAATGAACTCTACAGTGGCAAGATGTTGTTGTCATCATCTTCAGCCTCATCCACATTCTCCTCAGTGTGTACATCATCCTAACACAATATTAATTCATACCCACTGGAATCCACCATTACAAAAGTCTCTGTAACATAAATGTAAGAAACAAACATATAAAAATAGCTTTTACCTTTTTGAAGAAAAAAACACATCTTTAATAAAGGTGGAACTTTACTGTAGAAAAACATAAAATTGCCAACATGACATTCTAAGAACTGCTTCCACTGGTGCAGGACTTACACAAACAACATCATCATCATCAACATCCTCATTAGCTCCGTCGTCAGCTACACAAATATCCCCCTTATCCTGTTGCAAATACAAAGTGGTATCCTACATTTATGGATCACCGGTTACACTAAGAGGCATACCCCTGACAACCTGTTTGAAAAACAAAGGGATGTCATTGCAACATGGCTTATCCTGCTTGGACTCTCCTGAGGATATGTCATTTCTGTTAACGCCATTAATATTGTGAGAGCATTACAGTGGGGAGAATTCAATCACATTCCCAGTTTTGCTCACACAAGCAACTTGGCGGTACAGAGCTTTTTACAAAATGACAGTGACATGTAGAAGATGCTGTCTGTGTCCCAAAATAATTTGGTTAATTTTCAGCATTCTGCGACAGCATGTAGAAGATTGCAGCAGCTGCAAGAAGAATAGAATTTGAGGGGGAATGTAGTTTAGTCCAGTGCAGTGGAGAATACTTTCCATGTTGTGCAAGGTGCTGAAACCACTCTAAGTAGTCATCTGTGAAGTGAGTTCAGACACTGTAGCTTGAGTCAAGTGATTCCCCTAATTAGACTATTGGAAAAGCAGCTAAAGAATTTGAAGGAGGAGATGAAATTAAGCAATTCCGCTAACTATGTAGTAGTTGTACATCAATTACTTTATTTACTTCGCCAGGATCTGAGAGTTATCAACATCTTGAAATTGGATTACTAAATTTTGGCAACTGTGCATGATCCTAGGTTTAAGAGCTATGTCTTATCTTTCCATCCAACTGACCCAGATCTCAAAAGATGCAATGAGCTCCCGGTCAGCAAACTGACAGTTCAAGTGGTACATGACACGACAATATCTCCTCCCTCAGTATGTTTGGCAACTGCTGGTAGGAAAAAACTTAGCTTTCCAAAGACACCCAGTGAAGGTGCAGATGAGTCAGCATTTGGTCTGGTCTGGTCTAAAATAATTGCCCCAAAATTGTGACAGGTTAGTCATAAAATTAACTACAAATTCCACGAGGAAAGCCATAACTGGCAATTACATCGAAGTACAGAGAGTTCAGTAATGGTGGATTCCAACGGCATTAGTATTGTGTGAGGATGAAGTACACACTGACGAGGGAGAGGATGATGACCATGTAGATTGCAGGTGCTGGGATCTAGCTGAGAGAAGGGAGCTACCTGATGCTGGTTTGCCTGGTAATATTTTGGGTAGAATGGCATGTTGGCAATGTTATGTTTTTCTACAGTAAACGTTCACCTTTTTTAGAGAGGTTTTTTTTCTTTAAAAAGGTAAAAACTTTTTTTTTTACATTTTTCTTTCCCTGACTTAAAACCACTATGCGCTTGAACATAGGCTTTAGCAGATGACGTAGAGGGATTAGTATCATCATGACTGGTGCCAGCAGCTGTTTGGTGCTCCTGATCTTCTGTGGACTGATCAGAATTCATATTGATGGCACAGAGCAATGTGACTGGAGAGTGACAAGAAGAATGAGACTGAAGAGTGACAAGAACACTGCTGCCCCTGTTTCTGTGTGACCAACGGTACTGTGACTGGAGAGTGACAAGAACAATGTGACTGAAGACTGGAGAGTGTCAAGAACACTGCCACCCCTCTTGTTTCTATATGAGTAATGGCACAGAGCAATGTAACTGGAGAGTGACAAGGACACTGCCAGCCCTTTTGTTTCTGTATGAGCTATGGCACATTATAATGTGACTGGAGACTTTGAAGAACACTGCCAGCTCTATTATTTCTGTTTCAGCAGTGAACACTGCCACCTCTCCTGTTTATGTGTGAGCTATGGCACAGTAAAATGTCACTGGAGACTTTTAATAAGACTGCCAGCCCTATTATTTCTGTTACAGTGCTGACAATGAGCAATGGCACGTGCACTGTAGACTGGCAAGAACACTGCCATCTCTCCTGTTTCTGGGTGACCTATGACACAGTAGAATGTCACTGGAGACTTAGAAGAACACTGCCAGCCCTCCTCTTTCACTTTCATCACGCTGCCCAACTGCAGTGGAGACTGCCAAGAACGCTGCTACCCCTTCTATGTCTCCCTGTGAAATGGCGCCGGATCTCCGAGCGGTACTTCTAGAATCCGAAACTCGTGAGATCTGACGATGCAACATTGACGTTTTGCCTCATTTTCAGTTCCGAGGATACACAAAAGTATTGAGCCTGCCCGGCTTGGTACTCGGATCTGTGATGTTCGGGTTTACTCAATTTTCTGAAAACCGAGCCCGAGCATCTCTATTTATAAGTCCACTCATACATTTCACTACGCTGGTTTAGTATACATTTAACTGCATTTTATGTCTTTTCTACATGTTAGTATGAGATCAGGGGGTATTTCATTCCTTAAGTTGCTATATGTATTAAGTAGCAATTTTTTTTGTCTGAACTTCAAAATTATTGTTCATCTCTCGCGATTTGCGGCGCTTTAAACTCGGCCATGTTTAGCTGAAAATCCCCATCTGCAAACAAATAGTCATTTGTGATTGGTTGAATGTTTAACTTTGAAAAATAGCGCGATTTTGGCCTCTCTAAAATCTGAATGTTAAAAGAAAAAAAAGCATGGGGTCCCCCTGTCTAAGCACTATTAACACTAGTGCTGCCAGCCTACTGCTGTTTGCGCGAAAAGCGGGAAAAAATTTCCCTGGGGTCCCCCTGATTTTCGTGCAACCAGCACTAAGCAAACCAGCCATGGTGGTTGGTACTATAGCAGGAGGACACGTGGCGGGATGCCCTGCCGTAATGACAAACCAACCCCAGACTGTTCAGCGCTGGGCTGGATTCACTAGGGAGTGGGGTCTGGGAAAAAACAAATGTGCGGTTCCCCCCTCTAGGAATAACGAGCCCAATGCTGAGCGCACTAGGGCTCTTACTACACCCCTGCCGCTGGGTGTAGGGTAATAATGGGGATTGTATGAGAAGAAAACAACCAGACAACATTTTTTTGTTTGGCTGACAACAGCTAAACAATCCAACCAGATCAGTCAGTTTATGGCGAGGTTTACTGACATTAAGTTCAAGTCTCCTGCAGAATTTAACTGACACCCATATACAGTAATTCACATTTTTATTTGACTAGTTCAAAAGAATTGCAGTAGCTGTCATTGCAGTTATTTATGTCACCTTAATATTTTTCACACTTTTATGGTGGCGTGAAGTACTTCTGTAACATTCTGTTTAGTTATTTCACTTTTTTAATCAGTCACTCTGTGTTGCAGGTATTTCCTGCTTAATGCCAGTGGGTCCAGAATCCAAAAGGAGAAGTCCTCAGTTCAGCTACTGTTAAATCACATTTGTACTAAATCGATTAGTGCTGAAAAATAGGGAAAGAGCCAAGTCAAAAATAAAAATAAAATATACACATTTATTTCTCATATTTGCTATCACTATTTTTGGGTGAACTAGCTGATTTTTATTTGCAATAAATTTCTGTTCTACAAATCATTGCCCTCCAAAGAGATTTTGAAAGGGAGATAAACAAGTATGGTTGTCATAGGCTCACAGCTCTCAGTATGTAATGTGATTTCAGAATGGAAGAGGATGTCACAATGCAGACAGACCTCAGAGTGACATCATGTCCATTGTGACCGTGGTTGCCATGGCATTCCATGACACAGTAAAGAGTTATAAATCGGTAATAGCAGACCAAAGGCAAACCCAAGGGAAAATGGTAAAGTCCAACATTTTTCTTATAGTCTACCACAGTAATTTCGATTAAAATTACTTCTTTAAGTGAAATTAAGTTCAGATAACAATAGCAGCGATTCTTAAAAACTTTTGTGAGATCACACTTATACTTTTATAGAAATTAGTGCAGTTTTGTTCATCCTACAGATGTGTGTTCCTATTTGTTGGCCCATTGTCAGCCATAATCTGTTTTGTTTCAGGGATGGGCGCTGTTGTTTGCATTGTGTGCAGTGGGCATTGGGGGTACCTTCCAGTATGGGTACAATCTCTCCATCATCAATGCCCCCACCAAAGTGAGTATGCTTCTTCTTTGTTAAATAACTAAGAAAATATTGAAAATTAATGTTCCAACAATACAATAGTGGACTATCTTGCCAAGTGTTATGGTCAGATTCTTACAAAATGTGCGCACTTCAATATTTAATAATCTTTTCTCACCCTGATTGTAGCATATTCAAAAATTTGTGAAAGAATCATGGATGAAGAACAGGGGATCAGAGATGGACAGCCAGACAATCACCCTCATCTGGTCCATAATAGTGTCTATGTACCCACTGGGTGGGTTCATAGGAGGACTACTTGCAGGCCCTATGGCTATCAGGCTGGGGAGGTAACACATATTTCACTCTCTGACATAGATACAGTATATATATATATATATATATATATATATATATATATATATATATATATATATATATATATATATATATAATTCCAGTATTGCTTCACCTTAAAAAACACATGACTGTGCTAGTTAAAAGAGTATATACTGTCTTGTAGTTTGTCATTGCTTGAACGGCTTATGATTTATGGCTATTTTGGTCACGTTTACAGTTTGGTTTCTTGACACTGTCTGTTGTTACCTTTTGTCTGCAGGAAGTCTCTAGTCTTCAGTAACCTGTTGATAGTACTCTCTGCACTCCTTTGTGGGTTCAGCCGCTATGCCAACTGCTTTGTGATGATCATATTGGGGAGAGTATTATCCGGAGTGAGTTCAGGTGATCAATAATTATTTTTTATTTCTTTTTGAACAATTTTTATTGAAGCATGTTTAAATAGGACTTACGAAAAACAATGTGAAATAGACAATATGTACAGTATGAAGTGAAGTTTGAACCTCAGTGAACATCACTGAGCCAGTTTGTCAATAAAAAACAAGCACAACGGCTGTGCCATATATTTATCAATGAAAGGGAAACATATGTAGAAACAATAAGCATACATAACACATGGGTGCCACTCCAGAGACAATGAGCACGAGTAAAATGAAATCATGCGAAAGTGATCGGTGAATGATAAATACACATTCTGGTCTGGAACCAAACAGTGTTCAATGATTATTTTACATAGGATGGAGAATGGAAATGCTAGTTAACGGAATTAAAAGGCTTATGAGAAGAGCTAAGGGATTTAAAGCTTTTCATTTTCGCTGCTCTGTGTAACTATACTCTCTCTTCTCCAGGAGTCAGCATGAATATACAAACTATGTACCTTGAAGAAAGTGAACCTAAGAATCGATATTGCACATTAGCTCTATCCTATGCAGTCTTCACTGCCCTTGGGACAGTGTTGGGTCAACTGGTGGGACTCAGGTAATGCAGAAACATTAATGAAACATTGAATATTAATGCAGAACTGAACTGTAAAAATTAAAGCACATTTTACGAGTTTACATTTGAACAACATAATATGAAAGTGTAATACAGACTTAAATCAATGCTGCAATCTTTGTCTAATTGGTTGCTGTAATGGAGAGCTCTCTCTAAAGGTGGGTGGCCATGTTTCTTAAATACCGAAGGCAAAGTCAAATGTATAATACTGGAAATACTTTGTTCTGTTTATGTTTTTGTACAAAATGTGATTATAAAAATGTAAAACTGCAATAGGTTTAAAGGCAAGATTTGCCTTTATAAGCACATTGCATTTTCAATTTTGCTGTCAAACTTGCTGAATATCGTCAAATTGCTAAAAGCGCTGCTTAATCCATTTACCCCCAGGTCTCTGTAAAATCAAGGAGGTTAAGTGAATTTTAAATGCATAGACCCGGTTCTATGGAACTAAGTAAATGTATATATTTAGTGAGTATGTTGTCAATATACATAAAAATATGGTCAAAGCTTGAATATTTGTCTTGTGTATCTTATCTTAGAGAGATACTTGGCAGTGAGGAGTTATGGCCTCTTCTCCTAGCAAGTAACGTGGTTCCTGCCATCCTGCAAATTCTGTGTATTCCATGGCTTCCTGATGTATATGCAGTTGGTGAGGATAATGTCATTAACTGATCAATAACATATAAAGTTGGAACTTTTATAGATTGGGCTAATTAGGGATGTAGAGTTACACTTGTCTTTTTTTTTGTTTGTTTTTTAATCAGAAAAATTTTTTATTTACATTTTTGTAGTGTTATACACACTATTTAAAAATACTAACAATAATAAGTTAAAATAAACCCACGTAACAACAGTGTCATACCATTGAACACACAAACATTTAAGCATATTGTAAAGTATAGAACAATATTAGTTAAGTATGTTATATAAAAATAGATAAAATGTCATAATAATTTTTATCTGGTGTCTTTAGTCATTAACATTGGTCTTCTTAATAACATATATTTCATTAAATAGAATATAATATTTAGAATAATCAATAAACAACAAGTCTTATCACTAAATTTATTTAAAAATAAGTTTTAGATCTATAGGGGGGTATTTAATTGTTCCTCCGGGCGCTGCCGGAACGAGCGCATTAAAACTATTACCGTTTATACGGTAATTACTCGCTCAATTTCAGCTCGCAGCTCCCTGAGCTGCGAGCTGAAATTGAGCGAGTAAATTGCTGTATAAACGGTAATTACGCGCAATATTACAGTATAAATGGTAATAGTTTTAGAGCGCTCGTTTTTCCAGCGGCCGGAGGAACAATTGAATACCCCCCATAATGTTCTAATATTAAAATAATAGTGTCTGAGCGTCTGTGCAGGGCATAATATCTAAGAGAGATCTAGCTCCCGCAATTCTCCCGTAACATAAGGAGAAATCCTCCATCTGTACCAAATCTTTTCATATTTAGTAGTTAGATTACGACTAGTATACATAAACCGTTCGTGTCCTACAGTAACATTAATAAGATCTATCCATTCTTTTAGATTAAATTTCCCGAAGCCATCCACTTCCTGGCAATAGAGTTACACTTGTACAAGGGAAATAACAATTCACAGATCAACAATTTCTCATAACAACGCAGTCCTAGTTGTTATACTTGTCATTTCTTGCAGCATTGCAGCGGCTCAGTGGCAACTGTGATTGTAGCAGTGGGAAGGAGGAGACGATAGTGGAGCAGGCGACCATCGAAGCTGAAAGCCCAAAGGGCCTGTTTGATCTTGTACGGGACCCATCTGTGCGAAAGCAGCTTCTCACTGTAGCGGTGCTCAGCAGTGCCATGCAACTTTGTGGTAATGACTCGGTACGTTGAAATGCTCCTATTTGCCCTTCCATGTTTTTTTCTTGTTTCATGTATTCTGCTGAACTTCATTTCCCCCTATATCTTCTATTCCTGTTTACTCTTTTTTTGTATCAGCAAAATGTTATGCATGACTAAACATTAATAGTTGTTTATGTTCTCCCCTCTTTCCAATCTTTTGCAAATAGTGTTTTCTCCTTCTCCCTTCCCCAGTAGATAACACCTCTCTATATCTCCACCTCTGGCTTTGTCTCCCCAGATATATTTCTATGCCTCCTCTATATTTGAAGCAGCCGGGATTCCATCTGAGATGATTCAGTATGTGGTGATTGGCTTAGGAAGCTGTGAGCTCCTCACCTCAATCATCTCTGTGAGTAGTAGCCTAATAAAAGAATAATGTTCTGTTTAGTCACTGATATAATTAGTCACCTCTAAACTAGGCCCAAGGGAATTGGTGCCAAGGGTTAATTCCCACAGGTTTATTTGTATTTAAACAAATATCTGTTGCTGTTGTTATTACCCAACATTTTGACTAAGACAGTGGCTTATATGCAAAATAGTTACTGTTACACAATTCAATTGGCCGCGTTGCTTTTTACAGTAACGCGGCAAATTGCGCAATATTATTGATATTATGGTAATTGTGCGCTTAAATGCCGTTATTAGATTCAATGGCGGGTTAGATTTACCGTAATAACTGTAATAGATTTAACGCTGCGCTAATATAGGGTGAAATTGAATTCCGACCAAAATGTTAATTTTTTGTATTTGTTTAATTTATTATTTATTACAACATATATAATGAACACAAATAGACCACAGAGTTACTGCATATTCTTTATCTGGCCACATGTAATCTATTAAACTGCATTGATATGACAGCTCTTCACAGATTATATATGAGGACTATTAAAAGAACAACTGAAATAACGTGACATTCTTAATTTCCCTCCTTGCTAATTTTCTCTTCTAGATTTTATTCATACACCGCATTGGGCGACGAGTGCTGGTTATTGGAGGATACAGCTTGATGTCTGTGTGGGCTGTGGTGTTTATGGTGGCTTTATCTTATCAGGTACTAGTTCTGCACATTTTCCTGTGCTACCACAGACATGTTGTTTCACTAGGGAACATTTATGAAATCTGGTGTATATGTAATTAATGCTGTAACCCATAGCAACCTATTCAATATTAACTGCCGTTTGTCTAGTATAGTTAAGAATATAAAGGACAATGATACAGTGAATTACAGCTCATTTTCGGGCAGTTACCTTTCTCAGTGTTTATAATTGTGTCTATAATGTATTACAGTGCAATGCTGCAATGATTGCTATTGTTGGGTTTATGACCACCTATGTACAGTAGCAATGCTGGAAGGTAGATCCAATTCATTAAATTCCTATAATTATTATGGATTATTTGGCTTATTATACAAATATACAGGTGGCAGCACAGTGGCCTGGTGGTTAGCACTTCTGCCTCACAGCACTGGGGTCATGAGTTCGATTCCCAACCATGGCCTTATCTGTGTGGAGTTTGTATGTTCTCCCTGTGTTTGCGTGAGTTTCTTTCGGGTTCTCCGGTTTCCTCCCACACTCCAAAAACATACTGTTAGGTTAATTGGCTGCTATCAAAAATTGACCCTAGTCTCTCCCTTGCCGTCTGTCTGTGTCTATGTGTGAGTGTTTTTCTATGTTAGGGAATTTAAACTGTAAGCTCCAATGGGGCAGGGACTGATGTGAGTGAGTTCTCTGTACAGCGCTGCGGAATTAGTGGCACTATATAAATAAATGGTGATGATGATGATGATGATGATGCATGGCCATGGTTGTCATGTGTATGAAATAAAAGAGAAAAGTGCATTTTGCATAAAGTATTTCATATAGCCTTGATTCTCTCTGATTTACTAAAATGCGTTTTTGCTGTATTGCTGGTAAGGGTATGTTCTCACTAATGGCTTAACACGTGCCCCTGGTGCATTGCCTGTGCCAGGTTCACCAGCCTGAGCACTTGTCCACATAATGTTACAATATTTATTAAAGCTTTTATTAAATGACAGAACAAGAACACAACTTGATGATTTTTTTTTTTATAATTTTTTTTTAACATCTATAGGAAACATTTGACTATTTTTTTAATTAACTACATTTGTTACAATTATATATATATTTTAATATGTCACTATGTTTGTCATAGTGATCTATTGATCGCTGTTTTGAAAAATGCTGAAGCTGCTATCAGCATTCAGATGTTAAACCCACCTAAAAATGTTTTCCTTTTCTGCAGGCACAAGTCAGCTGGATCCCATATGTCAGCATGGTCTGTATTTTTGCCTACATCTTGACCTTTGGCATTGGCCCAGGTAAATGTTGAACTGTAAAGGCTGTGTCCTTGTGTTAGTAATGCCAGTTCTTTATCACTCACTGAGGTACATTTGCTATGTCTCCATTTGCTAAATGGAACTAAAACCAATCATACCAAATATTGGAGTTCCCAAAATGTACCTTTCCATTTATGATGGGCGAGTTTATTTATGCTATGAGACATTCCTCTCACTCCTTTATAGCAATCTGGTCTTCCTAAATTACCTGTAGTGCTTGGTAGAATTAGTGCAGGATTCAAGAGTCAATCCAAACGGAATGTGCAATTTTGCACCTTGGCAAAACCATGCTGCACAGCAGGGGTAGGGGGATTTGATATGTGCAGAGAGACATTCAGTTTTGGGAATTTAAAGCAGCAAAGACAGGACCCCACAACTTGACAGTTTATTTTAAGGGTTAGGGTTAAGCTTGCCGCTTTAAATTGACAAAGCTGAATGTCTCTCTGTTTTGTGTTGTGAAACGGAAGTGCCGGCATGCAGAAAGTTCAGAATTTATAGCAGTCTGCAAGGTAGTGTTTTTCGGAGATATTCTGTGTCTCTATTAATGTAAGTCAGCATTTCAAGCAGGTCTCTTTTATGGCAATCGGATTATACATGTCTTTATACTTAGTGTCGTTATTAAAAGCATCGGATTAACCATTACCACCGCCATTATTAGTGTACTACATTCTGAAGCAAGCAGCATTTTACCCGTATGCAAAACAATTGCTTCTTCTCCCCTTACATCACAACATAGTTTGCACCATTTAGCTGGATTTACTCCTAACACTAAGACAGGTCCATTTTTTTACCCGTTTTTTTTTTGAGTTGTGCTTAACACTTTAAAGGTAAATCCCACAAGCTAGTAACTGGATGACACATCATTCCTGCTGAAAAGAATGTACCCCAGCACTAATATGTTAGAGGTAAAAATCAAGAACAGGTTGTGTTATTTTAAATGTCTGTGCTGAACATTTCAAATTTGGCATACAACTAAACTGTTCTAGAAATAACTGTGAAAAATGTAGTGTTGTCCATAACAACCAACACAACATTCACTTTCATTTTCTATACTGTACTACAGAATTGAGAGAAACTTATTGTCAGTGATAGGCAACTCTATCCTTTCTACAGTTGCAAGTGGAATAGTTTTCATAATTGTCCTCTATTGTGTTTTCAGGACACTAATCACTTGCTTTCATCTTCCCAAACTAATAGCTGGAGTTACAGATTTACTTCCAGCTGAGATATTTGATCCTATGGCTCGTCCGGCTGCATATATGATCTGTGACTCTCTCATGTGGATCATGCTCTTTGTGGTTGGTATGGCTTTTCCCTTCATTGTGGTGAGTGTAATATCTTTATATTTTTGTTGCATTTTTTTATTTTTGCAGTGTTTTTCAGTCTACCTGTATAGTTTAATATTAGCACACATTCAAGGCACATACAGCCAGATAAAATGATTGACAGGGTGCTGAAACATAATCTGTGTCATTATATGCAAGTTAATGAATAGTCCATGATTTGTGTAATGTTAGGTTTTAGTTAAATCAGTGAAATTTAGTTAAATCAGTGAATGAAGTCGATCCAATTGCTAGTAGAAACTGCTGCCAAGCTGCTATAGTGTTAGATACACTCTCTAGTAGTCGGTATCTAATGGCTCCTTAGTTTCAGATATGGTAGTCTGTTTCATACTAAACTCTGTATGTGTTCTTCTTGTGGCTCGGCCACTCTGATGAGTCATCTGGCCAACATTACAGCATTTTCCCTTGAGTATTTGAAGGCCACTGACATCAGCAGACACAGCAGAAGGGACTAGCCACTAGCAGAAACAACATTTTAGTCCACTTAAGTTAAATGACAAGAGTCCACAAAAGGTGACCATATCTTTTAATTATTAATCTTTTAGTGCAACCCCAAAATAGTAAAAGTACTAAGATATTAATGTTAATTAATGTTACTCAATCAAAATTCAGCTTCTTGCATAATCTTTGTACACATCTTGATATCTGCTCTTCGTGGCTTTTCTGTACAAATCTCTCATTCTGCACCTTATACATAAAGATAATTTACACTGCCACCATCTGACCGATTTCCTTCCATTCCAGCATGGACTTGGACACTTCTACTATATACCATTTCTAGTAGTTTGTGTCTGCACTGCTCTGTATGCGGGATTCTTCCTCCCAGAGACCGGAGGAAAAAGGGAATTTTCAAACCACGGAGCTAATCCACATGATGAGGATATTGGCCGATGTGGACCTCAGGAGATCAAATCCGCTGTGTGACTGTGGAGGACTGTTACCCAAGGTATCTTCAAGTGGCTCTGTGGACCTACACTTGTGGCCAAAATATTGACACTTTTGCACTTTTTCAAATAACCCACAATTTCCATTAAGCATGAGGTGAAGCCAACAATAGTATTTGGCGACAGATGGTATAAATTGAAATATACCTTGTGGCTGAAGGTCAGCTTGAATCTGTTTGGCAGTTGCTCGAGGGGGTTTCTCCACCATTTGAACAATCCCTTCTTTAAAAAAGAACTATATAAACTGGCTCTGTAGGGGTCCGTTTGTATAGGATTGTGTCAAATATATTTCCTAAGTGGGTTATCTCTAATTGTGCTTTGGTATCTGTTTAATATTTACTAATATTTATTTCATAACTATTCAATTCCGTATTCAATATTTTAATAACCTGCATTGTAGACATAATTATATTATATAATTTTTTTCAACACGGCTTTATTTCCAACCCATAGTATAGGGGTAATGTATCAGCTGTTTTTTTTCTACAAAAGTTGTCTGACACATTACACCTGTAAGTTGTAGACTTTCCTGCAATCAAGAATGATTAAAGGCAGTTTTAATGACATTAACTTTTAAGATACTATAACCAAGTATTTGGTTGATTCTATCTTTAGTTATTATTTCCTCAAGTTATAGAGAATTCATATGTGATGCTATACTCATATTTATTTATACAACTCAAACTCAATCTTTCAAAAACTGAATTAATAATATTCCCACCCAAAAACAGAAGCTTCCTGCCTGACATTTCTATTTCTGTTGATAACATGACCATAAATCCCACCCCACAAGCTCGCTGCCTAGGTGTAATCCTTGACTCACAACTATAATTTATGTCCCACATCGACTCTATATGTAAATCATGTTACATACCTCTGAAGAACATTTCCAGAATACTCCCATATCTCACACAAGACTCTGCAAAACCCTTAATCCATGCACTCATCATCTCCTGCATCGACTATTGCAATTCCCTCCTTACTGGTCTTCCCAAAATCAGACTTGAACCCCTACAATCTATTTTGTATGCAGCGGCTAGATTGATTTTCCTTGCAAACTGTTTTTACTCTGCTAAGCCACTCTGTCAGTCTCTACATTGGTTGTCTGTAGTTCAACAAATCCAATATAAAATTCTTCTACTGACATACAAGGCCATCAACAAAATTGCACCGACATACATCTCCTCACTTGTCTCAAAATATCTCCCAACTCGACACCTCCGTTCTGCATAAGAGCTGCGTCTCTCTTCCACTCTCTTCACATCCTCCCATTCCCGGTTACAGGACATATTTTTGGGCTGCATCCATTTTGTGGAATTCCCTCCCTCGCACAGTAAGACTTTCCTCTAGTCTTCAAACCTTAAGCGTTCTCTGAAAACCCACCTCTTCAGACAAGCTTATAATATTCCTAAACCAGCATCTTAATCTCCCTAGGTTACCCTATTACCACCCTCTACACAGCTAACACAAGACAACAACCCTCTAACCAACATTGCTGTATGATTGATCACACAGCCCACTGAATACTTATTACCTTTGCATTCTAGCTGGTCCAATGTGCAATATAATGTAGCACATGCCCTTGTGTTTCAAACTCCCATTGTCCCAATGATTATAAGCTTGTGAGCAGGGCCCTCTTACCTCTCTGTCTGTATGTATTGCCCAGTATTGTCTTATACAGGTTTGTTCCCAGTTGTAAAGCACTACGGAATTTGCTGGCGCTATATAAATAAATGATGATGATGATACATGCTAACTTAATTAGACACTGTCTTAAGATAATAATTAAAAATTTGTGATGCAAACATAAGAAGGTACTGCTGTACAACACAGGGTATCTTACCATATTTACAATACATTTATCTAAGGCTGCTTTAGTATAAAAATTATTTTGTATGGTTATTGCAGGAACCAAACTATACCCATAGAGCATAGATATATTTCTAACATGTAATAATGTTATGAAGTAGTATTTTAATGTTTTGTTTGTTTTATTTTCAGGTGCAGAAACAACACCCCCCTTCATATACACGCCTCTTCAAAAAAATATTTATTAATAGTTTGTGTGTTCAAAGTTTCATTTTTATTTTCCAGTGTTTTTGATAAATATAAAAAAAATGCTGGTCTAAAAGAACCATTGTGTGCTTTATTTTTGCCAAACAAATGTGTAATTATGAATATCAGATATTGTAAGAGTGTGTACGGTCCCACAGTCTTGGTTTATCATACCAAAGCCCATCATATCTTTTTATTGGGTTTTCTAAACGTTCTAAAAATCAGGATCAACAATAGAATGATATTGGGCAAATGTGGAAGTGTTTACGCACTTACAACCAGTGTAGGCAGATATCTGTGGAGCGTGTACAGTCATCATCACCATTTATTTATATAGCGCCACTGAATCTGCAGCGCTGTACAGAGAACTCACTCACATCAGTCCCTGCCCCATTGGAGCTTACAGTCTAAATTCCCTAACATATACACAGACACAGAGAGACAGGGAGAGACTAGGGACAATTTGTTAGCAGCCAATTAACCTAATAGTATGTTTTTGGAGTGTGGGAGGAAACGGGAGCACCCGGAGGAAACCCACGCAAACACGGGGAGAACATACAAACTCCTCACAGATAAGGCCATGGACGGGAATTGAACCCATGACCCCAGTGCTGCAAGGCAGAAGTGCTAACCACTATGCCACTGTGCTGCCCATAACACAGTCACAATCTCTTCAGCAGATGGTTATGAAAGATGCAGATCTCAAATCTGACAGTAAATAGTGTAGGTGTGTAAACATGAATTGGCATGCTCATCAGGGCTTTTAGTTGTTGGTACAATTGTTACAGAAATCGCATCTCAAGTAAGATTGCATTAGTGTGTACTAGAGATGAGCGGTTTGGATTATGTCAAATCCGACGTTGAGGATCCAAATGAAACCAAGTCCTGACTCGGTCTCTCGCGAGCAAGCTTGGTTCTCAAAACGAGGCGATACATCATTTCCATGATTTTTTTTTCCTATACCTATTCTTCTGCTCCATCTTCTCTGCACTAACTACGCTTGGAGCATTTAGAGTCTTGGTATTGCTCGTATATATTGTTCTGTACTGTTTCTCCCTGTATAGTCTACTGTTTGTACTTGTACAGCTCTGCAGAAATCTTGTGGTGTCTTAAAAATAAAAGATAATAACCAGGGACCTAGGAAAGCAGTAGAATACTGTCATTATTGTAAAACAGTTCTGTAGAGAATAGTCAGCTACAATAGTTTGCTTTTCGGTTGCTTTTCATTTCAATCTTAGATACACTTTACACATACTAGTGGCTACTGGTTGTTGTTAATGCATTGCATATATATAATAATACTAGACAGTATACAGACTGTGTTAGATAGAGATCATTCTTAACTAATTAGTATATTCGTTGAGAAAACAGTGCTTTTGCTGTCAGACTATTAGCAGTAGAACCCAAAAAACAGATTTTTCTTTTAAAATTTAAAGTTTTTATAGTGAAAGTAATATTGTGTGGGGCAGTGACAAGTGAAATAATTTTGAAAAAAAATGTGTGCTTGCGTGTGAGATTCAGCAGCAGTTGTGTAACGGGGTGGATGGTTGGCACCCCAAAAGTAGTGCAAGGAAGGATTCTACAGGCCCGGTGGTATGGTAGAGAGACGAAAGTCCCCCCAGTAGTATTTGAATGAAACAAGGAACACAGGGCTAAACCTGCATAAACTCTAGGGTTTATTCTATTTGCTTGGAGCATAAGGCTTTACCACAGTAGCACATAAGTACGGACGGTAGTGTTGGGAAGTAATACCACGATACCATCAACATGCAATGGTATTCAACATGTCGCAAAATAAATAACGTTTTAGGAATCTTAGTTCAACAATATGCAAACATAAATCGACACAACACATAGGTCACTGAATAAATATATCCCACTTTAAATTTAGGCACTGTGCTTCAGTGATATGGATTTCACTGGATAGCTTCCAGTGTAAAGGACAGTGTCCACTTATCCACTTAGGAATCTGTCTAATGCAACTGTAGGGTTAAACAACTTGCAATTCTCTCAACAGCAACCATTTTAGGCAGTTTCACAATAAATTCAAATTCTGATGCAATATAGACAAACTTTTGTGGTAAATAATTGCTCTCTATATTCCAGTCAGCTTATAGATAACTTTAAATACAGCAGTTTTGACTGGAACAAAAACTCTTCTTTTAGACAGTGCTTCAGCACCTCTCAATATTACAGTCCCGGTCAGAGCTTTTAATAACACAGTTTGATGTCTCACTTAAATAACTTGAACATAGCAAAGCAAAAGCAACTTATCTGTCTTCATATTAATCCTGCTGGAATCTCAAGGGCAGTGGCAAGTTATGTCTTTTCTTATACTGCAAGGGTCTTCTTTCTGGGCCGGCTTCAAACATCCCTCAGGACAACAATTCAGCCATTGCATTCAGTGGCTCTTTGTGGAAAGATCCTGCATTAGCTCAGCCAGCAGTCACACACCCCATTTCTCACACTGGCCAGTCCATTTTTGGCTCCTTTTAGTTCATTCATTGCAGTTTGCCCAATCCAAAATAACAGATGCTATTTGCATTTAACTTCCCAGAGGCACTCTGGGGATCTGTAGTTTTCTGAATGAGTGCATACAGTAATATACCTGTGATCTGTGTGAGGGTCAGCAGCAGATACACACACCCAAAATGTAAACTGGGTGTTCTTGTCTTTGACTCAGAGCAGAATATAAAACTTGTTTGTTAGAAGTATATTGTGGAGCAGTGTCATAAGAATTGTAAGATAACATTCCTTCCTTTCCCTAACTCATTGGGTGTTCCCCTGGTTTGGCGCAGGCATCTAGAAGTAGTCCAATCTGTTCAAGTAACATTACTCCTCTTGGCAACCATGGATCACTGTACAGATCAGGAGCATCCCAGTACCAGTACTGGCAGTAGTACTACTGTTACGACCTCTACTAGTAAAAAAAAGTTAATGCGGGAAGAAATTTGACTAATGCGTCCTCAAAATTCAAACACTATTTGTTAAATTCAATCTCAAAGAAAACATGATGTATGGAGGAGGATTAAAAGGGAATTTTTTGATGAATGTGCTGATTTGTCCAAAAAAAGTAAAATAGCTAACATTCCATACACCACCCGCAGTGACAAAACAAGGCTTAGGCTATGTCCACTTTTTGCTAGTAGAGGTCCTGCTGGTACTGGTATACACACTAGAATGGCCAATCTCAAACATAGTGCCCAACGCGGTCAAGCATCTTCATCAACTTCACATGCACCAGCTTGTCGTTCAGAGTGTACATCTGTTACTGACAACTCCAAAACAGACAAATCAGTGCCTGAAGATAACAGAGGTTGAAGAACAACTTGGGCACTTACAGGATCCTAGGGAGAGTCTAAGGAGGGTAACCATGAGTGCTACATGTGAGTCTAAGGTTTCAGATTCAGACACTGTAATAATAGCCTCCTTCAAAAACTATTTGGAAACTATTTGGAAATGTGAGGATGGGTAGTAGTATTAGTGTTGATGATGATTTACCCATAGAAATTGAGGAAGCTACTATGGAAGTTGCAAATGTGCAAGAGGATGAGGGAGATAATTGTGGATTTGAAAATGAATGTGTTGTACATGGATGATATAATGAGGAGGAGGATGATGATTGTGTTGAAGTAAAGCAGCCACCAGTGTTACCACCAGCAGATGCCCATGATAAGCACATTATTATGCCAGGGAAGAAGATGAAAAAAAAAGACCTCTTTTGTGTGGAAATATTTTTTATCTAAACCCAGACAACATTTGTCAAAGCATCTGTAGAATTTGTAATTTCAAAATAAGTAGAGGTAGGAACATTGATCATCTCGCTCATACATCATTGATGTCGTGTTTCCAAAAGTGGCAAATTGTGTATAGTAGCAGCAGCCCAGCATCAGCTAGCAGCCAAATAGAGAGACAATTGCAATCCTCACTGGTGTCAACACCTTCATCATTAACCTCCTCAATATTAGTATTTAGTCCTCAGGGGAGGGCTGGCAAATTTTAGCCCGTGGGGCAAGACTCGACTCAGCAGCCTATTAGGAACGTTTTAAAGGAAAAAAAATGCAGGTGGCCCAGTGACCCAGCCCTAGGTAGCCCATTATGGGGCTGGACCAGGGGGCGCATGCCCCCCAGCCCAGCCTTCCTCTGGTAGTTCTGCATCCAATTTTCAAGCTCCAAATGACTCCTGTGATGCAATCCATGATTCCAAAGAAACAACCTGGAATACTACAACTGATGCTGCTGGGGGTGATACATCGATACAGAATGAAAGCAAAACGACCAAGCATAATTTTACACAATTGTCTGTGAATTCAAGCATTTGCAAGAGGAAACAACTATGACAGTCAGCATCCTGTATGATAGATACCGTTCTTGCTGCCAATTACCAGAATTTGTAGATTCCAGTGGGGAAGCATTAATATTGTGTGATGATGAAGATCATTAATTGGCTGCTATCAAAAAAAAATTGACACTAGTCTCTCCCCCTCTGTCTGTCTGTCTCCCTGTCTGTCTGTCTGTGTGTGAGTGTGTGTCTATATTAGGGAATTTAGACTGTAAGCTCCAGTGGGGCAGGGACTGATGTGAATGGGTTCTCTGTACAGCGCTGTGGAATTAGTGGCGCTATATAAATAAATGATGATGATGATGATGATGATGATCATGACATCAGTGATGAGGATGATGATAAGGATGATGGCATGGTCATCAACATAGAGAAAGAATGCCACTGTTAGCCAAATGACCATTAGTAATTTGTAACATTTTTTAAATTAAACTGCAATCTATTCTGTCCAGTTCATCAACCAACAACCAAATTGTTCTCTTTTTTAGGGGCCCAAACAAATCAGGCACTTCAGCCACCAAAGTGGTATTTCCTGTCGGTGAGGTACTTGGTTTGTTAAACTATATGCATATCTTTTTTAACATAAGGGTGGGTAGGTGGGCCCAAGGACAATTCCATCTTGCACTATTTTAAATTTTGGCCTTTGTCTATCAGCTTGTGTAACAGTCAACAATTCAGGTGTCAACAGTATTATTAGCTTGCCAATTCACATAGTGGACAGTAGGATTAGATAGACAATTCAAATGTTGATAGTATTATTATAGGGGCAGGGATAGGGACAGGGTTAGGAATAGGGACAGGGAAAGGGTCAGGGTTAGGGATAGGGAGAGGGATAGAGTTAGCCATAATACTGACTACATTCAATTGTCCTAATAATACTGTTGATGTCATTATATTGTAGACTTTATAACCCTGTTTATTCTGCTGCCCACCAATCAAATTATGTCAATCGTGTAGCTGTCAAATACAGGTATGTATCACACCTGGGTGTTGTCTCATCATCTGTTAAATAATGGCTACTGATGCTTATACTGTCTGTTTAATGATTTTCTGCTGACATTCTCCAATGTATGTGCTGCTGACACTCTCCAATGTATTTGCTGTTGACATTCTCCAATGTATTTGCTGCAGTGCTAACCCTCTCCAATGTATTTGTGCAGTGCTGACCCTCTCCAATGTATTTGCTGCTGCAGCTCTCCAATGTATTTGCTGCAGTGTTGATCCTCTCTAATGTATTTGCTGCAGTGCTAACCCTCTGCAATATATTTGCTGCTGCAGCTCTCCAATGTATTTGCTGCAGTGTTGATCTTCTCTAACGTATTTTTTGCAGTGCTAACCCTCTCCAATGAATTTGCTGCAGTGCTGATCCTCTCCAATGTATTTGCTGCAGCACTGGCCATCTTCAATATATTCACTGTGTTTTCTCTTTGTAATTTTTCTCGTTCTCTTTCTTATTCCACTTTTCTTTCCACTCTTTTCTGCTGTAATGATTTTTGTGTACTGCTAATTATTATATTGAATGATAGTAATTATGCCTTTTTTACATACAGGCACCAGCATGCCCTGACTGTTAATGGCAGCCTAGGCTTTCTGGGGCCTGTAGTGCACCAACTCAAAATTGGGTCTTTTTTAAAATTATAAACACTTTTCTTACCCCACACCCACCTTCCAGGAGGGTGGGAAGAACCCTAGTACTATCACCTTAGGGCTAGGGGGATGGGCACCCTTTTATTTCAGGGACCCAACTCCCTAGGAATTCCAGCCAAATGCTGATCAGCCTGGGGCTGGCTTGTCATCATGGCAGGGGGACCATCTGCTGTGGGTTGGTTCCTGTCACTCACCGGACTGTTAGTGCCTCTAGGTTGGGACATGGGTCTCTCTCGCTCCTGCCGGCGCCTCTCCTGAGCCGCGGCCGTCCGCCATTTTGACTAAGATTGTGCATGTGCAGAAACCCTGAACTGTTAATACCTTGCCTCTAGTCTCATTGGGTAATTAATCACCTCTCAGTACTTAAGGCACCTGTTGCCCTATTAACTTTGCCTGTTCTTGGTTCTCATTCCTTGAGACTCTGAGGTGTTTCCTGTTTCTGCTCGTGTTATCCGTTTGCTCTGGACAAGTCTCCTTTCCACATCGGTAGTAGAACTTACCCGCTGCAGACTACTCTCGCTACCTCCGTTACCTGCCTGCTTCTGGTCAAGTCTCTCCACATTGGTAGTAGAACTTACCCGCTGCAGACTACTCTCGCTACCTCCGTTACCTGCCTGCTTCTGGACAAGTCTTCTCTCCACATCAGTAGTAGAACTTACCTGCTGCAGACTACACTCGCTACCTCCATTACCTGCCTGCTTCTGGACAAGTCTTCTCTCCACATCGGTAGTAGAACTTACCTGCTGCAGACTACTCTCGCTACCTCCGTTACCTGCCTGCTTCTGGACAAGTCACTCCACATTGGTAGTAGAACTTACCCGCTGCAGACTACTCTCGCTACCTCCGTTACCTGCCTGCTTCTGGACAAGTCTTCTCTCCACATCAGTAGTAGAACTTACCCGCTGCAGACTACTGTCGCTACCTCTGTTACCTGCCTGCTTCTGGACAAGTCTCCTCTCCACATCGGTAGTAGAACTTACCCGCTGCAGACTACTCTCGCTACCTCTGTTACCTGCCTGCTCCTGGACAAGTCTCTCCACATCGGTAGTAGAACTTACCCGCTGCAGACTACTCTCGCTACCTCCGTTACCTGCCTGCTTCTGGACAAGTCTTCTCTCCACATCGGTAGTAGAACTTACCCGCTGCAGACTACTCTCGCTACCTCCGTTACCTGCCTGCTTCTGGACAAGTCACTCCACATTGGTAGTAGAACTTACCCGCTGCAGACTACTCTCGCTAGCTCTGTTACCTGCCTGCTCCTGGACAAGTCTCCTCTATACATCAGTGGTACAACTTGCCAATTGCAGACCACTCATGTTGCTCCGTTACATGCCTGCACCTGGACAAGTCTTCCCTTCACATCAGTGGTACAACTTGCCTGTTGCAGACCACTCACATTGCTCCGTTACATGCCTGCACCTGGACAAGTCTTCTCTACACATCAGTGGTAAAACTTGCCTATTGCAGACCACTCACATTACTCCGTTCCATGCCTGCGCCTGGACAAGTCTTCCCTTCACATCAGTGGTACAACTTGCCAATTGCAGACCACTCACGCTCTTCTGTTACACACCTGTGCTGGATAAGTCTTCTCTACATATCCGTGGTGAAACTTACCAGCTGTAGACCATTCATGTTTCCTTGTGATATAGCTACTACTCTGTATGGTACTTATTAGCTGGACTAAGTCTACAAGTGCCTCTGTATTGTAGCTGCAAGTCGCTGACTCTTCTACTATATTGTTGATTGGTATTTGCCTAATATTATCCAGTTATCAAGTACTGGCCTGCTATATGCTATCTGCGTGATAAGGCACTTGGACGCTTTCCTCATTTTATCCTGTTTACTAAACTGCTGTACCATCACAGTTCCACGGTGCCAAGACTCAGCATTTATACTATTGACATTCCTTTCCTCTATTCTACTGTATGGTTCCACTGATTCACCACACTACCCAGAGGTCCGCACTTCTGGTAAGTGTAGCTACACCTGGTGAATTCTGGGTAAAACTCCTAGTGCCCGTGACAGTTCCCCTGCTATAGTGCCACAAGTGGTACTTATCTTGCATGACCATAGAGCACAGGCTGTAGGAGCAGCCATGGTGTTTTTTCACAGCTATACCTTTTAGGAACTTCTTTTGGTTCACACCACTCTACATAGACTCACGTTCTCCCTCTTTCCCCACTCCCTGCTCCCCCAATCCTTCACCCCCTCCTATCTTACTCTGCTAGTTACCCACTTTCATTTTCCCATTTCCCTCTCCTCTGCCCTATAAATAGTTATGTCCTGCACCTCCATCTGTCTCCTTCATCTTGCCACACAGACTATCCCTATATTGTGTCGTCCTGCACCTGATCGCTCACTTGACGCCTGAAGACAACCCTAATTCCACGTACCACTAACCCACTACAACAATCAGCTACAAGGACAACAGCTGCAAAACCACACCACGGCTGCTCCCTACAGCTTTTGCTCCCCGGTCACGCAAGATAAGTACCACTTTCTTCTAGTTTTACTAGGTGGAGGAACCCGTGTTTAGTAACACACACACACACTGACACCCACACCTGCCTAGTGCAAAAGTGTTAATCATAATTATAGTGCCACAAGCCCTGGCTGGCTAAGCCTAGTGCTGGTTATAGTAAAATCAGGGGGACCACACACTTTTTGCTACCCAATTTTGCTACAACCAGCACTTCACCTATAAAGGTTTTGTAAGTTGGATGGAATAGAAGCACCCATATTTTTTACCTTGTTTTTGCAAGTTTAAATTGGGATGTAATCTTATGGTATTTAAGGATATTTTCTGAAATAGACAAGACAATCAGCTCATAATTGATAAAATTTATCTTGTAGCCCACAATAAAGCTAAAAGTAATAACAATAGTTCTCAGGTATTGAGACTAATAATAATATATCATCAGTAAATAGTGCCAATTTATTTTCATATTGTATCATGGCATCCATCATAACTGAGTCATGTCCATATAAGCATTATCAGTGGCAACACAGTCCATCGATTGGGAGACTTTAAGAAGCTGAGGAACATGGGCATATGTTAAGAAGGATTTGCAGCAGGCGGTGCATACATACATTTTATGTCTATGGCATTGAGAGCAATAACATGTAAGTGACAGGTCCACTAAGACTGTCCACAGAGTTTACAGAGCCACTGTTTTACCTCTGTCCTTTAATCTCCTACTTTTTTTCTCAAAACCCCCCTGTCAATGTCAGTTATAAGTGAATGAGGAATGTGACCTAGTGGTATTTGACATCATGGGCAGTGGGGGAATGGCCAGGTTCAGAAGCTTGAAAAAAAACAAAGAGATGAGGAAAAGGGGAGACTCTCATAAACTAAATTTGCTTATAATCTGTAGAGAGGATTATCATTCAATAACTGCATGTGCAGCGTCCAGCATATCCTTGCATTAGGTTCAATTAAGGACAGAAGATTCACACATAAACTGTGGCTACCATTGATTAATTGCACTTTACAACCATACGACCTCTGATGAAACCGTCACGGATGACGGAGAAATGCGTCAGGTGATCTCCGACACGTCACTTCCGGGAATTCCCACCAACAGCAACACGTAGGTGCATCAGCTGCTGATTCCACTCTGGCAACTATCCGGATCACTGAATTGACAACTTATACAGACCAGGAAGCTACGGAAACCAGTGTTGTCAAATAAGCTAAGTCACAGCTATTATTTCACATACTTTGGGCAAACCTGTCCTTAAGATATGCAGACTTAGGACTGGTAACCGACGGAGATACTCTCCCATATTACATTGCTATCTATACGTTGGCTGTATTCAGGTCTAATGAGGACCATTGATTGAAAGAAAAGGATCACATACGACGGTTTGTTGTAGAATATATCGATTCAGGACCTTTTAATACCTCAGGATATATGGTGTTTATGCGCAAACAGTATGGTATATTTATTTCCATAAACCATAATATCATATGATCATTGATCATCATTGATCTATACAACTTATGCCATCCGGAATGTTATAGAGTTGGGATACATTTTATTGATGCAATATTCATGCTATAATTGTGTTCTATTTATGCTTTATTTCCCATATATTTGATATGTTTTGTTAAATTGCTAATTTTATCAGCGCTTCCCTCTTCATCATTATTACTCATTATTATATAAGCAACTTCAGCAAGTTGCTCAGTGGAAGCTGCAGATTCATTAGCCGAAACAATCTAGGGTTATTTATTCCAAGCACCTAATCTGTTGTTTATTACACTTTACAACCAACCAGATTTCAGGAAACTGGTTGTAAACTATTTTTACTTGCACATTGTATCTGATTAGCAGGACCAATTCAATGCAAGATAATTTATAGGAAACTCTTTGAACCAGTTTCCTTAGATCTGAAGAAGGTCTGGATGTTATTAAAAGATCAGAAGACTTTGCACTCATTTAGGCCCAATTCAAGTTTTCAACTAAAACAAGACAACATACTATGTATATGTTTAGAATTATAGGGTGTCCAAGTTCCCTATTGAATTTCAATTGAAACCTTCATTAAGAATCTACAGTCATGGTTAAAAGTTTTGAGAATGACACAAATATTATTTTTCACAAAGTCTGCTTCCTCAGTTTTTATGATGGCTCCAGAATGTCATGAATTGTGATCAGATGAATTGCAATTAAGTCCCTCTTTGCCTTGACAATGAACTTTATCCCAGAAATAACATTTCAGCCCTGCCACAAAAGGACCAGCTGACATCAGGTCAGTGATTCTCTCGTTAACACAGGTGAGAGTGTTGATAAGGACAAGGCTGGAGATCACACTGTCATGCTGATTGAGATAGAATAACAGACTGGAAGCTTTAATAGGAGGGTGGTGCTTGAAATCATTGTTGTTCCTCTGTTAACCATGGTTATCTGCATAGAAACACATGCAGCCATCATTGCTTTGCAGAAAAAGGGCTTCACAGGCAAGGCTATAGCTGCTAGTAAGATTGCACCTAAATCAACCATTTATCGGATCATCAAGAACTTCAAGGAGAGAGGTGCAATAGTTGTGAAGAAGGCTTCAGGGTGCCCAAGAACGTCCAGCAAGCGCCAGTACCGTCTCCTAAAGTTGATTCACCTGCAGGATCGGGGCACCACCAGTGCAGAGCTTGTTCAGGAATGGCAGCAGGCAGCTGTGAGTGCATCTGCACGCACAGTGAGGCAAAGATTTTTGTAGGATGGCTGGTGTCAAGAAGGCCAGCAAAAAAGCCACTTCTCTCCAGGGACAGACTGATATTCTGCAAAAGGTACAGGGATTGGACTGCTGAGGACTGGGGTAAAGTCATTTTCTCTGATGAATCCCTTTTCAGATTGTTTGAGGCATCTGGAAAAACGCTTGTGAGGAAAAGGAAAGCTGCGTGCTATCATCAGTCCTGTGTCATGCCAAAAGCATCCTGAGACCATTCATGTTTGGGGTTGCTTCTCAGCCAAGGGAGTGGGCTCACTCACAATTTTGCCTAAGAACACAGCCATGATAAAGAATGGTACCAAAACATCCTCAAAGAGCTACTTTTACCAACCATCCAAAAACAGTTTGGTTATGAACAATGCCTTTTTCAGCATGATGGAACACCTTGCCATAAGGCAAAAGTGATAAGTAAGTGGCTCTAGGATCAAAACATCAAAATTTTGGGTCCATGGCCAGGAAACTCCCCAGACCTTAATCCCATTGAGAACTTGCGTTCAATCCTCAAGAGGTGGGTTGGCAAACAAAACCCCCCAAATTCTGACAAACTCCAAGCATTGATTAGGTAAAAATGAGCGACCATCAGTCAGTATGTGGCCAAGAAGTTGATTGACAGCATGCCAGGGCGAATTGCAGAGGTCTTCAAAAAGAAAGGTCAACACTGCAAATATTGACTTTTGGCATAAACGTAATGTAATTTTCAATAAAAGCCTTTGACACTTATGAAATTCTTGTAATTTTACTTCAGTACACCATAGCAACATCTGACAAAAAGGTCTAAAAACACTGAAGCAGCATACTTTGTGAAAACCAATACTTGTGTCATTCTCAAAACTTTTGGCCATGACTGTAAATATTTTCCAGTCCAGTTCCTTTAAAATTGGAGAATATTACTGAGTAGAATTATTTCTACTGTGAATCATAGGACATTTGGTATGTAAGTTCATATGTTAAAAAGTTAAAATTAGAATGTACTTGAAGTTACTCAACTGCATTGATGCCAGAAAACTGAATGGTGAATGTAAGTATGATCACAATGTAGAGCTGCAAGCGCATGGATGGTTCCTTCACAATCTCCAGGACACTCATGTTCTTAGTCTTCTTGTAGATCTCCTATTCTGTCAATATCTCCTCAATCTCTGGCTGATGGTCCCCCTGTCCCCAAATCCTGTCCATAGCTGGGAAAAAGGATGGTCAGAAAATTATTAAGGAACTAAGAGAACAAAATGAGAACACATAAGACCTGCATTAGATACAGAGAGAAAATTGCTTTGATTGTGTGCATATGTTCTTTGGTGGTCCTCCCAGCACACTTCAAGATGCACGCCTACTGTCTGGTCTATAGAAAGGCCTCTGCACACTAGGATAGCGCCTAGGTTTTCAGGGAGGTTGAAAAATTACAATATGTGCACAGTGTAAAAGTGTAAATTTCACACCAAAGTCCAAACTTTTACTCCTAAATACTCCTTGGTTTAGACTAATGTATGGCTTAAATAAACATGATAAAGAGGGAATATCAGGAGATCTTTTGTCATATGTGGCAAAGTACAGCTAACAATGCACTTCTCTGTAGTACAACTAAAGGGTGTATAATACATCCTATTAAAGTACCAGAACTTTAAGTCCTTTTAAAGAGTTCAATGGCTGTGCACCCCTCAAACAACAGGTAATGCCTCTAAAAATCTACCCAATCCAAGTCTTTATGTAATTTTAATAATCTGGCTCCACAAATGGTGTGCCCTCCTGATGAAATAATGTCATTGAATCCAGAGCTGGATTAAGGCTCTGGGGGGCCTGGGGCACTTTAGACAGGGGGGCCCCTAAAGTGTACTATGGCTATAATTTTAGACAAATACACAGACAATACTGTATGCACTACTGTTAGGTGCAGGCAGCACCCCCTTCGTGAGTAGAGCAGTGTGAAGTGGGACATACCTCCCAACTGTCCCTGTAGTTGGGACAAAGTTCTGACTGAGTGGGTCAGTCCCCAAACTCAGGACTGCCCCCACCAGAATCAGGACAGTTGGCAAAATGTCCTGCTCTCTCCTACCTGTTCTTTCCGCTTTCAATACTTGTTGCTGCCGCTTGGGTCCTAAGCTCAGTTGTGTTTGTCTGGATCCTGGTATGTTGGTCCCCTGTTTGGAAATAGAATAGGTACATGACATATAGAAATATCAGCAATGAGTGAACACAGTAGGCCTCCATGCCTATATGCAGTCCGACATTAAACCAAAACAATTCATGTTTTATTATTAGTGCTCCTTTCCTGTAACCAGCCCGACTGTAAAATAATTTTATTCATCTTTAATAAAAAGACCCATTGCCCCCAAACAACCCCAACATTAAATTAATCATCCCACCCTACATTGATAAGTCTGCACCAACCCCACTATTAAATTAAATTGCCCCACCATCACCCCCACAAACAAAATAACACCCATTAATTAGCCACTACCTACCTCACACATTACATTGCCACAAGCCCCTTGTGTCCTCACACACACTACATTGCCACAAGCCTGGTGCCCTCACACACACTACATTGCCACAAGCACCCTGTGCCCTCACACATTAGACTGCCACAAGCACCCCTGCTGCCCTCACACACACATTAGACTGCCACAAGCACCCCTGCTGCCCTGACACACACATTAGACTGCCACAAGCACCCCTGCTGCCCTGACACACACATTAGACTGCCACAAGCACCCCTGCTGCCCTGACACACACATTAGACTGCCACAAGCACCCCTGCTGCCCTGACACACACATTAGACTGCCACAAGCACCCCTGCTGCCCTGACACACACATTAGACTGCCACAAGCACCCCTGCTGCCCTGACACACACATTAGACTGCCACAAGCACCCCTGCTGCCCTGACACACACATTTGACTGCCACAAGCACCCCTGCTGCCCTGACACACACATTAGACTGCCACAAGCACCCCTGCTGCCCTGACACACACAATAGACTGCCACAAGCACCCCAGCTGCCCTCACACACACATAAGACTGCCACAAGACCCATGGCAACACACACACACATTAGACTGCCACAAGCACCCCTGCTGCCCTCACACACATTAGACTGCCACAAGCCCCGTGTCAACACACACACACACACACACACTTACCTTGCTCTCTGCTGTGCTGTGCATCACTCTGCGCTGCTCAGACAGGAAGTGAAACAAGCACTTCCTGTTTGAGGCCAATCAGCAACTGGCAGTCTCATGATTGGCTGCCTGTTGCTGCCACTGACCACCAATGATGTTTTTATTAACTTTCTTTTTCACCCCCCCCCCCCCACACGGGAGGGGGTCCCGCTAGCAGGGGAGGGGGGTGAAAAAGAAAGTTAATAAAAACATGCAGCAGCTTCTCCTTCCCCGGCGGTGGGGGGCCCTCAGATAGAGGGGGGCCCGGGGCACGTGTCCCCTGTACCCCCCCTTAATCCGGCTATGATTGAATCCTGTCTGACAGATAGCATTGTAGTAATAAATATATATTATTATCATTTTGGGTATTAGACAGTGTTCAATCAATTGAGTGTTTTCTTATTTTGTGTATGTGCAAACCAGTTTACATGAAGTATTTGTAAGGTGCACAGACTATATCACTGCATTACAGGCTATGATCTAATTACTGTATTTAACAATTGTTTGATTTTATTTGTGTGCACCAGGTCAATATTTTGCATGGAATGTCCTCCCTCCTCTAAACTCCTACCAGCTAATGCTTACATACACTTTGGTGGAAATTGAAGTGCAGTCACCAAAGGTGATTGTGCTCTGCTCTCTGCCATTTTACACTACTTAAATAGGGTTTTCCCAAGCCAGGCACTTCCTATTTGCTAAATGGGAGAGGCAGGACATGAAAAATATATTGTCCAGAAGTGGCTAACCCCTTTCATGTTTCAAAGGAAGGCATGAGTGTAGTTTACAACGACCAGAACGCCCCACTAGACCACAAATACTATTTAACAGAAAAGCTGTTGCACTCCTTTTTGTTTGTAAGGAGGCTTTCCACCTGGCATCAGCTAGTGGGTAAACAGTAAGTCCCACAAATCAGCAATGGGAGGCAAACAAGTAGAAATTGAATCTACAATATACCTGTGACCTGGCATTGGGCACAGAGAGAGAAAAGAATGTCTCAAGCCAGGGGAGGGCTGGCAAATTTTAGCCCGGGAGGCAAGACTCGACTCAACAGTCTAATTTCAATGGAAAAAAATGCAGATGCCCCCTGCCCCTGACTCAAGCTAGCTCTTCCATGCTAATACAAACATGTCTAGATACTTCACATTGTCTCTCAACACTTAAGAATGAAGTCCCTGCAAACACCATTAAATAAAGCCTACTTCAATAACAGTAAAAATAACAAAATAAAAGTACATTTTTCTGTACATAAAGATATGAGAGATAACTCCTCTTGTGAAAGAAAATTGAGCAAAAAATACGTTGCAAGAATGTTAGAGCCCCTCATCCTGAACAAAGACCAAAAATATTTGCACATAGGCTTTTGAGATATGGAACAGGGCTATGCTAAAATAAATCCAATTTAAAGTCATTGTTCCAACAGTTAATCTATCTCTGAGCACTCTCAACTTGGAAGCTATACTATATCAAAGAATAGTACAGATTGTGGGGCATTTGGAGATACATATTTTTTCATCTCCAACATTTGTATTGAGAGTATGGTTCTTTGAAAGATGGACACTTTATTGTTCATATGGACAGAACTCCAGAACCTTTATGCATTCTTCCCTCTCTCCCTTCTTCCCAAGATCAAGGAGGATCAGATCCACAGGATCATCTCGGTTTATTCAGGCTTTCAAACTTTGTTCTCCTTTGATCTGTCCATTGATCAAAGGAAAAAATTAACAGCAACCCTTTTAAAAAAAATCCAAGTCGCAGTTGGAAGTGACGTAATTTGGAAGTGTCGCCCTCTTCTCACATCAGATCTGCCCTGTGTCTGTCAGGTAAGTAGGTCTTAATAATTATGTAGGTGTAAACACTATCGTAAATGCAATTACCACCGCTTTCTACAAATACTACCTGGGAACACAGGGTCTTCTGCAGACTGTACCCAATTGCATGCAGATGATGATATCGCTGGGTTGTTGTCATCACAGCCTCCTTTAGAATATACCCAGATTTTAATCAATGCTTCAATTCATCCTACAACAAAGGCTAGAGCTAATTATTATAAAACAGTTTTATCAGGGCAGGTAATTTCAAATATATGTTTCTTTATGTCTATTTTGTATGTTTAGTGTCTGTCGTCTTGTTTTAAATATCATGCCCTTTTAGAACAGTATTTCATTACTCTTCATCACCTAAACATTTAGTATACGCATAACAAAGTACCTTATATTTAAACTCTGACCTAATGTAATCCACAAACTATAATGTACAAAAAACATACAGTATAAATAGAAGTGCTTTGCATCACCATCTGGCGGTCAATAATGGTACTGGATGATTTTTTTAAACTTTCCTAGGATATTATGGCCATATTTTTGACTTGGAAGGGTTACGGTCCTTACTACTACCTTCTTCTAGTTCTGATGGATGTTTGTTCAAAAGTTATAGCTTGGTAGAGTAAAGCATGTGTTGCAAATTTTTTCAAAGTAAATTAGTCAGGAAGAACTGAAATGTGTACCTCCGTTTGGTGGTGGAACCATGTGAAAACAACTAAGTTCCAAATATAGGCAACTGTTTCTCAGTATATGCATATTATATATTCTTATTTAAAAAAATCAACCAAAAGTCTATATATAGTAGTTTGTTGCTAAATGTTACCTTATATGCAGTGCTCTAGGGGCTAGATTTACTAAGCTGCGGGTTTGAAAAAGTGGGGATGTTGCCTATAGCAACCAATCAGATTCTAGCTTTCATTTATTTAGTACCTTTTACAAAATGACAGCTAGAATCTGATTGGTTGCTATAGGCAACATCCCCAATCTAGCCCTAGGTCTCTCTTCCTTAACAGTAGGTATGGAGGAGTCTCTGGGTAAAAGAACATTACGATTAAGTGAAGCAGTTCAGTAAAACCGCAGAGTGACAACATCAGGGGCCAGAGTGTCTCTGTCCCCAGGACCTCACTGGAAGAGAATAATGTCTGGTCACTAAATAAGAAATATAGTACTGTTCAAGAACAATCAAATGAAGTATTTCCATTATGAAAGAACATTTTGTTACATTCATAAATTTCACGAGAGGGCTACCAATGGTTAAGGTCAGATATCTGTCTCTACTTCAGTAAACTTTATAAGTCAGTTGGGGTCCATTGGAGAATAAAATGTAGTAGCAGCATTGAGTGTTGTAGGGTGTATTTGGCTCTGTAATGAGCTGAGTGCCAGTCCTTGATACATTTTGTAAATTATTGCTGCAGAAATGTGCAATTCATATACCAGCACCAAAATTTACTAAATGGCCAAAATATGTGGACATCCTTTCTAATTAGTGTGTTTGTCTATTTCAGACACACTAATTGCTAACAGGTGCATGAAACCAAGTATACAGCCATACAATTTCCATAGTCAAACATAAGCAGTTGAATGGGCTCTAATGAAGAGGTCAGTGGGTTTCAATGTGTCAGTTTCATAGGATGCAATTTTTTCAACAAGTCAGCTTGTCAAATTTCTGCCCTACTACCCTGCTGTGATTGTGAAGTGGAAACACCTATGAGCAACAACAGCTCAGCCAGAAAGCCATAGACCACAAGCTCATAGAGGGCCTGATCCTTAAGGAATGTGTGAATGATGGGCACGCGGTGTGTGCGCGCGTGCACACGGGGAATGTTTAACTGCGCAGTGCATGCGCCGTGTGCATTGATGCCCCTACTGCGAAGGCGCATGTGCAATTAAAACAAGGAACCCCACTGTGTGCGCCGACCCAAGTCAGCCCGAACACAGTGGGGGAAGAAGCCAGGGGTGATGACATCATCACCCCTGTCACGCACACACAAGGTCACATTGGCTGCAGAGCGGATCTCCGTCCCTTCAACTATTTGACGTCTAGTAGTATAACATGGGGCGCACACCACATGATAGGTGCTGTTCCATGTGCAAAGAGATGAAAAACTGCACAGCACGCACCGATGAATCAGGTGAGTGCCGGGGGGTAGTTGTATATTAATATAGTGTATGTTTGTGTCAGTATAATAAATTAATGTGTGTATGTTAGGGGGGCAGTATATGAATGTATGGGTGTGTGTGAGCGGACAGTTTTTGAATATATGTGTGTGTGAGAGGCCAGATTTTGAATGTATGTGTGTGAGAAGGGGCCAGTATATGAATGTATGTGTGTGGGAGAAGGGGCCAGTATATGAATGTATGTGTGTGTGAGAAGGGGCCAGTATATGAATGTATGCGTGTGTGAGAAGTAGGGATGAGCGCACTCGGATTTATGAAATCCGAGCCCACCCGAACGTTGCGGATCCGAGTCGGATCCGAGACAGATCCGGGTATTGGCGCCAAATTCAAAAGTGAAACTGAGGCTCTGACTCATAATCCCGTTGTCGGATCTCGCGATACTCGGATCCTATAAATTCCCCGCTAGTCGCCGCAATCTTCACTCGGGCATTGATCAGGGTAGAGGGAGGGTGTGTTAGGTGGTCCTCTGTGCTGTTTAGTTCTGTGCTGTTTAGTTCTGTGCTGTTTAGTGCTGTTTAGTGCTGTGCTGTGCTGTGCTGTGCTGTGTTCTGCAGTATCAGTCCAGTGGTGCTGTGTGCTGTGCTCTGTCCTTCTGAGGTCAGTGGTGCTGCTGGGTCCTGTGCTGTGTCCTGTTCAGTCCAGTGGTGCTGTGTCCTGTGCTCTGTGCTTCTAAGGGCATAGTTATTTCCCCAATATTCCCCTGTGTTTAAAAAAATAAAAAAAAGTTTTTTTAAAAAATACCAAAAACTACTTTAATATTTTTTAATTACCACAAAATTTTCACAACCAATCCTGCAGTATAAGCCCATTGGTACTGCAATATTACCAAGTTCACACATTCAGCAGTAAAAGTCCAGTGGTACTGCAATATTACAAAGTTTACACATTCTGCAGTATCAGTCCAGTGGTGCTGTGTCCTGTGCTCTGTCCTGCTGAGTTCCGTAGTGCTGCTGGGTCCTGTGCCGTGTCCTGTTCAGTCCAGTGGTGCTGTGTCCTGTGCTCTGTGCTTCTAAGGGCATAGTTATTTCCCCATTATTCCCAAGTTTTTAAAAAATAAAAAAAAAGTAAAAAAAAAAAAAAAATTTAAAAAAAAAAAAAATATATAATAATTATAACCAAATTTGCAAAACCAATCCAGCATTATAAGTCCATTGGTACTGCAATATTACCAAGTTCACACATTCTGCAGTATCAGTCCAGTGGTGCTGTGTCCTGTGCTCTGTCCTGCTGAGTTCCGTAGTGCTGCTGGGTCCTGTGCCGTGTCCTGTTCAGTCCAGTGGTGCTGTGTCCTGTGCTCTGTGCTTCTAAGGGCATAGTTATTTCCCCATTATTCCCAAGTTTTTAAAAAATAAAAAAAAAGTAAAAAAAAATAAAAAATTAAAAAAAAAAAAAATATATAATAATTATAACCAAATTTGCAAAACCAATCCAGCATTATAAGTCCATTGGTACTGCAATATTACCAAGTTCACACATTCTGCAGTATCAGTCCAGTGGTGCTGTGTCCTGTGCTCTGTCCTGCTGAGTTCCGTAGTGCTGCTGGGTCCTGTGCCGTGTCCTGTTCAGTCCAGTGGTGCTGTGTCCTGTGCTCTGTGCTTCTAAGGGCATAGTTATTTCCCCACTATTCCCAAGTTTTTTAAAAATAAGAAAAAAGTAAAAAAAAATAAAAAATTTTAAAAAAAATTTAAAAATAATAATTATAACCAAATTTGCAAAACCAATCCAGCAGTATAAGTCCATTGGTACTGCAATATTACCAAGTTCACACATTCTGCAGTATCTTGTGCTACATATAATGGAGACCAAAAATTTGGAGGATAAAGTAGGGAAAGATCAAGACCCACTTCCTCCTAATGCTGAAGCTGCTGCCACTAGTCATGACATAGACGATGAAATGCCATCAACGTCGTCTTCCAAGCCCGATGCCCAATCTCGTAGTACCGGGCATGTAAAATCCAAAAAGCCCAAGTTAAGAAAAAGTAGCAAAAAGAGAAACTTAAAATCATCTGAGGAGAAACGTAAAGTTGCCAATATGCCATTTACGACACGGAGTGGCAAGGAACGGCTTAGGCCCTGGCCCGTGTTCATGACTAGTGGTTCAGCTTCACCCACGGATCTTAGCCCTCCTCCTCCTCCCCCCCCCTACAAAAAATTGAAGAGAGTTATGCTGTCAGCAACAAAACAGCAAACAACTCTGCCTTCTAAAGAGAAATTATCACAAATCCCCAAGGCGAGTCCAAGGGTGTTGGTGGTTGTCAAGCCTGACCTTCCCATCACTGTACGGGAAGAGGTGGCTCGGGAGGAGGCTATTGATGATGTAGCTGGCGCTGTGGAGGAACTTGATGATGAGGATGGTGATGTGGTTATTGTAAATGAGGCACCAGGGGGGGAAACAGCTGATGTCCATGGGATGAAAAAGCCCATCGTCATGCCTGGTCAGAAGACCAAAAAATGCACCTCTTCGGTCTGGAGTTATTTTTATCCAAATCCAGACAACCAATGTATGGCAATATGTAGCTTATGTAAAGCTCAAATAAGCAGGGGTAAGGATCTTGCCCACCTAGGAACATCCTCCCTTATACGTCACCTGAATAACCTTCATAGTTCAGTGGTTAGTTCAGGAACTGGGGCTAGGACCCTCATCGGTACAGGGACACCTAAATCCCGTGGTCCAGTTGGATACACACCAGCAACACCCTCCTCGTCAACTTCCTCCACAATCTCCATCAGATTCAGTCCTGCAGCCCAAGTCAGCAGCCAGACTGAGTCCTCCTCAATACGGGATTCATCCGAGGAATCCTGCAGCGGTACGCCTACTACTGCCACTGCTGCTGTTGCTGCTGTTAGTCGGTCATCTTCCCAGAGGGGAAGTCGTAAGACCGCTAAGTCTTTCACCAAACAATTGACCGTCCAACAGTCGTTTGCCATGACCACCAAATACGATAGTAGTCACCCTATTGCAAAGCGTATAACTGCGGCTGTAACTGCAATGTTGGTGTTAGACGTGCGCCCGGTGTCCGCCATCAGTGGAGTGGGATTTAGAGGGTTGATGGAGGTATTGTGTCCCCGGTACCAAATCCCCTCGAGATTCCACTTCACTAGGCAGGCGATACCAAAAATGTACAGAGAAGTACGATCAAGTGTCCTCAGTGCTCTTAAAAATGCGGTTGTACCCACTGTCCACTTAACCACGGACATGTGGACAAGTGGTTCTGGGCAAACGAAGGACTATATGACTGTGACAGCCCACTGGGTAGATGCATCCCCTTCCGCAGCAACAGCAACAGCTGCATCAGTAGCAGCATCTACAAAATGGCTGCTCATGCAAAGGCAGGCAACATTGTGCATTACAGGCTTTAATAAGAGGCACAACGCTGACAACATATTAGAGAAAATGAGGGAAATTATCTCCCAGTGGCTTACCCCACTTAGACTCTCATGGGGATTTGTGGTGTCAGACAATGCCAGTAACATTGTGCGGGCATTAAATATGGGCAATTTCCAGCACGTCCCATGTTTTGCCCACACCATTAATTTGGTGGTGCAGCATTACCTCAAGAGTGACAGGGGTGTGCAGGAGATGCTTGCGGTGGCCCGCAAAATTGCTGGACACTTTCGGCATTCAGCCAGTGCCTACCGCAGACTAGAGGCACATCAAAAAAGCTTGAACCTGCCCTGCCATCACCTCAAACAAGAGGTTATGACGCGCTGGAACTCCACCCTCTATATGCTGCAGAGGATGGAGGAGCAGCAAAAGGCCATTCAGGCCTACACAGCCACCTACGACATAGGCAAAGGAGTGGGGATGCGCCTGAGTCAAGCGCAGTGGAGACTGATTTCCGTGTTGTGCAAGGTTCTGCAGCCATTTGAACTTGCCACACGAGAAGTCAGTTCCGACACTGCCAGCTTGAGTCAGGTCATTCCCCTGATCAGGCTGTTGCAGAAGCAGCTGGAGAAAGTGAGGGAGGAGCTGGTAAGCCATTGCGATTACAGCAAGCATGTAGCTCTTGTGGATGTAGCCCTTCGTACGCTTTGCCAGGATCCGAGGGTGGTCACTCTTTTAAAGTCAGAGGAATACATTCTGGCCACCGTGCTCGATCCTCGGTTTAAAGCGTATGTTGTGTCTCTGTTTCCGGCGGACACAAGTCTACAGCGGTGCAAAGACCTGCTGGTCAGGAGATTGTCCTCTGAAGAGGACCGTGACATGCCAACAGCTCCACCCTCATTTTCTTCCACATCTATGGCTGCGAGGAAAAAGCTCAGTTTTCCCAAAAGAGGCACTGGCGGGGATGCTGATAACATCTGGTCCGGACTGAAGGACCTGCCAACCATTGCAGACATGTCTACTCTCGCTGCATTGGATGCTGTGACAATAGAAAAAATTGTGGATGATTACTTTGCTGACACCATCCAAGTAGACATGTCAGACAGTCCATATTGTTACTGGCAGGAAAAAAAGGCAGTTTGGAAGCCCCTGTACAAACTGGCTCTATTTTACCTGAGTTGTCCCCCCTCCAGTGTGTACTCGGAAAGAGTTTTTAGTGCAGCGGGGAACCTGGTCAGTGAGCGGCGAAGGAGGTTGCTTCCTCACAACGTTGAAAAAATGATGTTTATAAAAATGAATAATCAATTCCTCAATGAAGTACAGCACTGCCCTCCAGATACTACAGAGGGACCTGTGGTTGTGGAGTCCAGCGGGGACGAATTGATAATGTGTGATGAGGAGGAAGTACACACTGTAGGGGGAGAGGAATCAGAGGTTGAGGATGAGGACGACATCTTGCCTCAGTAGAGCCTGTTTAGTCTGTACAGGGAGAGATGAATAGCTTTTTTGGTGTGGGGGCCCAAACAAACCAATCATTTCAGCCAAAGTTGTTTGGTAGGCCCTGTCGCTGAAATGATTGGTTTGTTAAAGTGTGCATGTCCTATTTCAACAACATAAGGGTGGGTGTGAGGGCCCAAGGACAATTCCATCTTGGAACTTTTTTTTTTGCATTATATGACCAAGCAACAGTCGTTTGCCATGTTCAAAAAGTAAAACCAAATGTAAAAAAATTCAAGAAATTAAACCAAAAGTAAAATGCCGTGTCATAATTTAAAACAAGAGGTATTGACGTGCTCTAAAACTACTGTATTGTTGTTTATATTTTATAAACACTACACTTGAAAGCTTGAGTCTTTCAATAGAAAAGTAACTGTCCATTGCACGAATATTTGCAACAGGGACAATTTTAGGGTTAAGAAAGTCAACTAATAATAACACTTCGACGCTGTGTGTCTTTATAAACACTACACTTGGAAGTTGGAGGAGGTATTGTGGCCCCGGCACCAAATTTACTACCGGGGCCACTCCACTGTGCAGTCCATATTTAGGTGTATCAGATATTAAACAACGGTGACAGTTGATGCCCAATTTTTTAATTATATTGTGGCCTCGGTACCAAATTGTGTACCGGGGCCACCCCACTACGCAGTCCAGATACTTGTTTGGTGGAATTCAGACCAGTTGAGGGTTTTATTATTATATTGTGTGGACCACTCTATCTATACCACACTACAACTCTATACCACTCTATTTCCTACTTTAATTCTATTTCATACTTTAATTCTATTTCCTACTTTAATTCTATTACTAATTAATTACCATAAAGAGGAACAAAATAAACCAATTTTACCAAAAGTATAATATGACTTAGACTTACAAACACTACACTTTAAAGATCGTGCCTTTAAATGAAAAAGTCAGTCTTCATTGCACGACTATGTGCAACAGGGACATTTTTTTGGGTTTACAAAGTCAAACAATAACACTTCGACCCTGTCTGTCTGGGGTCTCTCAATGACGAATTGTCTGTAGCATGTTTGGAGGAGGTATTGTGGCCCCGGTACCAAATTGTGTATCGGGGCCACCACACTACGCAGTCAAGATACTTGTTTGGTGGAATTCAGACCAGTTGAGGGTTTTATTATTATATTGTGTGGACCACTCTATCTATACCACACTACAACTCTATACCACTCTATTTCCTACTTTAATTCTATTTAATTCTATTTCCTACTTTAATTCTATTACTAATTAATTACCATAAAGAGGAACAAAATAAACCAATTTTACCAAAAGTATAATATGACTTAGACTTACAAACACTACACTTTAAAGATCGTGCCTTTAAATGAAAAAGTCAGTCTTCATTGCACGACTATGTGCAACAGGGACATTTTTTTGGGTTTACAAAGTCAAACAATAACACTTCGACCCTGTCTGTCTGGGGTCTCTCAATGACGAATTGTCTGTAGCATGTTTGGAGGAGGTATTGTGGCCCCGGTATCAAATTGGGTACCGGGGCCACCCCACTATGCAGTCCAGATACTTGTTTGGTGGAATTCCGACACGTGGAGGGTTTTTTAATTATATTGTGGCCTCGGTACCAAATTGTGTACCGGGGCCACCACACTACGCAGTCAAGATAGATAGATGCGTATTGCGTATCATAGATAAAGTACATTCAGTGGTGTGGGGCAAATTGAAAAATATTCCAAATGCACTGACATTATCAAAAACAAGAGGTTGTCACACGCTAAAACTCCAACATGTATATGATGGAGAGGATGGAGGAGCAGCCGTATGTGTAATGTAATGCAGATCTGTTGAAGGTTTTTTATATATTTTATTGTGGTGCCCAGTGCCCACTCCTCTACGCAGTCCAGATACATTTATTGGTGCGAATCATAAAAGTTCAGGGTTTTTAATATATCTTGTGGTGACCCACTCCTCTACGCAGTCCAGGTACATTTATTGGTGCGATTCATAAAAGTTCAGGGTTTTTAATAGATATTGTGGTGACCCACTCCTCTACGCAGTCCAGGTACATTTATTGGTGCGAATCATAAAAGTTCAGGGTTTTTAAGATATCTTGTGGTGACCCACTCCTATACGCAGTCCAGGTACATTTATTGGTGCGATTCATAAAAGTTCAGGGTTTTTAATAGATATTGTGGTGACCCACTCCTCTACGCAGTCCAGGTACATTTATTGGTGCGAATCATAAAAGTTCAGGGTTTTTAATATATCTTGTGGTGACCCACTCCTCTACGCAGTCCAGGTACAATTATTGGTGCGAATCATAAAAGTTCAGGGTTTTTAAGATATTGTGGTGACCCACTCCTCTACGCAGTCCAGGTACAATTATTGGTGCGAATCATAAAAGTTCAGGGTTTTTAAGATATTGTGGTGACCCACTCCTCTACGCAGTCCAGGTACAATTATTGGTGCGAATCATAAAACTTCAGGGTTTTTAAGATATTGTGGTGACCCACTCCTCTACGCAGTCCAGGTACAATTATTGGTGCGAATCATAAAAGTTCAGGGTTTTTAAGATATTGTGGTGACCCACTCCTCTACGCAGTCCAGGTACAATTATTGGTGCGAATCATAAAAGTTCAGGGTTTTTAAGATATTGTGGTGACCCACTCCTCTACGCAGTCCAGGTACAATTATTGGTGCGAATCAGAAAAGTTCAGGGTTTTTAAGATATTGTGGTGACCCACTCCTCTACGCAGTCCAGGTACATTTATTGGTGCGAATCATAAAAGTTCAGGGTTTTTAAGATATTGTGGTGACCCACTCCTCTACGCAGTCCAGGTACATTTATTGGTGCGATTCATAAAAGTTCAGGGTTTTTAATATATATTGTGGTGACCCACTCCTCTACGCAGTCCAGAAAGATACCTTGTTGCAACGTTTTGGACTAATAACTATATTGTGAGGTGTTCAGAATACACTGTAAATTAGTGGAAATGCTTGTTATTGAATGTTATTGAGGTTAATAATAGCCTAGGAGTGAAAATAAGCCCAAAAACTTGATTTTTAAACTTTTTATGTTTTTTTCAAAAAAAATCCGAATCCAATACCTTAAATCCGAACCGAGACCTTTCGTCAAGTGTTTTGCGAGACAAATCCGAACCTCAAAAATAACGAAAATCCGGATCCAAAACACAAAACACGAGACCTCAAAAGTCGCCGGTGCACATCCCTAGTGAGAAGGGGCCAGTATATGAATGTATGCGTGTGTGAGAAGGGGCCAGTATATGAATGTATGTGTGTGGGAGAAGGGGCCAGTATATGAATGTATGTGTGTGTGAGAAGGGGCCAGTATATGAATGTATGTGTGTGTGAGAAGGGGCCAGTATATGAATGTATGCGTGTGTGAGAAGGGGCCAGTATATGAATGTATGTGTGTGGGAGAAGGGGCCAGTATATGAATGTATGTGTGTGTGAGAAGGGGCCAGTATATGAATGTATGCGTGTGTGAGAAGGGACCAGTATATGAATGTATGTGTGTGTGTGCGAAGGGGCCAGTATATGAATGTAGGTCTGTGTTAGAAGGGGACAGTATATGAATGTATGTGTGTGTGTGTGAGAAGGGGCCAGTATATGAATGTATGTGTGTGTGTGTGTGTGTGTGTGTGTGTGTGTGTGTGTGTGTGTGTGTGTGTGTGTGTGTGAGAAGGGGCCAGTGTATGAATGTATGTGTGTGTGAGAAGGGGCCAGTATATGAATGTATGTGTGTGTGAGAAGGGGCCAGTATATGAATGTATGTGTGTGAGAAGGGGCCAGTATATGAATGTATGTGTGTGTGAGAAGGGGCTAGTATATGAATGTATGTGTGTGTGAGAAGGGGCCAGTATATGAATGTATGTGTGTGTGAGAAGGGGCCAGTATATGAATGTATGTGTGTGAGAAGGGGCCAGTATATGAACGTATGTGTGTGTGAGAAGGGGCCAGAATATGAATGTATGTGTGTGTGAGAAGGGGCCAGTATATGAATGTATGTGTGTGTGTGTGAGAAGGGGCCAGTATATGAATGTATGTGTCTGTGTGAGAAGGGGCCAGTATATGAATGTATGTGTGTGTGTGTGTGTGTGTGTGAGAAGGGGCCAGTATATGAATGTATGTGTGTGAGAAGGGGCCAGTATATGAATGTATGTGTGTGTGAGAAGGGGCCAGTATATGAATGTATGTCCGTGTGAGAAGGGGCCAGTATATGAATGTATGTGTGTGTGAGAGGGCGGGGGGGGGGGGTCTTAATATAATTTGGGAGGTAGGCTATTCATTTAATCGAAGAGTGCAGGTGGGGGCAAATAATCATTGGGCGCTTTTTTATTTGTGGGGTGATGGTGGGGCTATTTAATTTAATAGTGGGTCCTATGAATTTAAGATAGAGAAATTGGACCTTTAATTTAATGCTGGGGTGGTGAGCTATTAATTGATTGTGGGGCTGTATGGGGAGAATGATGTCTATTTATTAAATGTGATTATGAATTATTTAATGCCTGGGATTGTTGTGGGAAATGGTTATATTTGTTAAACGTATTATTTAAATTATTGCTCGGGCTGTTTGGAGGGAGGGAAATAGGTTTGTATATTATATGTGTTTGCTATCTAATGTCAGGGTTGGTTGGAGGTTAAGAGATCTATTTAGAAAATGTGAATATTATTATTTTAATATTGTGGCTGGAGGGAGGCCTAATTATAAAACGTAGGTGCTATTGATTTAACACTCGGGGGTAAATGTATGAAAGTCCGATTTGTGCAACTCGCCGGACTTTGCAGCTAAAATTTAAAGCAACGATGGCTTGTAAAGGCAAGTTTGCCCCTGGGACTGGTTGGAGTTTTCTAAATTTTATGTACCCATTTTTTTTTTCAATTAAGGCCTCCAATATTCCAGGATCTAGGCAACCAGCAAATGAGCTAAAGTAACCAGCAGCCACAAGTGGGGAAAGTGACAAGAACAGGTAGGAGAAAGCAGGACAGTCTGCCAACTGTTTTGCTTAGGACAGTTGGGAGGTATGTCCTGCTTCCCCATGTACTGCTCTTGAAGGCAGAGCTGCGTGCACCTAACAGTAGTGCACACAGTATTGACTGTGTATTTGTCTAAAATGACAACCATGCTACATCATAGGGGGTTACCCTGTCTAAAGTGCCCAGGTCCCCTAGAGCCTTAATCCAGCTCTGGGCCTGGGCAAAAAAATGTATATATGGATTAAACAACACTAAAATAGCCTCTTTTTATATAGATAAATATATATGTACCAAAAACCACCCTTTAAGGATGAGCTGCTACTTATGGGCCAGTGCTGTGTGTTTTCCCCCCCCGGGCTAAAGTCTGCCAGCCCTCCCCTGGCTGAGATACAGTGGTTATTGGATAATTTATTCTGTAAAGCTTAAGTGTTATTTAGTGTGGTCAAAAGACAAGGCAACAGTAAGGCAACATTGTGTAAGGAAAAGTGCATAAAAGTGCGAGTATTATAACGAGTGTATCTGAGAACAGAATAAGAGGATAGCGTGCGCATGTGAAGTGCAACCACAGCTCCTTTTACAGAATGTAAATGCAATACTTGTCGTATTTTGCATAAAATTGGTCTACGCAGCAGCATCCAATTAATCTTCGGTTGTGTAAAGGACCCTTGCTGCAGCCTACGTTATTAAGGGTGGAACGGGGAGGGGAGTGGGCGTATGCATGTAGTTTATGAACAGAAAGGGTGTGCCAAGCTGGAGCACACACAGCAATGTCCGATTAAAGCTTTGGGCATCTCAAAGGTATGTGTTTTTCTGTCATATCATATTCACCAGCTACAATTCTAGTATAAGTGCTGATTTACTATTAATGATGGTCGCGTATGCATGTTAGAACATGTTTGCAATTAGGAGCAACTGTAAAAAATGCATTTTATATCTTGTAGACATTCAGAACATCCTAACAAATGTTTATAAAGAAAAATTGTTTTTTTAATGTTTTGTTAGTAATGACTATGGGCCTGATTCATTAAGGATCTTAACTTAAGAAACTTCTTATTTTAGTCTCCTGGACAAAACCAAGTTACAATATAAGGGGTGCAAATTAGTATTCTGTTCTGCACATAAGTTAAATACTGACTGTTTTTTCATGTAGCACACAAATATCAACTTTAAATTTTAGTGTACAAATATCAAGTATTTGTGTGCTATATGAAAAAACAGTCAGTAACTCATACAGTCATATGGCTTACAAAACATAATTTATGCCTGCAAATCTAAATAAAAGCAAGTTTAATTACAGTATTCTTAATTAGGCATTAATCTTTGATTACTATGAATTGTTTACAAAATAGTAATATAGGGTTCGAACTTGCGATAATACCCAACTGTACTCATGTCACTCACCGGACCGTGAGTGCCTCTTCCCGGACATTTAGGAACCGTGGCCGTCCTCCATCCTGAGGGTCTGCGCATGCGCAGCCCTTTCCTATACTTCAGTGTATGTCCCTTTAACTCAATTGGCAGATCAGGCAACACTCCCTATATTAAGCACCTGTGGTCAACACCACGTTGCCTGATCTTGGAGTCTCATTTCCTATGAGTCTCTGAAGGTGTTCCTGTATTCCTCGTGTTTTCAGCGCTGCTGATTCCTGTGGTTTCCAAACCACTTCTACCTCTGTGGTTCCCATACCACTTCTACCATCATCTGTATCATCGTGACTGTTAGCTGATTCCTATCCGCTGCCTCCGTGCACTACAGTCTTCCAAACCACTTCAACGCTATTACTTATCATTGTGACTGTTTGCTGATTCCTATCCGCTGCCTCCGTGCACTACAGTCCTCTAATCCACATCACGCTATTATATTTCACTGTGACTGTTTGCTGGTTCCTACCCGCTGCCTCTGTGCACTCCAACCGTTACTTTACATCCACTCACCTGTTCCTCATCAAGTCCGTGAGCTGATTCCTATCCGCTGCCTCCGTGCACTACAGTCTCCAGCCTACAACTCGCCTGTGTTCATTATCGTGACTGTTAGCTGTTGTCTATCCGCTGCTTCCGTGCACTACAGCCTCCAGCCTACAACTCGCCTGTGTTTATCATCGTGACTGTTAGCTGATGTCTATCCGCTGCTTCCGTGCACTACAGCCTCCAGCCTACAACTCGCCTGTGTTCATCATCGTGACAAGTTAGCTGATTTCTATCCGCTGCCCCTGTGCACTGCAGTCTCTTCTCAGCTCTCCTGTGTTTCCTCGAGACTGCTGCTCTCATTGCCATTTGCTACTCTTCGTGATCAACAGCTCCTGGTCTACTCTGCTCTCCCGTGTTCCATCGCTACTGACAACTATTGGTTGCTACTGGTTACCTCCGTGTACCGCAGAGTCCTGCTGCTGCTGACCGCGCTATCCCCCATCTACTGCAGATCCGCTCTCCACGCCTTCACGTGTCCCGCAGGTCTACCCTCCTGTCAGCATTGGATTTATATTTCATCAACTACTCCTCTGCTGGATCATCTCCACTCTCCTGGGTCCTCCTTGAGTCCAGTTCCACGTGTTACTGATTCCTGTGGATTCGTGTCCCTGTTGGTCTACTTATCTGTGCGCTGCACCTACTAGACCGCTGCCTCAGCTATCCTGGGACTTCTCATCCAGCCGGCCTCCTGCCGCTCAGGTATCGCTGCACTCCTATCTGACTGCCTGCTTCTGAACCACGGTATGCATACTTCTCATTGACTGTGCTGGTGTATTGCATATCTTGCTGGACTGTGTTGGTTCTCCTCTGGAGTCTGCTATCCGCTGAGTCTATTGCCATCATTGACTGTATTAACTTGTGCTGGACTACTTCAAGAGACTTTCTATATTTGCAGACCTGTTCAGTCATATATATATATTGTGCATGTTACTGTGGATCGTATATAAGGTGCCTGTGTATATCCTGTGTTGCAGTCTCTCCCCGTGCACCTCCTCACATATATATTCAGTGGTACAACTTGCTGGTAGCAGACCACTGATCCCTGTTTCCAGTATCACCTGTTCCAGTATCCTCTCACATAGCAGTGGTACAACTTGCTATCGCAGACCACTGACTTCCCGGATACCTCCACTTGGATTCCACTCCTTCACTCAGACAGCGGTACCACTTGCTATCCGCAGACCGCTGACTCTCATCACCTCCTCGTTTCTGTTGGACATTCCTCCTCACTATAGCAGTGGTACAACTTGCTACCGCAGACCACTGACTACCTTCACGTGTCCTTGTCCTACAGTTCCTCGTGTACTATTACCTCCATATTACCAGTGCTGCTAGTCATAGACTTTCCTGAGCATCTCATCATCTGCTGCTTCCTGGTCCGTGATCACCCAGCTACCAGAGTACCCTATTACCATCTACATTGCTCTGGTAAGCCTACCACCTGGTGATCCCTGGGTAAAGACTCCTAGTGCCCGTGACAACTCAACTGTAACTAAGACCTGCTTTTTCGTGGTAGGGGTCGGCCTAGTTGTGATAGCCTCTACCTTGCCTGACTCTGTAGGGTACCTCCCCCTACACGGTGCCCCAAGTACTACACTTCACGCATACCAAGCTGGCACTTTTCTGGCTTGATAGTCAGACCTGCCTCAGTAAATCGGCCTAACACACTATTCAGATAAATCAGGTGCTCCTCCCAGGTCTGGCTGAACAGTGTCATCCAGGTAGGCAACTGCATGTCCCTTCTGGCCCTCTAGTAGGTCATTGACCAGACGCTGTTAGGACACAGGGGCATTTTTCATTCCAAAGGGCATGACCAAAAACTCAAACAGCCCAAATGGGGTGATAAATGCAGAGCGCTCACGTGTCTCGGGTGACAATTGAATCTCTACTGAGATCCATGATGGTGATGTAGCGTGCCTGTGCAAGCTGATCTAGTAGTTCATCTATCCTAGGCATAGGATAAGCATCAAACACTGTGGCTTCATTCAACCTCCTATAGTCTACAAAGAACTGGGTGCCCCCATATTTTTTGGGGACCAGTACCACTGGAGCAGCCCAAGAACTGTGAGACTAGCTGCAACATCTTGTCTATTTCCATCTTCATTGCTTCTAGCACTTCTTCTAGGGAAGTACGATATGCTGGCTGTCTGGCTTGCCTGTGTTTACATGATGTGTGTCCAAGTGTGTTTTTCCAGCTTTGCAAGTAAAATGGGACTGATAGCACCATAGCATGTCAGCTAGCTTGAAGTCAGACAGCTCTCCACTGCAGTGGGTGTCTGCTAGGGACCCTGCCTCTTTAGCAGCAGCTGCTGAATCTACTAAAAGGTCAGACTCCTGATCGCTCTCAGGCAAGCTACACACAGCTAATACACAAGCTTCCCTGTCATGATAAGCTTTGAGCATATTGATGTGATATACATTCTGCCTCTTTTGGCCCTCATCTTTTGCCACTACATAATTGACATCATTAATGCACTGTACTATGGTGTAGGGGCCCTCTCAGGCAGCCTGCAACTTGTCCTACCGCATAGGGATCAGAACCAGAACCTTTTGCCCCACCTCAAATATTCATTCTCTCGCATTGCAGTCATACCACAGCTTATGTTTTGCCTGCACAGCTTTCAGGTTGCTCTGTGCCATCCACATTAAGGACTGCAATTTGTCTCTGAACTGCACTGCATAGTGTACCACTGACGTTTTTGGGACGATCAATTTCCCTTCCCACTCTTCACTAATCAAATCTAACGGGCCATGCACCCCGAGCCCGTATAAGAGTTCAAAGGGTGAGAAGTCAGTGGATTCCTGCGGTACCTAGCGGTATGCAAAGTGGAGGTGCAGCAGGAACCTCTCCCAGTCTTTTCAATCTGACTCCACAAAAGTCCTAAGCACTTGTTTAAGGGTGCTCTTTAGGCATTCCCACAGCCCATTGGCCGGCTGGTGATACGGGGAAGTAATTAAATGATTCACCTGAATCTTTTTACAAAGACTCTGCATGAGGTTAGACATGAACTGGGTACCTTGATCAATTAACATTTCTTTTGGGAACCCCATCCTGGAGAAAATAATTATAAGGGCCTCTGCTACCTTGTATGAGCGAATGAAGGAAAGAGCTAATGCTTTTGAGTACCTAGTAGCATAATCCACTACAGTCAGAATGTACTCCTCCCCTGTGCTACTGGGAATGGCTTGGGTACCCACAATATTCAATATTATCAAAAGGTTCTGATAAGATGGACAGGGGAATGAGAGGGGCCCTCCCCACATAACCAGACTTCCCAACAACATGGCACACATGACATGAGTCTATGTACTTGGCTATGTCAGTCAGCATGCCAGGCCAGTAAGAATTATGTACTAAACTAGCTTTAGTGCTGGCAACACTCAAATGTCCTGCTAGGGGTATCTCATGTGCTACTTTCAGCAACTCTTCCCTATAGGTTTGAAGTACAACTAGTTGCCTTTCAGCAATTACATCTGGATGCATACTCGTGATATTTTTCTCTCTGTACAAAAGACCATTTTCCCGAAAAAAATAATTATTCCTTACTTTCAGGAGAGGACTGGCTGACCCTTTCCCTCACTGCTGATAGACTGGGATAAGTGTGTTATTCTGCTTTGAAAGTGTAACTATTGAAGTTAATGTTGTACACAGCATGAGGTTGTTCATTCAAATCACTGCCTGAATCTGCAGGTTCTACAGTGAGGGAGGGGGGGGGGTGTTGGGGGATTAGCTTCTACTGAACTTCCCTCCACACTTTCAGGGGTTACTATACAGCTCCTCTGTGCTGCTCTGTGGGTCAGTACTGATAAGACATTGGATACATTTTCACAATTTTCAGAACTGGGCACATGTAAATCGATCTGACCATCTAAAACATTAGCAGACATGTTATCACATTTAGGCACAATTTCACAGTTCCCCTATCTAGGTACACTGTGGCTAGGGATACTACAGAATGTAGGCCCCCCACTCCTCGCACAACCATAGTCTTCCCGGGGAATAATGTTCTCTGGACTCACAAGATCTGGATGTACAAGATTCAGGTCTGCGCCAGAGTCTAAGTTAGTGGTTAAGGTAGGACTTGATGTCCTACCTTAACCACTTTCAGATTGTTTCTGGAGCGTTCTTGGGGTCCTCCTGCACACAGGACAACCGGCACTGGCTTTGATGCCGAGCTCCCCACAGGAGAAGGAGTTGTTTTCTTCTTTTTGAGGCAAATTGCACTGATATGCCCCACTTCATCACATCTGGCTCCACTGCGGCCAGTTGCCAAAACAGGTTTTCCCCCCACCCCCCAAAAGGTGCAGCAATAGCTGGTTTGGTTGACGAGGAACTCACGGTTGATCCTCCAGGGTGCTTTTCTTTCCACTTAGTGTGCCCTGGTGCTCCCTTAACTTTTCTTCATTACAGGAGCCTTGGTAACTGTATACTTGTCAGCCAAGTTAGCAGCAGCTTGCGCTGTCTTAGGGTCACGATTCATACCCCATTCCCTCACCTCAGCTGGGCAGTGTGTGAGGAACTGCTCCTGGAGAATAAGATCCTTTAAGTTATTATAGTCCAGTACCTGCAATCCCTCAATCCATTGATGCATCATGGATTATAAATGTGCTAAAATTTCGACATAGGTGTCAGAGGGGTTGCTCCTTGAGTCTTGGAGTTTCCACCAGTAAGCCTCAGGAGTTATATTGAAACTAGAGATGGGCGGGTCCGGTTCTCCGAGAACCGAACCCACCCGAACTTTGGGTATCCGAGTACCGAGCTGAGCAGCTTGGTACTCTCCCGCCCATTCCGAATCCAAATCGAGGCCGAACGTCATTGTGACGTTGTCGGATCTCGGGACTCGGTTCTCGCGATACTTCAACTTTATAAATACACGCCTCCACAGCAATCCATCGCCATTTGACAGAGGGAGAGAGCAGGGTGTAGTCATAGGCTAATTAGAGCATGGACAGAGAATACAATATTGTTCTTGCAATTGCTCTAACCAAAATCGCTAGTGCAGAGAGGAGGATAGAGGTTTATTATTTTTTCTTCATATTTGGCACTCCCCAGCGCTTTTGGGGTGTCCCCCATAATTGTGCATTAATATTTCTGGCTGTCAAAAGTCATATCTGTCAGCAGTATCTACTAAATAATTTGTAGCACACCTCAGTGCTTTTGGGGTGTCCTCCCTAATTGTGCATTAATATTTCTGGCTGTCAAAAGTCATATCTGTCAGCAGTATCTACTAAATAATTTTTAGCACTCCTCAGTGTTTTTGGGGTGTCCTCCCTAATTGTGCATTAATATTTCTGGCTGTCAAAAGTCATATCTGTCAGCAGTATCTACTAAATAATTTTTAGCACTCCTCAGTGTTTTTGGGGTGTCCTCCCTAATTGTGCATTAATATTTCTGGCTGTCAAAAGTCATATCTGTCAGCAGTATCTACTAAATAATTTTTAGCACTCCTCAGTGTTTTTGGGGTGTCCTCCCTAATTGTGCATTAATATTTCTGGCTGTCAAAAGTCATATCTGTCAGCAGTATCTACTAAATAATTTTTAGCACTCCTCAGTGTTTTTGGGGTGTCCTCCCTAATTGTGCATTAATATTTCTGGCTGTCAAAAGTCATATCTGTCAGCAGTATCTACTAAATAATTTTTAGCACTCCTCAGTGTTTTTGGGGTGTCCTCCCTAATTGTGCATTAATATTTCTGGTTGTCAAAAGTCATATCTGTCAGCAGTATCTACTAAATAATTTTTAGCACTCCTCAGTGCTTTTGGGGTGTCCTCCCTAATTGTGCATTAATATTTCTGGCTGTCAAAAGTCATAACTGTCAGCAGAATCTACTAAATAATTTTTAGCACTCCTCAGTGCTTTTGGGGTGTCCTCCCTAATTGTGCATTAATATTTCTGGATGTCAAAAATCATAACTGTCAGCAGAATCTACTAAATAATTTTTAGCACTCCTCAGTGCTTTTGGGGTGTCCTCCCTAATTGTGCATTAATATTTCTGGCTGTCAAAAGTCATAACTGTCAGCAGAATCTACTAAATAATTTTTAGCACTCCTCAGTGCTTTTGGGGTGTCCTCCCTAATTGTGCATTAATATTTCTGGCTGTCAAAAGTCATAACTGTCAGCAGAATCTACTAAATAATTTTTAGCACTGCCCAGTGGTTTGCGCTCAAATTGGATTCAAAGCAGTCCACATATGATCTAAATGAGCAACTAGGTTCTGTCACCAGTCCTGATGTTAGTGTTCCCAGTACGTCATCTGGCCAAGGCGATGTCAAACAACAGAGTGTTTCCAAATTAGTGCAAAAAACAAAAAACCCAAAAAAATTTACTGTATTGAAGCGAAAAAGAAGTGTAACTGAGCAAAAGTTAAGTGACAATATAAAAAAAATTGCAAGCATGCCATTCTACACACGCAGTGGCAAAGAGAGAATGAGGCCTTCACCTTTGGCTATTAGTGGCAGATCCCAAAAAGTTACCCAGCCTACAATTGGTGCACAACTACTGTTACGCGTCAAAGCCGAGCTGCAAGATAACAGTGAGGCATTACAGGAGAATATTTGCTCTGATTCACAAATGACAACAATCCCTGTGGAGAGTCCATCTAACAGTGGGATGTCTAATCGTGAGCATTCTGCTGATGTGTGCCTTAATAGCCCGAGTGTAGCCGGTGATACCCAAATTGAGGATGCCACTTTGGAATTAGAAGAGGATGAGGGGGAGATTTGTGTAGGCGACGAGGGCGCTAATGATGATGTTGATGATTATGATGCAGACAGATACCAAATTGCCTTTCTCAATTTCTATTTATATTCTAGATTATATAACAGCTGAATAGTTTTCTATTTTACTCCTAGTGGAGAGAGGATCTGATGCAGATAGATACCAAACTGCCTTTGTCCATTTCAATTTATATTGTACAGTATATAACGGCTGAATTTATTAGTATTTTATACAAGTGGAGGGGGGCCTAGAGAGACAGAAACCAAACTGGCTTTCTCCATGTCAATTAATATTGTACAGTCTATAACGGCTGGATTTTTTGGTATTTTATACAAGTGGAGGGGGGCCTAGAGAGACATAAACCAAACTGGCTTTCTCCATGTCAATTAATATTGTACAGTCTATAATGACTGAATTTTTTGTTTTTTTTAAAAAAGTGGAGGGGGGCCTATAGAGACAGAAAGCAAACTGGCTTTTTCCATTTCTTTACATATTTAACTATAAGTGTAGGGTGTAATATACATCCAAAGACGATGGCTACATTGCCAATATGCATAGATGGAGAGGAAGACAATCTGTTTTGTGAGTAGAATAAATGAAGGCCTACCAACGAAGAATTAAACTGTTTTTTTGGATGATTTATTACCTCAACAATTAGATTACTTGTCTCTAAAACAGTTGGAGCACTAAATTGGGTTAATTTAGGCCCAAAAACATGGATTTTCCCAAAAAATAGCAAAACAAAACCAAACAAAACCAAAACCAAAACCAAAACACGCAATGGCGGTTTTGCAAAACCAAAACCAAAACCAAAACCCGACGGTAATCCAGATCCAAAACCGAATCCAAAACCAAAACACGGGGGTCAGTGACCATCTCTAATTGAAACGAAGTAGCAATGCTTTCTAAATTAAGAAATAATCACTGTCCAGGTCCTGGGGAAGGATTGCAAGCGCTTCCAAAGCTTCCTCTCTGTCGAGGGATTAAATAGCTGGCCCACTTACTGAGGTCCAGTTCAAACTGTCGGCAAGTCCTTTCAAATCCCCTCAGGAACGTATCAAGGTCACTGTCTTTTTCCAACATGGGAAATTGGTCGTGCCGGGGTTTATTTCTACCCGGACCACGCTCTGCCGACTGGCTGTTGAGCCTGGCTAGTTCCAGCTGGTGTTCTCATTCAGCTTGACGCTCTGCGGCCCCCCTGTCTGCAGCAGCACAGCGTTCGGCAGTCTCCCTGTCTGCGCAGTGTTCAGCAGCCTCTTGGAGTTGCTGGATCAGCTGCAGCGAGATTGCAAGGGCCTTCAGCTGTTTGAGAGCAGTATGAAGATAACTGTCCAGGATAGACTGCTCACTTGATTGAACAGAGGTATTTGTGGTAATGTCCAGTGCTGACTGCTCTCCTGAAGCAGAGAAGTTTTCTCCACTGCCTCCTCAGACTCTTGGTTTCTGATCAGCCTCCACAAGCGCTTGAATCAGTTGCTCTCGGTTCCTGCCGGGGATGAAAGCAATTCCTCTTTCGACACACAAAGCCAAAAAGCTCATCCTTTTTTATCTGCTTATAGTCAGGTGCCATCCTGGACCTCACACTTACATCAAATAAAAATTAGAAAAGAAAACAAGAAAAGGGAGGGGGGACAGAAACTATATGTGTAGTATGTCCTTTAAAATGTTGTAAGCCTTGAGCGTAATCTCCGGTCAATTAGGATGCTGACTCTCTCTAGAATCACACACCACTAATTCACTTAAATTCTTATGATAAAAAGAAAAATATTATCAATCCCACCAAGCTGCCAACTAGTTTGTTATCAACTCCCAGCCTGTCCTAAATACAGCAATCTGAACAGCTGCCCGTGACTGGCGTCACCGTAGTCACTTAGCAATGAATACACCTTTTCTGCCACCACAAAGAATTTATTATGATGTCCTTACGTTTACCAAAACCACTTATTACTGTTTCACACTTAAATCACATACACATGTAGCATGAGCCTCCCTGGGCTTCGTAAGTTCAAAAAGAATCACAAAGAAAATGCTAGATTAAATGTATTTTAATACGAAAAATATTTCCAAGGCTTAGTTACAAAAGGTTAATGACAAAACATACAATAAATTGTATAAATAAGTTTCAGAAATAAAATAGGAAATAAAATCATAAAAGTCACTAAATACTAGTTAAGACTTGGGGGTATATTTACTAAACTGCAGGTTTGAAAAAGAGGAGATGTTGCCTATAGCAACCAATCAGATTCTAGTTATCATTTATTTAGTACACTCTACAAAATGACAGCTAGAATCTGATTGGTTGCTATAGGCAACATCTACACTTTTTCAAACCCGCAGTTTAGTAAATATACCTCTTGGTGTGTGAAGGAACACACTTGAGAAATATGGGATATTTCAGTCTTGATAGATCTCCTCATGAAAATGCACACGTTATTGTCTAAGGCAGAAAATTTGAAACCTTTTTCCACATAGCTCTCACCCCCCACCTTTGGAGTTTAGCTATCAATAAGGACAGATTGATCTCCCACATGTCACAGGGCTTTTGAAGTGAGTTAGGGATGTCCTAAGATCGTGAATTTTCACAGGACCTTGAGTTCTCACCTCTGCTTGTTCTGCTTGGCTAGATGGTTTACAACTTTGGGGCTTCAAACTCCTCAGAGATGCCTATCTCTCCCTGGTCTGGCTAATTTCAACAGATTATTGACACTTGCATAGGTTCAAACTCATGTCATCTAGCAAAGCACACATTGAGATTACATTACAAGGTTACATACACTATACATTGTCATACATACATTCAACAGAAAATAACAATTAGTCACTAGATATACTACATAATCGTCCCAGTGTGTTTTGCACAATGTGCACATTTCACATTGGAACACAATAAATTACATATCCCACAACCATTTTTATTGTAATCTCAACAGTATTATTTAGGCTCTTGACAGATTTATGACTACCAATATGTTTCAATATGCACAAGACTGAAACCAGATCAATTTATGACAGATCTCTCCCTTCATCTGTAATAAAACTTTACATTTAACTCCTGTGTACATGGCTATTTAAATTAGTTCAGGCTGTATTTCAGTTTAGAAAAATATTAAAATCTAAACAATCTGTCTTTATCACTTCTCTATACATATTTTAATAGTATTGTGAACATTTTAAATGTAAAGGTAATATTAAAAGTGTTTTTAATTGTGAGAAAATATATGAGAACTTATTAGACTGGAGTGCCTTCTTTATCAGCTCTGGTCTTGATGAAAATGTGTACTTACAAGTTGGAAGACCACCCCCTCGGAGGAAATGTTAAAATGGTAATAATTTCCAGTGCATATTATATGAGGTGAGTTCAAACCAGGTGTGGACTTAAAATCCTTTTTGTGCTGCTTGTTACTATACATGATTTTCCACCTTTTGATAAACTACTTGAATGAACTGGCTGCAATTAACGTAACAGGGAGATTGTAAGTTTGCGCGTAGGGCCTTCTCAACTCTCTGCATTATTCAGTATTGTTTTATTACTCTGTTTATTCCCAATTGTAAAGTGCTATGAAATTTGCTGGTGCTACAGAAATAGATGATGATGACGAACGTGGTGCATATCTCTACTTATTGTGGCATCACAAAGACTACAGATGCCTTGACAAATGTTATCTGGGTTGGGATAAAAATATTTCCACATGTAAGAGATGGATTTTTGGGTCTTTTGCCGAGGCGTGATTATGCACTTATCATGGGCATGAGGTGGCAACACTATTGACTGAATTTCTTTTGGACACATACACCATTCTCCTCTTTTTCTTATTCAAGTACTACACATTGTAAGATTGTTAGATCCACAATTATCTCCCTCATCCTGTTGCACATTAGCAAGTTCCAAAGTAGCATCCTCAATTTCTCTGTCTAAATCATTGTCATTATAACTCATTCTCACATTCCTTTGGTCAACATTCAGAAAGTTGACAACATTGCTTCGACAATTCAAATTTATACAGTATTATATGGTTAGGGATAGTGTTAGGCTAAGGGATAGGGTTAGTGATAGGGGTAGTGTTTCCTGTGAAAACCAGGTTCCTTCGGGTTGCAATGAGTTAAAGGCCCGTGACCACAAAGTTCACAAAAAAGTTAATCTTTTATTGCAAAAAAGTTAAATACAATGAAGTAAAATTATACTTAGCATCCATTAGTAGTCTGAGCAATATACTCATCAAAAGCAATCTGCAGGGCCCCATTTTCTGGATAAACAATAAATGAACTGACACCACTGCAGATGGTCCAGGCGAGAGGAAACGTGTGTCACAACAATCCTGCTTTTATAGACATAGGACTAAAGATGCCGGATATTGCTAACATGTAAGGTATAAATATGATTCAAAACTTCTTATTGGTACAGCTATTTGTATTAAACTGAATTTCGAACACTTATTCCATGCAGCTGCAATAGCAGTGAAGCAAAGTTGCATCACAAACATTTCAGTACTTTCTGTATATGTGCAGTAAGCACTTTGACAATACCTAGCTGACATGCCCCAGTCTTCCTTTAGCTCCTTCAGCATTTCATAATATACACATAAAAGTACAAGAAAAGTAAAATGGAGTTCAGCTGCCATTTTGCTTGGCCTGTCACAGTTAGGCATAGGGATATTATTGTCAACCTAAAAATACTGTCTACATTCAAATTATCGACTTACATTTCAATTGTCGACCTAATAATACTGTCGATCTTATCAATGTCAACTTTCCAACCCTGTCTATATTATGGTGTTGACCATATAAATGTCAATCATGTAACTGCATACTTGCCAACTTTTGAAAATTAATTTCAGGGAGATTGTAAAAACCATTGTGGGCGGGACCATCTCCTCCCACTGGGCGGGACCATCTCCTCCCACTGGACGGGGCCATCTCCTCCCACTGGGCGGGGCCAGCTCAACCTGTAGTTAAAGTTAAAGTTTAAATTAACCACCCTAGTGTGTGTATCCATATAATAGGGAATGTAGGTTAATTGGCTTCTGTTTAAATTTCAATCAGAAGCCAATTAACCAGGTTAATTTAGCCTACATATATCATACTTAGTTAAAATAAATCATCCATTTCTTAAATTAAGAACTTCAAATTGATGGTAAGATAAGCAGCAAATTATGAATACCTTTCTACCACCTTGTGGCACAAGATAAGCCTACATTAATGATTCTAAACTATCTACTTGTGAGCTGCTGAATACAGCTGACAAAGTGAACTACTTTAAACTTAAAGTGTATTTACTGCAACATTTTTTTCTTTCAATGTTCAAGAAATCTAGTGAAGACAAAAACTGAAAACTGTTAAAGTCACGTTAATTAACGAATCTGGACTCAAGCACTGGAGATTTCTTTCTCCCTCTCAAGTAAAGATGCACTCCCTCTCTGTAATAAAGGCCATTCTCTATTTCTCTCTCTGATTTCTGCAATAAAGGCCCCCCTCCCTATGTGATAAAGGCACTGCTCGCTCTCCCTTCACTGTAAAAAAAGCCAATCTCTCGGTTTCTCTTCTCTGTAGTCAAGGTCTCTCACTTTCTCCCCACTTTATCATACTTCCATGTCTATAATAAAATTGCCACCCCTTTATGTCTCTCCCCCTCTCTCTGCAATAAAGACCCCCCCTTTCTCTCCCCCCTCTGTAATTAAGGCCCACCTCTCTCTCCCCCCTCTGAAATAAAGGCTCCTCTCTCTCTCCTCTGTATAATAAAGGCCCCCTCCTCTCTTCCCTATCTATAATTAAGGCCCCTCTCTCCACTTTCTGTAATAAAAGCCCCCCTTTCTCTCCCCTCTGTAATAACCCCCCCCCTCTCTTTAATGAAGGCCCTCTCATTCTCCTCTATCTATAATAAAGGCCCCTCTCTCTCCCCCCCCCTCTCTGTAATAAAGGTCTATCCCTCTCTCCCCCCTCACTGTAATAAAGGCCCCTCTCACTCTCCTCTATCTATAATAAAGGCCCCTCTCTCTCATCCCTCTCTGTAATAAAGGCCCCCTATCTACAATAAGCATTCCTACCCCATTAAAAAGTACCTTTTATTAATTCATTTAAAATAAATCATCCAACAAGAGAGTTAGCAGAGAATATTTATTAATGTTTTATAGTGCTTAAAATTTACAGCTGAGTTACCTGCCACCATATACGGAGGTGACAGGTAACTCAGCTGTAAGTTTGAAGCACTATAAAACATTAATAAAAATTCTCTGTTAACTTTCTTGTTGGATGCCAACCCCATATAGAAGAATTAGGTGGTACTTGCCTTTTTTTTATGCCTCCGAGTCCTCACTTGGTCTCCTTTCCTCCAGCATATATCCTATCCAGAGGGCATGGACGTGGGATCTCCGTGCTCCGCGATGGTGTTCTGGGAGAGAGGCCGCGCGCGCGTCATCACGCGATGACATCATCACGCTTATGTCGTCATCTGCGCATGCGCAGTTTGGATTCAGGACTCCGCCGCGCTCTGCAGAAAAATTCGGAATTTTAGAGTACTCTCGCGGGAGTCCGGGAGATTTCCCAGTATTCCGGGAGTCTCCTGGACGTTCCGGGAGAGTTGGCAACCATGTGTAACTGTCAATCATATGTATCACACCCAGCAAGAAGTAGTAACAAGGTAGAATTCCACACATTATATGCTTCAGCGATTTTCTCAAACCATTTCAGTTGTGGGGTGGTAGTTGTGAAGAGAGCATTATAAAATAGACTGTAAATGACTGTAAATTAATGTTAATACTCTAAAAAGTAAGGTAGAAACAAAAACATCTCAGGGTTTTGTTTTGGCAGATATTAAAAAAGATTCAGCTTGATGGGCCTGTATCTTTTTCAAGCTCATTAACAATGTGATTTGATTCTTAACACTGCATGAATGAACAGATTGTATGACACAAATATATATTTTTGCACATCATATACAATCTCATACTGTACATAGATAACACTTTTAAAACTGTATATTGATATACATTTTTGCACTCCTTTATATTTGCATTTGCTCTGAATAAAGGTTTGAATTTTTAAACTTTGAAACTTTTTCTTTCATGTTTTTTGTCAGCCCTTAGGATTTTATCCCATAGGAGTGCAGACAAACTTAACAGCCAATATTGCAGTCAATTCCCATTTGTCTTCATCTCTAATTTTTAAAAAAAAGTTCAATAAATAGTTGCGTGGTTGATTCATTAGACAAATGAAGTCTAATAATTTGCTGCCATTATTGCTAGACGTGAACATTCTCAAACTGTATGAACATAATTTTTTTTTTTACAATAATGTCTGTTTGCTACAATATTAATATTATATTGAAACACATGTGATAAGGCAATGATTTCCTTTTTTCTGTCAGAACATAGAACAAAAAGATATATTTCACAGCATTATGCAGACTTTCAGCGGTGGAACATGAATTCTCAGAATCCTCCTGCAGTTCCAGCTAGTGAAAATATGTTCCTGGTAATTTTTGTATATCATAATATGATAATGCTTACAGTTGCACTATTTTAATTGACCAACTGTAAATTAATACTGTGTGTTGGATGTCATTTTTAGCATCAGCTGTTATGTTTCATTATAACTTACAAGTAGTAATATACGTTTTAAATACTACAACTACTACTACTAGTATTACTACAAAACATTATTAGTATGTATATATTTCTTAGTATTATATCATTAAACTATTATGTCCACCAATAGCCATGTCATGCTGGGGTGCATAATGTTCTATCGATGTATAATTTTTGCCACACAACTTGGGTTGATGCTGCTAACCAGCAAGGTGACCTTGCAAACTGCAAGCATGCTGTAAGTTGATAACTGATTTGTGCACTTAAAATTTCATTGTGAAACAAACTAAAAAATGATGTGTTCTGTAGAAATGGACCACATTGTTTGAAAGTGGTTCTTGAACTGATTCTAAAGTTTGCAATAAATGTGGAACAAAATTCGGAGCTACATTAAAGCATGGAGAACAGGTTTGACTATCTTTGAACCAGTTCAAAGAAGTTTTAGCTTCTTTAGCTATGTTGAATGGTCTTTTTACATTATACATATAGAAAAACCCAGCATTTTATGTGTATTTTAGTGTCTTTTAACTGCAAACTGTGAATGCAAATATTGAACTTGAACTTTGAATTTGCTTTAATAGCTTAACAAATAAAAATACACATGATGTTATTCCAACCAAAAATGCATTTTGATATTACTGAGACCATGTGTAGCATTCCAGACTGTTTTAACAACTATCTTAGGCAGAGAAACTATGGTTAAGACAAATTACTTTTATATATCATAGTAATGTACAATACATAACAATCATACAGAAAATGATCTGTGAAATATAGCATAAGATATATTTTATGATATAACATTGCCAAACTTAATTTTTACATATCATTTTACATATTAAAATATCTATAAATGTTTAATCTGACTTTTTTTTTACCTATTTGTATTTCAATCTTTTTGTATTGCAACAGTTTTCATACATTTCATACATATTTTATCTGAACTGCAACTGTAATAGTATAAAAACTCAAATTAAATTGGGGGAAAAAATTTCTATCTCAATTGGTCACTTTGCAGATCTTTAACTCCCTCCTGGAATGTACCTGGATGAGAAAGATGTATCTTCATTTTGTCTGTTATTTTCTTTTGCGTTTCTCATTTTTCTTATCTGGTGTCCTTATATCTAGTAATATTGGTACCTGGACAAGATGTATTATCTGTACTGTTGTGCTGTATACATGTATCCGCTGTTATAAATAAAAAGTTTAAAAAAACCCTCAAATTAAATATTTGTTATATATAAAACTGCATTTTTTTCCACAATTTGTATCACCAGGCATAATTCTATTACAATATCTTTATATATGATCCTTGTCTATTATCACATTGCTCCTTTCAAATGTCTGTAGAATGCTAAGTGATAATGTGTGTATGAATTTCCATTATGTCATGATCAGTATGGGATTGCAGATCACTACTTAATGGAATCCCAGGGTATAAACTAACATACACTGTTATAAAGGGTAGTTTGGTAGATTAAGCAGAGAGGGCTTATGACTTTTGGATTTTACAGGACTGATATAGAATGGAAGAAGTAATAACCAGAGAATAGTCAGACAGGTTTGTTCAGGAGTAAGGGGTAGGCAGTCATATAGCTAAGTGTTAAAACCAAGACAGGTAATCAGTCAGGCAGGGGTCAATACCAGAAGAAAAATGAAAATATAAAAATAGCACAGACACAACAAAATATATCATACAAGACTGTGTAGCACAAGGATGGGGAAGAACCTGTCACCCAAACTATTATAGAAGAATAAAGCTCCCAGTCTTAGGGGCAGATTCAATTCGGCCACATTAGTCTAGGATTATGCAGCGGTAGTACTATTACCTTTAATCCAGTAATTTTAACCTGGATTTTTATTTGCGGCCCGAGAGGTGCAAGCAAAAGTCAGTGTTAAAATCACCATACTAACGGTTATACTGCGCACTTTACCGTACTAACGGTAATAGTGCGCAGGCCACTTTATTCCTAGAATAACGCGGCCGAATTGAACTGGCCCCTTAGGGCTCGATTTACTAAGCTGCGGGTTTGAAAAAGTGGGGCTGTTGCCTATAGCAACCAATAAGATTCTAGCTTTCATTTATTTAGTACTTTCTACAAAATGACAGCTAGAATCTGATTGGCTGCTATAGGCCACATCCCCACTTTTTCAAACCCGCAGCTTAGTAAATCTAGCCCTTAGTGTGCTCTTGCGGACTAGAGCAGCTGCCTTTCCTTTTATGACAGTCCCCAGTTTCTCTGATGCCCCAGTACTTGGAATAACACAAGGAACATTCAAACTGTAGCAGGACAAACTGAGCATGAAAAGGCCAGGACAGTAAAACAAGGTTGTCTAGTGAAAAAAATCAGAACAAGGTAGATACAAGCTACACAATGGGGCAGGTAAAACCAGATGTGCAAGTCACAGACTAAAACAAACATGGAAGACACAAGTCTACAGACTGACTGGGAAGCAGAAAGTTTACATTCAAGGATACAAAGCAGGACTAGACACCTACAGCAATATTCAGTGTTTGCCAGGCTTCATGCAAACCTGGGAGCTGTTTTGAATTGATTACAACTGATATACCATAGAGAAAATATCACACAGAGCAGGAGGAGAGAGTAAGAGCACAACGCCTGCCCCAATAGCCTTGAATTTAACTCCCAGGCACTGAAGTGCATAGATCCTGGCCTCAACCCCTAGCAAAGCATTACATCTTGCACAACACCATTAATTAACAACAGGTAAAGTTTTTATTATTTAAGGTTTTCAAAACTTTCTGGATAATGAATCTCCGTATAAGATCCTTATAACCCTTATAAACCAATCCTTATAACTAAAAAATTTTTTCATCTGTCCCAGTCTTGTTTCATGCTGAATTGTTTTTTTTTGTAGGCCATGTGATTTGTTCTGTTAATTGCATCCATGCATTTATTATTCTGCTTATCTGTACCCATTGTTCTCATCTGTATGTACGTAAGCTTGTAATTTTGTTGTTTGTTCTAACACCCTATGTACAATGCAGTGGAAACTTTGTGGTGCCTTATAAATTATTATTAATAATAATAATAACTAATAATTTGCAGTTTCTTGAAAACAGAACAGAAGATTCAAGTAGGAAATCTGTGAAATAGCAATAATTTCAAGTGTCAAACACTTATTATGGTTCCTAAAATAATAAGGGCACACCTGGAAAATGGAAGATAAGTCAAATGTAACCAGCAGCATCAGAAGTTTTACCCTATTAGGATTCCCAACTTCTCGGCCAACTCAGATTCTGCTTTTCGTAATTTTCTTCCTAATTTATCTTTTAACCGTTGTGGAAAACCTGGTTATCATCATAGTAATCTGGACTAGTCCCAAACTGCACAAACCAATGTACTTCTTTCTGGGGCACTTGGCTTTCATAGAAACATGGTATGTTAGTGTCACTGTGCCCAAACTACTTGCTATATTTGTGATGGAAAGCAGAAAAATTTCATACAGTGCTTGTATGTTACAACTTTATTTCTTCATTGCATTGATATGTACAGAGTGTGTTTTGCTGACTGTTATGGCCTTTGACCGTTATGTGGCTATTTGTAATTCTTTGTATTATGTCAACATCATGAACTGGAATTTCTGTATCCTCTTGGCATTAGGATCCTGGTTTAGTGGTTTCATTATATCATTAGTTAAAGTTTACTATATATCTCGTGTAACTTTTTGTCATTTAGATGTTATAAATCACTTCTTTTGTGACATTTCTCCCTTACTTAACCTTGCCTGCACGGACATGAGGTTGGCTGAACTTGTTGACTTTATTCTTGCCCTAATAATTCTTCTTGTCCCTTTGTTGCTTGTTTTTATATCTTACACTTGCATTCTGGCCACCATATTCTGTATTCCGACACCAACTGGGCGTCAAAAGGCCTTCTCCACTTGTTCCTCTCATTTGGCTGTGGTTATAATATTCTATACGGCCACCCTATTCATGTATGCCAGACCAAGCAGGGCTAGGTCTGTTAATTATAACAAGCTAGTATCGGTTATCTACACAGTAATAACACCTTTACTCAACCCAATGATGTACTGCCTGAGGAACAAGGAATTTCAGGAGATCATATGGAAACTCTTTATGAAAACGTTTAAATTGTAAGGATTGTTTAACAAACTCAGATTTACTGAGAGAATATACAAGGTTGTTACATGTCTACCTAAAATATGCAAACATAAAATGTTTATTTGTATAATTACCTAACTGCTTTCATATGAAAATGACAATCTCTTGTTATACAATACAACAATGCAGATGTAATGTTAATATAGCACAAAGAGAACTGTTACCCAAATAATATTAAATTGTAATAGACTTATAATAGGCTGGCGCTAATATTAAAACAAATTACCTAGGGCGCTAAGTTTAGAGGCATCTAAAACACTAAATGAGTGACATAATGTCATTCATTAAGTGTTTTTACACTGTGTGCCGGCAGCTAACATGGAAGAACAGGTAAGAGGCTGTCAGCTGCTGCTCCACAGGTCGCTAATGGGCTGGGATTGTGGCCTGGTCGACGAAGCCTCTGCCCAGTGTTAGGAACAGCAGGTATCTGCTGTTTCATTTTGGATGCTGCAGTGTTGTTGTCAGTCTGGGTGTGATCACATGACCTCCACTAACCTGCAGCTCAATCTGACACCTGCCCTGATTGGCTAGTACTGCTTTAAATACCGATCAGTTTCACTAAACCTTTAGCGTTCACACGGTTGCTTCTCTGTGCTCCTGTTTATGTGAATTATCTACTCCTGTCTGATACTCAGTTTTGACCTCTGCCCGTGACCTGACCATCCCTGATTGTTGCCTGAATAGACCTTTTGCTTGTGAGCCCGACTTTGTGTATCACTGTCTGGACTGACCCCTTTGCCTGTTATTTGACTCTGCCTTTTTATCTGTGAGATCACCTCCCAGTCACAGGATAATGGTGTCTGCTCCATTGGACTTATCTGTGTCAGCAGTGTTTCTCAGTCCAGATTTACAGCTCGAACTTGCTCCGGCACCTTCCCTTGCATTGTGTTTCTCTCTAACTCCATCTCTACACAGGCCACAGCTGGTACTACAAAATCCTCTACTCTACACAGACTGCCAATATGTTATACAGGTGGAAGTTGGTACTGCATCCTGTTGCTAACTCCATATACCTGCTAAATCTGGTCCAGGTGCATCCTGCATACTGGTTGCCATATAGACCTCAGCTCAACATCCCACTGACAAGTCCTCTGTGGTGCCCAGCTACCTGAATTAAGTTACCACTAGTCAGGATTAAGTCTTGGGGACAGCTAAGTACCGGTGAACATATCTTGTTCTATGGGAAAGGGGGTTGCTAAATGTGAAGCTTCTGGTTCTAGTAACTTAACTCATAGGGTGATTCGTGACAACCAGCATCACATTCCCAGTCTGCAGAGAGCAGAAGATGCATCCTCCCCATCCAGCCCTCTAAGGTAAGCACGGAGAACATCCGCTGGCCCTACATTTAAATTTCTTGAACTTTAGACTGCAATAATTTCCAAAGAATGGTGGCGCACTGGAATAGTATAAAACAATAATCTTTATTGTATCATAGTTGAAAAGAAATGCATGTAGTAAGGCAGAGGCCAATGTCAGGATTAAAATAAAAAATAAAAAGAGAGCAAACACAACAAACATATACTCCAAAATCTTAAGTAAACATTGATTACAGCCTTGGAGAAGTTTGGAAGAGAAGAACCTGACAATGATTTAAATTGAGGCAAATAACTGATTGTGAGCAGCTAATGTTTTTGGCACATTCAGAGGTAGCAGATATCATGTTGAAGTGAATACCAAGGGCCTGATTCATCAAGGCATGTATCTGCCAATTTTGTGCGTATGCAAAATCACTCTGCGCATGCCCAGAACCTGTCCATATGCCAGAAAACGCAGCTATGTCTGCTCCGTCTGCGAGAAGAAAGGGCAATTACTACAACTTACGATTTCAGGGGCAGATGCACATAGGCAATGTACAGTAAAGACATAAATCTGATTCAAACTGCAGCACATGCAGAAATACACTTATTTTCACAAAGAAAGCCTGGGCCTCCTCACGGTCTAGTCTAACTCGCTGCTGACAGCTATAAACAAACACAGCTTGGCACACGTCATCTAATGGTAGTTTGAACCATTCTTCAGTATACACCTGCATACACTCATCTCATTAGACAAGACAATATAAGATCCCTAGAGGGAGATTACTAATTTCTGTATTAGGAGAGTTGGCGATTATTATTATTCTTAATAGTTTGTTTTTTTTACTTTTTCATGCACTGCTTTCTAATGCAAATGGTTTAAATTGTATGCTTTTCTAAAATTGTGTGTCATACATTTATTTTATAGAAATGTGTACCATGATCAATGTGTGTCTGTTTTAAACTGTTATTTAAATACTTTTTTACCTGCTTGGGTATATTAGCATTGTATCTTTGAATTTTTGGTCTAAGGTTTTCCAAGTCTTGCCTATGTATTCTAATTGCCTATGTAGTAACAATTTTTGGGCAGATATATCATGAGCCTGGCAAGGCCAGTTTTCGGCGTAAGTATGTTTTTACTCTTTAATGTTTAAGCAGATTAAAAAGGTTGCGAGGCATAAGGTAATTTATTTATTTGCCCATTTCATCCATCTTTCTCACATATAGTCAGACATGGATATGGTGGAGGTGCTAAAAGAGAAGGGCAACAGGCAACCAGCAACTGTACCACCGTTACTGGCCCAGGGAGCATGTCTTCAGGTCACGTGTCAGCCTTTTTTTTGATGTTAGATGTTGTTGTCCGTCGCTATTGGCTCCTACCTCATATCACCATGGACACCCTGCGCATTGTGGAGAGTGACCTAGAGTAAATTTGCAACATCCCAACAGGAATACTGCCATTGACCAAACTGTCGGCGGTTTTGTTCTTTTTTGCGTCACTTATTCCTTCCAGACCACAGTGGGAGTCACGCAGCAGGGATGTTTCAAGTCATGTGCTGAAGGTTGTGCTGAGGGCGTTCCTGTCATGACTCAGGAAATTCATCCATCTGCCACTTGACAGGAGTCCTTTGTCCCATAAAGCGGCAGTTTGCCACCATAGCCGGCTTCCCACACATTATAGGAGCAGTAGATGGCTTACATGTAGCCCTGGGTCCGTCGGGTGGGAATGCTGCCATTTTGTTGAATTGAAAGCATTACCACACGATAAAGGTCCAGGCTATATGTGAAGACGCTCTCCATATTCCTTTTGTTGTAATTAAGACCTTGCTATACACTGAAATGGTTGGTCACCCACCTTTGCAAAATATGAACACACTGCAATATTGTGCATTTTATAATGCAATGTGTGGACATTGTTTTTTGTTTTTTGAAAGTAACATAAATAATGTCTTCTTTTCATATAGCACAAGTGAAAATTCAAGTTGATCTAGGACATGCCCTACCCCAAATATAAATATGTACACACATTTTAAGGTTACCTCCCTGTCTTTTTGCAAAAGAAAATACCACTGCACTAGGTATCGCTATTCCAGTGTCATATTCTTGTCAATTATAAATATTTAGGTAACATGATTACTGGATGGTGCACTTCAACACAGATAGCTAATCAGGTAAAAAAAGAGGATAGGAAGAAATTGTGTATTCAAAGGCACTCCGCGATATCAATAATAAATTAAAATAACTATATCTTTATTGGTATGCTTTAAGAAAATCCCTCTTAATTGGATAGCGAAATATTAAAACCAAAGTGATTAAAGTGAATTAAAATAGCAAAATAAATTGCTATGCCCCGCTACTTTATATATATCTATATAAGTATTCAGTATATAATATAATAATCACTCCTATATTAGACCAGTCTCACAGTTGGATACTACTCCAAATCAAAATAATTAAAGTATGTGTGGTATAAATAAGACTAATTTGGCAGTTATTACTTCAATCCAATATCCCAGTAATCCTTTATAGTAACTGTATTATCGATAATGGGGTATCCTGATATAATAGAAACTCCATATGAATCAAAAACACACTCTCAGTGTAATAACCCTGATCCATATAATTGCTTGCATATAGAGCCCAATAAGGGCTTAAGCTATTGTTATATTAATAATGGGATTACTAGTGCTTAAAATAGGGTCTCTGCCTGACGGTTGTTGGCTTGGTTATATACCCTAGCAATATATTGCTCTAGTAATTATACATGTGTGTTGAATTGATCAGTCATTCTGGTATCAAACAGACATCTGATGTATCTATTGGAGCTCCTTCTAAATTGGAAGCCTGCCGTTTTTTAGTCATATACACACACATTTGCAAAATATGAACACACTGCAATATTGTGCATTTTATAATGCAATGTGTGGACATTGTTTTTTGTTTTTTGAAAATAACATAAATAATGGCTTCTTTTCATATAGCACAAGTGAAAATTCAAGTTGATCTAGGACATGCCCTACCCCAAATATAAATATGTACACACATTTTAAGGTTACCTCCCTGTCTTTTTGTCACCCTTTATATGAGAAAATGCGTACCCCTTTCGAACTTGGCTTCTTGCTTCTATTCTGAACTGGATCAGGAAGTTGCATACAACTAGTTGCATACGCCCACCAGATCGTTTGTGGAGAGGTCATTTGGCCTATTAAAGCCAATGTTTAGGTGCCTCGGCCAGTCTGGTGGTGCTGTCATGTATGCATCAAGGACTGTATGCAACATCATTGCTCTGTGTGTTGTGTTCATATAACATCGCCCTTAGGGGTAGGGCTCCATGGGTGGAAGAGGACGAGGTTGTTGGCGAGGAGGTGGAAGACTGACCCCAGTCCTCCTGAAAACGGTGGAGGCATCCCAATATAAAAAAATAAGTGGTATTCACCAACTATTCATGTAAGTAATTGTTGTAATCTTGTCTAAATGTAAGTTTTATAGTAAATTTGAGAAAACTAAGAGACTTGAATTTTGGAATTATCAAAAATGTATATTATTCAAACAACAAACAAAAAACACATGATTCAAAAAGAACATAACAAATAAGATATATTATATTTGGTGCCTCTTGGCCTTTGGTCGTGGGGAAGCATTTTGTCAGATTTGGCTTTTGGTTACCCATGATGTTAAAGGCAACAGTGTGGAAGAAGTAGAGGGCATTGGGGCAGTAGAAAGTGGTGGTGTAACAGACAATGTAGGTGCAGATGTGGCTGGGGAGTTTGCAGAAGTGGCTGGGTGGTCAGCAGAGGTTGTTATTGCCACTGTGGTTTGGCTGAAAAGGTGGGTTGGGTGGCAGAAGTTGTTTGGAAATAAGAGGTTGCTTGGGGTGGGCAGAGGGGATTAGGGGGAAAGAAATGGCTTATGGGGCAGTTGTGGATTGAAAATAATTGGTGGTAGTTAAAAATTGTGTTGGGACAAAAATTGGTTTGGTCCAAAAGACAGCATTTTGGAAGGAGAGGGTAGTGGGACAGCATGGGAAAATGTGGATTATAAGCATGGTAAAATGGTGCTTGATGATATGGCAGAGGATCCTGTGTGGGTATTTTAGACGATGGACATGAGTGAGGAGTTGGGCTAATGAGGAAGGAGAGGAAACATGTGACATTTGGCCACAATGGTTGGAATTGACATATTGGGAAACAAGGTATGTGAGATGGGAATGTTTATTTTGGATGTTGGCAAAAGTGTTATTTATTGTGGTGGAGGAAGTGTCCAACTTGTGCTAAATGTGGATGAGGGTAGTGTTTATCTCCTCGGTTGTGTTTTCAAGTCTTGTGTTGGATTGGTAAAGGTTTTTATAAAAATTCAAGCAGTGCCTTCTGCCAAAAGACCTCTCCTTTCTCTTCCATCTGAGCCTCTTTCACATCTTTAAAATGTAGCAATAAATTGGTTTCCTTGAATTTGTTGGGTAACTGTGTGGAAATATATCTTTCATTTTTGTTAATAAACTTTAGATAGCACTGTATCAATCAACATATGTTTGTTGGGTAGACTGTTAAATAGGCCTTAGATTAAAATAGCTAAGTGATTTTTGCACAAAAATAGGATAAACCACGAAAAACATGTATACTTGCATTTCTACATTGCAGTATAATTGACGAATATTTTTTTTTTAGGATTACAAATTTCAATTGCTAAGTATAACTGCATCAAATTTAAAATAAGCCACCTAATGTCATTTGCATATTTTTAGTTATGTTAAGCAAAAATATTTTTTTTAAAAGATAAATGTATTGTTCTTTACTATGTACAGGGGGCATTTAGAGGCTTGCACCATCTGGTCATCTATACAGGTCAATGCCATGGGAACTGAGGCCTAATTTGACTGCAGGACCTCCGCTTGTCACCTGTGCATGCCTGCGTCGGTCCCTCAAATTGCCATCTGTGTAAAATGATCAAAGATGAGAACATAACAATGTATACAATTGTTAAACATTTTAGAATACTTGTGGCTATATACATCGCTCAATGTCTTGGCCATAGTGGTGAAAGGAAAAATTAAGACAAAAAAAAAAGAAAAACATAAATATGTCCAGCACTAATAATTATTTATAAAACTCTCACCCAAGTATCAAATATTCTAAACATAATATGCAGGTTTCTATATTAAATAAAGACGTAGCTCATTTATAGCTTGTACACTGATTTGAATTATTTTGAAAAATAACCTAAACAGTACTCAGGATGCAGAGCACAGTATATGAATTAGTGGTCCACACTGAATACATTAATGTTTTTTTACCTCAGTCACTGTGTGATGAATTGGAGCCAGGGCATTCACCTGCGTAGTTATGTCATCCCATAATTGGTCTTAGACTGGGGCGGAAAGCTGCCGGGTGGTAGATTACAGCTTCTCCGCCACCAGATTCACCAAGACCTCTACCTATCATTGGGTAAAATTTGTCTGCTTTCGCTTTGAGGCTGAAGCGGAGGAGCCAGAGGCCTGACTTGGCCATGCCTATTCATGGTCAGACATGATTCTAAAGAAGAATAAAAAGACAGTCATAAGTTACAATATTTAAAGGCCCTGTTAAGTGGCTCACAGAGGGCCTGGTACTCACCACAAATTATGAAATATTTGCACAAAGGTGGAAGGTGATATAATAAAGGAGAGAGAATTCTCCCCTGGGAGGTTGCAGAAAAAACAGCGATATGTGGGTTGAGGAAAGACAAAAAATTGTTATAGGAAAATTCAGCCGATGGGAGTAGAGAGGACCAGTTATCATCAAATTTGGTGATATACAAGCGAAGTAATTGTTCCAGGGATTGATTAGTTATTTCCGTCTGGCCGTTGGATTGTGAATAGTGACCGAATGACAGGCTAAACTTCATTCCTATCAGCTGCAGAAAGATCTCCAAAGGTAACGGCACAAAGTGGACCATTTTACTGAAGGGATCCACGACCACCCATATGGTATTGTGGCCAGATGACCATTGTAGATCTACAATGAAATCCATTGAGAGGTGTGTCCATGGTGTAATGGTGTAGGCAAGGCTATCAACTGACCCAAAGGGCGGTTTCTAGAGGATTTGCCTCTTGCGCATTTCTTATAGGAAAGGACATAACTCCTAACATTGGAGTACAAGGTGGGCCACCAAACCCAACGTCAGAGAACTTCAATGGTCTTAAATATTCCTGAATGCAAGTTTGTTTTCATGGCATTCAGCAAGTACCATTTTTCTAAGATGAACTGGAACAAACAACCTATCTGTAGGGGTACCAGAGGGGGAAATTCTTTGGAATTGATGATGAGTAACCCCAAGGTCTTGGGTCAATTCAGCGTGAATTGAAGAGGATGGAATGATGGGCCGAGGATCAGGAGGCAGAGCATGACAAGACATAAAGGTCTGAGAGAGACCTTGATGTTTATAGAGCCTGGTCGAAAGTTGATTACGAACTTGAATCGTTTAAAGAAGAGAGCCCATCAGGCTTGTCTAGGGTACAAGGTCTTGGCAGCCTGAATGTACTGGAGGTTTTCATGGTCCGTGAAGATGGTTATTTAAAGGGTAGCTCCTTCCAACCAGTGTCGCCACTCCTCAAAAGCTCTTTTGATGGCTAAAAATTTGTGGTTACCCACATCATAATTGAGCTGGGCAGCCGAGAATTTCTGAGATATATATACACACAGAGATGCAGTCTTTGATTCCGAGGGTCCTTAAGGGCTGAAAAAGACGCCAAAGCTGCCAGCGACCAATTAGCTGTATCAGCACCTTTACGAGTAAGGGCAGTAATAGGTGCCACTAGTACAGAAAACGAGCAGATGACCCTCTTATAATAATTGGCAAAGCCAAGAAATCTCTGAATGAATTTCAAATTAGTGGAAAGTACACAGTCTTGGACTGCCTGGACCTTGTCAGTATCCATTGAGAACCCGCTGGAGGAGATGACATAACTCAGGAAACTAACATGGGTGACCTCAAACTCACATTTTCTAAGCTTAGCATATAGATGGTGCTGGCAGAATTTAAGGAGCACCTCACAGACATGCTGGCGGTGCTGAACCTATTACTGCAAATAGACTAAAATATCGTCCAAATAGACCATGAAAGATTTAACTAAGAACTCCCGCAGATCATCACTAATTAAATCTTGAAACACTGCCGGAGCGTTACAGAGGCCGAATGGCATAACCAATTACTTGTAATGCCCATAGTGAAAATTAAAGGCTGTTTTCCACTCATCTCCTTCTCTTACCTAAACCACATTGAAGGCGCCCGGAAGATCAATCTTAGAGAAGATAGTGGCTGATTTCATTTGATCGAAGAGTACCAAGATGAGAGGAAGCGGATATGTATTTTTGATCGTAATTTTATTCAGACCACAAAAGTCGATGCAAGGCCTCAAGCTGACATCTTTCTTGGCTACAAAGAAACAACAGGCTCCTACAGGAGACTTAGAATGTGGACTGAACCCTTTCCGAAGATTTTCCTCCACATACTGCTCCATCACTTGGGTCTCAGTAATGGATAGGGTATATAAACGTCCTTAAGGCAACTTAGACCTGGGGATAAGATAAATTGCACAGACCTAACTCTGATGAGGAGAAAGAGTGTCCGCCTTTCTCTTTGATAATACATCATGAAATTCTTGGTATGGAGCCGGAACTGTTTCCAAACTAGGTCAAAGGACTCGAAGCGGCACAGTCCAGCAGACAGAGGAACACTCAGTACTCCAGCGAATGATCTCTCCTTTCTTCCAATTGATGTAAGGGTTCTGGCCTTAAAGCCAAGGATGCCCCAGAATCAAAGAAGTGGAAGAACACGAGATCAAGTAGAATGAGAAAACCTCAGAATGGAGGATACCCACCGATAACTGAATGGGTGGAATCCTAGCAAGAATCCTGCCCCTAATCAAAGGGTTACCGTCCACTCCACAGACGGTTATGGTTGAGTCCAACTTAATCGAGGGAATACAAAGAGTCTGGGCCAACTTGAGGTTAAGGAAGTTACTGGCTGCACCACTGTCGAGAAAAGCTGAAACATGAGTGAACTGGGCAACATAGACAAGGCATGCAAGGATCAAAACAGAATTTTCTGAAGCGATTATTTGAAGACCTAGGTGCACCTTTCTCTAGCTCCTAGGCCTGGTCTATTCCCGACTTGTTAGGACAAGCACGGAGTAGGAGGCCTTTTTTGCCACAATACATACAAAGGCCCAGGGAATGTCAACTGGAGCGTTCTTCAGAGGAGAGACGATAAGCTCCTAACTGCATCCAATGGCGCTGAATAAGAGGGCGGCGGGGAGCCAGAGGAGACAGATGTATGTCTTTCAGCTTTTCTCTCTTTGATCCTATGATCAATTTAGATTACCAACTGCATCATATCCTCTAATATAGTTGGTGTAGGATATTGCACCAAAGAGTCCTTAATTTGTTCGGAGAAACCTAGGCGGAATTGAGATTCCACTCGCTATCAGTGGGCCATAGCTTAAACTCTGCACAATACTCTTCAGCGGTGCATCAGCCTTGTTGCAGGGCCCTAAAATGGGATTCACCCAAGGCCACCATGTCAGGGTCATCATAGAGCAGGCCCAGGGCTTTAAAAAATGCATCAACAGACTACAAATAAGGACTCGCAGGAGCAAGACTTAAAGCCCAAGACTGAACGCCCAGGACTGAAGGTCACCTTGGAGGAGAGATATTTTGATGCCAACCATTTGTTGCTCCGAACCTGAAGAACGGGGTCTTAGACGAAAATGGAGCTTACAACTCTCTTTAAAGTTGCGGAATAAGGTTCTACCTCCAGAGAATCGGTCTGGCAGATTCAATTTGGGTTCCGCTGCGGGTGCCAGGGAGGCCTGCTGGGCTTGCAAAGTTCTAGAGGCTTCTTCCTGTGCAGATAACCGATGTGATAGACCTTGAACCATCTGAGACAGAGTTTGGATCTGACAAGCCAGGACCTGGTCTGGACGACTCTCAGGAAATCGCATACTGGTGATGAAACGCATCAGTCCTACTTTGCTGTTACATACATGGTGACTATCTTAATATTTGTTGGAGAAAAGAGTCAGTCTGTTGATATCTGACCTTTAACTGCACTCTGGCCCACAAACTGAAACGCTGTCACATACTCCACTACTATTAATACGGAGCCCAAGCCCTAGCCCTAAGAGGAGGCATGAACTAACCCTACTACATCAACCGAACATACGGAGGCTATCTATGTGAGGAAATTGTTTTACACTCTAGACCTCATCGGGACAATATCCAGGAATCTGGTAAGATACCAGCTATCTTTAAGTTGTTAAAGAGCACTATATTATTATATGCAACCTGCTCGGCTGGCACACCTGCATTTATCTGGAGTGCAACTACTTTGTACTTCTTTGAAGAGTGTTTCAACATTCAAGCACTTATATTTACTTAATACGTTTGGTTGATTTACCCATTCTTGATCTTTCTGGAGTTTGATTGTGACCATATTAGCTGTGAGAGTGATATATGAACGGGTCATATCGTCATTACACTTGTTTGTCATTGGGACTGTTATATAGGTGTCACGAAAGTCAGATAATGGGAATTGTCTTGACCTCTGCTTGAGTGACAGCTTACCCTCAGAGAGGTGTGGAGTCTAATGGAGGAGAGGTATTCACCAGGGATTCCCGCAAAGGGAATATGGTCTTAGCTGCTCTCAACCGCAGGTCACATGTCCTCTAGGGGGCGCAGAGCAGATAACACGCGGAACCACCAAGCAACTGTAGGGCAGAAGGGAAGTAGTAGTGAAGAGATGAACTGCAGTGAGCTGGAGCACTGAGATCCACTCAGGTGTTATAACTCTGGAACAGGACCGATGATGAGCGATGCTCTGCAGTGAAGCTACAGGTCTAGACTTGTGAGATAAGCTGAACCAACAAGGCGATGAAGCAATGAGCTGCAGTGAGCAAGACCACTGAAATCTACACAGATTTTATAACTCTGAAGGTACAGGAACAGGTAATGCTGAGAAGCGATAAGCTGTACCGGTAAACACTGAGAAGCGGTGAGCTGCAAAGGTGTTTGCTGAGAAGCGATCAGCTGCACAGGTGTTTGCTTAGAAGAGGTGAGCTGCACAGGTATTTCTGGGAGACGATGAGCTGCACCGGTAAACGCTGAGAAGCGATGAACAGCACAGGTGTTTGCCGAGAAGCGGTGAGCTGCACCATCCACGATGTCAGGAACCACAGGAGTAGCTGAACAAGAGTCAGAGGAGATGCTTTCTATCAGGTAGAGAGACCTGATGATCTGACACCCATTAAACAGAGGAGGGCCCTTTTAAAGGGAACTGGCTGCAGATGATCCAATCACCGCTGAGCAGAGGTTTGAAGGTTCCCCGGGTAGCACATAGCGGTAACCAAGGGAAACCAATGAACACAATGAACCACACTGAACTAAACTGGTTCCGAATCGTGATGATAGGGTATGCGCACCTCTGAAGCAAAATTTGTTACACCTGTTGTCTCAATATTATTGACTTGATTTTTCCTTTTTATTGTTGGACCTTAGGGTCTAGTTAAATGTTTTTTTGTATTTTATATGTTTATATATTTTTTATTGTTGTAGCATTTATATGTAGTTTTAAATATCCTGTATGGGATTTACTGTAGCACTATATCATATGCATAATTATTAATTCATATTGGTATATACATCTTAAATAAAAATTGTAGAGATATTTATGGTTAACAGCTATTTTGTGGTCACAAATATACTATTGCATATTTTCTTTATTTATTAACACTTTGTTGGAGGGTGCAGACCTCTTGCAATTTGTGATTTGTGTCCCTAGCCATATCAAGCGCCAGAATGTTTTATGTTTTTTTCCTTGGACCTGGGCTGGAGTTGGATACGTCAAGTTGTCATCCATGGAAGTGACTCCTTCCAAATATCTTCACAGGTCGGTTATAATGTTATTGCTAACGGCTGATTATCATAAGCTTGCAGAACAGGATGTAGAGGTCTTCACCTATAGCAGTCATCTTTCCCGTAGAGCTTGTTACGCTCACAGGTATTCAGATGCCCCAGAGTCTTAAACTCAGCATAGTGCAAGCTGCGGAGCACAGGTCTTCATTGCTCCTTTTGTTGAACTCCCAAAGAAACTTAAACAAGTTACAAATTACTTCCAATGAATTAAATCAAGGATGAAGACCAAACAGAATGGAGTTTGCGACGTTCACCCTATAATGCTTTTTGACATCGGATTGAGTAGATAAGTGGCGACTGGTAGAGAACTCTGTTGGATTCTGTCACGAGCCGCGGTGGTACTCACAGCCGCCGCGGCTCGCTTCCTGTCTGCCCCAACGTCCCGGCCGTCACCATGACGACCGGGACGTCACTTCTCTCCAACTCCCTTCCCTCCAACTCCCTCCAATGGTCGGACGCCTCCTCAGCACCGCGTCCCGGCAGCCGGGCGCGCATGCGCTTTAGGGACAGTTAATCAAGATTCAGCCTGTGGCTGAATTAGCAGGCATTAGCCTGCAAGTGTGATTTCAGGGCTAAGTCCTGATTGGTCCTTGTAGGGTCTGGCAATTAACCTGCAAGTGTGGCTCTGCCTAGGGGCAGGTTTCTGATTGGCTGTGGGTTGTATTTAAGGCAATGAGGTCTGCTGCCTCATTGCCGGTTATAGCTTCTGTGCTCCAGTCTGCTGACCTGCTTGTTCCTGTTCTAGTCTTCTGAGACCGCTACTGATTTCCCGTGTATGACCCCTGGCTTTGAATTGGACTTCGCTCGTGTTTCCTGTGACCCTGATCTCTGGCCTGTTTACCGGTTCTGCTATTGCCTGTGACCCCTGACCTCAGCTTGTTTACCGATACTGTTGTCTACTGCCGGCCCTTGACCTCTGCGTGGACCAGACTCTTCTTGCCTGGGTTCTCCCCGGCCGGTACACACTTCACGACCCTCTGTTAGTCTGCGGCCCATTCTGTCCCCACCATCAGGGGCTCCAGTGAACACCTGATTGGCAGAGTAGATTCCGGGTTGTGTTGTGCCGGCTGGAGGGGTTCCTAACATTATAACCGGCCCACTCACAGAGACGAGGTTGGAATGCATGCAAGTGGATCCACACCGTCTCCGGCACAAGCCCTAGCAGCCCATGTTGAGTCCTTGTATCAGATGATCCAGGGATTGGCTGAGCGTCTGTCTGTTCAAGAAGAAGCCGCAAAAGTGTCACAACCCACTCCAAGTTCCGTCTGTGAACCTAAGATGAACTTGCTGGATCGCTTCTCTGGAAATAGGTCCCTGTTTCAGAATTTCAGGGAGAGCTGCAAGCTCTATTTCCGGTTGAGACCCCGCTCCTCTGGGTCAGAGGATCAAAGAGTCGGGATTATCATTTCCCTCCTACAAGGTAACCCCCAGTCCTGGGCCTTTTCTTTGCCACAGACCAGTCCTGCCATGCAGTCCGTAGACGCTTTCTTTGAGGCATTGGGTCTACTATATGATGACCCAGACCGAGTGGCCTCCGCGGAAGCTCATTTACGGGCCTTGAAACAAGGCCGGCGGTCGGAAGAAGAATACTGCGCTGAATTCCGTAGATGGTCACCTGATAGTGGATGGAATGATCCCGCCTTTCATAGTCAGTTCCGTCTCGGCTTATCGGAACAGATCAAAGACTCTTTGGTGCAATACCCATCTCCTACATCTCTGGAGGATCTGATGCACCTCTCCATTAAAATCGACAGGAGGTTTAAAGAGCGTAAAACCGAAAAGGAGACATCATCATCTCCATCCGCCTTCATTCCTGTTTCCACGGATGGTGAGGAACCGATGCAATTAGGGGCATATCGTCTTTCCCCTGAGCAAAGAGTCAGGAGACAATTACAAGGCCTATGTCTCTATTGTGGCACAAAAGGCCACTTCTCCCGTTCCTGCCCAAATAAGTCGGGAAAAGAGCATGCCTAGGGAACGAGGGGAGAGTTCACCTAGGTCTGCAGATTGTTTCCCCAAAAAATGCTGTTTTGATTCCTGCACAGCTCACCTTCAGTGCCCGTTCTGTGAAACTATCGGCCTTCATCGACAGTGGAGCTGCTGGCAACTTCCTTGACATCGAGTTTGCCCGTTCTGCTGGGATTCCGCGGATTAAACTCCAATCTGCCATTACGGTATGTGGTTTAGACGGTAGTCCGTTGCCAGGCGGCAAGATTACTTGGGAGACCCCACCACTACAGTTGAACATTGGCGCTCTCCATTCGGAATCCATAGTCTTCCGTCTTATCGAATGTCCATCAGTTCCTTTAATTCTGGGCCACCCCTGGCTATCCCGTCATAACCCCGTCATGGATTGGGTAAAAGGAGAAATTGTCCAATGGAGCCCTCATTGTACACAGTCTTGCTTGACACTACCTCTGCGTATGGTTCAGTCTACTCCAGAGCAGCTCCCTTCACAGTATCATGACTACCGGGATGTTTTCTCTAAAAATGCTTTTCAATTGAAAATTTTGAGCATTCTACAATCTTAACATAACGAATCACCAGAGAAGTCAATTCCTTATGAGAACTATCAAGAATGGCATCAACTAAGATAGCAAAGTATTTTGTAATTCTAACTTCATCCATAATTGTTTCTTGTAAGAATGACACACAGCTCAATAAATTCGTTTTGTATGGAAGGTAATGAACTTGCAGGCATTTTTGGCTCTCTTGAGATCCATGTACAAGTTCAGCGTGCCTCGATAAATTCAGGTAAAAAATGCTGATAAGATTGTTTATACCTAGAAAGTTTCCGTTATTACAGTCACCATTGCGAAAACTGGAACCAAAGAATGCTAATCCTCTTAAAAATATAAAGAATGACATGCGCTCAAGAATTTGTTTCCAATAATTAACTTTCATAGTGACTTCGGTAAACTGTCAATTGAAGTTTTAGATATTATTGCTCTGCAGGCTGACTTCCACGCCACATAATTTTCCTTGTGCAGTATTGAACTATTGTGTGATGTATTCAACTCGTAGAATTTCTTCCAACCTTTACTCAAAGTCCATCCGGATTGAGCAGATAAAGCAAAAGGGTTTGCTGAACTTTTATTAAAAATGAAGCAATGCGCACAGTGGAGAGATTGTTTTGTTAGACTCCAGCATAACCAGTCTTGTGTGCAAGGCTTTGTCTCAAGTAGAAGATAAGGGAAAGGATGCCTACTAGTGTCTCATGGAATGTTATTTGGTATTTCAAAATTAGGAATCTTAATCTTAATCTTGTACTGGTGATTTAAAAAAATGAACCCTTAACTTTTTACATTTGGCTTCCATTGATTGTTGCTGTTGCCCCACTTTCAAGTTTCCTTGACCACATCAAAATGATGATTATTATTATTATTGTTTGTTATCAAAATTGCAGGTATAAATTTGTGAAAACCGAATACACATATGCATGGGGGTGTTAAAAGCTTTATGCTCAGGCTTCTAACACCAAATGCCTCTTTAACACATTTAAATCTCTTCTGAATCATCCTGCCCCAAATCCTCCAACTACCATCAGTGCACAGGATCTTGCTTCCTATTTCAAGGACAAAATTGATAAGATCAGACTTGAAATTATATCATCTCCCTTGACAAGCAATCAGCTCAATTCCTTTGTAGCACCCTCTGACACTCTCTCTTCATTTGATCCCACAAATGAAGATAAAGTTTCTACTCTCTTCTCATCTTCCTACTCTACCTCCTGTCCTCTTGATCCCATTACCTCACAAACTGGTATGTCCCTGTCTCCTGTGCTCATTCCCCCTCTAACTAAAATCTGTAATCTATCTCTTTCTACTGGTATTTTTCCATCACTATTCAAGCAAGCATTCTTTTAAAAACTGAATTAATAATATTCCCACCCAAAAACAGAAGTTTCCTGCCTGACATTTCTATTTCTGTTGATAACATGACCATAAATCCCACCCCGCAAGCTCGTTGCCTAGGTGTAATCCTTGACTCACAACTGTCATTTATTCCCCACATCAACTCTATATCTAAACCATGTTACATACACCTAAAAAACTTTCCAGAATACGCACATATCTGACACAAGACACCGCAAAAACATTAATTCATACATTCATCATCTCCCGCATCGACTATGCAATTCCCTCCTTACTGGTCTTCCCAAAGTCAGACTTGAACACCTACAATCTATTTTGCACGCAGCGGCTAGAATGATTTTCCTTGCAAACCGTTATTCCTCTGCTGAGCCACTCTGTCAGTCTCTACATTGGCTGCCTGTATTTCAACGAAGCCAATATAAAATTATTCTATTAACATATAAGGCCATCAACAAAATTGCACTGACATACATTTCCTCACTTGTCTCAAAATATCTCCCTACTTGATACCTCCGTTCTGCACAAGATCTACGTCTCTCTTCCACTCTCATCACATCCTCCCATTTTCGGTTTCAGGATTTTTTCCAGGCTGCACCCACTTTGTGGAATTCCCTCCCTCGCACAGTAAGACTTTCCTCTAGTCTTCAAACCTTCAAGCGTTCACTGAAAACCCACCTCTTCAGACAAGGTTATGATATTCCTTAACCACCATCTTAATTCCCTAGATTACCCTATTACCATCCTCTACACAGCTAATGCAAGACAACAACCCTCTGACCAACATTGCCACACACACAGCCCACTCAATACTTTTACCTTTGCATTCTAACTGGTCCATTGTGCAATATGATGTAGCACATGCCCTTGTGTTTCAAACTCCCATTGTCCTATAGATTGTAAGCTTACGAGCAGGGTTCTCTTACCTCTCTGTCTGTATGTATTACCCAGTATTGTCTTATTAATGTTTGTTCCCAATTGTAAAGCGCTACAAAATCTGCTGGCGCTATATAAATAAATGTTGATGATGATATGTCATGCTTGCTCCCTCCCTCACAGCTCACACTGCCCTATTACACCTCACCTTGCTCCCCTCATGCCCTTAACCTTTTCCAGCACTGCAAATAATTTCTCCCACCACCCTAATTTAACCCAGCATCTCAATTGCCACCCCCCCCACATATACACACTTATCCTAATTCTACCCCAGCAATCACAATTACTTCAGAAAACAGCGAGTCTTCCTGGCTGCAGCTCCTCCTCCTCCCAGTGAACCTGACATCTGCAGCTCAGTCCGTGTATCCCCAGCCCCATGCTCGAATTCTGACAGCCCTGTGGGAGCCAGAAGGTGACTGCGGAGAAGGAGCCAGGTGCACCACTTATAAAAATATTGCAGTGGACGCCCTGGGGGCGGCTGTCGTTTCCGCCCCCAGGGCAGTCTGTGCTAGGGCACCGGTTGCACCACCCTAGTTACAGCCCTATTACCTAATTTGTGCTATTGACCTTTAAAGGCGTTCGGTTGTTCAGGTGAAAAAAAGTGATATTTTAAAATGTATTAATAAAATCAAAACCTTTTGAATGAATGCAAACATGAGCATTGTAATAATAATAAAATGATGAAAATAACTTACCTAACATGCCAAGTCTGCAGATCCTCGAGTAAATGTTGAACATCAAACAGTACAGTCCAGTTTCCTTATTATGAACAAATTATTCCCTTGCAAAGTTGAAAGTCACTCACCTCAGCAAATCTCAAGGACAAGTGACATTCTCATGTGTTTGTGTGGATAGATGCATCATGCCCGGAGAGCATTAAGTGCATGTGCCGCTGTGTGTGCCAAATTAAACAATTAGCACGTTTAGGCGCTAGGTTTGAACTTTTATTACTTGAAAATCACCAAATTAGCAAACGGATAAATATATATAATTAAAAAAGGCAGTACACAAAAAAAATAAGTTGGAAAATTTTGAGGCCCCCTGCCAGTCAGAGGCCCGGGGAAATTCCCCCCCTAGTCCTCCCCTCTGGTAGGGCCTGTATAAGGGAGATAATTGTGGATCTGAAAATGAATGTGTTGTACTTTAATGAGATAATGAGGAGGAGGATGATTGTTTTGAACTAAGGCAGCCACCAGTGGTACAATCTAATGCCAATGATAAGTTCTTTATCATGCCAGGAGATAAGATGAATAAAGCACCTCCTTTGTTTGGAAATCTTTTTATCCCAACCCAGACAACATTTGTTAAGGCATCTTTAGTCTTTGTCAGGATAAAAGAAGTAGAGATAGGGAAGTTGATCATCTAGGCACCTACTTCATGTTACATCATTTGCAGTGAGTGCATTCGAGTTGTTTGTCAAAATGTGTGAATTGTATGAAAATGAGCAGCCCAGCAGCAGGTAGCAGCCAAATGGATAGACATGTCATGCAATACCCACTGGTTTCAACACCTTTATCATCAACTTCCTTATTATTAGTACATATTCCTGCATGCAATTTTATAATTCCAACTGACTCCCTTAACCAATCAGTGATTCCCAAGAGACATTCTTGCATGCTACAGCAGCTGCTTCTGGGGTGATAGATCTATACAGAAGAAGGAGAGCAAGAAGTATAAGCAGTTTACACATTTATCTGTGAAGCAAGCATTCGGTTGCACAGCAGATCACTAAAGCCATAACAACCATGCTAGCATTGGATATATGTCCAATTTCCGCCATCAATACATCAGTTTTAAGCCAATAAGTTGAAGACATGTGTCCATGCTACCAAATTCTATCTCAATTTCTCTCAAACAGCAATTCTTCAGCTCTACTGGGATATTAAACAAAAAGTTGTTCAGTTCCTAGAAAATGCCATTGAATGGACTGTCCACTTAACTACGGATATGTGTACAAGCGGAACTGGTCAAACAAAAGACTACATGACTATGACAGCCCACTGAGTAGGTGTATCACCATCATCATCAGCAGCACCTGTTGCTTCACTATCCTCCTTTTTCTTTCAGCATAGTAGTGCTAGCACTCATTGCCAAGTCATTCACAGGCAAACTACTCTTTGCATCTTTGGTTTCACAAAGAAACATATCGGTGTCAATATTTTGGAAAAACTCAGGAATATCATAGCAAGATGGCTCAACTCGCTAAGGCTCTCCTTAAGATTACTCATTGTTGATAAAGGAGTGAACAAAGTATGTGCATTACAACTGGGTGAATGTCCATGCTTTGCACACACAATAAACTTGGTGGTGCAGAGTTTCATAAAAAAAGAGGTCGGTGCAGGAGATGCTGTTTGTGGCCCGCAAAATTACTGGACATTTTCGACATTCAGCAACCTCATATAGAACATTTGATCGGGTGCAAAAAAAGTATCAAGCTGCCATACCAACAACTAAAGCAAGAGGTAGTAACAAGGTGGAATTCCACACTTTATATGCTTCAAACACTAGAGGAACAGCAACAAGTCATCAAGAGTTACACATTACACCAAGAGAAAGGGACAGGAGGGACATGTTACCTTGCTCTAGTACATTGGAGAATTCTTACTGTTTTATGCATGCTACTAAAACCACTTTAAATTGTAGCAAATTAAGTGAGTTTAAACACTGTCAGAGTCAAGTCATACCCCTAATCAAACTACTAGACAAACAGCTGGAGAAGCTAAAGAAGTAGATGAAACTTGACAATTTTGCAAAGTATGTTGGCCTTATAGATCAAGATTTTTATTCCCTTTGCCAGGACCCAAAGGTTTTCAGCATCTTGAAATTGGATTACTATTTTGGTAACAATGCTCGCTCCTAGGTTTAGTCATATATAGTGCCTTTATTTTCAACCGACACAAATCTTCACAGAGGCAAACAGCTACATGAAAGATAATATGGTTTGCACCTTAATAAAGACAGGTTGGAAAGTTGACAATAATGACATTATCATTATTATTAGGATGACAATTGAAATGTAGACAGACATTACTAGGTTAATAATTTAAATGTAGACAATATTATTTTTTTAAGTTCACAATAATATCCCTAACCCTAACCCTCACCATATTCCTAGCCCTATCCCTAACCCAGTTCCTAACCCTGTCGCTAGCACAATTCCTTTGTAGGGATCAAGTCCCACATGATACTTCTCCTGCTTCAGCTTCTCCTAAAAATAGTGGTGCACAAAAAACTTCCTTTTCTAAGATACAGGTAGAAAGCGGCTCAGGGTTTTATTCCATTGATTCTAGGCAATCATGTAAATTAACTGATGTAATCTGCATTTCTGAGTCATGATCTGTTCTTTGACTCCAAATGTTGGATGCATTTCTACAACTAAATTGACAACATAACTGAGTGACTACACACACATAACGAGAGTTTATAACAGCAATTTCAATATCAAGAAAGATCCTCATGCCACTGGGCTCTCTCTCTCATCTCAATGTTGGATTTTGTAACGCTATCATTGTTGCATTTGCTTTCTGCAATTCAATTCCAAAAATACTTAACCAGTCTAACTCCATCACATAAATCGTCAGCCATCATATCTCCATCTATACTTACACTCTTTGTCAGTACCAAATTCTGTTCTCTTAATTTCTCACAATGTGGAGTTTCAATTGTATTTTCACTGTCAATGATGGATGTCTTTTAACATTCAAAATTTATTGTGTGCATAGTCTTTCAACCTTTTTGTTCAGGGTGCAGCCCACCTTCAACTATCTAACTGTCTAAATGTCTAATGATGCTGCTGTCAGTTTATTGACCTCATGTATTTCAACTTTTTTATTATAGGTGCAGCCTACCTTCAATGACTTCTTCATGTGTCTTTATCTTGGCTATCAATTATGGATGCCTCCTAATTGTCAAAATATATTGTGTTCATAGTCTTTCAACTTTTGTACTATTCGTGCAGCACACCTTCAAGACCTCCCTTTCTGTCTTGTAGCTTCACTGTCAATGATGAATGCCCTCTAATGCTGAAAATTTATTGTGTGCATAATCTTTCAACTTTGTTAGTATGGGTGCAGCCCAACTTTGTCTATTTGACTAAATGTCTAATTATGCTGTTTAATTACCTCTTCTTCTGTCTTGTTGCTTCATTGTCTCTGAGAGATGCACTCTAATGTTGAAAATGTATAGTGTGCATATTTCAAAATTTCTATTATGGATAAAGCCCACCTTTGTCTATCTACTTGTATAAATGTCTCCTGAGGCCGCAGTCTATCTAATGAACACTGTTTTCTACTGTTGCTTCACTGTCTCTGAGAGATGCCCTCTAATGTTCAAAATTTATTTCTGTGCATAGTCTTTCAACTTTCCTATTCTGTGTGCAGCCCACCTCTGTCTATCTACTTGTCAAAAGGTCTACTGGTGCCGCTGTCCATCTAATGACCTCCTATTCTTACTACCATTGTCAGTCTGTTGGAAAAACTGAAGATTGTCATTTTCAGCATTCAGATACTTTATGCACACTGCTGTGCCATTATGTCTCATAGGGATTGTATATTTTTTTAAACTGCCTTTAGCCAAAATTGGTGACAATTTGTACAGTTGGGAAGAGATCATTAGAATGTAGACTGTAAATGAAAAGGAATTTCAGCCTCCTAAATCCGAAATCCTTCAGTACATCCAATGTATGGTGATTTGAGAACTGAATAGTAAATGGTTCTTTATTTCTTATGGGTGTCAGATGAGTCCAATTTCCACTCATTTAGCGTCCAGGCTATATGTGACGCATCGCTCCAGATTTGATGCCCGTGTGCTTGATTGCCAGGGAGCACCCTTGACTCCTTTGCCTTCGGACAATGAGGCATGTGGCGCAGATTGCATTAGAGGCAAGGAGGTGCAAGCCCAATTGTGATATTCTATCACATTACAAGTAATGTTGTCCTAAATACATTGGTATACACTGTAGTCCTAAATGGTAGGTAAACCACCTTTGCAAAATATTATCACTCTTTGCATTGTGGTGTAGAATCAATTTTCAAATATCATGTTAAAAGATCTCCCTAATTGTTTGTATATTTAGGTACTCATTACTAATAATTACATTTTTTCTTTCATGTTACTCTTTATAGGAGACAACACCTACCGTTTCCACCCATGGCTCCTCACTCCCATTTTAAATCCACACATGGAGCAAGAAGTTGCATACAATTCGGTGGATACATCCATCAGATCAGTTATAGAGAAATTTTTTGCCCTTTTAAAGGCCAGATTCCGCTGCATTGGCTGGTCTGCTGGAGCTCTTATGTATGTGCCCAATATTATATGCAACATAATTGCTCTGTGTCTGGTATTCCATAACATCACTGTGACTGGATCACTTATAAATAACTTATGGTATAAATGTATGTGAAGAAAACAGCACAGGGTGCTTACTTATATAATTACAAATGTACTTGTAAACGTAAAAGCCTTTGTGGAGGAAGTCTTTTGTGTATAGTGATGTGGGGAAATGACTTGTTTGGGGTTTTGTACCTTTCCTTGGGAATGTGTATTCAGCAACTGTCTGAAGAAAGGACCCATATAAATATCATGTTAATTAGACCTTTTGATGTGTGAGGGTCTAGCACCTGAAGGCACAGGAAGGTTTAATTAAGACTTTATACTAGATTTCCTGTGCCTAAAAACGAGATACAGGAAATCACAGCAAGTTTTAGAATATCACAGATAAGAGTAAATATTGTTAGCTTTGCATTACATGTAAATCCATGTTTGGGTAAACAAATTGCACCCAAATTGAGCTAAAAATTGCTCTGACCTTAAGGGGGCTGGCTTACCCTGTTGAGCTTTGTTCAAATGTTCAAAACTGTATAAAAAGCACTGTCTTGTATTGAAAATTGTTTTTCATGTTCCATCTGACCTGCTCCCAGGTACCTTCAACCAGGGTGAGCAAATAAACATCACTTGCTTCAAAGACCTGCTTGGAAACTTCTCTATCCCTGTGACCTACAGATTAGATCCAAAATCGAATCAGTTCCCAGCTGTTTCTTAGGTTTGGAACCAGCATCCAGTCCCCGCTACCCAGCAGCTCTGGCCAGTGTGATAGGCCAGGGGGGATCCATCCACAGCAACCATGATCCATAGGAAGAGATCTGGAGTAACAGCCCTGGTACACCAGTAACTGGGTACACTCGCAGTGTCAGTTACCCAGAAGAAACTCGGTTCTGGATGCTGGCAAAGGAGTCCAGTGGTGGTAGCATTTGGCGCCCTGCTACTGAGGTGAAAGAGCGCATTTGGGATACTGAAAGGGAACGTGGCAAAGTAAGCCCAGCCAGTTCCCAGCAGCAACAGAAAGGGTGGCATAGACGGTCCATCCTGTCACAATCGCGATCAGGAGTGGGGTTCCATGAGTGGAAGAGGCCAAGGTTGCTGGCTAGGAGGTGGATGATGTCGATCCTATTCCTCCAGAGTCACAAGACTATACGGCTATAAAAAAATATGTGATTTCATCATACTTTACATGTAAACTACCTTTTGTGCTTTGCTTCAAAAGTAATGCTTACAGTAAATGTACAAAAAAACAAGGACAAATATTTTTTTATCTTCAAATTTGTGTAATATGTGAAAAACAAAACAATTAAAAGTGACAAACAACCTACACGTGCAAATATACATAAGAACTGAAACAATTTTTTTTTCTCGCAAGCTTGCCCCTCGGCCAAAGAGGGCAGTATGACACCAGAGGGTGGAGGGGAAACAGTGTATGGAGGGGCGCAGCAGAGGGCAGTGGGGCAACAGAGGTCAGTAGGGCAGCAGAGCACTGGAGATGACAGTGGCTGTAAATTTTAGTGAAGCTACGGGGTAAACTTGGGGATGATAATAAGGGTAATATTGTGGAGGATACAGAGGGTAAACCTGGGGAGGATAGTGAGGGTATTCTTGGGGAGGATAAGGAGGGTATACTAAGGGAGGATAAAGAGGAAGAACTTGGGTTGGATAACGATTGAAAAATTGGGGCATAGGGGCCTGAGAGAAATTTGACAGATGGGCAGGAGTAAAGAAAAGTTGCATAGGGGAAGGAGATTAAACATGTGTCATAGGGAAAGTAATGGTATCATGTGTCATAGGGGCAGGAGGGAAAAAATGTGGCATGTGCAGGAGGGTTAGTGGTGACATATTGTGCAACAAGGTCAGTGAGATGGGTCAACGTGTTGGGTCAAGGATAAGGGTTTGGGTTGTGTTGATTTGATGAGTCTTATTAAACCAGTATTTGATTGGACAATAGGTAATACATGCATGTCGTACACCTATTGTCCAATTAATTCTACCAGTGAATTAGCTGGAGGAACAAATAAAAATGCACTGCTACATTCGCCATTTTTACGCCTCATATGTGACTTAGTACCATATTTTTAAAGAAAGGTATTGCCTATATACGTATTGAACAAAAGATGTTTCTTCAGATCCAATCTATGTGGAATATGGGTGTGCATATGCCCGGTATATGTACACATCAATTTCCACAAACCTTTGTTCTCTTTCACAACCAATATTGACAATAGGTGAAAAGATGTACCCCATATATTAAAAATTGATAAGACATATTACCTTGACTCAAAATATGAACATGCCCAAAACAAACTCAAATTATGTTATTTGTAGAGCATTTAGTTTAAGCTTGCCACTAAAATAACAACAGACATTGAACCCACAATGCTTGTTTAGTCCATAAATGAAGATTAATTACTACCTTAAGCAAGATCGGACCGGGCCACCAGGGGACCGAACTGGTAGGCCCTGACCCAGATCGCTCCCCTCTTCATTTGTGGGGGGAGCGGAAAATTAAAAAAAAAAGAATAAAAAAAGAATACTCATGTGACCGCAGTGCTCCCCGACTCCTCTCTGCTCCGTTCGCACTGAATGACAGGCGTGACGTCATCACATCCGACGTTCAGTAAGGAGCGCCGCAGAGAGGAGTCGGGAAGAAGAGAAGAAAGAAGAGTTGCGGGAAGCCGGTAGAAAAGGTAAGTGAAGGAACGGAAGCAAGGGGGGAGCAGAGTGAAGGTGGAGCACGGCGCATAGTGAAGGGGGAGCATGGCAGAGAGTGAATTGGGAGCATGGCAAGAGTGAAGAGGGGCAAAGACAGCATGGCAGAGAGTGAAAAGGGGCAAAGACAGTATGGCAGAGAGTGAAGGAGGGCCAGAGCAGCATGGCAGAGTGTGAAGGAGGGCCAAAGCAGCATGGCAGAGGATGAAGAGGAGCCAAAGCAGCATGGCAGAGGGTGAAGAGGAGCCAAAGCAGCATGGCAGAGGGTGAAGAGGAGCCAAAGCAGCATGGCACAGGGTGATGGGGAGCCAAAGCAGCATGGCACAGGATGATGAAGGGGGTTAGGTGAAGGGGGGGGGGCAAAAGCAGCATGGAGGGCGCAGTGTGATCATAAGGAGGCACAGCATGGTGATGAAGGGGCACAGTAATGTGTGTGTGATGGCACAGCAAACTTGTGGCAATGTAATATGTGTGTGCTAGGTGGTTGCTAAATAATGGGTGCTATTTCGTTTGTAGGGTGAAGGTGGGGCAATTTAATTTTATAGTGGGGACTATTAATTTAAGATGGGGTGGTTTGGGGGCTATTAATTGAATGTGGGGCTAAGTTTGAGGAGCATGAGGTCTATTTATTAAATGTGAATATGAATTATTTAATGGCAGTGACGGTTTCAGGAAGTAGGTATATTTATTATACGTAAATGCGATTCATTTATTGCAGGGGCTGTCTGGAGGGAAGGAAATAGGTTTATTAAATGTGAATACTATTACTTTAATGTTGGGACTGGAGGAAGGCCTAAGTATTAATTGTGGGTCCTATTGATTTAACGCCGGAGCTGGTTGGAATTTTCTAAATGTACCCATTATTTTTTCCAAATAGGACCCTCAACATTCCTGGATCCAGACAAGCCACAACTAAAGAAACCAGCAGCCACAGGTGGTAAAAGTGACAAGAACAGGTAGGACAGTCTGTCAAATGTTCTGAGTCTAGTGCAGGCTTGGCTAACCTGTGGCACTCCAGGTGTTGTGAAACTACAAGTTTCAACATACCCTTCCAGAAATAAGCTGCTATATATTGGGAAAGCATGCTGGGGCTTGTAGTTTCACAACACCTGGAGTGCCACAGGTTAGTCAATCCTGGTCTAGTGGGACAATCCCGATTTTTGGTGACTGCTCTGCCCAATCTAAGGGGCAGGTCAAGACTGTGTACTCTTTATATACACACTGCATTCTTTATATACTACACTATGGTGCTAGCTGTCCTTCGTGGGATGACTTCTCCCTTTCTAGTGTCAGGTCCCGCCTCTATGATGGCTGGCCACACCTCCTCTGGTGGGCCCCTAGCGTTGCAGTCCCCCAGTGGGCCCTTTATGCCCCAGTCCGACACTGACCTTAAGACTATATAGGGACATGAACAGAAAGTCTGCCAGTGCATAGTGGCTCAACAATAGCTGGCTGCAGTACTGACATAGTTGAAGCAAAATTTGGTGGAGAATCACCATTTGAGCAGAACAGAAATTTAAAGTAAGCAAATTAATAATGGAACGTAGCAAAATGACAAACAAAAGGGTAACATTGTTATTGCCACCTCAAAAGCTAAAATTAGTGACAGTGGGTTAATGGTAGGTAGAAGCCTATTTGCAAGTTTGTAAAGAAAATAAAAGAAATATAGGATCTAGCCACATCCAGGAATGAGAGAAAGAGCTGAGGCAGGTACAGGATACAGAACTTACCTACATTTCAGCATTTGTCATGTTTAACACTCAAAGAAGATGTGTTTGGATTATATAGATTGGAATCATATGCAATCAATTTTAGGAAGTAAATTGTGAGCTTCTATGATGCTTGAAATACTGTTGTTACCATTTTTTAGTTATATTTTAGTATTAGTATTTATTTTAAAAGTTGGCATAAGTCACATTTTCAGTGAGTTTATACAATTATCATTAAATTTAGAACAATAATTTATACAGAAATGAATACAAAATAAATACATTGGTGTCTTAGTACAGATAAAACATTAAATTATAAATACAGTGGGAATGTAAAGTATGAGCTGTCATGCTGATTATTGAGTTCATATAAAGAAGCTGCTCTGGCAATATTGTCCTTGCGCGATAAGGGTCAACTTACAGCTTTGCCAGGCCATGCATAAGAAGGTTGCTTGTACAGTGGAACTGAAAGCTCAAATTTTCAGTTCAATATATAATAAAAAGAAAAAGAAAATAGATAACAAATATGAACAAAATTATTTAAACATCTTTAAACATTAAAAAAAGCATTTTCAAATTATTTTGATCCTGAGATGGCAATAACAGAAGAGCTATTGAGGCGGTATTGGTTGTGCCAATCTATATGATACTTATGCTGCATTAAACTGTTATGTTTTTGCTGTTCTATGTTTTGTTTTCTGCTCTGTCTCAGAAATCCATTCCAGATTTTGCTGCATATAGTTGTTGTGTTTGTTGCTGACCAACCTTACCCTGTTTTCTGAGTTGCTAACAAGGATTCCACATTCTTGTTAGAATCATCACTGCTCATTACTAAACAGCTGAGCAGTCCTCACTCTCTGCTCATGTGCTTTCTACCAGCAGCTGCCACTTGCTGCTCACATGATTTCTACCCAGCAGCTGTATGGCCAGGAACTGCATAAATACACTCATTGCCTTGCTGGTGTAAGGTTTATCTAGGCTAGTCTATGCATATTTAGACTGTAATTTAATTATATTCTGCTACTGGCTTTGCTTACTGGACCTTACTGTTGGATCTCTGCTTGCCTTTAAACTCCTGGCTTGTTTATTTCACATTGTGTACCTCTCCTATCCTCTGACCCAGCTTGCCAATTGATCTTTCTCTTTTGTGTCCTGTTTGCAGTGTTTTGTCTGCATGTTGCTCCATCGCTGTGAGTCTGCTTGACCTTAAATCACTCATAACCAATATCAACTATACACAACTGGGATCAAGTCAATGGGGTTGAAAGTAAAACAGCAGCTCTTGAATCCACAATTTATGCTTGGCCAAATACATGATGATCACCTTGTATTGGACCATTAACCTATACATATTGTAACACTACATATGTTATAACAATAATTTTGTCCCACGATAGGTGAAAAGTACAATTCATAAAAAAAAGGGGTGTAAAGCATGACTTCTCATGTGGAATAAAGTATTTTATGCAATTGTGTCAAATATGCATAAAAGTACAGTAATGTGAACCAAAAAAGATAAAACATAAAAAATATGTACAGCACTACACAAGTGATATATTTTTATACAGTTATCTAACAAAGAATATTTATTAAAGTATTCAAAGTCATTACCAATCTGCTCTTAGTTTTGTGTGGAGTGCAAGGTATAAATCATGTAAACAGTACATCAAAGTACAACCGCCTAACACTTTAGAACCATCCCTTAAATTAATTTGTACATTTATTTTTTCTACAGTAATACTGCTTGGTTTGGCATCATATATGCGTTAACTTAATTAACATAGTTCTGGGAGTACCTAGAAATACTTCTCTCCCAAAATTCAACATGGAGGTGCCAACATGACTCCCATTAAAAGTAGAGGATGAGGTCTGATAACCACCAATTCTGAGTTGTTGCAAAATTCAAGTGATTTAGCAAAGTGAAAATGGAACATCATTAAAAATGCACTTTCTCAACCACTTTATCTCATTTCAATAATTTTGCTCAATAAAAAGGAAATCAAACTTTTGAATTGTTCCAAAAAACTAGTCACACAAATGTGACTATTCAATATTTTGCCAGGAAAGCCCTGCCCTCTGCATGTGCAAATTTCTGCTCCTTTGCCAATGTAACCATCTTGCTCTAGAAACCTATGGACCCCCACAAAAACTCTGCACTCTAGCACAAATAGAGATGCACAGCTCCTCCCCTCATCATTCTAACATGCAAAGATGAAGGGACATTTTATACACACTTTTCAAAAACTAGGAGACATTATAGTCACAAGTGATGTGAAGGTTCTCTACATGTGTATACATCACTAAGTCAGTGAGAGCACCAGCTATTTTCTTAAGAGAAGTGGTGATTTACAAGATGATTAAGTAGAATTCATAATATCTCATAATTATTTTTGGTTTAATAACACCTTATATCCAGGGTAAAGGCACCGTTATGGGAACTAAGTTTGCATCAAATTATGCAAATTTGTTCATGAGTTGGTGGGAGGGGCACCACATTTGGGAGCTCCCCAAATTTGCCATAAAGGGCACAGAATAATTGCTAGAAAAATTCCTCAAACACCTCAATAACAACAGTAGAAACCTACAATTCATTACTACCACCAACATGTACCACACCATTTTCCTATATTTAGAAATCAGGACTGAAGGAAACAGTATTGAAAGTCAAATACATTTTGAAGCAGTAGACTGTAATAGTTTCATTCTAGCCATAAGCATTCACCACCTACAGTGGCTAAACAACATTTTGACAGGTTAATTCACCCAGCTCAGGAGAAATGCTCTAAATTACAGACCTTTGAAAAACAGGGGGAAACTCTTATGCAGAATGTCATAACGAAAAAATATGACACCAATATCATTAAGAAAGCATAGCTAGAAACAAAGCAAAAACATAGAGTATCCTTTTGGAATACAGAATAAGAAAGAAAAACAAATAGGGGTACCATTCATTACAATGATTCATCAAAAAATATTGGCATATGTTACTAAAGATGAAACCCAAAAACAATCTTTAAAAATGCCCCTAATTTAAAACTGATATTGATTTCCATTAATTTTGAACCCTTGGAAGGCACACCATATGATTTGCTCACAGCCAATACGAAAAAGAACACGTTTCTATACATGCAACAAGTGTGTGAGGTGCAAAACTACAGGAAGAACTAGCACCAAGCCCATTAAAGACTTTCTATCAAACAACACAATACAAGAATACACACTAACAAATAGGACCAGATGCAACAATATAATGTGATACACATAATGTGATATACTTGATTTCGTACCACTGTGGCCTACAGTATATTGGAAGAACAAGTAGAAAATGCAAACAAGAATTGCAAACGATATTTGTAACATTAAAAATAGTAAAGAAACACATAGCCTGTCTAACCATAACAGGCTACACCAATTTGAGTAAAACAGGATACTGATTGTATTCAATACGGTTGCAGCCCATTCAGAGACTGATATCATATATTGTACATTGTATTTGTTTATTTATGTATGATGTTATCAGTTCATTTTTACGTAAATTACATATGTTTTAATAAATGCATTTTTTAAAAAGTTCATGATATAAGAGTTGCAACGCTCTTTATTAATATCATAATATATTGGTACTGATCTATAGAATAATAGCACAGTCCCCATTTTTTTCTTCTCTTGTTTAACCTTTTGTGGGGTTCACACAAGTCCTGGTGGACAGCAGCTTATTGTTTGACGGTTACTCATAATATCAGAATAGAATAGCGCTTAAGGGAATATTAAATCACTTATAAGGTAGTGTAATTCACTGTCACTTAAGTAGTGGAAAATATTTTTCTAATACACTTAAGAATAGTTTAAACAGACACAATACATTTCAATCATTTCTTATTCTTCATCACTTCCTTTTTTCACTCTTTTAAAAACCTTGTTCAGAGAATGCTTCATCTCCTTATTCCTTAAACTGTATATAATAGGATTCAGCATAGGAGTTACAACTGTATATAGTAAAGATAACACCTTGTTCATATCTAAAGAAAATCTAGACATGGGCTGCATGTACATGGCAGTTATGGTACCGTAGTAAATCATGACGACAGTTAGGTGAGAGGCACAAGTAGAGAAGGCCTTTTTCCTCCCAGTGGCTGAGGGAATCTGTATAATAGTGGAGATAATGAATATGTACGAGAGGACAGTAAGGAGGAAGGAGCTAAATATAAGGCCGGTAGCCAATATAGAGATTGCTGTCTCTGTAAATTGGGTACTGCTGCAAGCAAGTTTGAGAAGAGGTTGAGCATCACAGTAGAAGTAGTTCACTTGATTAGGGCCACAAAAAACAAGCTTCGATATTAAAGCGACGGGAAGGATTGGTGAAATGAAACCACCAACCCAAGATCCAGAGGCCATTTGTAGTGAGGTTGCATTGGTCATTTTGGAAGAATAATGCAGCGGTTTGCAAATAGCTAGATATCTATCATACGCCATGGCAGTAAGTAAATAACATTCGGATGCTCCAAGAGAACTGAAGAGATACAGCTGAATCATGCAGTTGTTAAAAGAAATACTCTGGCTTTTCGTCACAAAGCTGGACAGCATTTTGGGGATAATTACTGAAGTGTACAAGATCTCCATAGCAGACAGGTGATTAAGTAGATAAAACATAGGGATTTGCAGCTTGTAGTGTGTAAGTACAGTTATGAAGATGATTATGTTCCCAGTGACAGTGAAAACATAGATGATTAGGAAAAGCAGGAACATAAAAGGGTAGATTTTCTTCAGGCTGGGGAACCCCAAAATTATGAATTCTGTCACAAAAGTTTGATTATCTCCCATAACGTCTACAGGATAAAGACACCATTTTAGCAACAACAGAAAGACACATTAATTCATAACTGTGTTCTGTGAGCAGATCATTTATTATACCATTTATTAACACCCCTTACTAACAAAGTTATGGTGGCACAATTTCTTTCAACACTTGACTACCAAATATCATTCATACATGGCTATAAAGGAAAACATAGTGAATGCCATAATTTCCAGGCATATATGGCTAACATACAATTTAGTTAGATACATTGCTGCATGTCAGCTCCATCTAATTGTCACTCAGTGTAAGAAGATAAAGGATACTGTACATCCTGCCAATTAATGAGCACTGATACAGTAATTGTAGTTTGTAATTAATTTTCTTCAATGCAACCAGTATATTATGCTACTGATAATATCTTTCCAGCATTGGTATTTTTCACGATTAATTAACAGTATATCACAAACAAAAACATTCTTTTCAGAATTGTGCTTTCAAATCTGGAAAATTCTGTAATAGTATTTGAGATAAGATCTATGGAAAGTATAGAAGTCAACTCTCCTAACAGTTCTAACAGGCAATATTAAAATTTTAAAATGATAAACTGTACAGTTTATTTCCCAATATGATTTCTTTAAATGACCACTAAAGCTGCAAAAAATCAGGAACATAACAGTCATGTAAAAATGAGTGTAGATAAAATTAAATGGTGCTATTGAGTTTTGTTTATTGTAGCAAAAAAACAATGTTTCACACTATAATGCAACTACAGCACTGGTTTATTTAAGTTTTAGAAACCTCACAATAACCCAGGATAATCCTAATATTTTCAGTATTGGCTTCTACAGTGAAACAGCTGGTATGATCCTCTAAGTTTATAATAGTTTCCAAGTTAAACAACTGTCTTTACACTTTTGTGTTCATGCACTTATTTCACAGAGACTGACTAGTTCTGAAACAGAAGAAGGTTATTGTGCTCAATTTTAACATTATTTACTTAGGCAAAAGGCAATTATCATAGGGTGATGATCCTCTTCTTATCAAAAAACAAATATTATCTGCAGCTGAAATAAGCAATCCCAGATTCATTAGACCAGGGACGCTTCATTTTCCAATGTGCTATGCTAACAGTGTTTATAAAATGTATTCATTATGGTGAATTAAATATTTACTGAATAGCCTCTTAGTTAGTTATCCCCACCTACATACTGGTAGGTTAATTGGCTGCTATCAAAAATTGACCCTAGTCTCTCCCTCTCTGTCTGTCTCCCTCTATGTCTGTCTGTGTGTGAGTGTGTGTCTACATTAGGGAATTTAGACTGTAAGCACTAATGGGGCAGGCATGATGTGAATGAGTTCTCTGTACAGCGCTGTAAAATTAGTGGCGCTATATAAATAAATGATGATGATTAATTCGTTTTTCTTGCAGATTAATTATATGTGTAATTTATTTATTATCATATCTCACCAATTTCCTAGGTATTTTTGCTAACTTGACCAAATTTAAGCACTTTTACCTCCGCCACAATGTGTCAGTTTCGATGGCACAGTGAACTTGCATGTGACCACATCCTCCTTCTCAGTTCACCTTCTGAAATCCAGTGCTGGGTTTTAAAGCTGTTTTAAACTCATCAGGGAATGAAAGGGCTGTGACATAGCTTACATTTGTTAGTGTAATATTCCCTTGGTGATCAAACCTACATTATTCATACTGTACACAAAATAATATTTAATTTCATAGTAAAAGGTCTTAGAAAAATGTTTTAAAAGGTTATTATACACAAAACTATTTTGACTCATTTTATTTTTTTTCACGTTCCTACATTTGTGCTTCAGTAGGTCTTAATTTTTTTTCTTTTAACAAACTTTGATTGATGTTAACTGTATTTTAACTGCAATGAACTATTAAGCCATCAGAAAAACAGTCTGTATTCAAATCAAGAACATAACTTTTAGTATTCCAGACCGCACTAACAATTTGCTTTCCTGTAACTGCATACTAACTTAGAAAAAAAATAGTTTTTATTGAAATATTCATTGTATTGATATCATCATGTGTTATAATACTTGATTAAGACTGTTCATATATGCACTCACATTTCTATTCTCTAGTCCCCTTAACTTAATTAGAAATAAAACCTGTTTATTTTACTTTAGATTGTACTGTATTCAGGGCCTGATTAAGGGTTCTGGCCGCCCTAGGCTAATACGGACGCAGCGCCCCCCCCCCCCCTCTCCCCTCCTCCGAATATATAGGTGTATAGGAACACTCCTGAATATGAATGTTCAGGTGTATTCTCCAGCATTCAAATTTAGACAGATTGTGCCATTGTCTCTTACCTGTTCTTGCTCTTCTCTCTTGCAACTTTGTTATCCTCTCGCTGGCTTCTGGAAAGTTGGCGTCCTGTTTTGAAAATGCAAAAATGTATTATAATGCAAACCCTGAATGATTAGGCCCTTTAGTTAAAACAAAACACTCCATTATAGCCAGCTAAAAGTACCCCATTGGACAGGCATATATAAGCAATATCTGAATATTTGTTGTCAATCAAATACAAACCTCTACCAGCCCCATCTCACTAATATTTAGTATTCTAGCGATTGCTGAGACCACCCATGTGACCACCACACAATCATGAGATTCTGCCCCCCAAAGCTGCTCTATTTTTTAAATACCCCCTGCAGCCATTTTCCTTAACCACAACACCCCCCCCACAGCCATTTTCCTTAACCCCTGCTGCAGCCATTTTCTTTACCTCCCACCCTGCATTCATCCCCCTTGCAGCTATTTTCCTTACCTCCACTCTGTAGCTATCCCCCCCGTCACATCAATACTCCCCCAGTCACATATATCAGCCCCCCTCCTCTGCCCTCCTTCATACATATCAACCTCTCTCCCTCCCTATAGATTTTCATGACAGCCCCCCCCTCCCACCCTATAGATTTGTATGACAGTCCCCCTCTCCCTCCCTATACATATGCATGACAGTCCCCCGTCTCCCTATAGATATGCAGGGCAGTTCCCCCCCTTCCTATAGATATGCAGGGCAGTTCCCCCCCTTCCTATAGATATGCAGGGCAGTTCCCCCCCCTTCCTATAGATATGCAGGGCAGTTCCCCCCCTTCCTATAGATATGCAGGGCAGTCCCCCCCCCTTCCTATAGATATGCAGGGCAGTTCCCCCCCCTTCCTATAGATATGCAGGGCAGTTCCCCCCCCTCCTATAGATATGCAGGGCAGTTCCCCCCCTTCCTATAGATATGCAGGGCAGTTCCCCCCCCCTTCCTATAGATATGCAGGGCAGTTCCCCCCTTCACTTACCTGTAGTTGTGCCAGCGTCGCTCCTCTCCTCAGATCAGCAGACAGGAAGTGAAGACGTCCTGCTTCCTGTCTGCTGCATAGCAACAGGCAGCCTGGTGATTGGCTGTGTGTTGCTAACTACTGACCACCAATGCTTTTGATTGTCGAGCCCTCCACCCCCCCGCGGCGACCCCCCCCTCCCGCGGCGACCCCCCGCGGCGACCCCCACCCCGAAAAAAATAATAAAAATAAATGAAAAGTAAAAAAAATGAATGAAAAAAATAAATAAATACCCGCAGCGCCGCGCCCCCCGGGACCCAGCGCCCCAGGCTGCAGCCTGGTCAGCCTAGTGGTTGATCAGGCCCTGACTGTATTAGTATAATATTGGCACTTTTCACTCCACATTTAAAGCTCTGAATATAATATCTGCAAATTGGATTAATTTTAATGAGTGTAAAGGATAGGTTGTCACACAATGGCTTTAATCAATTTCAGAGAAGTTTTTAAAATGCAGATAGCAGCATTTTGGATAAATGTCCAATGTGCTCAATTGAAATGCTTTCAGCAGTAGGCAGGGCAGGTTCTAGACCTAGTGGAGTCTGAGCGAAAATAGCCTTATGTCGCGCCCCTCCCCTGTTTTCCTGCATGTCTTCTCTGCTATACTGCTATACTGCAATCATTATTTAGAGACGAGGAAAAGAAATGACCAATTGGGGCACTCATTAATGGGTGTGAACATATATATTGTTATTATATTGATATGCTAGATGTGATAAAAACAATCTTTATTCGTATCTGGTTAAAAACAATTACCTAGTAGCGAAATATTAAAAGATGATGATTGAGACACACATTGATATGAACAAAAATTCAGTTAAGATAGACAAAAATTAATTGTCTAGCCGCGAGGCTACTCTTATATCTTAAGATTTGTTTAAATAAATTCTATAATAGATCCACCTTATTTAATGGTTCAAAACCCCTGACCTAGATCTTAATACTATGTATAGCCTCTGTTTCTGCACCTTTATAATAAGTTCCCATAAGTGAAATCCAACATTAAATGGTATGGATTCCAATTAACCCTCAAGCATCTTTCTAGGTGATAGTAATTTCCACAGACTCATGACAATCTGCTTGTGGGTTTATAAGGTTAAGTATCCTATAATATGGAACTTGATGAAGTTCAACCTGTGGAAATAATCGCTGATCCTATCTTAACTCCACTCCCTTAGATGATGCCAAAAATTGGAGACATCAGAGACGTTAGTAGGGATTGCCCAATGCTATAGAATAATTGACTCTCGGGATTGAACTATCTGTATAGAATTATTAGCATTGATTAGGTCAGAAATGGCTGTCAGTTACAACACCTGATACCCTCAGAGATACGGGAACCGCTACTGCTGATCACTAATAGATCAATTCTATCTAGTGCTAAAGAAGCATGTACTAAATGAGAGGCTCAGGAGTTTAACATGAGTAGCGAGCGCGGCGTCCGCCGACGCGCGTTTTGCTAGTAGCTTTGACAAGGCAAGCCGATATTACAGCTGAGTGGAGTATTTAAAGGAGAGAGCCCTCCCCTCCAATAACGTGTTACTTGGCAATGTTGTAGCAACCATCAGGTTGAAATGGATGGACTCCAGGAAGTAGATATTGAGATCTACTCCCCTTTGATGACAACTTCCTTGGTAACATTATAGCAACCATCGGGTTTGAAATTGAATAATCAAATAATATAGCTGAGGGTATATAATGCTAATGAATCAGAATATAACATAATCCATGTTTGAGGCTTAATAAAGGTAAGTTAAGGACATATGTTCTATATTACAAATCCCAGCTGATCCTCACTGAGACATGCAGATTCTACGAAAACCTACATAAATTGTATGGTGAATGATTAAAGTTCAAGATTAATATTTTGGTGATCAGTATAAATTCCTCTACCTTGCATTATTTTTAAAATTAAATATTTAAAGATTATAGGTGTAAATACTAACTCCTGGAATTACCATTCAACTCTAATGTGTGGCCAAAATCACTGTACTTAGATGAAGTTTATCGGCAATTGAACAATAAGGATTGTTATAAACAAATTTTATTCAATCCAACTGCAAATTTTCTTATTGAGTATAATAACATCATTGATCATGCTCATCAAAGTAATGTAATCTCCAAGTCAGATTACGAATTTCTTAAGGTTACCAACCCTAGAATTGCCACACTGTATATACTGCCAAAAATTCATAAGAACGAATGGTTACCCCCAGGTAGACCGATAGTATCGGGGAATGGCAGCCTGACAGAAAAGGCCAGCAGATTTATTGACTATCATCTGCGGAAACATGTCATCAGCCTAGATACTTACATCAGAGACACCATAGATGTTTTATCCAAACTGGATAATATTAGTGTCAACGTAACTACTAAATTGGCGTCATATGTATATATCTATTTTTGTATATATCCTTATATACAAATATAGCACATGAAAATAGATTACATGCTGTGGATTATTTTCTAGGGATGGAGAAAAATACTGACCTTACAGCATTTGTGATCACACTTTTAAGATTTGTATTAACGAAGAATTACTTTGTATTTGAAGAAAGATTTTACTTACAAATCAGGGGGACTGCGATGGGAACTGCTTGTGCTCCCACCTATGCCAATTTATATCTGGGCTGGATGGAGAAGGAAGTAGTTTTCCAACAGCAGAATAAAAAATACTCTGACCATATATTATTATGGTTAAGGTACATAGATGACGTGATCATTCTATGGGATGGGAATATTGAACTATTCCATGAATTTACTGATTTACTGAACAAAAATGATCTAAAACTGAAATTAACAGCCGATATCCAGAATGTATCCATCAATTTTTTGGATTTAACTATATCTATAACTGAGGATGGCAGATTACATACTGACATGTTCAGGAAAGAAACGGCCACAAATAGTTTATTACATGTGTCTAGCTCACATTTTCCAATGGTGATTTCCGGAATTCCAAAAGCGGAATTATTAAGAACTAAAAGGAATTGCTCAGATGAGCAGACTTTTAAACAGAGATCATCTAAACTAAAATATAGATTAGGAAAAAAGGGGATATAACGTTAACACTATTAAAGCTGCTGAAAGCTGTGTGTCTAAATATACAAGAGATGCTTTGATACATCAGAAAATTAAGAAAGGATCAATAGATAGCAGGAACATTAAATTAAGAGTAATATGAACTTTCTGTTCGGAATGGAGAACCATCACACGGATATTACAAAGACATTGGCATTGTCACGGGCACTAGGAGTCTTTGCCCAGGATATCACCAGATGATGTTCTTACCAGGGTAATATAGCTAGTACTATGGTCCTCTGGTAGCAGGGTGACAACGGAACAGGAGAATCAGCAGATGGTGAGAGAATGCTCAAGGAAAGTCTATGACTAACAGCAACTGGTAATGACTTAGATGTATGAACAAGGAGCCAGATGGACAAGTAACGTGAGGAGAGTCAGTGGTCTGCATATAGCAAGTTGTACCACTGCTATAGTGGAAAGGAATGTCCAGGGTATAGAGGAGGTAGTGGAAGTCAGTGGTCTGCGTATAGCAAGTTGTACCACTGTCTATAGTGCTGGGATGATTCCAGGTGCAAGTAGGTAACGGGGAAGTCAGTGGTCTGCATACAGCAAGTTGTACCACTGCTTATGTGAGAGGATACTTGTAACTGGTGCCAATGGGAAACAGGAGTCAGTGGTCTGCATTCAGCAAGTTGTACCACTGCTATATATATGTGAGGGAGAGCACGAGGAGATGAATACAACAATGAAGATACACAGGAAGCACGAGGAACCTGATCTAATGATGATAACCAGAATACAATGATAACAGACAAGCACTGCTGAAATACACAAGTCACTACCCTAATCCAGGTAATAGGAAGCAAAGTCAATAGCAACAATATCTTCAATGAAAGGAGAACTCCGGAGATGAATACAACACAGTCCAGGCAGATATGCAAACAATAGCAAAGTCAATGGAAGGCAAGCATACCGCGGTTCAGGAGAGCAGGCTGTCACGGAGAAGTGCAGGGATACCTGAACGGCTGAACGCCGGCAGGAGCAGAGGTCACTGAAGAATGGAAGCGGTAAGCAGGTAGGTGCAATTACTCAGGAAGCAGTAGTAAGCACAGCTGGAGGCACGATGAACACGGGAGTGTAGAGGCGGGCTGGAACCAAGCAGAGATAGCGGATTCAGCGGAGTGCAGCCACGATGGTAGCAGGAGAGTAGCGATGGTCTGGAATCCGGCAGTAGTAATGGAGGCAGTGAAGTGCAGACACGCTGGACACAGGGGAGTAGAGATGGTCTGGAAATCCGGCAGTAGTAACTGATGTCGCTACTCATGTTAAACTCCTGAGCCTCTCATTTAGTACATGCCTCTTTAGCACTAGATAGAATTGATCTATTAGTGATCAGCAGTAGCGGTTCCCGTATCTCTGAGGGTATCAGGTGTTGTAACTGACAGCCATTTCTGACCTAATTAATGCTAATAATTCTATACAGATAGTTCAATCCTGAGAGTCAATTATTCTATAGCATTAGGCAATCCTTACTAACGCCTCTGATGTCTCCAATTTTTGGCATCATCTATGGGAGTGGAGTTAAGAAAGGATCAGCGATTATTTCCACAGGTTGAACTTCATCAAGTTCCATATTATAGGGTACTTAACCTCATAAACCCACAAGCAGATTGTCATGAGTTTGTGGAAATTACTATCACCTAGAAAGATGCTTGAGGGTTAATTGGAATCCATACCATTTAATGTTAGATTTCACTTATGGGAACTTATTATAAAGGTGCAGAAACAGAGGCTATACATAGTATTAAGATCTAGGTCAGGGGTTTTGAACCATTAAATAAGGTGGATCTATTATAGAATTTATTTAAACAAATCTTAAGATATAAGAGTAGCCTCGCGGCTAGACAATTAATTTTTGTCTATCTTAACTGAATTTTTGTTCATATCAATGTGTGTCTCAATCATCATCTTTTAATATTTCGCTACTAGGTAATTGTTTTCAACCAGATACGAATAAAGATTGTTTTTATCACATCTAACATATCAATATAATAACAATATATATGTTCACACCCATTAATGAGTGCCCCAATTGGTCATTTCTTTTCCTCGTCTCTAAATAAAGGTTACCAATACTTTATGACCGGGTGCACCCCTCTTTATTAGTCAATTACACCACATTTATGGTGAAAGAGGTATTTATATAATTGAAGGAGGTCTAATGGTATACCTGGTGCAGTCAACTCTTTTCTACAATTGTATACTGCAATCATGTAAGTTAATCTTAACAAACTTTACAAATATTCCACTTAATTTTGACTCCTGCTTCAACTGCTACAGTAAAAAACACACTGCGGTTCATAACAGAAACACATTCTGGAATCAGCTGACCAGAACTTGAGTAGGAATGTTGAATTGTAGATCTCAACCTTCTGCCTATAGTCTGATTTGATGCCAAACAGTATGTCCTTCAAACAACCAAAGTCCTGCTGAGGTAGATTCTAAGTGCTCTGACCATATCCAGAAATCCAGATGTTCCTTGTAACCTGAAGAACCAGCCCCCTTTAATGACTATTTCCTAATTAAGGTGAAAACCTGATACTACCTTGGACTGGAATGATTGAGTTGTGCGTAAGACCACCCTGTCATCATGAACAATTAAGCAGGGAGACCTGCAGGACATGGTCCACAATTCTGAAACCATTCAAGCTGAAGAAAGGCTAGAAGGCGGGTAATTTTTCAAGTCAAACATTTTAAGTTTATCATCTCCAGTTTCAAATGGAGGAAACTGAAGCACCAATAAAATCAAGTTAAGATCTTTTGGAGGGACATAGGGATGCTGAATGTGTAAAACCCTCTACAAGAGGATCTGAACAACCGGAATCAGGGCCAACTTTTTCTGGAAGCATTATTCAGGAGAAGAAGCGCAAATAAGGATCAGTCTGAAACTCATCTACACAGTCATTCAGACACCAACAATATAGTAAAAGTAAAGTATAACAATTTCTTTACTGTCAACATTAAAACATTACAATACATTTAATGTCCGTCATTTGATAAATGTTATACAAATAAGAAAGGAACACTGATCAAATATCAAATTAATTCAAATTGAACTGCAATGGTCTTTTCATTAAAATTGGGAAGGATTATAACTTCAAGCACCTATTCCAATGTAACTTAGTCTTAGGTATTGCCACTTAGTAAATAAAAAGCTATGCTTTTCCTCTAAGTGGAAGTAAAATATTCTAGAACAATTGTCTGTCTTTTTCTCAGAGGTTAGTTGATCCAGAAAGCATCCAATTGACATTCCTCTCACAGTATTAACTGGATACCTCTTCACTGAAAACACTCCACGAAGATGTCTTTGTAAGCAATGTATCAAATACTTTAGTGCTCTCAGAGATTACTTTTTACTCAAGAGCTGCACAGGTTGTGTCATCTAATTACTGGCAAGACCTGGGTCTCTTTCTGTGGCCAAGTGACTTAATGTTTGTAATAAGGTTCAAAGGAAACCTTGACTAAAATATTTTTTTATCCAAAATTACTTATGCATTTCACTGCCTATTAAATGGCGTTTTAATCAAAGGTTCTCAAAAGACCTTGATTCATTACTATTTAAAGAATGATTGTAGAATCAGAACACACAGTTGTTAATTAAAACAGGTGAGCAAACAATCAATACAAATATGTAAAACAGCTTTAAAATAAAACATTTTGTTGATATTTTATTTATCCACATACAGGTAAAGAACATTGTTCGGAAGAGGAGGGCGCCTGACCCCGGCACTTCCTGAATGTGCGGGGACGACGCCTGACAGTACCCTCTTTACTCTCTTAGAAGGGAAATCCTTGGAGGAAATTTTTTTAAAGAATGCAGAGAGGAGACGAGGAGCGTGAAGACCTTCTTCAGTTACCCAAGACCTTTCCTCGAGTCCAAACCCCTTCCAGTGGACCAGATATTGAGTGTGCCCGTGAAGGTAGCGAATATCCAAAATGTGGCTAATCTCAACTCCCAAATCTTTGCAGAAGGCTCTCCAGAAATGGGAGCAAATTGATAAATATTTTCTGTGGACATCCGTGGAGGTGAAAAATATCTTTAATAAATAATTGTGCTAACTTGGAATCGGAAGGAAGTCATTCAAGGGAACGAAGTGAGCCATTTTTGAAAACCTATCCACGACTACCCAAATTGTGTTGAAAACCATTGCTGAGGGGAAGATTGGAAATAAAGTCCATGGAGAGACTCTGCCGAGGTCGTTCAGGAATTGGTAGAGGACAGAGTAAACCTGCGGGAGCGTGTCGGGTAGACATAATTTGTGCGCAGACCACACAGACAGCAACAAACTCCCAGGTGTCAGATGGAAGGGTGGGCCACCAGTAATGCCGAGATAATAAGGCGCAGGTCTTCTTGTAACCGACATGGCCCGAGAATTTATAAGACTGGGTCCAAGGAAGCGCCTTCAGGCGAAGGTGGGGGTAAAGATAGGAACAGCCCGCAGGAAGAATCCTAGAAGATGGTCTGGTGAAGGCCACAATGCTGGAAGGTTCAAAAATTGGTTGTGGTAAAGCTGTAGGGTGTAGATCGGATTCATCAAAGGACTGAGACAGAGCATTCGCCTGACCATTCTGGGCACCGGAGCAATAAGTCTCAAATTGAAGTGACTGAAGAAAGACGACCAATGGGCTTGACGGGGATTAAGACAGTGGACATCTCGTAGGTAAAAGAGATTCTTACGGTCCGTAAATACAATGTTCGAATGAATAGCTCCTTCCAAGAGATGATGCCATTCTTCCAAGGTGGATTTGATAGCGAGCAACTCCTTATCCCCGATACCATAATTTCGTTCGGACGAGGAGAACTTCCTGGAAAAGAATCTGCAAGGTCAAAAGGTGCCTGTAGGAAATTCCTGAGAGAGAACAGCTCCAACACCAATGGAGGAGGCATCTACTTCAAGGAAGAAAGGCTTTTCTTGGTTGGGCTGAATGAGAAGAGGGGCTGTGGAAAATGCCTCTTTGAGGGAGTCAAAGGCAGAAGTAGCTTCAGAAGGCCAGTTCTTAGGATTAGTCGATTTTCGGGTGACAAAAGAGGGTAAATTTTTCCTTTAGGAAGGGGATTGTCTGGAAGCAAATCAATTGGGCAATCCCAAGGGCAATGGGGAGGAAGAACCTCGGAAGCAAAACATCCTGGAATGAGGTATAAGGAACTGGGAGCACAGGCTGGGAAGAAATGACACGACAGGGAACAGAGGTGTCAATGGGTTTGACTTTGGAAAGGAATTTCTTGAAACATGAAGGCCCCCATGAGGTAACTTGAGCCAAATTCCAGTCGAACTGGAGTGCGTGCAATCTCAGCCATGGTAGACCCAGAATAATGGAGTTAATGGACTGAAGAAGAACCAAAAATTCAATTGTCTCCGTGTGAAGCACCCCTCCATCAGCCGAACTGGAGATGTAATTCGGGAAACAGAACCATTGGAGACTCGATTCCTGTCCGCAGTGGTGAGGAAGAAAGGCTGAGGCAGAACTCGAGAGGAGATTTGGAGTTGTGAAGCCAGAGTGGCAGAGATGAAATTACCATCAGAGCTGGAATCAACAAAGGCGGATATTACATGAGGGCCGGCAGGAGTTTCCAAAGAGATGGTCATCAGAAGGTCTGGACTAAAAGAGTAGGGAGTAGTAAGATTAACTCCTAAACTGGCCACCCTCTTACGGGAGGAGGCTTTTCCCGGCCTCTTGGTACACCTAGATAACAAATGACCCGATTCACCACAATAGAGTCACAGGTTTTGCTTGAAGCGTCTCTCTCTCCTCCGGGGAGAGACGGGATTGTCCTATTTGCATAGGTTCCTCGGTGGGACCGAGATAAGGAAAGCGAGGAGCAGGCCGAGGAGAGAAATGTCTAGCAGCAGATCGTTCAAGAGAGCGTTCCCGAAAACGCAGATCAATTCTGACACACAGTGAGATCAGGGAATCCAGATCTGCTGGAAGCTCACGCGATGCCAACTTATCCTTGACCCGATTCGCCAGGCCTTCTCAGAAAGTAGCTACAAGTGTTTCATTATTCCACTTCAACTCAGAAGATAAGGTACGAAATTCCACTGCGTATTGTCCAATGGTCTGCAAACCTTGGCGAAGATTCAGATACTAGAGGCTGCTGAGGTGACCCGACCTGGTTCATAAAAAACCTTGTGAAACGCCTCGATGAAAGAGGGGGCGCTCTGCAACAGAGAATAATTACGTTCCCATAGAGGCGAGGCCCATGCCAAAGCCTGCCCGGAGATGAGAGAAATAATAAATGCCACTTTGACACGTTCAGATGGAAACGAAGCCGAGTTGCATTCAAAATGGATGAGGCATTGGTTCAGAAGCCCCGCATTTCTTGGGATCCCCATCATTTTCAGGCAATGGAAGACGTAGAGAGGTATTGGAGGCTGTGGTGGAAACCGAGGAGGACAAGGTAACCTCCGTAGTGGTAACATCCACTGCTTGAGACGCTGCCCCAGGTTGTCACCAGGTACCCCCACAAGGAAGTTTGGGCTTCGCGGCTGTGACACGCAGGCCGCGGCCCTCCAAGGTAGCCACCAGTGAGATGATGGAGAGAAGCCAGACAATCCGGGTCAGAACCGTGCTAGAGTACAGGAACAGAGGGACAGGCAAACTCAGAGTCCAGGAGAAGAGTCAGACAATCCGGGTCAAAAAGCCAAAAGACACTACTCTAATTAACATTCATTAACTTTTTGCAGTTTGTATTCACTAAACATGTAACATTCTCACCATGTCACCAGGACATAAAAGGTCACAAATTTAACAATCATGTTTCTGTCCTTCTATCTTTTTTTTTTATTAGCTTCTCTCCCATACACTTATATCTTATTTCTAACACTACAGAAATCCAGCTAACCTCAAACACATCACCTGCCTTCCATCTCTTTCAACTGGACTCCATACACTAATTCTTTTTTAACTCTTACCTATTAATTTTCAACAGATTTCCACTGCTCTGTAACACCTTATTTCCTGAATTTCTATATTCCCCTCTCCTGATCAGCCAGTAACACATCTTAACCAAACCCTAGAATCAACATTTGAAGTAGCTCCAGCTATTTTTCCCACTCCATGTCAACATGCAGAACGTCATTGACGTAAATCTCATACCTCTAATGATTTCCTCACATATACGAAATGCTCTGGACACTGCCAAACAAACATAATTCCAATCATGTATCTTTGCTCAGGCCTCTAGCACATTTTTTAATACATTTAAATCTCTTCTCAACCCTCCCTCCCTATTCTCTCCAACTGTTATAGTGTCTGAGTTGTCTATTCCTACTTCAAGGATATGATTGATAAGATCTGACAGGAAATGGTATTCTCTTCCTCAACAAACAAACCTCTTCTTATCGTCTTTCTCTACTACCTGTCCACTTAATCCTATACCCTCACAGATCAGTTGATCCCTGTCTCCTGTACCCATTCTAACCTTAATTAATATTTGTAAACTCTCTCTCTCTCTCTACTTATTGAAGCACACAGAGATCTATCTCCTATTCTGAAAAAAAATAAATTCAAACCCAAGCTCTCTCTCAAATTACTGTTCCATCTCTCAGCTCCCATGCCCCCTCCCCACCAGAGTTACCTTCACTCAGTTCACACGCTTTCTTTCATCACACAATCAATTGGACTCTATTTAGTCAGGTTTGTATTCCCTACACCCCACATAGACTGTACTGACTAAGGGTATCAATGATTTTATCAATGTTGAATCCAAAGGCCCTTTCTCACTTGTAATTCTCTTGGATCTCGCTGCTGCATTTTACACTGCTGGCCACTCTCTTCTTATACAAACACTCCAATCCCTAGGTCTTCAGTACACTTTCCTATACTGGTTCTCTTCCTACCTATCTAATTGATCTTTCAGTGTTCATTTCTCTGGATCCACCTCTTCTACTCTTCCTTTATCAGTTGGAGTACCACAAAGCTCAGTCCTTAGTCCTCTGCTCTTCTCTGTCTATATCACTTCTTTTGGAAAATGAATAAGCTCTTTTGGAAATGGTACCCAAATTGATCTTCTCGTGAAATTTTATCATTTGTGTTTGTCCACGTTACTGACTATCTTTCATTCATTTCATCTCGGATGTCCTCTCACCAACTCAAACTCAATCTTTCAAAAACAGAGCCTCTCATATGCAAGTTACTTACAAGTCACTGTAACTAAGTTTTGGTGATTTAATTCTCAGTTGTATCTTGGTGTGGCTCACAGGAAATCGAGGGACTCTTTGTCCATCCATGGCTTAAAACCTGAGATGAGGAGACTAAATGTATTTGTTATCTCTTTAATTGTCTCTACATTTTACCCATGACATATTTATAGTGAGTTCCATATGTGTGTTCTTAGCTACAGATGAGTGCCCAATACAAATTTATGGCACAGGTCATAAAAGCTGAAACCTTCTGGAATCTCTCTTTGAAGTCATATCAATATCATCAATAATATCCAAAAACAGATCCCTCACATTATTAGTGGTTCAGTGATATCCTAGCTGCTCAGCCTCCTGTCACCCATTTCAGATGTCCAGAGATACGTTTTAATGAAGGGAAATAAGGACCCAGGGAATTATTATATTTTCTCAAATATCGTACTTATAGGAGTTATGTCTGGTATGTAAATGAAGGGAAACTTTTTACATGTTATCTGGAGGTAATATCATCTTTGTTGTATGATCTACCTCTGGGACTATTTTGGACTCTGTTATGTTACCCTGCAGTACATGTGGAATACCAGAGGTGCCGCTGTTTTGTCTTTTCCCACTATCAGGGGTTAACTAGCACAGCTAGTGAATCGCCCACACCTGAGGGCCTCTGATATATATCTACTTCTCCCAGCTGTCCTTGCTGTTCCTGAGCCTACTAATGTTTCTTTGTCCCTGGACTATCTGCTTTGTTATTTGCTGTTTCTGTGGAAATCCTTGTTTTAGCCATATCCTGCTACTCATCTGTATTTTATCTCCTGGAAAGCAACTGATGTCTGTCTCATGTCTGGACACACTACTAACTTATAATTCCTGAGAACTCCTGGCTATTGCTGTCATCTGGCTTCAGCTACGTTGCCTGCTGTATTTTCATTATCATTTATCTGCTATATTGCTATACCTGGAAGTCTGTTGATTTATCAAACCTGAACTGGTCTCTGTTTATTTTGCTTCACCTGGACTGTGTTTTCGCTGTTAACAGTTTAATGTTTGCATCACATTTCTGGCTCTGTGGCTATAATTATAAAGAATTAACTTTTGAACAGAATCATAACACTTTGTCGGATATTCTGGTAAGATGTAAGGCCAGTGTAAAGAATCCCTGACTTGAAATTTGTTTTAAAAAGACATTCATAAAACTAGGATACATGTACACAGACTTTATGGTTCTGATATCACAGTAAAAAGGGGGGCTGTAGATACCTGGAGCATGTTTTAAATGCCTTGTAAATCTGGTAGGTGTGCTCACTTTTGGAGTCAAATTCATACTGAGAAGTGTTCCGGCAAATTCATGCTCTCCCAGCAAGCTGAAATGTGATCATTTGTGAGTGTACCATTTTCCTGATTTTTACGCCTTTTTTTTTTTCTTTTTCAAGAAACTATTTTATAATATCTTTGTATGTTATTATATTAACTGTTTTGCATCTTAAGCATTGTGGATTCATTTTCCATATTAAATCACACTTAATTAGTTCATATCTTTGTGCTCATATGAATTCATGTGTCAGACTTAGCTTGGATTTAAAACACTACATAGCTGAAACAAAGGAGATGATTTGGTTTATGTTAACTCTGGGTCGGTGACCATATGCTTTATAACAACACTGATTAAGGTTAATGTGATAGATTAGTTTAGATAAAGGGAGAAGTGAAGGCTTCCTAAATAAGAGTGTCAGCTGTTCAAACCAAACCTTTGTGGTAACATAATTAGTAAGGAAAAAGGTAGCGTGTGGGAAAAGGAGTATTTTCATAATTTCTAAACAGACAAGGTGGTGTATTTTAATTAAACTTTTAGCACACACCTATCATGCAGGTTCAGTTGATTGCTGGATCATGATAATGACCATAAATCATACCCCTCAAGCTCACTGCCTAGGTGTGATTGTGGACTCAAAATTTTCCTTTGTTCCCCACTTCCAGTCTATCTCTAAATCCTGTTACATATATTTCCATAATACGCACATATCTTACTTGAGACACTGCAACAGCTTTAATTCATGCACTCATGATTTCCCGCATTAACTATTGCAATACCATTCTTACTGGTCTTCGCTGAATCAGACCCTCACCCCTATAATTTATTTTGTATGCTCCAACCAGTTTGATTTTCCTTGAAAATTGCTCTTCCACTGATGATACATTCTGTCAGTCTCAATATTGTTTGCCTGCTTTTACTGAATCTAATGTAAAATACTTCTACTAACATACAAGACTATGAACAAAAGTGCTCCAACTAACATTTCTCATCCACAATCATTATCTGCTTCCATTCCTTCCCATTACAGGGGGTAAATGTATGCAGGGGCCCTTAACAAGAGTCCCAGAGGAGAGGAACTTCAGACCAGTAGCAAGAGACAAATCTTTTCTTCTTAAAGCAGCCCCAGGCACAGCATAGCTGGTGTAGCACACAACTGCTCAGCTGCAGTTCTTCTAGGGAGTAATCTTGTGGTGGGCTTTCTCCTGAAGAAAAGATTGCCAAGGAGGAGGACCCAACTACCGGAGATGTTCTCCCCCCTCCCTCTAACCAAGTGCCATGAGAACATCCTGTCCATGGGTCCCCGATGGCTCACTTTTCCCTTGTGGCATCAGCCCTCAGAAAGGGTGCTACTTGGCCACAATAAACTCTGACAGAGCCAGAGAATGCCACCTCCAAACTCCCACCTTAACTCCTCTGGGAACGTAGACAGAACGGCTTCAATCAACTCTGGTGGCCATCTTGAAAACTCCAGCACAACACAGCGTTGGCTAAATGGGCTCCTCACCGGTGCAGAAATACTTCAGCAGTGATGTCCCTGATAGAATATATGATAAATTCACACAGGGTAGCCTTTGCTGGTGAAAGCCAGCAAATCCTACAGGTGACATGATTATTACCTATGATAGCAGAGCTATATCTGGAGATAACTCTTTCATGTGTAGGACAAAATGATCAAAGTTCTATCGCCGGTGAAAACTCCCATTTTCACCAATAATGATAGGGCTTTTTATGCTTTTAGAAATCTACCTCTTAATGCATATAAAAACCTTCAGTAAGGAATCCCTGACCGGCAGTGTCACAAAACCCCAATAAAGTGTGTACTAATGTGGTTATTAGCTTGATAAATAGGACCTATTATGTATGAAATATTTATTATCCAGTTGCTTAGCAAAAATTCTTAAAATCAGAAAATTGTGCTTTTCTGTCATCCTCAGCTTCAGTTATGCGGCATTGCATGCAGTTGTACCTCCCTTCGTCCACATTGCTTATGATCAGCAGCCACCAGGAATCCATCATAAACTTCAGCAGATGATGGGGTAAGAGGTGAAGAGGGGAGAAGTAGAAGAAGAGGGAGGCGGGAAAAGGTTCAGGACAAGAAGAAAAGTGGGTTTGCTTTCTTCTGAGCAGGCGCTATATTTCCTGTGTCTCTTTAGAGGAGGTCAAGTGCTACTGACTGGTCTGAGACCCTGACTGCCTCCAAAAAGAGAGCAGGAAATGTGGCAACTGTTCATGCACAAAAGATAGCAAAGCCACGCCTGTGCTTTGATAAGTATTTCTAATTTAATTTTTTTCAACTTCAAAAACAATACATGGAAACCGCAGCGGCAACTCCTGTATTTTACACCCACAGGTAGACATTGGGTCAAACTGCCTTGAGCCGTTACTGCCAGTAATTGTTCTCAACACATAAAATAGTTACAGATGATTAGAATTCTATGCAACATTAAGATGACAAAATTCACAGGATATCTGGATATGCAGTGGTACCATGTTGTCTACAGTTCTTGGTTGTATGAATTACAGTTGAGGTATCTTATAATTAATCCACAGAGCTGACATTCTAGCTGTTTAGGATTGCTACTCTTTCTTTCACTCTCCTGACTTTGCACTACGCAAATCATTCCATCCATCCATAGATTACAATGGATCTGAAATGTCAGTCGGAGACTTTGAACCTTACTGTTCTGGAAGCTATTCATATCTAAATCTGTAACCATTTGAGTTTGAGCTCCAAACTTTGGTCTTTTCAACTTATTCCCCACTATCACCTTCCTCCCCTGCCTTGTTATTGGTTTTAATCTGGCCAGAGGCCCAATTTCCTCTTGGCAATCAAGCACTGTGGCATACTGCTAGTGCATGGAAGTATTTAATTTAACGTGTAGCTGAACGTGAATTCTTGTTTACTGTGCCAATAAAATTTAAGCAAACATTTTTGATTACCTAGAAAGTTTAAGGGATGAAGGACTGTCGGAATTTGTGCAAACTTCACCCTTTTGAAAGTTTTAAATTATTTAAAAGTATCTCTATTTGAAAATATTTTAACTTCTGCCTGTTCTGTGTTTCAGAATCTGAAGTATGTAGCTTTGCATGCTTACACCCGTGAAACAGATCCTATCAAGTCCTCAGTCACTCTTTTCTCCCAAAGCCTTTGAGTTTAAAATTCTAATTGCAAAGATATGTGTGGTCAGATAAGTCTGAAGTTGCCTTGACCTATAAGACTGTGTCAATTTGTTCTTGCGCAAGAAGATTCATTGGCTGTTCAAGCCGCACAAGCTTATACCTGCTGCACAGGCTTCTCAATCTTAGCTTCCACATGCAGCTCAGCTGTTCCAGAGGATTTGCCTGATACTGCATTGTCATCGACTCCTGGGATAAATGTACCAAGTTGCGAATTTCTGGTGTGTTTGAAAAGTTGAGATGTTACCTATAGCAACTAATCAAATTCTAGCTAACATTTTGTAGAATGTACTAAATAAATGATAACTAGAATCTGATTGGTTTCTATAGGCAATATTTCCACTATTCAAAGCCGCCCGGAAACTCGCAGCTTGATACATTTACCCCCTGGACTTTGTTCATCATCATCATCACAGATCTGTAGCATCAGGCAATCATCTTACAGATATGCAAACAACTTACAGATATAACACACATGAATATGATAATTGTATTTTTGGATTTGTTATTATGTTTAAGCATAATAACACATACATATATAGTCATGGGCTAGCAATTACAGCAAGCACAGATACTGATACAAATTTCAGGCTGTGATTGAAGAAACAGCAGTAGATTCAGGTTTTACAGACATGAGACATAGAGTAGAGAGGACCCTGCCTTTGAGAGCTACATTCTAGTGGTAGGGTAAAATAAAAGACAGTAGGACACAGGTGCATATGGCAGATAATGGAAGTAGAGGGAGTGGACATGAAGTTCTAGGAAGGGATATGGTAGGCAGGCATGAAGAGGAGTCTTTTGAAAGATTGTAGGTTGGAGGAAACTCTGGTACAGTGAGGCATTAGAAATCTTGGAGATGGAAGTGGGAGCAAGTTAAGAGTAGGGAAGAGAGTTGAAGGTCAGAGGTGGAGCGTAATAGTGGAGCTAGGGTGTATTTCATGTTGCTGTCAGGTGTTTTGAGGGGAAGCATTAGTGAGGGCATTGTAAATATGGGTAAGCAGTTGAATTTAATTCTAGAAAATTAGTCTAGCCAGAGCACTCAGGATGGATTGTAGAGAGGAAAGGCAGATGAGGGCTTGCCAGTGAGGGGGAGGAGATGAAGGTGTTAGCTGAAGGAGAATATGAGTTCCCAGAGAGAGGAGGTATAGATAGAGAAGATTAGATGGCCAAGAGCAGAGCCTTGGGGAACAACAATAGAGAGAGGAAGAGGTAAGCAAGAGTCAGAAGTAGAGACACTGAAGGAGTGATCTGAAAGGTAGGACCTGACACAGGAGATTACAGTGTTATTAAGTCCAAAGGAGTGAAGGGTATCAAAGAGAGAGTAATCAACAGTGTCAAAAGCAATAAAGAGGTCAAGGACTATTAGAATGGCTATTATATGTTTACCTCTTGTACAAATCAGGAAGAGTTAGTGTCCAATATGGATATAGACATGTGACCTTTGTTGATGCTTGCTGATTGGCTTCTTTACATTCCATACAATGTGATTGGCCCTGATTCCATTGGCAATTAATAGTTTGATGGATTTGTGCCAAACTGGGATTGATTTATAAATAATTTGCCTACTAAAATTTGCCTGGTACCAAAATTGGGATGCATTTTAGAGATTTACCCATCTCTATTTATGGCTCACTCTTTGGATTTTGTCTTTTCCCACTAGACTCTGAATATGGAGTAACAGAGGGAATGCATACATCCTGTTTGCCTGGCTTTAGATTTCTTTTATCCAAAATCTGTTGAAGAATTTTGCTGGACCACTTCTGACCTAAAATTAGATAAAGACTTTTGTAATTACCTTACTGAAGTGATCTATTTGTCTATCCTGTCTGATGTTAAAACAGGACAGCCAAGTTACAGGATCCATTTAATTTCTGTTGTGTCCGATTTTCAAATATTTAAGGAATCTTCCTATTTATGGCCGGCAAGATCATTGCTTAAAATTGGATCTAAGAAGTGTTGCTTTGGCACGACCATGCCAATATATTAGCTACTTGATTTTGAAAAGCTAGTTTGCACACATAGAAAATGACAATTAGGGGGGCGTGGCCTGGACGAGCATGGAGTAGCAAGCACAGTTACGAGCTCTCCATCCCAGATATCCTGTTGATCTCCGTTATAGTGGAATAAAGAAACTTTTGGACCCAAAACTGTGCATCCGAATAGTTGCTGTACATAGTGTACCTGTTTTGATAGTGCTCTTGCCATTTTATCCGAGACTGGGAGAGAAAGAGTTGAGCATCTGGGTAGAGGAATACTACAGGCAGTCTGTGGCAGTTTGTGGCAGTTGATGACTGCTGGGACATAGCGCCTCTGTAATACCACATACTGGCCTAGGTGAACACAGCCTGTGATATCCATCTGATACAGGTACATTTATATCCTTGTACAAGTGAGGAGTAACTGAATTGGGCTCTGGACTTATTTGATTATCATTATCAGTGTTGTTGGAGGAGATATACCTTTCTCTGTGAAGATAACTGGCTGCAATGCACTGCTAGCAATACAATCTGAGCTGTACACCTATATGTAATTAAAGCTATACAGGTTACAGGGTTGCATATAAGCTTATAGGATAAATATCATCCCATCTTTCCTGTGAAATTATGGGCAAACATAACCAGTCCAACGCAGCGGGAAAATTGGACCGCTTTGCTCGCTCCTCCACTACAGCCTCTGGTTCAGGTGATGCATCACATCCCGTTACCCCCCCTTTGTCGGCTCCACTGGCGGACCCTGAAGTTACATTACAGCAGGTCCTGCAGGCCATTGGGGCATCTGAAAAGCGTGTTACGGATAAAATAGGAGAGGTGCAGGTGGACCTCTCTCTTCTCCGGCAAGACGTGCAAAAAATCAGGGGGAGAGGGGGTGAAGTGGAGACACGTGTGTCTACATTGGAGGATACTTCTGCACCAGTTGCGGGCCGGTTGGAGAGTCTGGAGTCGCAAGCCTCTCTGTTTAAACAAAAGCTTACGGATATGGAGGGGCGTTTGCGTCGCAGCAACATTCGGTTGGTTGGATTGCCCGAGAAGGCAGAAGGTGTCTCCCCAGAATCCTTCTTGGAAAAGTGGTTAATCCAACTGTTTGGTACAGATTCATTTACAGCCCAATTCGCAGTGGAGCGGGCCCACCGTATTCCAACTCAAGCACCCCCTCCTGGAGCCCCCCCACGCACCTTCATAGCCAAATTGTTGCACTATCGTGACCGAGATACCATTCTACGCTTGGCTAGGCAGAAAGGTTCAGTGGAATACAATGGTCAGCGAGTAGCAATGTATCCTGATTTCGCTCTGGATGTACAAAAGAACAGGGCTCAATTCATTCCGGTGAAGAGAAGATTGAGAGATTTACAGATCCCATATGCCATGATTTTCCCTGCCCGGTTGAGAGTGGTTTCGGAGGGCCGTACATCCTTTTTTGATACTCCCCGAGAGGCTGCAATTTGGTTGGACCGCCTAGCTGCTGCTGGACGCTGATGCTGGATGAGTACTTTTTTATGTCTCTCCTGATAGTCCTTTTCGACATTGCTGATTTGTCATTGATATTATGCATGGTATTTGCTATACATAATGTAATTTCTCTTCTGTGGTACAAAAAAAAAAAAAAATGTATTTCGCTCAGGTGGGGTCTGTGATTTACAAACTTATATTGAATTGAATATTTTTGTAAAAAAAAAAAAAATATGTAATGGGCTGGAGAGCCCATGGCTTTAAGGCCGTTATTTTCCTCTCTTGTCTCAATTCGCCCCTTTTCCTTCCTTCCTTTTCCTTCCTCTATCTTCTGGTATTTTGCGGGTTGGCGGGTGACCTTTTTTGGTAGTGTGCTGGCCTGCTGAATATCTTAAGGTAATTTTAGTTAGGGTTTAAGGTATACTTAAGTTGGGTGGAGTATACAGGGTGGGGGTATGGGTTTAGTATTAAAGTTATTTAAGTTGTGGGTAGTTTTAATGTTATCGCAAATATATAGACAAGGATTATATGTGCTTATAAGTATGTCAATGTATGCTCTGCAGGGGTGTGGGATGCGGGGTAGTGAGATAAGAGGGACTACTATTATATGTATTCTGATACATCTGATAAGGAGCTGAAAATTCTCTCCTGGAATGTGCGGGGCCTAAATAATGCTGTGAAACGTTCTCTTGTACTAAGACAAATTAGAAAAAATGATCCTGATATTGTTTGTCTATTGGAGACTCACTTACACGGTGATAGAATACTCGCCCTTAAAAAAGCATGGGTAGGTAGGGCATACCACTCTACGTACACGACTAATTCTCGAGGGGTCTCTATATTGGTACATAAACGTCTCTGCTTCTCCTTGGAAAAAATTCAAGTGGATGCAGGGGGAAGGTTTGTACTGATGAAGGCTGTCATTAATTGGGTTCCGGTGATTCTGTTAGCTGTATATATACCCCCACCGTATAATGGTGAGGTGTTAAGGAAATGTGGAGAATTCATGGCATTGTTCCCAGATGTTCCAGCCATTTGTATAGGGGATTTTAATAATGTGATAAATGGAGAGGTGGACAGATGGCGAGAGAAAAATGCTGTAGTTGGCAACTCTAAGTCGGCTTTTTCTGCTCTGGTTGAGGAAATGGGGTTAGTAGATGTATGGCGTTTGAGGCACTCAGAAGATGTCCAATTCTCCTGCTTTTCTACATCACATAATGCATTTTTAAGAATTGATCTGGCTCTGCTGTCACACTCTCTGGTACCGCTGGTAAGGAGCGTGGAATATAGGGCTAGGGGAATTTCTGACCACTCGCCCCTCTGACTATCTATTGATTTTGCAATTGATAGAGGCCAGTCCTTTTGGAAATTAAATCCCTTCTGGCTCTCCTTGATGGGTACAGGAGCGACCTTGGTGACACAGTAGGAAGGCTTCTTTGTAGATAATCTGGTAACAGCAAGGCCACCTATAGTTTGGAACGCTTTTAAGGCTTTCCTAAGGGGGACATTAATTGCTGACATAGCTGAAATTAAAAAGTCGTCCAGACAAAAAGAACAGATATTAGAGAAAAAGTGTAAATCCTTAGAAGCACAATACATTGCGGACAAAACTGAGGTTGCAAGGGGAACATGGCAGTTGGCCCAGAGAGAGTGGGTAGAGTATGTATTTGAGAAATCCAAACGTATATTTCTGTTTTCTAAGCATGTACGACATGCAGAGGACGATAGAAATGGTAGCTAACAGGCTTATCTGACAAGGGTGGAGAGGGCAGATGCAGCAGTACCGGTTATCTGTAATGACAGTGGGTTTAAGAAGTATCTGATGCCTGATATTGTTGAGGTATTTCATAAATATTACACAAATACATATAAGTCACAGGTTAGATATGACATGGATACGTTACAGCAGTATTTGAATGGTATCTCCCTTCCTGTCCTCTCCGATGATAGTAGGGAGTTTTTGGACTCACCCTTTACTCTTGAAGAGATTGATATAGCTATTATGTCATTCCCTAAAGGTAAAGCCCCTGGAGTAGATGGAATCCCAATTTAATTATATAAAAAACACCGACCCTTTTTTGTGTCTAGGTTGTTGGATACATTCAGCGAGCTGGGTGAGATTGGCGCTCTTTCCCCTTCAATGGCAGAGGCAATAGTGGTGGTGCTGCCTAAGTCAGGGAAAGATTTGTTGTACCCTGAGTCCTACCGCCCAATTTCACTTTTGTCAAATGATGTTAAGATTCTAGCAAAATTACCGGCTTTGAGGTTAAGTAGAGTGGTGCTGGAATTAATTCATCTGGATCAGACGGGATTTATGCCAGGCAAGTCCACGTTTATCAATCTTAGAAGGCTGTATACTCTCCTGCAGGTGCGGTCACCCTCTTCTGAGAGTGAAGTTGTGGTGTCCTTGGACGCAGCCAAGGCGTTTGACTCGGTGGAGTGGCCATACCTGTGGGAGGTATTTTCCCTATTTGGAGTGGGCCCGGAATTTATAAAATGGGTTAAACTTTTGTATTCACATTCAGTGGCGCGGGTCTGTGTCAATGGGCATCTTTCTCAACAATTTCAATTAGAGCGGGGTACTAGACAGGGATGCCCGTTGTCTCCGGCCCTGTTTGCATTAGCAATAGAGCCGCTGGCCTGTAAGATCCGGCATGATAGAGAAATTGTGGGACTTAGATCAGAGCACAGAGAGGATAAGGTGGCATTATATGCAGATGATATGCTGTTGTTCCTTTCAGATCACGACACTTCCCTAAAACATTTGCTGCGGGTGGTTGATAGATTTGGGTTTTTTTCCGGCCTAAAAATTAATTGGGATAAATCTAGCGTGTTCCCTCTGGGATGGGAGTGTCCCGTGACAATGCCAGAAGGCTTACAGTTAAAATGGGCATCGAAATTCAAATACTTGGGAATATGGATCTCTAATACCCCCGCTGAATATGTAGAGCTTAATTTGCTGCCCCAGATCAAATACATTAAAGAAAAAACTCATGTATGGAAGAAGCTCCCACTTTCTGTCTCCGGTAGGATAAATTTAATTAAGATGATGGTGCAGCCAAAGTTTTTATATATACTCCAGCAGTCACCTGTATATATTCCACCCTCCATTTTCCCGATGCATTGATAGCTATTTGATTTCATTGGTTTGGGGAGGGGGAAGGGCTAAGGTCAAGCTCAGCTCGCTGTATAGATCCAGATCTTCTGGTGGATTTGCACTTCCTAACTTGAAATTATATTATTTTGCCTCTCAATTGGTCCACCTTAAGGCATGGGTTTCGGACCCCGATTACCATGAGCTACATTGGGTGTTGGTACACCAATTTAATTCTAATCACACACCCTTACAGTCACTGCTGGCGGGGCGGCTTGGTATGCGGGCTCCTCCGCTCCTGATTCAGGCAGTTAAGATGTGGACAATCTGTAATAAAATAATGAAACAAACTGACATTGATCCATATACTCCTATCTGGGGGGCAAAGAAATTTGAGAAGTTGAATACAGTGAAGAGGGCCAGGGAGTGGTCTCGGTTGGGTGTGGTGTCGGTAGGTCAGCTTTATGATACAAATGTACTTAAATCCTTCGAACAGTTGGTTGGGGAATTCTCTGTACCCAGAACAATGTTTTATTCTTACCTTCAGTTACGACACGCCCTAAACACACAATTTAAAGGGGAGACTTTGGTGTTTGGGGTGGATCCACTGAGGAAACAATTACAGGCCTTGGGTTATAGAGGTCTGATCTCTCGAATGTATTCATGTCTTCTGTATGAATCCACTGCAGATGATTTGGATGGTTTGAGGAATCAGTGGGAAATAGATATTGGCCCTTTATCAGACAAGGAGTGGGAAATGGTTACAGACAGTACTAAAGGTTATACTTCATCATTAAAATTTCAACAAATACAGGTGTTTATCTTACACAGGACCTACTTTACCCCTATTAAATTGGCAAAATTTCGCCCGGATGTTACCCCTAACTGTCCGAAATGCAATTCGATCAGTGCTAACTTTTGGCACCTTCTATGGGAGTGTTCATGTATACAAATCTTCTGGCGAAGGATCAGGAGATGTATTCAGGTTACTGGAATTGAAGTGTCTCTTAGTTCACCGGCCACTTGTCTCTTTGGGCTCCGATTGAAGGGGAAAGTTAATAAACTGACAAAAATGTACATTTCACAGTTATTGATGTTGGCTAAGGTCTGTATAGCGAGGCTGTGGTTGGCCCTGATGAGTCCCACGGTTAAAAACTGGAAGGCACTGGTCAATACCACCATAAGGTACGAGAGATTTGTTTATACTAGCAGACAGGCTCTGAAGGAATTTGAGAATATATTGTACAGATGGTTAGAGTCTCCATTCTATCCTATGTCATCTAGTACAGATGCTCTATCTACTTAAATGTATGGCTACCGCAGTTCTTATAATAAGTATCTGAGTCCATGTAATAAACCCTGCATGTGTAACATACTTATGTGTAAGCATTTACGATGTATGATCCTGAATGAATATAGCACATTTATTACTATTATGCTTTAATGTAATCTTGTAAATTTCGTCATTTAATTCCGATATGTATGCGATTGTTTTTCTTTTTGTTGTTTAGTATGTTTATATCTTAAAAAATTTCAATAAAAGTACTGGATTTAAAAAAAAGAAAATGACAATTAAACATTGTTTGATCTGGGAAACAAAGTTTGCTAAAGATATACATGACAATGTAATTGATTGTTTGAAACTACAAGGTAGTGTAGTTAAATCATTCTATTAATTCTCTATTTCCATTACATTTAAAATGTATTTTTCAGTTTATACAAATATATTTAAAATTAATATAATATTTGTTTCATTTTCTTGTTTTACCAGGTTTGCATTTACTTTTTCAGCATTTTTTTTAGCACTTTCTTCTCATCGCTATCCATGTCGCTCCTCTCTTATATAATTTTAGTGATATGAGCCTACAGTACATCAAGGCACCACACAGTGCTTCATGTTGACAATCAGCTACATATCTCTCAATGTTCTAGTTAGTAAAAAGAGTCAGCAAAATTCCACCATAACCATAAAAGTTAGTCATGGTTAGTGCTAGCTATTATTATTTTTACACTAAATACCGTCATGAGAGAAATTCTGAAAGGGTCAAATAGAAAATTGCTATTGCTATTGGGCTATTGTTGTTGTGAGGTTGAAAATATTCCCTAGAACCCTTCTTTAATATCTCAACCAAATCAGATTTACATTTATACTTAGAAAAGGAATGCATTACTTCTATTTCAAAGCAGTAAAAACTGATGAATATTAAACATTTGTATTGGTTTTATTTTGAATGATTAAATGTATTCCTCTAATTTATTAAACTAGTTTGACTGATTTGTGAGAAGATAATATGAACGTACTGTGTAGTAATGTGCTATTAATCTCCTAAATCTATGCATTCTGGCCAAAATAGTAAAATTGATATGGCCTACACATAGGTGCTAGTGTAAAGGAATATCTGTCAAACATGTTTTAAATTTTTCTGCATTGAGAATCTTTGTTGATTAAAGTCTGATGGTAGAAATCTCTGTACAATCTTTTTAACAGACACTTTGACCTCTTTGTTTCTCAGACTGTAAATGATCGGATTTAATCCTGGAGTTATAACAGTGTAGAAGACAGAGACAAATTTCTTTAGGTCAGAGGAATAATTTGAATGAGGACCAACGTACATAAATATCATGGTACCATAATAGATCAGTACCACAGTAAGGTGAGCTCCACATGTGGAGAAAGTTCTACGCCGGCTGTTGTTAGACTTAATATGAAAAACAGAGATCACAATGAACAAATAGGACACCAAAGTCAGCAATAAAGAAGAAAAGAGAACAACAAGTGATAAAATGAAAATTGAGATTTCTGTGGGGTAGATGTCACCACACGATAGCTCCAGGAGAGGTGGGATATCACAGAAAAAGTGATTTACTTGTCGGGACTCACAGAAATCTAACTGGGCGATAAGTAGAGCAGGAATCAATCCTGTCAGCACACCAGTTACCCAGGAGCCTGCAACTAGTTGGAAAGATGTACTAGTGTCCATTAGGCTGGAATAATACAGTGGTTTACAAATGGCCATGTAGAGATCATAAGCCATAACTAACAGCAAATAACACTCAGTGGCCCCAAATGTAACAAAGAAAAACAGTTGGGTCATGCATCCAGGAAATGAGATAGTATTACTTTTCAGCAATAGGTTGGCAAGCAGTTTGGGTACAATTGTCATTGTATACCATATCTCGAGAAAAGAGAGACTGGTGAGAAAAAAGTACATGGGTGTGTGAAGAGACTGGTCCATCGCCACTGCAGTCATGATAATAAGATTTCCAGTGACTGTCACTAGAAAAATAAGAAGGAATGCAATGAACAGATAGATGTTGGCTTCTGAATCACTTAAAAAGCCCAGAATGGTAAAGTAACTTCCACTGGTTTGGTTGGTAAATTGCATGGCACATCCATTCACAGAAACAGCAAAAGTGGGCATATGCAATGATCTGCAATTGAAAATACCATGTTATTTACTTTAAAATAATTTTAAACCCCTATTAAAACATACAATAGTACATACAGTAGTTCATCCAATGGTCCTCTACAAAGCTGCAAAGCCATGGCTGAGCTGTGCTGATGCTGTCTTTTGACATTGTGCACCTATTGTTGTGCTTTTGGCCAATTTATGCTAGATAGTAGATGGCTTAACACGTCAAATTTATCATTAAGCACATAGACCTGAATTATGACATATTGTTGTTTTTATTATTAAGGGCCTGATTCATTAAGGAAAGTTAAGCAAAAGTAAATAAGGGAAAACCATGTTGCAATGGAGGGGAAGGCAAATTTAAAATGTGATGGCAGATTTATATTTGGGATAGGTCATGTCCTAGATCAACTTTAAATTTCAGTGTAAAAATAAACTTTCAAGTATTTGTGTGCTATACGAAAAACAGTCATATTTTCCTTATGTGCAAAATAATAAACTAATCTGCACCCCTTACATTGCAATATGGTTTTGTCCAGAAAACTTGAGTAAGAAAACTTACTCAATTGTTTGCTTAACTTGCCTTAATGAATCAGGCCCTAAGTCACAGATGATTTCCATATACACAGTGCACACAGTCGCAGCATGCATTGCAATATAAATGTACTACGAAGCATGCAAAAAAACCACATCATTAATTGGGCAAATCAGTGATAAATAGAGTGCAATATTATATTGAAACAGGGGTGTTAAATTATCACATTCTATTTCCTCAAATATATGGAATAATACCTTCACTTTGTGCACAGCATTTCTGGAAGCATAAAGTGATTAAAGTAGTTATCTACAAATCTATCTCACAAAATTCACAAGATGCTTCATAGTCATTTTCCTTCACTGTCTATAATGCTCTTGTCCTTGCTTCATTTGCACTGTACAAACATACAAAATACTAGCAAACTAAACACTTAAATAATTGACACTGCATCAATAGAATTTAAACACCTTGATGCAATTTTTCTCTCTGTGCACTCAGACTGTCTTACCAACAAATTACCACAAAACCATAAAGCAGGAGGAAAAACTCAAAACAAATCTCACTGTCCCAAACTTAATTTTACAGCTTTTTACTAACCCATTAATATATAGATCTTACACATATTGGGGCTCATGCTAAGTTGAACGGAAACTGCTTTATTGGCATATAATATGCATTTTTACATCTGCGCATGCGCACAATTCATTAATTTTAATTGTTAATCTAATCATTAAAAGTTTCCCACTAGTTAGGGAGACATATGTGTGCTAAATCAAGTTTAATGATAAGAGATTGAATTGCATAAATCATATTTTCAACATGGACAGTTGTACAAATTGATATATAGTACAAACTGCTTTGGATAGATAATATACACAAATTACCTGCTCCCACAATGGGTCAATGCTTTTTAGCTATTTTACACTTTTCTATACTCTTTCACTTATTTTTATTTTAGATATTTCGCCTTCATGGACCAGTATGATCAACTGATCAACATCTTAAATTGGGAATTAATAAAATGATTTTATAATTGTGTTTTGGACTAGGAATGCTCTGGAGACCAATCTTATTTTATGTGGATGTGATACATGGGAAAGTAAATTTGTATATGCTTTGTGTGATTGTCTAGAAGCAAAAAGTGTTCAACTTTACATAAGCCCCATTATTGTTTCCTTGTACCTCTAAGCTACCATCACCATCTTATCCATAGATTGAACTGTGTTCTTTTCTCTTGTCCCTTATATGTCCACAGCCACATTTTGTATACTACATGAAATAATACTTTACCACTATGGGTATGAGTCATTAAGGAATGGAAAGCAAAAAAAGAAGTAACTTTGCTCCTGGACAAACCATGTTAGAATGCAAGGGGTGCAAATTAGTTTATTATTTTGAACATAAGTTAAACATGGGCTGTTTTTTTCAAGCAGCCCACAAATGCTTAAAAACTTTATCTTTACACTGAAATTTAAAGTTGACCTAGGACATGCCCTACCCCAACTATAAATCAGTCCCCACCTTTTAAATTTACCCTCCCCCTCCAATGCATCATGGTTTTGCCAAGTTATTTCTTAATTTTGCTTTACCTTAATGACTCAGGCCCTATGATCCCTATTCCTGAAATATGGAGACACTCTCATCAACAGGTCATTGTCACATGACAAAAAACAAATGTTTTACCAAGCTTAAAAAAGAGAACAAAATTGGAACCAGGAAACTATAAACCTGACTTCTTTTGTAAGTAAATTATATGTAAGGATTCTGAGAGATGCACTTTGGAAATTTAGAAATGATTTAATAATTCATTATCAGCATGGGGACCGACACAATATTAGGCAGGTGGTTTTAATTTTTTTGGCTGATTGGGGTATATATAAATGTAAAATTAAAAAGGGAACAATATTTGTATTGCAATGTGTCCACCTATAGGTTGTCATGAAAGTCACCAATTAATGACAATCCTTTTTTAATCACTCGTTAATGTCCTTGGCAAGAGAAATAATAATTTAAAATGATTGTTGCTTTTCAAAGAGCAGCATGTTTCACGCTTCTGGTGTGTAAAATCTGCACGAACTTATCTAATGTGAATATTCGTTCATATTAGAAGAACTAATGTTATGTGCCCAGTTGAAAATATGCAGGTGTAATAATATTACCAGGTTGCTGGACCCAAGGAAGGTTGACATATCAGATTAAGGCTATAATGAAGCTGTTTGATGAAGTACATCATACTGCACTACACTACACTAAGAGATAACATGTAGATACTACTCCTTGCATATATATTGAAACACATACATTTTAGTTATGTACTACTGAGCTATTTGTGAGGTACAGTAAGTATTGGGATGGTATGTAGAGATATGTGATACATTTCAGTAAGTTTAGAGTAACTATTCTGTTGACAGTGAAACATTTTACAACTGTTTCAGGAATAGAAAGCAGTCCCTTAGAATGTAGGGATTTATCAAATTTAACTAATTTTTTGCAAATATTGCTTCCCCAATTTGCATTGGAAAAATACCAGAAATTATTAGAAGATACATACCATTTGCTAACAGGCCCTACACATACCTAGTTTGCTAGTGATCACCATCATCACCTATTTTTATTAAAAATGAAACAAGAACCCCTCCCATTTGCACTGAGCATGCCCAGAAAACACACACATGTAGAGTTGCATGTATCTACACTTGCACCTGCTTCTGAATGTTAAGGTGGGATGGTGGAGGATAGGAGTGATCTAACATAGGGAAAGTACAGTAAAAGCTTTCATGCAAATGTGGCTCAGGTGGACCAGCAGGATGACACATATACGCCTGTCAAAAGCTGTTTCTGTTGTACTTGCTAGAGAGCAGGTGCAAATACACTCTGATGAAGATTACTGCTGCCAGAGCTATCTAGCTGCTTCTGATTGATTTATTGCGAATGCACCTCTGAAGCTGATTTATGCATTGATCATGCATATATTATACATCATACCTAGTAGCATATCCCAAATCTGTACAAACATTTTTCTTTTCAGCTTGCCAGGAAAGACACAGGTATGTATAGAATCAGAACCACAATAAACAGAGTGACTATGTGAGATACTTTAGATTATTTGATATCCAATGGCAATAAACAGCATCTCATGCTAAAGAAATGTTAAAATTAAAAGTGTTTTCAAAATTGCAGTCCCTTTTTCCATAACCAAAACAGTTTGCTGATCTCTACACATATATGTATTCAAATTAATTGTTATTGACTATAGAAAATTATTTTAAATTGTAACTATCAAAATGCTTTTTTTGGAAGCACTGAACTAAAAAAAAAAAAATAGCTGATACTTTATATATAATATTGCAAGATGGATTTAAATAACTATCAGTCTACGCTACTTACAATGAATCTTTTCAGAGCACTGCTTATGTTATTGTAACAGTTTGTTTTAAATGCCTGCCATATGACTGATGCAGAATAGATAAATCCATTACAATGTGTTATTTTTTGGTCTAGTAGTCCACTGACTTTTACCCAGTGAGTGTAGAGAAGAAATAAACAAACGGTACCTGGCTTCAGAATAATGATGGTCATGTAGGCAACCTCTCCTCTGAGTTAAGATTGTGGATGGGGTATATGAATGTTTTTCAAATCCTTTAGAGACAAGCCTGTGATTCCCAAATGATTAAGGATATCATGAGACAGAAAAATGTTTAAATTATAAATGATTTACAGTAAAAATTAATATAATTATCACCTTTGTTGCACTGCAATTTTTGTCAGGAATTCGATTTGCTTCACTACCATCAATCTTTTTGCAATTATAGGGAAAATATGGGAAAAGTATTTTTCTAAAAAATTAGCTTTTTCATTGTCTTTGCCTTAACTACTTTCACAAAATCATTCTCAATTTTTCTCCAATCATAGCGGTAGAGATAGTATAATGTATCCGCTTGTAAGATATTTAGTCCAATAGTATCCAGTAATAATGAGTAAATAGTACTCTACTTATCGAGGTGTATAATACCATCTATTAGAATATCTCCACTGACGTGTTTCATTCTCTCGCAAGGCAGACTTTTTCAAAGATCTTTGAAAAACTACCTTGCGAGCGGACTAAATGCGTCAGTTAATCTAAATCTAGATCGATCATTAGGCTGTAAGAAATCTACAGGGGAGGTGTTTTTCCCTAAACAGCCGGAGTTTTCATCATACAACATCAAGATAGTTGAACACTTAGAACACACAGCGTCCATGCGATATCTCGTGGTTCACTTAGGATTCCCGTCTGCAGATTTGTGAACAGCACCAGCATTACGTGCAAGTTGTCGGGTGAGATTGTTTCTGCATTTACTGCTGCTTTGAACTTTTCAGACTTTGATTTAACCATATAAGTCCAGGATTTAAGCCTTCAACACAAAGTATAGTGGCCACACACTGTGCTGCTTTATATTCCTAAGTGAGGATATATTTTTCTAATTCATATATTCTCTTATTACACGATTTTCTGCTTATTTTGATGGTATACCTCTATTTAGAGGTTATATATACAACTACAATCAGTGTATGTGGGTTATATTTAATTTTTGTTTTTTAACTAATTTATAACGAAGTTCACATCTGTCACTACTATTATTATTTTTATTTTCAATATATAAATGTTTTAATTGTTTGGTTTGTTATCTTGGCGCACCCCATTTGTTTTTCTTTATCCTTGTCTCGCACAAGATTTGGAACCCTTGAGGGGGGTTGCGACATACAACCAAATATTTATTTTTAATTTTATCTAATATCTTTTTGGAGTGCTCAAGTTGCCGTAGTTTTTTAACATTATTAAACCATGTCTGCTCGTGCTGCATCTTTAATCTCCTTCTCAACTCTGGATACCTCCCTCTCATCCCTGAAGAACTGCCAAACTTATGTAGACACAGGAATGCATATTACAACTGGAGTGACATTACATCTGCTTCAGACAGACTGTGACATGGAACATGTGGGCAACATGGAATCCGTCATGTTAGAATACGCTGCATTGAGCAGAGATTTAAACCAATATATAGATGCAGTTGAGGAGACCGTACTTAAATAAAAAACGTGAACCACCAGATGAGATCCCGGATTTAAGAGGGCTTGTACACGAGAGATACACTGCGCTTCAGAAGAATAATACAGAGGAGACGCTCAGGCAGTATAATAAATATGCCCAGCTTAAAGAACAGCTAAGACACCTGAGAAAACATATGGGTGTGTCACCGGCCCCTGCAGACAAAGATTTGGAAGATGAAGACAAGGAAATCGCAGTCACCCAGAGCACACGGCCGGTAGAGTGAAACTGTGAATGGCTCATTAAATCAGTTATGGTTCCTTTGATTGCCCCACCTGTTACTTGGATAACTGTGATAATTCTACAGCTAATACATGGCTACATGGCAATAAGCGCTGACCCCCCCCCCCCCCCCCCCCCCCCCGGGATGCGTGCCTTTATCAGACCAAGACCAATCCAGGGTGCTGGCGGGTTGGAGATGGTGAACCCACTGAAAAACAAAGTATGTGGTCACACGTACAAGAGAGAAGCAAATGAAAACAAACTTTAGCACTTATAGCACATGTAGGTAACATTGGACCTACAAGATGGAATTGTCCTTAGGACCCTTCCACCCACTATTATAATAAACCTTGAAAAGGAAATGCACACTTTAACAAACCAAGCACTTCAGCAACAAGGAGTGACACTTTTGTGGCTGAAGTACTTGGTTTGTTTGGGCTGCCCACAAAACAAGGTTACAATGGACTTAAGGCAGCTAAGGTAACAGTGCTGTGAATGAACTCTACAGTGGCAAGATGTTGTTGTCATCATCTTCAGCCTCATCCTCACCCTCATCAGGGTGTACATCATCCTAACACAATATTAATTCAACCGCGCAGGAAATCACCATTACGTCTCTGTAACATAAATGTCAAAAACAAAAATGTAATAAAAAAGAAAAAAACATGTTTAATAAAGGTGAGACTTTACTGTAGAAAAACATAAAATTGCCACCATGTCATTTTGCCTAAATATTAATAAGCATTCCAGCATCAGCTAGCTTCTTTCTCTTAGCTAGATCCCAGCACCTGCAATCTACTTTGTCATCATCCTCACCCTCATCAGTTTGTATATCATTATCACTAAATACTAATTAATCCCGGCTGGAATCCACCATTACAGAAGTCTCTGTACATTGATCTAAATGCCAGTAAAGGCCTTCCTTCTAAAGAATTGCCCAAAAATCGTGACAGCTCTGTCGTAAAATGAACTACAAATTCCACGGGTAAGGCCATTACTGGCATTTACATCAAAGTACAGAAACTTCTGTAATGGTGGATTCCAGCGGGAATGAATTAGTATTTTGTGATGATGTACACACTGATTAGGGTGAAGATGATAGCAGTGTAGATTGCAGGTTCTGGGATCTAGTTGAGAGAAGAGAGCTAGCTGATGCTGGTATGCTTGTTAATATTTTGGGTAGAATGGCATGTTGGCAATTTTATGTTTTTCTACAGCAAACTTTCACCTTTATTAGAGAGGTGTTTTTTTCTTTCAAAAGGTACAAGCTTTTTTTTTTCCCATTTTTTTGTAAAACCACTTAAAACCACTGTGCACTTGAAAATAGGCTTTAGCACATGACGTAAAGGAATTAGTATCATCATGACTGAGACTGGAGAGTGACAAGAACAATATTACTGAAGACTGGAGAGTGACAAGAACAATTTGACTGGAGACTAAAGAGTGACAAGGACCCTGCCACCCTTCTTGTTTCTGTATGAGCTTTGGCACATTAGAATGTCACTGGAGACTTTTAAAAACACTGCCTAATATTTGAATTTCTGTTTCAGCACTATACAATGTCACCTCTCGTATTTCTGGATGACCTATGGCACAGTCCAATCTGACTGCAAATTTTGAAGTACACTGACAAACCCTATTATTTCTATTTCAGCAATGATAATTAGCAAGGGAGCAATGCCACGTAGACTGTAGTCTGGCAACAACACTGGGATCTCTCCTGTTTCTGTGTAAGCTATAATAACACAGTACAATGCGACTGCAGAAGAACAGCTTGGTACTCAGATTGGCGCAGTTCGGGTGGACTCGGTTCTCAGAGAACCGAGCTCGAGCATCTTTTCTTAACATATATACATAATATATAAATAAGCTTAACACATAACTGTGAATCCAGGTGGACAAAAAGTCTAAAATGTCCATCATATTCCATGATTTGTGAGAAACGATACACAGAAATGGTGATGTCAAAATAACCCTTTGTTGACTTTTTTTAGTTAAAAAACATAGGACAATCCCATTAATTTCTCAATAATTTAATTAAGTGAATGTAATAAAGTCGTTTTTCTGAGTAGAGAGATACCAAAAATGTGTATATTTATAAAATATTAGATGTTTTTATATTTAAAATTTTGTGAAAGAGACCACAGTAGATCTCTTCTGTTTCCAGCACTTATATATCCAAAAGCAAACTGGATCTAATAGAAAGAAATTACCGTTAGCCTCTCTAATAACTTATGATCTCTGGAGAATCAAGCCAACTATAGTGCATGCAAAGTAAAAAAGCCAGTCTAGTAAAAGGTGTTTACATCCCTTCTGGTGCTTATTCTTCCTGGATATTTCTGGGGTGATGTATTTGTGGAAGTTACTGTTATTGATTGTGACATGAGCTATGACTTATCAAAAGCCTGGCCTATTTTATCCTTCATCTTCATTTCTGTTTTGAGCATGCTTGGTACATACAGAAGCAGTCTTGTCTTGCCTATTTTTGAATTTTACCTCCAACAATTGATTAGCATGCCCTTACCATACCGATATCGGTATTTAAATTACCAGGGAATACATTGGTTGTTATCTTAACTGATACATTTTTACAACACACTGGTGTAAAAAATTTTTTTTCTCTACTTCTCGTTAGTGCTATCATCTATTTAAGGGTGCTTATACTCAGGCATCTCAACTGGTGCACTGACTGGTGCAGAAAACAATCTTTTTTTTCTGCTGTTTTCCTCCTGTTGTCACTATCACTAGACTGTCCAGACAATCTAATTAAAGCCCTAACTCTAATGCAAAGGCACAATATCAATTTATTGTATTGACTGTCAGGTATTTACAGCCAGCAAATCAGAGGGGTAAAAGCATAATGGACATATTCAGTTTAGGATAACCCTTACAGTTATATCATTCCGCTAATACACACCTTTTGACATGTATTAATGGTGAATACTGATTTTACTTCCTCTTTAAAATCATCTGTGGAAGGAGCAATTTGTAGGCTAAACTTATATTCATGAGGACACCCCCTTTCAAGGCACCCTCAGTAGAACCCGGAACCCAACAGTCCTCTTCTGAGTGGAGTATGCACATGCTCAGAAGAGACCCCAGCTCTGCCCTTTTCAGTCCAGAATGGGGGGCCAGGCTGGTAACAGATGCATCGATGAGCCCCTACCCAAACATTGCTATGGGGCCTGCTATGCAGAGGTCCCCCCTTGATTTGGTGCATAGTATTTTAAATAAAAGATTCATATTATTGACAATTAGATATCACTACACTTATTAACATTTATTTATATAGTACCATCACAGTGTTGTTCAGAGAATATTTAATCATTCACATCAGTCCCTGTCCCCGTGGAGCCTGCAGTCTGAATTTTGTTCAACACAATCAATCACATTAGGGTCCACTTTTGTCAGTAGCCAAATATGTATATTTTGATGTTTGTAGTTCTAGAATTTTGTTGTTTTTGTATCTATGTAATTTTGAAGTTTGTTCAAACCTCCTATTTTTCTGAAAGTGTCTTGCACATTTAGATTGCCAGGGTTGTGGCATAGATCCAAGAAGTCTAGTTTTAACAACAGCTGTTACACAATCAAGAACACATGAAAGTGAAGTGTTATAGAGGAAAACAGCCAGGTTAGGGCAAGTAAGGGAGGATATGCGACAAAGAAGTGCAGGGGAGAAAGTGTCAGGATTCCTAGCATGAACTCCGGAGAGATTGATAAGATAAATAAAGTGTCTTTATTCAAAGGTAGTAAATGATAACGGCAACACAGTTCCAGGCAGCAGATATAACAAAAGAATTAGGAATATGGTTGAGCAACTCAGGAAGTCACGAATGGTAAACAGTTCGTAGAAGTAATACAAAGAAGCCATATACCAGACCTAGCTCAGTGGCAAAAGAAGCAGAGAAGACTGGAGACACAGAAGGTACCACAGTATCAGGATACCTGGTATACTCAGGAGGCACAAGGCACCAGGCAAGGGGTGCTGTATGAACCACACTTGGCCGGATACCTGTTTTACTCATGAGGCACGAGGTACTGGATGGACCACAGTAGACAGGGTTCGAGGTCTTGCCAGGAAGCACGAGGCACTGGATAAATCTGTGGGTGTAAGAATAGAGAAGGGTCAAACAAGCCAAAGGGTCAAAGCCAGGAGAGCAACGAATGTACCAAGGAATGAGCTGGAGCGTAGTCAAGAACTAAGCCTTGATCTGGGTCAGTAGATAAACAGGTTTGCCGAGGAACAAACAGGGGTAAATACGGGAACAAGACACAGAATACTCTGGAGAATCAGCAGCATGCAAAGACAACAATAAACTGCCACAGATTACTGGGAGAAGCAGACTTATAAAGGCAGCGAACAGGTGTGGGTGCTGATTGGGGAATGAGGTAACTCCTGCTAGTGAGGTGGTGTGTGTAATGACCCTACAGCAGTATCTCTATTGGTAGAGAGGTACTGCAGGCCAGATTCAGATAATGACAAATTTGACAACATAGTTTTAGCAGACAGGAGCTGCAGGAGGCAAACAGCATTCCCATGGTAGATGCTGCAGTGCAACTGGAGGCAGATCCTTACAGAAAGTATCAGGATCATGGCATTAGGGTGAGGGTAACCTTGGGAGATGGAGCAGGAATGAGGGAGAGTGAGCCTGAAGGAAAGAAGGTGAAGGTCAAAGAGGAGGAATGGGGAGTTCATGAAGTCAGAGATGTCACAGTGATGACTGAAGACTAGGGAATGGCCACTAGAGTGAGAGAGCGACAAGGTTCACTGAGAGAATTGAAGATATGATGATAAACAGTTTGACTCCACAGGGTCAGTGGGGGAATCAACAGGGATGTTGATGACCTCAAGATGTGTGTAGCATAGTCATTTAGGAATTGGGAGGGAGGGCCAGGTAGCCAGTAAATAACTGCAACATAGAGGTGAACATTGTTAATGAGAGAAGGAAGAGTTTGAGAGAAAAGGCGGCATTTGGGAAGAGGGGGTAATAGCAGTGGCAGGAAGGCAATGTTAAAACACTGAAATGAAGCAGAGGTAATGAAACAATGATAGCATGTGTCAAACAAGAGAAGTGGTAGGTAAGCAAGTAGCAAAAGAGTAGTGGAAAAATGCAATGAAACTATTGACTCTAGGAGATCACTAATGTAAAGGCAATAAAAAGAAAGCAGAGTTAATGGTGGAAATAAAGGTGATGTGAGCAAGAGACAGTGAGAGCTATGACAAAGCAATGGCTATGCATGTAATACAGAGTAACCTAGGAGGCAGAAGCATAAAATTAACAAGTCCAGTTGAATAAACAGTAAAATATGCAGTTAAAGGTTGTCCAAATGAATAACAGTCCAATAAAGTATGAATTTCAGAGGAGGTGATGGGTACAAGGGCTGGCTGCCTGGGGGGCAGGTGGACATTTGAACCCCTGCCCGATCCCCTGGTGGTCTACCTTGGGCTGGGTCACTGGGCTACCTAAATTTCATTTCCTTTAAAATGCTGCTAATAGGCTGCTGAGATGAGTCACTCTCTCCGGGCTTAATACACATAGATACTGTGTGTATATCACGTCATCACGCACCGCCCGACATTCAGAGAGGAGCGGTGCAGAGAGGAGCAGGTAAGAAAGAAGACAGAAGACAAAAAGAGAAGAAAAGAAGAGTAGAGAAGAGAACAAGCCAATAAGAAGGTAAGAAAGGGAATGGAGGCATGGGGGGGAGCAGCATGCCAGGTAGTGATGAAGGGAGGGAGGAAGCAGCATGACACAGAGTGCTGGAAGAGGAGGAGAGAAGCAGTATGGCACAGAGTGATGAAGAGGGGGTGGGAGTAGCATGACAGAGTGATGAAGGTGGGGGTGCATGGGGAAGCAGCATTGGACAGAGTGATAAAATGAGGAGGGGAGCAGCCTGGCACAGAGTGATGAAAGGGGGGAGCAGCATGACAGAGTGTTAAAAGGGAGGTGGAAGCAGCATGACACAGAGTGATGAAAAGGGGGGGGGAGCAGCATGGCACAGAGTGAAGGGGAGAGTGGGATGGCACAGTGTGATGCTGGTGGGGGCAGGGTGGCACAGGGTGATGAAGGGGGAACAAAAACAGCATGGTACAGAGTGATGAAGGGAGAGCAAAGGCATGGTGGCACAAGGTGATGAAGGGGGGAAACACAAGCAGCATGAAACAGGGTGATGAAGGGGGCAGCAAAAGCAGCATGGCACAGGGTGATGAAGGGGGGCAGGAGAAGGGGGGAGCAAAAGCAGCATGGCACAGGATGATGAAGGGGAGCCAGGAGAAGGGGAAGCAAAAGCAGCATGGCATATGGTGATGAAGGGGGGCAGGTGAAGGGGGGGAGCAAAAGCAGCAAGGAGGGCACAGTGTGATCATAAGGGGGCATAGCATGGTGATGAAGGGGCACAGCATGTGTGTGTGTGTGTGTGTGTGTGTGTGAGGTAGGTGGTGGCTAATTAATGGGTGCTATTTTGTTTGTGGGGTGATGGTGGGGCAATTTCATTTTATAGTGGGGATCATTAATTTAAGATGGGGTGGTTTGGGGGCTATTAATTGAACATGGTGGCTGAGTTTGAGGAGCATGAGGTTTATTTATTAAAAGTGAATATGAATTATTTAATGACAGTGACGGTTGCGGGAAATAGGTGTATTTATTATAAGTAAATGCGATTCATTTATTGCAGGGGCTGTCTGGAGGGAGGGAAATAGGTTTATTAAATGTGAATACTATTACTTTAATGTTGATGCTGGAGGAAGGCCTAAGTATTAATTGTGGGTCCTATTGATTTAAAGCCGGGGCTGGTTGAAATTTTCTAAATGTACACATTATTTTTTCCAAATAGGGCCCCCAACATTCCAAGATCCAGACAAGCTGCAACTAAAGAAACCAGCAGCCACAGGTGGTGAAAGTGACAAGAACAGGTAGGAGAGAGCAGGATAGTCTGACATATGTTCTGACTGTAGTGGGACAATCCCGATTTTTTTAATCACTCTAAGCCCCCCAACCAGCTCCAACATTAAATCAATAGCATTCACATTTAACAAATAGGCTTATTTCTCCTAATGACCCCCAACACTACATTGTTAGCACCACCAACACATCAATAAATACCATGGCAATACATTATTAGTACCCCAATTACAGCAATAAATACCTCCCGACATATACACTTATACTACATCAATACCCACTCACACTACAGCAATCGACAATACCCCTACGCTTACCAGCAAAACTCCCACATTACAGCAATCATGAATACCCTCTCAAATTACAGCAACTAGCATTACCCCCACATTACAGCAATACCTTCTCCCACTTATTAACAATACTAACCCCCAAACACACTACATCACTACAACCACCACCACGCCACCCCCACACTACAACAATGCCACCAATTATACGGGCGCCACTGTAGGGAACCAATGTTCTGCTTTTTTCAAATCTCCCACAAAATTGCAACAACAGAGTAGCTACACACATATAATTAGATTGGATGGTTGGTAGGCTTTGAGGAACAGGTGAGTTTTAAGTGCCCATTTGAAGGAGCACAGATTAGGAGAGAGACGGATGGAGTGAGGGAGGTCATTCCAGTGAAGTGGGCCGAACGGGTGAAGTCTTGGATTCTGGAGTGGGAAGAGATGATCAGAGTGGTGGAACGGGCAGGAGTGTGAATGGAGAGGAGGTTAGATATATAGGGGCAGTAGACTGGGAGAGAGCCTTGTACGTGATGGTAAGGAGTTTGAAAAGAGTTTGAATTGATGTAGCTGCACAACACAATGAAACCCTATGCACAACCAGCACCTTCCTTAGCCCTTATACCTAATACAGGAAATAGTTCTCCCAGGTGCATTATGGTTTAACAGGCACTTTTTGTAACCCCAGAACAGTTAGTAAATTTAAGTGGGATTTACTATGAATATTTAAGAGAGTTGTCCACTTTTATTTTGCTATATACCCCCAGCAGTACGTTGGTGGTGGTTCCTTACCAGGGAATACCGCTGTGTGTTGACTTCAGCAGGGTCCTATTGCTTACAGTCAGTGGGGATCTCTTCAGGTCAGGCTACAAATTACAGCTAGAAGAGCACAGTGGCCTTCCATTGAGGAGCTAGCTATCACATCTAGCCATGCATTGGATCTTTACACAGTGACCACTAATTAGTAAGTAAACGCAGACTGAGGTCTCATGGGGAAAAAGGAGTATCTAAGAAATATGTATGATACCGAGAAAGCCTTAAACTTGTTAAAGATATTCTTAAAGCCACATGGAAAAAAATGTGTTTCTAGAACATCACTTGCTGTATAGCCTGACAGGAGAAAAAGTTTGCTTCTTTATTTTCTGTCACTTTAAGATTGAATGCATGACGGTCGGGCAGACATGCTTCCTATGGCATTACCCCAGCGCTCCACAGTATATTCCCACCAGGAGAGCTGGCGAACCCATCTCACTCACCATCTCCCAGACCGCATGGCACAGTCTAACATTTACTGCACCATCTACCCTGCTGGGCTGACATTTCCGAGGATCCACAGCTGTCTCAGAGGGAGCAGTGGACAGAAGGAAGGAAGGAGATGAGAATAAGAAGGGGGAGGGGGAGCAGCCCAGAGCTGCTCTGCGCAGCAAATGTAGTAAGGTGGCTGGTACCTGGGGAGGAACCAGCCACCAGGTAGCCAGTCATTGTTGGAGCCGGCCACCAATAGGCTAGGGCCTGCCCCATTAGCTTGCCCGCACATACTCACGCCGGGACCCGGCGTGGCAGTCTTGTCCCGGAAGATAGTAATGCCAATCCGCCCCTGCTTAGCCATCCAGCCATCGGCCATCGGCCCTTCTGGCATTTGCCAGAAGAGCCAGATGGCCAGTCCGGCCCTGGTGTGTATATATATATATATATATATATATATATATATATATACACAGGGCCGGACTGGGACTAAAAATCAGCCCTTGCATTTAAAACACACAGGCCCACCTGCTGTGGGCTCCATGCACAATATTGTTGCACACTGAAGTGGCATTGCTGGTGCAGTCCAAAATGAAAAATCAGCACAAACTTGTGTATCACACTTTGTCTTCTGCCCACCCTGATCAATTCCCTTGTTGTGTAAATCACCTGGAGCACAGTGAAAATGCACAAAACTATAATGTTTTAAAATAAATTTTATATATATATATATATATATATATATATATATATATATATAAAAAAACACTGCTCCTCACCTTTATACACAAAAAAAATAGGTCAAACATTTATAAATGGCTCTTTTGTGTGATGAAGATGAGGAGTGGAGTAGGATCCTGTAGACAAATTATGACCAAAGACAACGCGTGTTCGTCATTGCCATGCAAATCTTACTCCTCAGCAAATTGCCGTAACAGAGAAAACAATCAAATAATGAACAAGACAGAGATAATATCATGACAACGCCTAGAAAGTAGGCGAACAAAATGCCACGCCATTATTGATATCGGTAACTTTAATTAAACAAATATTATTGCTTATAACTGTGGTCACATGAACAGTATTTGTGAATTTTGCCCTTCGGACAAATGCCAGAACTGTCAGATGGCCAGTCCGGTCCTGTGCATATATATATATGTATATATATATATATATATATATATATATATATATGTATGTATGTATATATATATATATATATATATATATATATATATATATATGCAGGAGGAACGGGATCATACCTGAACTGCTCGGACCCCTTCAGGCAACCGCTATGGCCCTTGAGGAGCGATGCACCACTTGATACCCCAGGCGACCAGGACCCAGGCCCCCCTCACCTGCCCTACCATGGGACCATGTATCACTGGCCACCAGATGGGGAGGCGGTGTGGAAAGCACTGTACACGAGCTTGCAGGGTCCTTGCGGAACCCAGCAACAACAACTAAATGGGGGTGGTGTCTGGTTCGGCCTGGCAGATGGGGGTGGGGGAGAGACCTGAGCCCCAACCTGCTGGGCAACCAGGGCCTCCCCATGGCCTCAGGAATAAGAATATTTAGGGTAGGGTAGTGGTGCTGAAGGCCACACTACTCTGCTGTAAGTTGTGGTGTATGGAGACTAGTGTTCCTCACCTCGGCAGGGGGAGCCAACCCCACTGGCTCATGGCCGGTGCGGGTCTCCATCCGGCAGGTGCTTTGAACTACTGGTGGAGCCCAAGCCTGACTAACGCTTCGGGCTGTGTCGGCATAATGGTCGCCGAACCGGAAATGACCTCTTTCACTTCCAGCGAGATGCAAACTCCGAAGCCCTTGGGCCGCACTGGGAGTCTGGGGACCCAGGAGGGTGAGCGCTCCTGGGAGCTCAGGCACAGCCATGCCGAGTTACAGGAAGGGAGTAGTAGGTGGTGGGGAGGCCTGGCAAGTGAGGCAATGGAGCAGCCGCTAGGGCTCTCTATTAGAATTGGGGACTAGGGAGAAAATTACGAGAGATGAAGGAAAACGTGAAAAATAATCAGGGATGCTGGTATTCCGAAAAAATAGGGGGGGGGGGGTGAGATTAATATGTTGGAAGGGAATTGAATAAGGCTATGAGGGGTAGAAAGAGGAAGCACACCTGACACAAGACAATTACAAGGGAAAACTAAGGCAAAAAGAAATACAGGGGCAGACAAGGTAAAGAAGAAGATTAAAAAAAAGATACACTAGGGACAGGCAAGAGAAGGCACAGAGAGTTCTTATCACACAATGTCCTGAATCCTAGAAGCAAATTCCTCCTTCACCCAGTACTATTATAAATTGACACTTGGGGCTAGATTTACTAAGCTGCGGGTTTGAAAAAGTGGGGAGGTTGCCTATAGCAACCAATCAGATTCTAGCTGTAATTTTGTAGAAGGTACTAAATAAATGAAAGCTAGAATCTGATTGGTTGCTATAGGCAACATCCCCACTTTTTCAAACCCGCAGCTTAGTAAATCTAGCCCCCGGTCCTCCCCCAGTGACACTACCAGTGGGTGTACCCCCCATCCCTTGCCTGATTTTTAAACCTTTAGAGAGGTGTAACTTAGTTATGAGTACAACCTCAGCTTATAGTTTCCCTCATGCTTTATTTAGCCCTTAGTTCTTATTGTAGGTACAATAATAATTACAAATATCCTGACTTACTGTATGTATTTAATGTAAAAAAATTAAATAAAAATATTTTTTAAAAACACTTTTTTTTTTAATGATTATAGTATTATGAGGTGATAATTTATTTTATCATTTTATTCTTACATATGTTCTGATGGGACTTTATATTAAAAAAAACCAAAAAAACCTGTTGCACCAGATTATTTTAACTTGTCTTAAATCAATCATGTCAGATCTACTTCCTTTTAGGACAAATCAAACTGTTCTTGTGTTCTGTTTCTATTTTAGGGAGGTGCTGAAATACAAAAAGTGTACAAACAAAAGAAAAAATAGATATGTACTGGAAAATGGTGCACTAGTCTTGGAATTGGATGTATACTTTAAGTTATAAAGAATTTGCAATCTATGTGTCACTTTTTTTGGAATAACTTAAAGTATGCATCCAATTTCCAGGATAGTGCACCGTTTTCCAATACAAATCTCTTTTCTTTTGTGTCGGGACTTTATATTGCACGTATGCGAATCCTGCAGCCTGTTGTACTGTTAACATACGACAGGCACTGTTTAGGCAGAGCGCACTTATGCACAGATTCAAATGGAAACATATCTTGAGATCCACTTTAAATCTCGATGCACCTTGTGTGCAGGTTATGTTCGAACATGAATCAGGCCCACTATGCATTAGGTAGGCAATATATGGCACTGTTATTTTGTTTTTGGAGTAAAAAAGAAACCAAATAAACAATAACATAAGCACCAGATGAAGTTCACTAGATACTATATGTACAGGCAATCATTCATTGTTAACTTGCAGTACAAAACATTGCATCACTGTCTCATAGTAAGCAATGATCAGTGTATCATTGCAGTTGTTTCACATAGTAAGTTAGATCAATTGTGTTTGCTTTGATCATTAATTAAATCTCTTGTTAGTTCTTCCCTAATTAGGATGTTAGTTCTTTCCTAATTAGAAGACAACACAAGAACTCCCGATAGAGATGCCATAGTTTGAAACAATTACTACATCTGTTCCTCTATTGCTTGTTTGTAAGACAAGTCTAAATTAATGCCGTGAGGACATAATGTGTTGTGGGCCAATTAGCAATCTCACAGAGCTGTTACAATGTAGATTTGCTTGAATTAACTTTTCACATATCTACATTCTGTAATTCATGTTTATGGTCAACTTATAATGCTATGCCTACACAAATAAGTCCATACAAATCATTGCTGACATTATCTTGCTAAATGATTTATTTTCTAGAGAGACCAGCATATATATTCCTTTTGTCTAATATTTTTTTAATGATATATCGAATGCATGAAATATTACAAAATATATTTCTGTATGGTGTTGTTCCCACATTGACTTGATTGTATAATTCCAAGATATGGAAAAGGGTTTATGACTTCAGTGGTTAGACTGCTATAGCAAACAAGAGATGTTGTGGAATTGATGGCGAATTAGTGGCCCTACATAAATAAATGGTGATGATGATATTAAACATTGTGGGGATGGAGTAGAGGCATCACCAGTAGCATACAGGTCAGGTTTACACTTACAATGTCCGGGTCAGACTCATAATCACAAGAAAAGTTTGTTAACATTTATGTTGATGCATTCACATGTTTGATTTAAATAAAAACAAATATCTCAACAATAAAGCAGATATAAGCGGCCTTATCATATATGAATAAAAAAATAGCAATATTAATAATAATAATAATAACTGATTACCCTCACCTATACAACCCTCTACAATGCCTCTCCCTTCCACTACTCTGACCTTATCAAGAAATACTCTCTTATGTGCCCACTATGTTATGCTGGAAAGCTTCGACTCTCCTACCCTCCCTCCCCTACTATAACCCCCTCACTGCCGTCAGCTATTAACCTTTGGAACTCTCTGCCCGCCTGACCAGATTCTGCCATAAGCTCCAATATTTTAGGCACTTCCTTAACACCTCTTAACATATGCCTACTCTGCCTACACCCTAAATTAACTTCTTCCACCTGCCCCATCTGTAATGCCTGCGGGGAACAGGACAGATGCACACAGATGAACTTACCTTACAAACGATGGTCACCTCCCGTCCACTTCCGATGCACCCCAGCCGCTGTCCTATCCCAGCAGACCAGCAACCGAACCTCTGTCACCTCCAACCACTTCCCTCTGAGGAAGAAACAGAAAGTACGGCCGTGCCTACCAGGAAAGGGATGTCCGAGACCCGGCAATGAGCAGAGACACTCTAGTCAAGCTCGCTTGCAGCCACCTCGTGTTTACTCTTGCCAGGGGTGCAGGACTACGGGTACTTGAGACCAGGAACAGTCCCGCCTCAAGTACCCCACTTACCTTTCAGTGAGGGCCTAACCGAAAGAAGAAATAAAGCGTTCTACTCACCGGGCACTCCAACTTCCAGTCCCTGCTCTCCTGCTCCTTCCAGACACCTATGGACGACAGGTAACACACAGCCTCCCTCTACTCTACCAGTGAGGCTAGGATGTACACCCACAGAACTGCACTAACTAACAACAGACGACCCGACCCTAATAACTATGTAATGGCCGGGAACGCAACTTAACTAACTGGGTGTAGTGTACTACCTGAACCTTCTTCCTTTACTGTACGGGGAACACCAGCCAGTGTTCACAGTCTATTCGGGAGGACTGTTCCTAACACCCTCACCCAGGTTGTACCGAGAAGACTGTCTTCTCGCTATGGGGTCACCCACGGAATCCTAAGGACCAGTCGCACAGGGCACGAAAGAGGCTCACTGGAACAGCACACCACCGGAGTGTGAACTGCCGCACGGAACCGCCAGTCGTCACTGTCGGAACTCGAAACGACTGCCTTCACTCAAGCGGAACACCTGTCCCAGTCTGGAACCACCAAAGAACCTGCCGGAACTGAGGACTGGAACACCCAAATAGAAATATGGGCCGCACCTGGAACTCAAATGAGCTGTGCCGCACTGCCAGGGAGATACTCAGTCACTACCTCTGGAAACCAGCGTAACCCCAGGGACCTATGGGACGGGAAAACTACTGTGTGTTCTTCCCTGGCTATGTGTATGCTCTTAACTACACCTTGTCCACACAGTACAGGTTATTGCAGGAAAACAGCAGGTAACAAGAGCCTACCTTTAATGGGGGCCTGACGTCTTAAACCTGTAAAGAAATACACACTGCACACCAAAATACAAAGCACAATGCAATATTCACTGCACAGGTGGAATAATTCCCTGCTTCTGTACCTGGAAGCGATCACATAGAACACACACCTTAGTACACACCACACATGGGACCGCACCCTACTCTCTCAGGGTTCTCATGCCACTGCATACAGCACCTGGTGCCATCTTTTCCAAGGGCCTCTCTGCCCAGCTGACTACAGAGCCTTGTGCCCTGACTATGGTCCTTAGCTCCCTCTCTGCCTTGGGCTCTGAGACCACTAACTAGGGCCTTGTGCCCTTCTACCTAAGGGCTTTAAGCCCCTACCTAGGGCCTTGTGCCCTGTCACACTGTGGGCCTAGCCCACCCTCACTAGGCCTTGCGGCCTACCTAACTATGGGCACTAGCCCACTACCTAGGGCCTTGTGCCCTTTGACTATAATAGGCTGATAGCCCCCTAACTAACTACAAGAACCTTGTGCCCAGTTGCCCTGGGCCTTGTGCCCCTAACTTGTGGCCATGGGCCTAGCGCCCGACTGTGCCCACGGGCCTTGTGCCTGACCTAAGTTGAATAAACTTACCTGCTCTGTGCAGGATACTCAACTTGCCCCGCAGTCTTCTTTCTCCGGATCTTCTAGACCCTCCAGCCGGCGACGCCTCTTCTCCTGTTCGGCGCGGTGTTTCCAGCAGTCTTCTGGGCAGGGGTGCTCTCAGCCCTTACACATCCACTTGTTTTAACCCCCCACTCATCATCTTTGTTAGTTCCCTGTCATCTAGTATAGTAGCTCACAGAATCAGGGCCTTCTCCTCCTACTCTTTCTTGTCCTCATGGAAAGGTTTTTTTTATATTCAGTTCTGTTTCTTTTGATGCAATTGTTATTGTCTCATGTCTCATACTGATACAGTTGTTTGTTCTCTTGCTCCTATACTTACCTGCATGTTATAACTAGTATGCTTCTGTTTTATGTATTGCAGACTATACAGTGCTGCGAAATCTGCAGTGATTCATAAATAAACATTGATGGAGATCATGAAAGAGCCCCTGATCAGCCACAGTGCTTTGTTTTTGGTGCGAGGTTGAGCCTTATGTAATAACTATTTCTTACCTGCAAAAGAGTTCTCAAAAAAAAACCCAGAGATAACCATCGCCAGCCCCCGGCAGTGCAAAAGTACGAACCTGGCTCTTCTACCTCTTCTTGCTTTGTGTAGCATCTACAGCCGTAACACTCTGTAGTGTAGCTTGCAGGGCTTTGACCCTCTCCCCGTATGCTAGAGGGTAGGACCCTCTAGCATCCGAGCCCACTCTGGATTTCCCTTAGTAACCCGATGGGCCAGTCCATCTTTGCCTGTCCCTATATTTGTGTTAGTATAACTATTCACTTGAGCTTTTTATGCACTATAATAAATTGTCATTAAAATGTGTGAATTTTGCTTACCTTATTCCATATAAACTATAAACTGCCTCTTGTGTTTCCACCAAATAGTTGTGGTACTTACAAAATTGTATTGTATGTTTTAGGCACAACTGGCAGATGTCCTCAAAGAGGTCTTATCAATATAACAATATGAAAATGCCATTAACCAGTATTTTTAAACCACAATTTCTTATACATTTGACATTTCTTTTAAACAGTACTAGAAACGTAAACCCTTTTTTAAATCCAGGATGAGGTAGTTGATTTACTTCTAAGCCATACCTTGCTTCCTCCTAAAAGTACCTTTTTGGTTCCTAGAATAAATATAATCATTAGAGATGCTCACTGACCAGCCGAGAACTGGCTTTGGTTTTGGATCTGGATTAGCTTCGTGTTTTGGTTTTGGTTTTGGCAAAACTGCCCTCGTGTGTTTTGGTTTTGGATATGTATTTTTTAGATAAATTCCTAAAATATGCTAAAATCACATAATTTTGCTCTTTTTTGTTCCTACATTATTATTAACCCCAATAACACTAATGTCAAGTCATTTGCAGTCAATTTTGACCACCTCACAGGTCACAATAATATTTTCATACACTTTTGGACAAATACTGCAGCGACCTGGCTTGATGCTAAGCGACAGAGCAATTACTCAAACACACGGCAGTTCCTAGCACATATAGGACACATTGGCACACAGAAGTGGCAGAAAAGAAAAGTGATGCAAGATGGAAATGTCCTTGGGCCTTCCCACCCACCCTTATGTTGGATCTTAAAAAGGACATGCACACTTTAACAAACCAAGAAGTTTAGCCACAAAAGTGCCACTCCTTGTGGCTGAAGTGCTTGGTCTGTTTTGGCCCCCACAAAACAAGCTAACAATGGGCTTAAGACACCTAAGGTAACAGTGCTGTTAATGAACTCTACTGTGGCAAAATGTTGTTGTCATCATCCTCAGCCTCATTCTCACCCTCATCAGTGTGTACATCATCCTCACACATTATTAATTCATCACCGCTGGAATCCACCGTTGCAGAAGTCTCAGTATTGTGATGTAAAGGCCTTCCTCATGGAACTTGAAGTTCATTTTTATAAACATCACCTTTTCCACATTTTGAGGAAGTATCCTCCTATGCCGATCGCTGACAAGGTTCCCGGATGTGCTGAAAACTCTTGCCGAGTACACACTGGGGGGTGGGCGGCTTAGGCAGTGCAAAGCGAGTTGGTACATGGGTCTCCATATTCCCATTTTTTCCTCCCAGTATGTAAAGGGACTGTCTGATGTGTAGCCCTATGTAATAATCCTCCACCATCCTTTGGATGCTGATCGTAAGATCAGTTGGAGTTTCGGCAGAGGTGTCCCTTTTTTGGTCAATTCTTTTAGACCAGACCAAATGTCAAAATTTGGTGCTGAGTCATCTACTTCATCCCTGGGTCTCTTGGGAAAGCTACGTTTTTTTTCTAGCAGCAGTTGAGTGAGAAACTGAAGGAGGAGACGCCGTCCTGTCATGTAACACTTGAGCTGTCATTTTGCTCACCAGGAGCTCCTTGCATCTCTCTTCAGATCTGGGTCAGTTTTAAACAAACACTCCAAAAACATAATAGTAGGTTAATTGGCTGCTATCAAAATTGACCCTAGTCTCTCTCTCTCTGTCTGTCTGTGTGTGTGTGTTTGTTAGAGAATTTAGACTGTAAGCACAAATGGGGCAGGGACTGATGTAAATGAGTTCTCTGTACAGCGCTGCAGAATCAGTGGCGCTATATAAATAAATGGTGATGATAATGATGACGATGATGACATAGCTCTTAAACCGAGGATCAAGCCCAGTCGTCAAAATGTAGTGATCCAGTTTTGATAACTCTTAGATCCTGGCGAAGCAAATAAAGTACTTGATCTACAAGTCCGACATACTTTGCGTAATTGTTTTGTTTCATCTCCTCCTTCAGTTTCTCAAGCTGCTTTTCCAAAAGTCTAATTAAGGGAATCACTTAACTCAAGCTAGCAGTGTCTGAACTCACTTCACAGGTGACTGCTTCGAATGGAAGTATTCTCCACTGCGCTTGACTAAAATACATCCCCCCTCTATTCCCAATGTCATGGCTTGTGGAGTAAGGGTAGATGGCTTTTCGCTGTTCCTCCATCTGCAGATGCATATACAGGGTGGAATTCCACCTTGTCACCACCTCTTGCTTCAGTTGGTGGCAGGGTAAATTAAATTGCTGTTGCAGCTGCTGCAACCTCCTATACGCTGTTGCCGAATGCCGGAAATGTCCAGATATTTTTTACGACCACAGACAGCATATCCTGCACGTCCCTGTCATTTTTTAAAAAGCTCTGCACCACCAAGTTTATTGTGTGCGCAAAACAGGGAATGTGATGGAATTCACTCAGCTGTAATGCTCTCACAATGTTGGTGGCGTTATCAGAAATGAGATATCCTGAGGAGAGTCCAAACGGGATAAGACATGTTGCAATGACATCCCTTAGTTTTTGTAACAGATTGTCAGCTGTATGCCTCTTAGTGGAAGCCGGTGATACACAGAGTAGCCTGCCTCTGTCAAATGTGACATACTTGGGTACATGCTGCTGCTGTTCCTGCTGGTGAAGGCGAATCACCAACCCAGTGGGCTGTCACAGTCATATAATCTTTAGTTTGCCCAGTTCCGTTTGTCCAGATATCTGTGGTTAAATGTACAATGGGTAGAATGGTATTTTGTAGCCCAATAATTAAATTTTTATGAACCGTCTGGTAGAGGTGAGGAATAGCTTTTCTACTGAAATGGTGTCAGGATGGAATTTGGCAACGGGGACACAAGACCTCAAATAACTGTCTAAAACCAGCTGCATTAATAGTGGATATTGGACGCAGATCTAATACTAGCATAGTCGCCATGGCGTCTGTGATCCACTTTGCGACTGGGTGATATCGTTCATACTTGCTTCCTCTTGCAAGGGATTGTTTAACAGACAATAGTTGTAACTCTTGGTCTGCTTCTGGGATGAAGATTCACCCGCATCAGCAGCAGCAGCAGTGGGACTAACGCTCAAGAATTCTTCAGAGGAATCCAGGATAGTGGAGGAGTCATCTAGCCTTAGCAACTTGGATGCAGGACTAACTCCGATCGCTACTGAGGATATTGATGAGGACGGTGTTCTGGGTGTAGATTGCAGGCGTCGGGATGTAGGTGAGAGAAGGGTCCTAACTAATGATGGACTGCTTGATGTTATTTTTTTAGCATACGTTTCTGATTTTCCCAACAGCTTGCTATGAACTCGCTTCAAATGGCGTAACATGGATGAGGTTCCTAGATGGTTAAAGTCCCTACCTCGATTGACTGTGGCTTTGCATACGCTGCAAATGGCTAGACAACAGTTGTCAGGATTTGGGTAAAAATAATTCCACACATAAGAAGTGGATTTTTTGGTCTTATGTCCAGGCATAACAATTGCCTTCTTCTTATCATGTGTCAGAACTGCTTCCACCGGTGCAGGACTTACACAAACAACATCATCCTCATCAACATCCTCATTAGCGCCCTCGTCGGCTACACAAATATTCTTCTCATCCTGTTGCAATTCCAAAGTGGCATCCTCAATTGGTGTATCACCAGCTACACTTGGGCTGTTCAGGCACACATCTGCAGAAATGCTGAAAGGGGCTTTCTTTATGGGTACACTATCAAAATGGTCACGATTACAAATGGCACTCGTGGATAGACTCTCCTCAGGGATTTGTGTCATTTCTGAATCTGAACATACATTTTTCCTCTAATGCCTTACTATTTTCTTCCAGCTCGGCTTTTACACGTAAAAGTATTTGGAGTCCGAATGACATGGTCTTGCTTGGTCACGACTGACCTTACAAGAAGATGCCTCAGTGACAGTTGCAGAACTCGCACTCATAGAGAAAGGCGATGGCCTCATTCTTTCTTTGCCACTGAGTGTGTAGAATGGCATGTTGCCAATATTTTTTTTCTGCAGATAACTTTGCCTGAATTACAGGTCTTATTTTCTTGACCAAGGTAAAAAGTGTTTTTTTTTTTACATTTTAGTTTCCCTGACTTAAAAACACTATGCACTTTTACATAGGCTTTACCAGATGACGTAGAGGGATTACTATCATCATGACTGGTGCCAGCAGCTGCTTGGTGCTCCTGCTCTTCTGTGTACTGCTGTGACTCCATTTTGATAACACTGTATACTTTGACTGCAAATTCAGAAGAAGAGCCTGCCAGGCCTAGTAGTAATTTTCACAGCCAGAAATATTTATGCACAATTATGGGGGACACCCGAAAAGCACTAGGGAGTGCTAAAAAGTATTTGGTAGATACTGCTGACAGATAGTAATTTTCACAGCCAGAAATATTTATGCACAATTATGGGGGACACCCCAAAAGCACTGGGGAGTGCTAAAAAGTATTTGGTAGATACTGCTGACAGATAGTAATTTTCACAGCCAGAAATGTTTATGCACAATTATGGGGGACACCCCAAAAGCACTGGGGGGCATTCTGCTGATGTGTGCCTTAATAGCCCGAGTGTAGCCGGTGATACCCAAATTGAGGATGCCACTTTGGAATTAGAAGAGGATGAGGGGGAGATTTGTGTAGGCGACAAGGGCGCTAATGAGGATGTTGATGAGGATGAGGTTGTTTGTGTAAGTCCTGCACCAGTGGCAGCAGTTCTGGCATGTGACAAGAAAAAGGCCATTGTCATGCCTGGGCATAAAACAAAAAAATCCACTTCTTATGTGTGGAATTATTTCTACCCAAATCCAGACAACAATTGTATAGCCATTTGTAGTGTATGTCAAGCCACAGTCAGTCGAGGGAGGGACCTTAACCATCTTGGAACCTCGTCTTTGTTACGCCATTTGACGAGAGTTCATGGCAAAGTGTTGGGAAAAGCTAAAAGTTCTTCCAAACAAATTACAAGCACTCCATCATCAGCTACGACCCTCCGGTCACCGACATCCCGATAGCTACTAAATACACCCACCACACCATTCTCATCAATATCATCAGTAGCGCTCGGAGTTAGCCCGGCATCCCACTTATTAAGGCTGGATGACTCCTGCACTATTATTGATTCCTCTGAAGAAAGCGTTAGTCCCACTGCTGCTGCTGCTGTCTCTGCTGCTGGGGGTGAATCGTCAGCCCAGAGTCAGGTCAAGAAAATGAGCAGTCCTACATTTCAGCAATTAACTGTGAAACAATCATTTGCTAGGGGAAGCAAATATGACAGCAGTCACCCAGTCGCCAAGCGAATCACAGACGCCATGGCTGCAATGTTAGTGTTAGATCTGCGTGCAATCTCCACAATAAATGCAGCTGGTTTTTCACAGTTAATTGAGGTTTTGTGTCCGCGTTACAGAATTCCATCGCAACACCATTTCTCCCGTAAAGCAATTCCACAACTATACCAAAAAGTGTGTAAAAATGTAGAGATTGTGCTGAAAAATGCCATTCTGCCCACTGTCCACTTAACCACAGATATGTGGACAAGTGGAAGTGGCCAAATCAAAGACTATATGACTGTGACAGCCCACTGGGTTGGTCATTCACCTTCACCAGCAGGAGCAGCAGCAGCATTTACACCACTACATAACATTTGTCACAGGCAGGCCACTCTTTGTATCACCGGCTTCACTAACAGGCATACAGCTGACAATTTGTTACGCAAACTAAGAGATGTAATTGATACATGGCTTATACCACTTGGACTCTCCCCAGGATATGTCATTTCTGATAACGCCCACATTATGGTGCGAGCATTACAGCTGGGTGATTTCCAACATATTCCCTGTTTTGCTCACACCATCAACTTGGTGGTGCAGAGCTACCTATGAAATAACCGTGAGGTGCAGGAGATGCTTTTGGTGGCCCATAAAATTTCAGGCCATTTCAGGCATTCTGCCACAGCATGTAGGAGATTACAGCAGCTCCAAGAGCAGTTTAACTTGCCCTGCCACCAACTTAAGCAAGAGGTGGTAACTAGGTGGAATTCCACCCTGTACATGCTTCAGAGGATGGAGGAACAGCGCAAAGCCATCCAAGCATATTGCACAAGCCATGACATTGGGAAAGGAGGGGGGATGTATTTTACTCTTGCACAGTGGGGAATCCTTTCAGTGCTGTGCAAGGTGCTGAAACCATTTGAAGTTGTGATGTGTGAGGTGAGTGCAGACTCTGCTAGTTTGAGCCAAGTCATTCCTTTAATTAGACTATTGGAAAAGCAGCTTGAGAAACTGAAGGAGGAGCTGAAAGCAAGCATTTCAGGAAAGTATGTTGGCCTTGTCGATCAAGTACTTCATTCGCTTCCCAATGATCCTAGAGTTATTAAGATCTTGAACTCGGATCAGTACGTTTTGGCCACTGTGCTTGATCCAAGGTTTAAGACCTATATTGAGTCTTTACTTGTAAATGAGCGAGAAGTGATCTGTTGCAAGGAGCTATTGCACAGCAAGTTGGCCGCTGAACTGGGCCTCGGCTTGACTTTGTGTCCTCCTTCACCTTCTCAAGCTGCTGCTGCTCGTAAAAAATTAAATTTCCCCAAAAGAAGCAGGGAAGACGCAGGGGGCAGACCAGAACAATTTAACATCTGGGCTGGTTTGAAGGATTTTTCTAAAAAATGTGTCACCTTGTCCATAACTCCATCCAATACGAGTATAAACATGCAAAGGATGGTGGAGGATTATTTTCAAGAGGTAATTGATATGGAAATGTCAGACAGTCCCTTTCCTTACTGGGAGGAAAAGCAGGCAATTTGGAAACCCATGTACAAACTTGCTTTGCAATACCTAAGCTGCCCACCCTCCAGTGTGTACTCTGAACGAGTATTCAGTACAGCCGGGAACTTAGTCAGTGATCGCCGTAGAAGGTTACTTCCAAAAAATGTGGAGAAAATTATGTTTATAAAAATTAATTACATGTTCCACGAGGAAGGCCTTCACCATCAAAGACATCCAAGCACTGACTATTCTCTAATGGCGGATTCAAGCGGCGATGATTTGATAGTCTGTGATTATGACGTACACACTGATGAGGGTGAGGATGAAGATCCAGAGGATGACGATAACATCTTTACCAAACTTTCTATTTAAGTCTAGGGTTCAATCTACCCCCAAAGAGGAAAGGGACTTGGGGCATTTGCATATCACGTACCATCTTGAAAGGTTGCTGTTTTGGCAATTTCTCATTATGGGTAGGGTGTCATACACAGACTGACCCCAAACTGCCTTTGTCCAATTCAAATAATATTGTACAGTCTATAATGGCTGATTTTTTTTGTATTTTCTACAACTGGAGGGGGGCCTATAGAGACAGAAACCAAACTGCCTTTGTCCATTTCTTTACATATTTAACTATAAGTGTAGGGTGTAATATACACCCAAAGATGATGACTGCATTGCCAATATGCATAGATGGAGAGGAAGACAATCTGGTTTGTGTGTAGAATTAATGAAGGCCTACCTACCAGGAATTAAACTGTTTTTTTGATAATTTATTAGCTTTACAATTACATTACTTATCCAAGAAACAGGTGGAGCCCTAAATTTGGTTATTTTAGGCCCAAAAACATTGATTTTCCAACAAAATAGCAAAACAAAACCAAAGAAAACCAAAACCAAAGCCAAAACACGCAATGGCGGTTTTGCAAAACCAAAACCAAAACCAAAACACGACAGTAATCCAGATCCAAAACCGAATACAAAACCAAAACACGGGGGTCAGTGACCATCTCTAATTATTACTTCGTCAGTTCCCACCCTTGTTATATACACATAAAAAGGTACTTTTTCATGTGACTATAATTAATTGAATGGGAGTATATATTTCTGTCAGCACTGATGTTCTCGGATTGGTTTGACTTTCGCAAATATTTGTATACAATACAAACCATACAAGAATAAAGAAACAATATTGCCAGAATTATTATTACAATAAATTTCATGTAAATATACATTTAGGTTAGATATCCACTTTCCAAGTCCAAAGAACCATATGCTTGGATTTAAACATTTCCATGATGAATAAAAGTCTTTATAATAAGTTTGTCATCAAAATCCTTCTTCATATTATGGGCGTTGTTTATATAATTTGTAATTACAGATTCTGGATCGGAAGTGTCGTTGATTAGGTAATAAAAAACTCCAAGTTCAGTCTCAATGATTAAACTTTATCCTCCTGTTTGAGCCGTTAAATAGTTCAATACTACTCAATGTTGTAAAAGATCATATTTAAATACCTGTAATTCACATCCAACATAACGAAAGGTGTCATGATAAATTCCAGTCACATTATCAATTAAATCCTGACAAACGTTCAATTTCATATTGATTAGTCATAAATCCATAATTTCCATAAGTAAACATATTATCAATATTTATACCCACTTTATGTCTTACTGACTTATTAATGAGTAGAACATATTTTTATTAATAATATCTCTTTGAACTCATCGTACAACACTGTATGAGGAAACACTCTTCCTACACAGCATAATTTAGAATTAATTGATAACCATTTAAATGCATATTTTCCATATACATATATATATATATATATATATATATATATATATATATATATATATATATATATATATATGGGCCTGAGTCATCAAGGAGAGCAAAGCATAAAAAAGGAGTAACATTTGCACCTGGACAAAACCATGTTGCATTGGAAGGGGAGGTACATTTAAAATGTGGGGACAGATTTATAGTTGGGGTAGGACATGTCCTGTATCAACTTTAAATTTCGGTGTTATAACAAGCTAGCAAGTATTTGTGTGCTAGATGAAAAAACAGCCAGTATTTAACTTATGTGCAAAATAATAAACTAATTTGCACCCCTTGTATTGTAACATGATTTGTCCCAGAGAATATTTACTCCTTTTTTGCCTTAATGACTATACACATATATATATATATATATATATATATATATATATATATAATTAATGTTTCCTGGTAAAAGAGATGAACCACAATATTCTAATACCATGGTTGAGATGATTAGCATACCGACGTGACATTTCTTTTTTTTTATCTGGTATCGTGTTCTCTTCGTCTGAGTCTGGTTCTCTTAGTGTATGATTAAAAAGTTGATTATAATAATTAGGGATGTGCACCGGCGACTTTTGAGGTCTCGTGTTTTGTGTTTTGGATCCGGATTTTCATTATTTTTGGGGTTCGGATTTGTCTCGCAAAACACTTGACGAAAGGTCTCGGTTCGGATTTAAGGTTTTGGATTCGGATTTTTTTTGGAAAAAACATAAAAAGTTTAAAAATCAAGTTTTTGGGCTTATTTTCACTCCTATGCTATTAGTAACCTCAATAACATTCAATAACAAGCATTTCCACTAATTTACAGTGTATTCTGAACACCTCACAATATAGTTATTAGTCCAAAACGTTGCAACGAGATATCTTTCTGGACTGCGTAGAGGAGTGGGTCACCACAATATATAATAAAAACCCTGAACTTGTATGATTCGCACCAATAAATGTACCTGGACTGCGTAGAGGAGTGGGTCACCACAATATATATTAAAAACCCTGAACTTGTATGATTCGCACCAATAAATGTACCTGGACTGCGTAGAGGAGTGGGTCACCACAATATATATTAAAAACCCTGAACTTGTATGATTCGCACCAATAAATGTACCTGGACTGCGTAGAGGAGTGGGTCACCACAATATATATTAAAAACCCTGAACTTTTATGATTCGCACCAATAAATGTATGTGGACTGCGTAGAGGAGTGGGTCACCACAATATATATAATAAGAAAACCATCAACTTGTATGATTCGCACCAATAAATGTACCTGGACTGCGTAGAGGAGTGGGTCACCACAATATATATTAAAAACCCTGAACTTGTATGATTCGCACCAATAAATGTACCTGGACTGCGTAGAGGAGTGGGTCACCACAATATATATTAAAAACCCTGAACTTGTATGATTCGCACCAATAAATGTATCTGGACTGCGTAGAGGAGTGGGTCACCACAATATATATAATAAGAAAACCATCAACTTGTATGATTCGCACCAATAAATGTACCTGGACTGCGTAGAGGAGTGGGTCACCACAATATATATTAAAAACCCTGAACTTGTATGATTCGCACCAATAAATGTACCTGGACTGCGTAGAGGAGTGGGTCACCACAATATATATTAAAAACCCTGAACTTGTATGATTCGCACCAATAAATGTACCTGGACTGCGTAGAGGAGTGGGTCACCACAATATATATTAAAAACCCTGAACTTGTATGATTCGCACCAATAAATGTACCTGGACTGCGTAGAGGAGTGGGTCACCACAATATATATTAAAAACCCTGAACTTTTATGATTCGCACCAATAAATGTATGTGGACTGCGTAGAGAAGTGTGTGACCACAATATATATAATAAGAAAACCATCAACTTGTATGATTCGCACCAATAAATGTACCTGGACTGCGTAGAGGAGTGGGTCACCACAATATATATTAAAAACCCTGAACTTGTATGATTCGCACCAATAAATGTACCTGGACTGCGTAGAGGAGTGGGTCACCACAATATATATTAAAAACCCTGAACTTGTATGATTCGCACCAATAAATGTATCTGGACTGCGTAGAGGAGTGGGTCACCACAATATATATAATAAGAAAACCATCAACTTGTATGATTCGCACCAATAATGGTACCTGGACTGCGTAGAGGAGTGGGTCACCACAATATATATTAAAAACCCTGAACTTGTATGATTCGCACCAATAAATGTACCTGGACTGCGTAGAGGAGTGGGTCACCACAATATATATTAAAAACCCTGAACTTGTATGATTCGCACCAATAAATGTATCTGGACTGCGTAGAGGAGTGGGTCACCACAATATATATAATAAGAAAACCATCAACTTGTATGATTCGCACCAATAAATGTACCTGGACTGCGTAGAGGAGTGGGTCACCACAATATATATTAAAAACCCTGAACTTGTATGATTCGCACCAATAAATGTACCTGGACTGCGTAGAGGAGTGGGTCACCACAATATATATTAAAAACCCTGAACTTGTATGATTCGCACCAATAAATGTACCTGGACTGCGTAGAGGAGTGGGTCACCACAATATATATTAAAAACCCTGAACTTGTATGATTCGCACCAATAAATGTACCTGGACTGCGTAGAGGAGTGGGTCACCACAATATATATTAAAAACCCTGAACTTTTATGATTCGCACCAATAAATGTATGTGGACTGCGTAGAGAAGTGTGTGACCACAATATATATAATAAGAAAACCATCAACTTGTATGATTCGCACCAATAAATGTACCTGGACTGCGTAGAGGAGTGGGTCACCACAATATATATTAAAAACCCTGAACTTGTATGATTCGCACCAATAAATGTACCTGGACTGCGTAGAGGAGTGGGTCACCACAATATATATTAAAAACCCTGAACTTGTATGATTCGCACCAATAAATGTATCTGGACTGCGTAGAGGAGTGGGTCACCACAATATATATAATAAGAAAACCATCAACTTGTATGATTCGCACCAATAATGGTACCTGGACTGCGTAGAGGAGTGGGTCACCACAATATATATTAAAAACCCTGAACTTGTATGATTCGCACCAATAAATGTACCTGGACTGCGTAGAGGAGTGGGTCACCACAATATATATTAAAAACCCTGAACTTGTATGATTCGCACCAATAAATGTATCTGGACTGCGTAGAGGAGTGGGTCACCACAATATATATAATAAGAAAACCATCAACTTGTATGATTCGCACCAATAAATGTACCTGGACTGCGTAGAGGAGTGGGTCACCACAATATATATTAAAAACCCTGAACTTGTATGATTCGCACCAATAAATGTACCTGGACTGCGTAGAGGAGTGGGTCACCACAATATATATTAAAAACCCTGAACTTGTATGATTCACACCAATAAATGTACCTGGACTGCGTAGAGGAGTGGGTCACCACAATATATATTAAAAACCCTGAACTTTTATGATTCGCACCAATAAATGTATCTGGACTGCGTAGAGGAGTGGGTCACCACAATATATATAATAAGAAAACCATCAACTTGTATGATTTGCACCAATAAATGTACCTGGACTGCGTACAGGAGTGGGTCACCACAATATATATTAAAAACCCTGAACTTTTATGATTCGTACCAATAAATGTACCTGGACTGCGTAGAGGAGTGGGTCACCACAATATATATTAAAAACCCTGAACTTGTATGATTCGCACCAATAAATGTACCTGGACTGCGTAGAGGAGTGGGTCACCACAATATATATTAAAAACCCTGAACTTGTATGATTCGCACCAATAAATGTATCTGGACTGCGTAGAGGAGTGGGTCACCACAATATATATAATAAGAAAACCATCAACTTGTATGATTCGCACCAATAAATGTACCTGGACTGCGTAGAGGAGTGGGTCACCACAATATATATTAAAAACCCTGAACTTGTATGATTCGCACCAATAAATGTACCTGGACTGCGTAGAGGAGTGGGTCACCACAATATATATTAAAAACCCTGAACTTGTATGATTCGCACCAATAAATGTACCTGGACTGCGTAGAGGAGTGGGTCACCACAATATATATTAAAAACCCTGAACTTTTATGATTCGCACCAATAAATGTATCTGGACTGCGTAGAGGAGTGGGTCACCACAATATATATAATAAGAAAACCATCAACTTGTATGATTCGCACCAATAAATGTACCTGGACTGCGTAGAGGAGTGGGTCACTACAATATATATTAAAAACCCTGAACTTGTATGATTCGCACCAATAAATGTACCTGGACTGCGTAGAGGAGTGGGTCACCACAATATATATTAAAAACCCTGAACTTGTATGATTCACACAAATAAATGTACCTGGACTGCGTAGAGGAGTGGGTCACCACAATATATATTAAAAACCCTGAACTTTTATGATTCGCACCAATAAATGTATCTGGACTGCGTAGAGGAGTGGGTCACCACAATATATATAATAAGAAAACCATCAACTTGTATGATTTGCACCAATAAATGTACCTGGACTGCGTAGAGGAGTGGGTCACCACAATATATATTAAAAACCCTGAACTTTTATGATTCGCACCAATAAATGTACCTGGACTGCGTAGAGGAGTGGGTCACCACAATATATATTAAAAACCCTGAACTTGTATGATTCGCACCAATAAATGTACCTGGACTGCGTAGAGGAGTGGGTCACCACAATATATATTAAAAACCCTGAACTTGTATGATTCGCACCAATAAATGTACCTGGACTGCGTAGAGGAGTGGGTCACCACAATATATATTAAAAACCCTGAACTTGTATGATTCGCACCAATAAATGTATCTGGACTGCGTAGAGGAGTGGGTCACCACAATATATATAATAAGAAAACCATCAACTTGTATGATTCGCACCAATAAATGTCCCTGGACTGCGTAGAGGAGTGGGTCACCACAATATATATTAAAAACCCTGAACTTGTATGATTCGCACCAATAAATGTACCTGGACTGCGTAGAGGAGTGGGTCACCACAATATATATTAAAAACCCTGAACTTGTATGATTCGCACCAATAAATGTATCTGGACTGCGTAGAGGAGTGGGTCACCACAATATATATTAAAAACCCTGAACTTGTATGATTCGCACCAATAAATGTACCTGGACTGCGTAGAGGAGTGGGTCACCACAATATATATTAAAAACCCTGAACTTGTATGATTCGCACCAATAAATGTACCTGGACTGCGTAGAGGAGTGGGTCACCACAATATATATTAAAAACCCTGAACTTGTATGATTCACACAAATAAATGTACCTGGACTGCGTAGAGGAGTGGGTCACCACAATATATATTAAAAACCCTGAACTTTTATGATTCGCACCAATAAATGTATCTGGACTGCGTAGAGGAGTGGGTCACCACAATATATATAATAAGAAAACCATCAACTTGTATGATTTGCACCAATAAATGTACCTGGACTGCGTAGAGGAGTGGGTCACCACAATATATATTAAAAACCCTGAACTTTTATGATTCGCACCAATAAATGTACCTGGACTGCGTAGAGGAGTGGGTCACCACAATAAATATTAAAAACCCTGAACTTTTATGATTCGCACCAATAAATGTACCTGGACTGCGTAGAGGAGTGGGTCACCACAATATATATTAAAAACCCTGAACTTGTATGATTCGCACCAATAAATGTATCTGGACTGCGTAGAGGAGTGGGTCACCACAATATATATAATAAGAAAACCATCAACTTGTATGATTCGCACCAATAAATGTAACTGGACTGCGTAGAGGAGTGGGTCACCACAATATATATTAAAAACCCTGAACTTGTATGATTCGCACCAATAAATTTACCTGGACTGCGTAGAGGAGTGGGTCACCACAATATATATTAAAAACCCTGAACTTGTATGATTCGCACCAATAAATGTATCTGGACTGCGTAGAGGAGTGGGTCACCACAATATATATAATAAGAAAACCATCAACTTGTATGATTCGCACCAATAAATGTCCCTGGACTGCGTAGAGGAGTGGGTCACCACAATATATATTAAAAACCCTGAACTTGTATGATTCGCACCAATAAATGTACCTGGACTGCGTAGAGGAGTGGGTCACCACAATATATATTAAAAACCCTGAACTTGTATGATTCGCACCAATAAATGTATCTGGACTGCGTAGAGGAGTGGGTCACCACAATATATATTAAAAACCCTGAACTTGTATGATTCGCACCAATAAATGTACCTGGACTGCATAGAGGAGTGGGTCACCACAATATATATTAAAAACCCTGAACTTGTATGATTCGCACCAATAAATGTATCTGGACTGCGTAGAGGAGTGGGTCACCACAATATATATAATAAGAAAACCATCAACTTGTATGATTCGCACCAATAAATGTATCTGGACTGCGTAGAGGAGTGGGTCACCACAATATATATAATAAGAAAACCATCAACTTGTAAGATTCGCACCAATAAATGTACCTGGACTGCGTAGAGGAGTGGGTCACCACAATATATATTAAAAACCCTGAACTTGTATGATTCGCACCAATAAATGTACCTGGACTGCGTAGAGGAGTGGGTCACCACAATATATATTAAAAACCCTGAACTTGTATGATTCACACCAATAAATGTACCTGGACTGCATAGAGAAGTGGGTCACCACAATATATATTAAAAACCCTGAACTTTTATGATTCGCACCAATAAATGTATCTGGACTGCGTAGAGGAGTGGGTCACCACAATATATATAATAAGAAAACCATCAACTTGTATGATTCGCACCAATAAATGTACCTGGACTGCGTAGAGGAGTGGGTCACCACAATATATATTAAAAACCCTGAACTTTTATGATTCGCACCAATAAATGTATCTGGACTGCGTAGAGGAGTGGGTCACCACAATATATGTAATAAGAAAACCATCAACTTGTATGATTCGCACCAATAAATGTACCTGGACTGCGTAGAGGAGTGGGTCACCACAATATATATTAAAAACCCTGAACTTGTATGATTCGCACCAATAAATGTATCTGGACTGCGTAGAGGAGTGGGCACTGGGCGCCACAATAAAATATATAAAAAACCTTCAACAGGTCTGCATTACACTGCACATACGGCTGCTCCTCCATCCTCTCCATCATATACATGTTGGAGTTTTAGCGTGTAACAACCTCTTGTTTTTGATAATGTCAGTGCATTTTGAATATTTTTCAATTTGCCCCACACCACTGAATGTACTTTATCTATGATACGCATCTATCTATCTTGACTGCGTAGTGTGGTGGCCCCGGTACACAATTTGGTACCGAGGCCACAATATAATTAAAAAACCCTCCACGGGTCAGAATTCCACCAAAAAAGGGTATGGACTGCGTAGTGTGGTGGCCCCGGTACACAATTTGGTACCGAGGCCACAATATAATTAAAAAACCCTCCACGGGTCAGAATTCCACCAAAAAAGGGTATGGACTGCGTAGTGTGGTGGCCCCGGTACACAATTTGGTACCGAGGCCACAATATAATTAAAAAATTGGGCATCAACTGTCACCGTTGTTTAATATCTGATACACCTAAATATGGACTGCACAGTGGAGTGGCCCCGGTAGTAAATTTGGTGCCGGGGCCACAATACCTCCTCCAACTTCCAAGTGTAGTGTTTATAAAGACAGACATCGTCGAAGTGTTATTAGTTGACTTTCTTAACCCTAAAATTGTCCCTGTTGCAAATATTCGTGCAATGGACAGTTACTTTTTTATTGAAAGACTCAAGCTTTCAAGTGTAGTGTTTATAAAATATAAACAACAATACAGTAGTTTTAGAGCACGTCAATACCTCTTGTTTTAAATTATGACAGGGCATTTTACTTTTGGTTTAATTTCTTGAATTTGTTTAAATTTGGTTTTACTTTTTGAACATGGCAAACGACTGTTGATTGGTCATATAATGCAAAAAAAAAAGTTCCAAGATGGAATTGTCCTTGGGCCCTCACACCCACCCTTATGTTGTTGAAATAGGACATGCACACTTTAACAAACCAATCATTTCAGCGACAGGGCCTACCAAGCAACTTTGGCTGAAATGATTGGTTTGTTTGGGCCCCCACACCAAAAAAGCTATTCATCTCTCCCTGTACAGACTAAAAGGGCTCTACTGAGGCAAGATGTCATCCTCATCCTCAACCTCTGATTCCTCTCCCCCTACAGTGTGTACTTCCTCCTCATCACACATTATCAATTCGTCCCCGCTGGACTCCACAACCACAGGTCCCTCTGTAGTATCTGGAGGGCAGTGCTGTACTTCATTGAGGAATTGATTATTCATTTTTATAAACATCATTTTTTCAACGTTGTGAGGAAGCAACCTCCTTCGCCGCTCACTGACCAGGTTCCCCGCTGCACTAAAAACTCTTTCCGAGTACACACTGGAGGGGGGACAACTCAGGTAAAATAGAGCCAGTTTGTACAGGGGCTTCCAAACTGCCTTTTTTTCCTGCCAGTAACAATATGGACTGTCTGACACGTCTACTTGGATGGTGTCAGCAAAGTAATCATCCACAATTTTTTCTATTGTGACAGCATCCAATGCAGCGAGAGTAGACATGTCTGAAATGGTTGGCAGGTCCTTCAGTCCGGACCAGATGTTATCAGCATCCCCGCCAGTGCCTCTTTTGTGAAAACTGAGCTTTTTCCTCGCAGCCATAGATGTGGAAGAAAATGAGGGTGGAGCTGTTGGCATGTCACGGTCCTCTTCAGAGGACAATCTCCTGACCAGCAGGTCTTTGCACCGCTGTAGACTTGTGTCCGCCGGAAACAGAGACACAACATACGCTTTAAACAGAGGATCGAGCACGGTGGCCAGAATGTATTCCTCTGACTTTAAAAGAGTGACCACCCTCGGATCCTGGCAAAGCGTACGAAGGGCTACATCCACAAGAGCTACATGCTTTGTGTAATCGCAATGGCTTACCAGCTCCTCACTCACTTTCTCCAGCTGCTTCTGCAACAGCCTGATCAGGGGAATGACCTGACTCAAGCTGGCAGTGTCGGAACTGACTTCTCGTGTGGCAAGTTCAAATGGCTGCAGAACCTTGCACAACACGGAAATCAGTCTCCACTGCGCTTGACTGAGGCGCATCCCCACTCCTTTGCCTATGTTGTAGGTGGCTGTGTAGGCCTGAATGGCCTTTTGCTGCTCCTCCATCCTCTGCAGCATATAGAGGGTGGAGTTCCAGCGCGTCACAACCTCTTGTTTGAGGTGATGGCAGGGCAGGTTCATGCTTTTTTGATGTGCCTCTAGTCTGCGGTAGGCACTGGCTGAATGCCGAAAGTGTCCAGCAATTTTGCGCGCCACCGCAAGCATCTCCTGCACACCCCTGTCACTCTTGAGGTAATGCTGCACCACCAAATTAATGGTGTGGGCAAAACATGGGACGTGCTGGAAATTGCCCATATTTAATGCCCGCACAATGTTACTGGCATTGTCTGACACCACAAATCCCCATGAGAGTCTAAGTGGGGTAAGCCACTGGGAGATAATTTCCCTCATTTTCTCTAATATGTTGTCAGCGTTGTGCCTCTTATTAAAGCCTGTAATACACAATGTTGCCTGCCTTTGCACGAGCAGCCATTTTGTAGTTGCTGCTACTGATGCAGCTGTTGCTGTTGCTGCGGAAGGGGATGCATCTACCCAGTGGGCTGTCACAGTCATATAGTCCTTCGTTTGCCCAGAACCACTTGTCCACATGTCCGTGGTTAAGTGGACAGTGGGTACAACCGCATTTTTTAGAGCACTGAGGACACTTGATCGTACTTCTCTGTACATTTTTGGTATCGCCTGCCTAGTAAAGTGGAATCTCGACGGGATTTGGTACCGGGACACAATACCTCCATCAACCCTCTAAATCCCACTCCACTGATGGCGGACACCGGGCGCACGTCTAACACCAACATTGCAGTTACAGCCGCAGTTATACGCTTTGCAATAGGGTGACTACTGTCGTATTTTGTGGTCATGACAAACGACTGTTGGACGGTCAATTGTTTTGTGAAAGACTTAGCGGTCTTACGACTTCCCCTCTGGGAAGATGACCGACTAACAGCAGCAACAGCAGCAGTGGCAGTAGTAGGCGTACCGCTGCAGGATTCCTCGGATGAATCCCGTATTGAGGAGGACTCAGTCTGGCTGCTGACTTGGGCTGCAGGACTGAATCTGATGGAGATTGTGGAGGAAGTTGACGAGGAGGGTGTTGCTGGTGTGTATCCAACTGGACCATGGGATTTAGGTGTCCCTGTACCGATGAGGGTCCTAGCCCCAGTTCCTGAACTAACCACTGAACTATGAAGGTTATTCAGGTGACGTATAAGGGAGGATGTTCCTAGGTGGGCAAGATCCTTACCCCTGCTTATTTGAGCTTTACATAAGCTACATATGGCCATACATTGGTTGTCTGGATTTGGATAAAAATAACTCCAGACCGAAGAGGTGCATTTTTTGGTCTTCTGACCAGGCATGACGATGGGCTTTTTCATCCCATGGACATCAGCTGTTTCCCCCCCTGGTGCCTCATTTACAATAACCACATCAACATCCTCATCATCAAGTTCCTCCACAGCGCCAGCTACATCATCAATAGCCTCCTCCCGAGCCACCTCTTCCCGTACAGTGATGGGAAGGTCAGGCTTGACAACCACCAACATCCTTGGACTCGCCTTGTGGATTTGTGATAATTTCTCTTTAGAAGGCAGAGTTGTTTGCTGTTTTGTTGCTGACAGCATAACTCTCTTCAATTTTTTGTAGGGGGGGGGGAGGATGAGGAGGGCTAAGATCCATGGGTGAAGCTGAACCACTAGTCATGAACACGGGCCAGGGCCTAAGCCGTTCCTTGCCACTCCGTGTCGTAAATGGCATATTGGCAACTTTACGTTTCTCCTCAGATGATTTTAAGTTTCTCTTTTTGCTACTTTTTCTTAACTTGGGCTTTTTGGATTTTACATGCCCGGTACTACGAGATTGGGCATCGGGCTTGGAAGATGACGTTGATGGCATTTCATCGTCTATGTCATGACTAGTGGCAGCAGCTCCAGCATTAGGAGGAAGTGGGTCTTGATCTTTCCCTACTTTATCCTCCAAATTTTTGGTCTCCATTATATGTAGCACAAGATACTGCAGAATGTGTGAACTTTGTAATATTGCAGTACCAATGGACTTATACTGCTGGATTGGTTTTGCAAATTTGGTTATAATTATATATATTTTTTTTAATTTTTAATTTTTTATTTTTTTTTACTTTTTTTTTATTTTTTAAAAACTTGGGAATAATGGGGAAATAACTATGCCCTTAGAAGCACAGAGCACAGGACACAGCACCACTGGACTGAACAGGACACGGCACAGGACCCAGCAGCACTACGGAACTCAGCAGGACAGAGCACAGGACACAGCACCACTGGACTGATACTGCAGAATGTGTGAACTTTGTAATATTGCAGTACCAATGGACTTATACTGCTGGATTGGTTTTGCAAATTTGGTTATAATTATATATATTTTTTTTAATTTTTAATTTTTAATTTTTTTTTACTTTTTTTTTATTTTTTAAAAACTTGGGAATAATGGGGAAATAACTATGCCCTTAGAAGCACAGAGCACAGGACACAGCACCACTGGACTGAACAGGACACGGCACAGGACCCAGCAGCACTACGGAACTCAGCAGGACAGAGCACAGGACACAGCACCACTGGACTGATACTGCAGAATGTGTGAACTTTGTAATATTGCAGTACCACTGGACTTTTACTGCTGAATGTGTGAACTTGGTAATATTGCAGTACCAATGGGCTTATACTGCAGGATTGGTTGTGCAAATTTTGTGGTAATTAAAAAAAATTAAATTAGTTTTTGGTATTTTTTTAAATAACTTTTTTTTATTTTTTTAAACACAGGGGAATATTGGGGAAATAACTATGCCCTTAGAAGCACAGAGCACAGGACACAGCACCACTGGACTGAACAGGACACAGCACAGGACCCAGCAGCACCACTGACCTCAGAAGGACAGAGCACAGCACACAGCACCACTGGACTGATACTGCAGAACACAGCACAGCACAGCACAGCACAGAACTAAACAGCACAGCACAGAACTAAACAGCACAGCACGAGATCTACCAGGACAGAGGACCACCTAACACACCCTCCCTCTACCCTGATCAATGCCCGAGTGAAGATGGCGGCGACTAGCGGGGAATTTATAGGATCCGAGTATCGCGAGATCCGACAACGGGATTATGAGTCAGAGCCTCAGTTTCAGATTTGAATTTGGCGCCAATACCCGGATCTGTCTTGGATCCGACTCGGATCGGCAACGTTCGGGTGGGCTCGGATTTCAGAAATCCGAGTGCGCTCATCTCTAATAATAATACAAAGTGCATTGTGTACATATTTTACTCTTAAGAGTTTTAATGGCATATATTTCACACTTAGGGCTAGATTTACTAAGCTGCGGGTTTGAAAACGTGGGGATGTTGCCTATAGCAACCAATCAGATTCTAGCTTTCATTTATTTAGTACCTTCTACAAAATGACAGCTAGAATCTGATTGGTTGCTATAGGCAATATCCCCACTTTTTCAAACCCGCAGCTTAGTAAATCTAGCCCTTAGTTGCATCTGTTTGAAGTTCTATCTTTAGTTTAGCTTTCTCATTCTATGTAATTTCTAAATCTCTGTCTATGTCACAAGTACAAGGTTCTTTACATTCTGGCACATTTGTTTTGGGCACTGTAACCACTGTATTACACTTATTCATGCTAACTCTTACAACTTGAAGTACTTGTTGTTCTATGGCAGCAATGTATATATCTGATGCTGTCCTTTATCTGAGGTGTTATCGTTTTAACCTCATTTATTGTTTTTTTAAGACAAAAAAATAATTTGTTCAGTTATGTGTGGTGCTAAAACTATAACCAGAGGTTTAGTCAAGTTATATGTACTTTCAGAAATTTGACCATAATCACTAAGATCTCAATTTTGTTCTTGACATTTTATATCAGGACTAATGTGTGTCATTCTTCATAAGATACTGGAACTGGTAACATTGTCATATTTTTACTCATTAAAGGAATTTTGGTACACACCCAACAATTTGTAACTCCTATCATTTCACTTAACATGACATGCAATCGGTTCTAGCAATATTCATTATTATCAAACCACCATATTAAACGCCTTTCTGTTGGTGGAGTACATCAATACTCACAAATACATTTTGGAATTGGTGGTAATCCTTTACAATTTCTGAATTCTCTGGCTTTCCTGTTTAGAAAAGAAGCGGAAATGGTCTTATTAAAATCATCCTCATCCAATATATCAGATGGGCTATCACCTTACCACCTTCTCCTCAATTTCTTTCCAAAATATATAAATAACAAATATCATTGTTCCTATAAGACAGGCAATGGGGTTGAAGGTTCTTTGCATCATAAGTCGATAACCATGTAGCTGATTATACATCATCGCTTCCATCTTGATTGAAGAGTTCTTTTAAATGTATCTCAGTCTCTTTATCTGTGTTCAGTCCTGAGTCCTTTGGTCCCTTTAAGCTTGGGTATTTGACCTGTTTGCAATGGGAACTGTGGATCCAGGTGTCTTTCTCTGCAACATTTACAGCAGTATCAGTTGTTAATAGAACTTGCCTTTAGTAGGACCATCCCATTGATCTGTAAGGGAACCAGAGTGTAAGAAATTTCTTACCATATCATAGTCTCTAGGTTGTATTTTCTGTGTGAATGCCCAAGAGCTGCTTCTGGTTTAATGTCTATCTTTAAGTATTCTTCTGGGCCTTCTGAAGCCTTTACAACTGTTCAGACAACTGTATGACATATTGAGCAGTTAGATCATGAAGCAGCTTCAAGTCAGTCTGTGGATTAATAATGTATCTTGGGTGAAGTCCAAATAACAGTTCATATGGAGAGAGATTGAGAAGAGGTTTAGAAGTGATTCTAATACTATGATAAACTAAAGAAGTGCCATTCCTGTTTCTTTAGTAAGCTTAGTTAATCTTTTTTTTTTTTTTTAAATAAGTTTTTATTGAGGTTTTTAGCAACAAACACAGGTTACATATATGTAATTTTCAACAGTATTCGCTTTGGATGGCGAGTGATAAAGAGATTATAACATCATAACAGCATAGCACTAAGCCAAAGATGGCTAAATGTGTCAGAGAGTGCGAACATTCCCATCCACGAAAGGTGGGTATAGCTGACCTGACATATAAAACATAGAGACAGACAGGGGGGGCTTAGTTAATCTTTAATTACTCCATTTATTATTTCAACTTTCTCTGAAGCTTGAGAATGATATAGTGTTTACACATTCTTTGAAACACTTTTTTTCATGAAATGAGTTCACTCTCTGGGTAAACTACATCTACATACAAATTCTGGCAAAATTTTCTTAGCAGTAAGTTGCACTATGTCTGAGGCAGTTAGTGCAACTTACACTAACACATTCTACTTTCTGACTTATGTTAACACGATATCAGCCACCTTAGCTGGGGCATAGAAAAGCAAGCACACCACCAGATTTATCAAAGCACCTGACTCTGGCATTCAATAGACCAAAGGTATGTTCACTCACACCTCTAGTGGATGTGTGTGCCTCACTATATCTATGTTGTCCAAGAGTCTGTGGATTCAACAGAGGTGTCAATAACCAGGGTTGACACCCATATACTGAGTCACTTAGAATTACACCTAAATATATATACAATTAAAAAATAAATAAATAAAATCAATATGATACATTTTGGTACAGTATATATTATGGTTGAAAGTGCATGAATATTAGACCACATACCCAGTAGTCATTCTTCCAGCATTTCACCACTTTGAAATTTATGAAAGTGGCCTGAATGGCACAGGATATAGGCATCATGGCAAGAGCCAGGATATTCTGCAAAAACACTCAAGATTTTCATGTTTGCTTAACAGACCACTTGCACATTCATAGAGCAAGTATAGTGTCTGTTGGTATAAACTTATGCCCTTTGACAAGATGTTCTTAGCCCAATATGTGTGCAATCTATGGCCCCCAAAACATTAGGTAATCCTGAAAGCCTATAGAAAGCTATCTTTAACTCGTGCATACTTGTGGCGGGGGAAGCAGATATGCAACAATTTGGTAACAGCACTTAACACTACAGATAAGTGCCTGGAGAATGTTGCCAGTGTGAGCACACAGACTAGAATGAACCTGTAGCAAAAAAATGCACACATTAACTTTTGCACCCCAGTTTATGCATTGGAGCGAGATGTTAATGGTTCCAAATCAACTGTCACTTGCTCATACAGCTGCAGGAGGTTTGCTCTGTTGAGTCCAAACATTTGAACAGCCTACTGCTCTGATAGGGAGTCCAGGGTCAAACATGTTCTAAAATCATGTGGTCTGAGCAGCCTAATAGGACCCTGATGCCGGTGCCGGTGCTGTTGATGTTGCTCTCTCCTTCTCCTCTCATCACTGTTTAACATCTCATTTTCAGCCAGCCAAATACCCCAAAAAATTACCAATCAACTCCATTTTCATACACCTTCATAAATAATGTTTTGGAGCCTTGTTTATAAAGATCACTAGTCTGCATAGACAATAGACTGATGTTGTTGCTAATGTCGCCTATCAAAAGCTGAGCTTTTATTTTGGTGTTTTCACAGTGAGATAGTGGCGATTTGCAAAAGTGCAGCTACATATGACGACATCTATTCTTAGAATGGCAGGACGACAATTTGTAATGTGGGAATTTTGGTCACATCGGTTTACAGGCGATTTCCTATTTGCTTGGAATTTCATACATTTGCGGTTGCAAAATCACACTAAAAAATAATTAAATAACGTTGATTAAGCAAATCACACCTTGATACATTTTTCACTAGGTCTATGATGGGAGCAACATACCTAACGTATACAGAATTACATTTAAAAATTACTTCATCATTTCAAACACTGCTCCTGGCATTTCCCTTCTATTTAAATCATTTAGCAGTGCTCTACATGGTGACTGTAAGAGAAGGCAATTTATAAACAAGTTTGTGTCATTACTTCATTTTTCATCTATCTGGTTTTTAGAGCTTTCTGGATAATCGATTTTGCTGTAGAAGATAACATATCTGTAAAAATAGTACTACTACTACTACTACTACTACTACTACTACTACTACTACTACCACTTTTACTGCTAATACTATTAATAATAATAATAATTAATATATTAGAATAGTGGCACAGTTCTTAGCATTGCTGCATGACAGGGCTGGGGTCATGGGTTCGATTACAAAGTCCCATCTGAGTTGCGTTTGTCTGTTTACAGTAGGGTTTTCTCCCACAGTCCAAAAACATTCTGGCAGCTTAATTATCTTCTATTAAAATGCATCCCAGTTTGTGTGTGGTAGGGGATTTAAAAGGTAAACTGCAATGGGGCATGCACTGATCTGAATGATTATATTCTCTGTACTGTGCTGTGTAATATGATTGGTGCTATAAAAATAATATTAAATGTAGGTTTTAGAGGAACTGCATCAGCTCTTACTGTTAAAATAGAATTGTTATATTTAGTAATAATTTAATAATAATAATAATAATAGCAACATAATTTAGATGTCAATTTCAACTTGTAATTAATTATTCCCTCTAGACTGATCTAGTTGCCTATTTCTGCTATCAATCCAGGTTATAAAATGCTGCAAGTTTAATGCACTCGTCATGTGCTGCAATCGTTAGGTGGTGCTGTCTTGTGCTCCCTCATCTTACATTCATTGTGTGCTTTTACGGGGATGAGAAATCGGCACAATTATAACATTACCTGACGTGTAAAGAATGGAAGTAAGGTAAGCAAATATCATAAATGTGCATACAGGTAAAGAAGTGGACATCATTTACTAATTTAAAAATCTATAATTAATTCAGGCTGCTTCTTAATTTTGTAGTGACTGGATCAGTCTTAAAAGATAAAAAAGCAGAGGTATGTGAAAAAAGCAAAGCTGCAATAAATAGATATAAAAGGGATAGATAGCATCCAACAAAGTGAGAGGGGAAATGGTGACTCAATTGTTAGAAGTACAGGAGGGAAGTCCAGAGAGTGAAAAGAGGCATATATAGGAAGGATGAGAAGGAGAACAGGTAGAAAAAGGTATTATGAGAATATAGAAAGAGAGACATAAAGACACACATAGAGCTTCAAAGTGGAATAATAGAAAATAAGGGGAACAAAGAAAGTAAAGGGGATTTGAATACAGAGATATGCAACCTTACCAGGTTTAGAAGTTTACAGTAGAAAATAGACATTCTTAGGCAAAAAAGTGAGGTGATGATTAAAGCATTCTAAGGGGGAGAGGTAAAATAAATGGTTAATACGAGGGATAGTTAGTAGACAGGATAGTAAGAAGCAGAGAGTAGAATAAACAAAGAGAGTGGAGCCTACACTGACAGCCACCTGAAACCCTAACCAAAGAATGTTTTCACCTGCAACACCACCAGCGCCCATGGTTCAGTGAGCTGACGGAGACCAATGAGAGAAAGCTGCTGTGTTATTTAAAGATGGCTGGAAGCTGACCATGTGGGGGGGGGTGGGGGGGTTTATCTGCAAGATATAAAACTAGACGAGTTGTTAAAGCAGAAAGTAGAAACATAGGAATCAGAAGACAAATAATGAGGTGGGGCCCAGAGTGTAAAGCTTTACATCAGTTAATATGTCTTTATATTTAGCTAAACAGTATGGTATGCCACACTGCCCTATTCCTGCTCACTTTCACCATATATTGGATATGTATATTAATCTTTGTATTAATTATTCTGGTTCATTCTCTCAATCTCTCTCCTCTTTCTTTTTTTCTTTCTCTCTATTTCTTTAATAAGATTTAAAGATTTTCCAAAAAGGAATGATCTGTCTGTCAATGTCACTCTTTATGATGGATTCATTCTTTTGGGACTTACGACAATTCCATCTCTGCAGAATTTGATTGTTGTATTGTTTGCTGTTACTTACATAATGACTGTTGCTGGCAACTTGATGATCATTATAATAATCAGACTGGACTTTCGTCTTCAATCACCGATGTACTTCTTTCTGGTGAATCTAGCGTTTTTAGAAATGCTATATACCACCACTCTCATCCCAAATACATTGAGAATTTTCTTGGATAAAAATAAGAATATTTCATTTGCGGGTTGCCTTATACAGATGTTTACCTTCATTACTTTGGGGGGCTCTGAGTGTGTCCTACTTGGTACCATGGCTTATGACAGGTATGTAGCCATATGTCAGCCTCTACTCTACAATACAATCATGAACCCAACATTTTGTCTCCATCTGGCACTAATCTGCTGGTCCACTGGATTTCTGAACTCCTCACTGCACACCATACTCACAGCTATGTTGCCCTTCTGCAATGATCGTCATGTTAAACATTACTTTTGTGAGATTCCCAGCATCTTAAAACTCTCTTGTAGGGACACGTTTATGAATGAATTGCTGATCTTCTTTTTTGGTGGAAGCATGACTGTGGGCTCTCTAATCCTGATTCTGGTGTCATATGCTTGTATAGTTTCTAGAGTACTGAGGATCTCAAGCAGAACCGGAAAACACAAAACATTTTCCACCTGCATTTCTCACCTTATAGTGGTCAGCATTTTCTTTGGTACAGTGATCTACATCTACATACGTCCAACATCCCAGACCTCCTCTGATGAGAATCAAGTGATATCTGTGGTTTATGGTGTAGTAACTCCGCTTTTTAATCCAGTGATATATAGTTTTCGAAATCGTGAATTTCAGACAGCTTTCCAGAAACTACTACAGATTTTTTAAGCTTTCTAAATATGTTAGGAACTGAGATGTATCACAGAACATAGGACATACTAGCTAAATGACAGGTGTCGCAGGTAAACATTAAACACTTTTGCAGCTAAGAAAATACTCATGTCAGATGTTACAAGCATTTCAATTGCTACTGCGAAAGTGCTGACTTATTAAAGACAACTGTTTGTAATCAGCGCTTAAAGCGCTTTATGTAACTGTCATAATAAAACTGTTTCCTATTGAACAGCACCTGACTGACATGAGCGACTTTTAAAGTTTCACCTAATGTTGCAGACAGCTTCTAAAATCCTTATGTACTGCACTAACTTTAAAATTGATGATGTTTATGCAGAGATGTAGTCTACTAAGTGCCCATATCACACCACCACTAAATATAAAATAGTTAAAATTATTCAACACTTTGACTGATATCCTGCTATCAGAGGCTTAATTAGCGAGCTGTGGGCCCTGCTGCAGGGAGGCATGGAGGAGGCAACCAGGGGGCCCCGATCCTCTGCATCTGCCATGTAGCGGGCCCCATTATCTCCATGGGCCCCAGTGCACTGCACCTGTTGCACCAGTGGTAGATCCGCCACTGCCTGCTATCATCTAATTGTAATGTAAAGACTCAGGGGTTATCATTGCTCCTTAGAGAACTGGGGCAATGGGTTCTATTCTGACCGGTCCCTGTCTGTGTGGAGTTTGTATGTTCAGTTTGTATGGGATTCCTCCAGGTGCTCCAGTTTCCTCCCACAGTCCAAAAAGATACCTCTATGTCAATCTTAGGGTTATATTTACTAAAGGACAGTTTAGTGAAGCCACCAATGAAAACTACAGGATTTACCTGCCACTTAAAAGTTTAACAAACCACCACTTTGCACATCACCATCCCGATTTTTAACATCATCAAAATACAAGCAGACGGGTTTTCTAAGCTTCTGTTTGACAAACCACCAGGAAAAACCTCCAACAAAGAGAGGTGGTTGTGAGAGGCGAGATTTGCTCAAACTGCATCTGTTTCAGCTATATTGCAATTCTGAATATTACTGACAAGTAAATTATGGGAAATCATTATTTAGTCATTATTTACATAACTTATCTGGGCAAATTTTATTTTTCATTATATAAAGGTGTCAATATTATTACATTATGGGGGAAATATGAATATATAAATATATTCATTGAGGAATACTATTTAATTGCTAATAGGTACTATAATTATTTCTGATGCACACATGTGGCACTACCTAGTGCTCCCATTATATAATTATACATTCATTTTGCCCCTTAATCAATATATAATGATTTACCCATAATTTAAAAGTCAATGATACCTCCTCTTATGTTCTAAATGGCAAGCTAGCTCAAACAGCATTTCTGGCGGTTAAGCTATTTTCAATCCATAACACATCGCCAGTCATTTAACATCCCAGCCTCATCCTGCTCCAATAGCAAATGTGGCGGTTTTGAGCATGAAAACGCTGGTGATGTGTGACGTTTTAAAACACCACACCCAATTCTTAGTTGATCTACACCTTAGTGTGTGTTTATGCAATATTTATGCAGTAGATAATTTAAACTGTAAGTTCCAGTGGGGCATGGATTGATGTTCAAGATTAAGCATTTCATAATATATTGGCAGATGTATTAAAGGGTAATAAAATTATTATTAATAATAATAATAATAATAATAATAATTATTTTACTTAAGAATTAAATTGTACATTTTACATGACAAAAATAAATGTCCATATACGTCTTAGGACACAAAACTAAGTTTGTCTGCTTTGACCACTGCGTTGACATTTGCATAATTTCAGGTCCAGTAGTCTTAATAAATAATAATTTCTTAGTGACCAAGGTTAACAGTGGTGATTAAGACAAATTCATTCCTCATAGAAAATTGGCATAATTCTACAGACCTCTCCATCTGAGTCTGCTGCATCAGCTACCCTGACAGTTGTAGCACTAGTGCTTCAGTCATGCAGGATATCTCAAATTACAGTTAGAATATGGGACATGTTAGGAGAGGTTCTATGCTGGTGGGGTGTTGTCCTTAATGTTGTGACTGGAGAGCAATTGTCATATAACTCCATTGGACTAATCTGTATCATATCTGCTTTTGTGTCCCATCACAATCTAATTGATAAAATATTAAATACCTTAAATGATAATGACACTAGATTGGTCATTTAGTTGGGTTCTGATCATGGAAATCAAGATTTGCTTTGTCACTTTACAATATAACATAATTGCAAATTATCCATGCCCTTCTCAGATGTGTCCTATAGTATATAAACCAGGTGCAAATGTACGAGATGATGATGATGACTGCCATATCTGTCCTCTGAATGCATCTCTCAGCTCTATTTTACATTTTTTTTTTTTTTAGTCAAAAGTCATTATTTTGATAGGATACTATTGGGTATATTTACTAAACTGCGGGTTTAAGAAAGTGGAGATGTTGCCTACAGCAACCAGTCAAATTCTTGCTGTAATTATTTAGAATGTACTAAATATATTATAACTAGAATCTGATTGGTTGCTATAGGCAACATCTCCACTTTTTCAAACCCGCAGTTTAGTAAATATACAACTATGGTATGTATTATTAGTGTATCAAAGCTAAACAGTTGTGTATCGCACTGGGTTAAACCCAATAACCCTTTGGTATATTATGGTATTAATTATTCATTAAGTACTGATATATAATCTCCAATATACACAATATCAAAGGGAAGGTGCACCCTCACATGTAACACATAAGTAACATATGATGGGAAAGAAAGAATATGTCAAATGGGGCACTCAAAAAGGTTAATTAAAATAAAATATAAACTTTATTGATATACATTAAAAACTTAACAAAAATGAGGTGTTAAGTTATAGATCCAATATAAAATGTCAACTATATTAGCGAAATAATTAAAAACAAGAATGGATTGATAAACCAGAACATTACTAAATCCTGCTAAAATTAGCAGAGAACTGCTAAACTATGCCGCTGCTTATATAAATTGTATAAGGAATGTAATCTTTTCTTATATGACTCTCCTATTATCAAAAGTAAAATTTCCACTCAAATACACAGTCTGAACTAAGCACTACAGGGGTATAATCTGAATTGCTATAAAGTTAGTAGTTACTAATCCCCTAAATTAGTGCATTAAGTCAACTATAATTAAAGTTCATATATTGTTCAACTGGCAATAACTAAACACCTTCGGAGTGTAGTGGATATACTGTATTAGTAATACTTATATAACACAGTTTATTCACTTCAGTATTGGGGATAATTATTTTCCTTATTAATTATGGTTAGCAGATTTGCTTTTGAGTTGAAAATAGCAATCTAATCACTCTCATTTTGTAGTATTGGTAGTTCAGGCTCAAACCAACCCACGCTATTTCAATGAGGGGACTGTGTAAATAAAGCTAATCTTCCTGCTACTTAGACACGAAAGCCTGGGTTTGAGACACGTATTATCACGCTGTCTACATTGAGGGCAAAATAGCCCATTTTGAAACTGATATTTAGTATTGCCGCATAAATGTTTCATATGAACATAGAACTTGTAGAGGACATTAATTTGACCAGGAGTCTGCAGCGTACATAGAAACTTGCCTGACGCGCTTTTCGTTAATAGGCTAAGGCAACCTGAGGCAGCCTTACCATTCGCTATTTAAAGCCCTTAACCACGCCTCTGATGATGTCACCCATAGAGACGTTTACTAGCAACGAGAGCATGTGACTGTTGATAGACTTTCAGTCTGGCCAATAAGGACAATAAACAGGTAAGTATGATGTAAGCATGGTATTCAGCAGCCCAATTATATACAGATAAGATAACAGGACATAAGGAATCAACAATATTAGAAAAAATATTTTTATTATTGTACTTTGTTATTGGTTATCGGAGGCGGTGATACTGCCACCAATATACAGGGCCACCTTAAAGGTAACAGTAAAATGAATACAAAATGATGAAAATAGAAGGTAATATGTTACAAAATAACATGTTGTTGAAGTGACTATAAATGTGAAAAACATTGTTTGTGGAACGGTAAAATGATAACAAGAAATATAAAAATGAGACTTAATAGTAAATGAATTTACTGTGGTTGTCAATAAATATTTTTTTTTAAAAAAAGTGAAAGTGAAGAATTAGTGATAAAAAAGTGCCAAAACAAGTGTTGAAATTGTATGTATTATTCATCATTACCTCAGTGCACATGCATATAGTGTACTGAAAATGTATATATAATACAATACAACGTTAGTGCTAAATTTAAGTATAATATCCATCCTTAAATTGCCTCTGTGTACTGGCATATGTCTTCAACATGACTTGAACTATAATTGCAGTGGACTTAATAAACTAATTTAGGGGATTAGTAACTGCTAACTTTATAGCAATTCAGATTATACCCCTGTAGTGCTTAGTTCAGACTGTGTATTTGAGTGGACATTTTACTATTGATAATAGGAGAGCCATATAAGAAAAGATTACATTCCTTATACAATTTATATAAACAGCATCAGAGTTTAGCAGTTCTCTGCTAATTTTAGCAGGATTTAATCATATTCTGGTTTATCAGTCCATGCTTGTTTTTAATTATTTTGCTGATATAATTGACATTTTATATTGGATCTATAACTTAACGCTTCATTTTTGTTAAGTTTTTAATGTATATCAATAAAGTTAATATTTTATTTTAATTAACCATTTGAGTGCCCCATTTCACATATTCTTTCTTTGCCAGCATATGTTACTTAAGTGTAGCAAAGCTGTCTTGTTCCTCTATGCAGATAGGACAGCATGTTGAATATATAAGCAAAAGCACCTTCCTAATGGGGCACTGTATATCCAATAAAATCAATCACATTTTTTTGCATTTAATAACATTCAAATATGGATGAAAAATAGCACCCTAAGAGAATAAGTATATAACTAATATCAACAATTCCTCTCATGAAAAACAATATAATAAAACAACGTATTCAAATTATTAGGCTGCTCCCGCTGCTATACCAAGGGAGAGTGACATCCCTGAAAGAAGACAAGCAAACAAACTACAAAAAGCAGTAAGTGCTGAGAGCAGTATATAAATCAATAAGTCACCAATGCAGATAGATACAATGAAATAAATGTATTTATTTATCCTTAAATTATAAATATCTAAGAATTGATAATCAATCTCATAAATAAAACCACTAAATATCACATCAATCTCTACCATTAATTCTGGCAACACATAAAAATCCTCCAGTAGAATCAAAAGTAGCTTAATTGAAAAACTGTATCTGGATACACTTGATGAGTTTCAGTTCAGCAACCATTAGTGTGCTCAATATTCCAATCCAGATTTAGATATTGACTTAATCCAATTGTATGTAAAATGGTTGTTTATATGTCCCTGATCAAGCATATGGGATCTCACACCATGCACCCACCATCTAGATTCCAACAGAGCGTATAATTTGTTTTTTGTTAATCACACTGTTATTCAATGGCATCCATGAGACAAACCGATAGAATTGTCACACACATAGCGATGTAGAAAGTATGCGTCCGCTCTCACTGAAGAGAACAGTGAGAGCTGACAGCTTAACCCTCCTGATGGATAGTAACTGATGGTGCAGATGCTCTGGCAATGATGGTTACATCTCTATCCAAGGACACCCAGTGGTTGACATACTCAGTGGTAGGTGCAGGTCCCGGACTGGGATCAAGAGTTCTTTCATTAACCCGTAAATATGAAAAGATGCAAATTGGATAACAAAACAGACACAAATTTAAGTGAGAATGTGAAAAGTTGCAAGAAGTTGCTAAAGACAACTGACTCGTTTCTTCGCCAATCGGCAATTTCATCAGAGGAATGGATCTTGTAAATTGTAATCCCCAACGGTACATTGAAGGTATCATTATCCCAGGTCTTTAAATAGCCTATATTGATCAATTAAAACAGCTATGACCAGCACATATCAGGATGTTTATACAAATAAATCTAAATAGACTTGTATAAGAATTTTTTACTCTGCGTTGGTATCAAACAATCATTTATATATAAAAACAAAAAAAAACTCAATCACAGTAATCAGACCTAAGAAAAGACAAAGGATTTTAGGGTACACTCAACTTAAATCCAGCACAATAACACTAACATTGCTGTAATGTCTTATTTCAGATATGTACTTCCATATTTCAACCATCTCCAAAAGAAAAATAATTTATATAGTAATCACTGAAACTATAGGTAAGTAAAGATCAAATATAGAAGCGAACATCAACTACTAGTATATATGCAAAATCAATATACTGCATTTCACCCCATCTGGGAGTCGATCTCAAGGCTCCCACATCAAGGGCTAGATTTACTAAGCTGCGGGTTTGAAAAAGTGGGGATGTTGCCTATAGCAACCAATCAGATTCTAGCTTTCATTTATTTAGTACATTCTACAAAATGACAGCTAGAATCTGATTGGTTGCTATAGGCAACATACCCACTTTTTCAAGCTTAGTAAATCTAGCCCCAAGTGATAAATCATTACTGGTTCTCAACTTCTTGAGCCAACTATAAATTTAATAGCCAAATAGGTGTACAAATGCCTAAAAGATAATAATAAATAAGTAAAAAAATATGTATTTAAAGAAATTAATAAAAATATGCAAAGCACAATTACTAAGTAAAGTACCTTATCTTTATGTTAGAGTGTCCGTGAAGAAAAAAACAAAAAACAAACAACCAGTATATCTAGCACCCTTACATCATACTATTTAATTAAAAATTTCCATTTAAACCTGACAGATTTAATGTGTTCAAAGAATAGATCCAGAAGACTTGGAGGTATAGTCTTTTAAAACGATTGCCTCCACAATCTGTTAAATTGATATGTTCAATTCCTACCACTTCTAAACACCTAGGATCTGCATTATGAACATTTTCAAAATGACATGGAATACTATGTCTCTGTACTTTATTAATAATATTACGAAAATGTTCCAAGAATCTAATCTTTAAGGACCTAATCATTCCCCCCACATATAAAATATTACAGCTACACTAAATGTATATCACGGATTTCGTAATGCAATTTATTAATCCTTTTATGTGGTACTGTACCCCATTAAACTTAAATATTTTTGTCTTGTTATAAATATGTTGACAGGTTAAACATCTAGAGCTCCCACATCTATAACAAACATTTGGTTTCAGTGGGAGCCAACTACTTTCCTTTCTTCCTCTATCACAAGTAGATTCAGGCAATACACTAGATGCCAGAATATTTTTTATATTCAATCCTTTATAAAATATAATTTTGGGTTTTGCTGGGAGTATAGCTTTAAGTGTGGGATCCTGTTGTAGTATTCTGTAGTTGTTGTTTATTATCCCCTTTATTGCTCTCATTTTTTTTATTGATCTTAGAGATAAATGATTCTCCAAATATCTCATGTGTACCTTGTTCTCCTAGGCTCCCAGGTCTATTGAAATTGTTCTGTGATCTCTCTGTCATCCCGGTCCTAGGCCTGGGTGATTTCAAAGATAGCAATTATCTCTATCTATTCTATTAACATGAAATCCTATATACATGTGAGATCCTATGTACTTGATTGGAGAAATATAAACATCCCTTTTACATACAATTGGATTAATTTAAAATCTAATTCTAGATTGGAATATTAGGCATGTTAATGGTTGCTGAACAGAAATTCATTGAGTTTATGAGGATCTACAGGAGAATTTTTATGTATTGTCCAAATTAATGGTAGAGATTAATGTAATATTTAGTTATTTTATTTATGAGATTGATGATCATTTTTTAGATGTTTATATTTTAAAAATAAATAAATTTATTTCATTGTGTCTATCTGTGTTGGTGACTTATTGATTTCTAGACTCTTTCAGGACAGCATGAGTCTCAGAATGTAGGGTGAAGCGGAGATCAGCCCTTACAGTGAGTCTAAGCTGTGAGGAGAGACAGGAAGAAAGGAGAAAGCAGAGTGTGATAGGTGCTGGCAGCCAGAGGTGTGAAATAGCAGCAGTGGAAGGAGAGAGAGGTCTGATTGGGGAGTCTGCTAGAAAGACAGAGTGTGCAATCAAATAGAGAGAAGTCAGAGCTATCAAAGTAGATGCTGGGTGTAGCTTTGCACAGAAAAGTCTTGTAGCCAGATCCCTGTAGAAAATTAGCTATCAAGCAGCTTGAGGGAGATTCCACAACAAAGTGAGAGGGACAGCTCGCAAGATCAGGCTTGCTGGTAGTCCATGACCCACACCAAATACTGTGACACCATTATTGCTGCATTAAGAAAAGAACACGACACCTCTAATTCAACAAGTTAGATCTCCTTACATAAATCTGTACATATATCAGAGACTGTATTACTGTCAGATATATAGAGACATTTCAAGTATCAGAGATCTGATGCAAGTTACCAACATTTCTAGTTGCACCAACCTTAACTAGTTAATCTTACATATGACTTAAAATTGCTGTGATTGTTGTAAATAATTGTTGATTTACATTTATCACACTGTGTATGAGTGAACTGTGGAAGAGTTTTTGCGCCAGCGAATGCACGTTTTGTGACTCTTGTTTATTTGTTATTACTGTTTACTGTACTGTTGCCTTTGATTATTATCTTCTCCTTTGTACCACTTATCCAGTCCATAATCTCCCCCCTATTTAAATCTGCCTTACTTCAAAAGAACACCCATTTGATTGTTCATAACCAAAGTATGTGTCCCATTATTATTCAGAGGGATAGTGTGGTCGGGTACAAGGGGCTTCCCGAGTCAACACCTGGTGGATTCAGTTGCAGACTGCATCCCACCATACTGTGTAGAAGACTCGGATAGAGGTACTGAAGAGAGAAAGACACAACACTTCACCACCCTTTTCAGAGTGCTGAGGAAAGGGATGTTACATATTTAATCCATGCAGGACATAAAATGCTACAGTATATAGAAAAACTAAAATATGCCATTAATAGCAAGACAGTTCTAGATGTTTTTGATGTAGATTTATCAAACATCCTAAAAAGGAAAGGTAGAGGTGTTGTCCATAGCAGCCAATCAGATTCTAGCTGTCATTTTGTAGAATATATTAGATAAATGGTAGCTATAATCTGATTGATTGCTATGGGCAACACCTACACTTTTCCTTTTTGTAATGTTTGATAAATCTACCCCTAAGTATCTATCTTAGCTTTCTCTCACTAATGTCCATCTGGAAGAGATAAATTTATAAAGGACACTTTTTTTTCATGATTTTCAAATCGCCATACATCTGATGCAGTTTTCAGACCCTAATAGCAGGAATTTTTATCCTGCGGTTTGGATATGAAAAATCAAACAGCTGTTAAAAGTGGATGAGAAATATATGATTTTACAATACACTGTATGGCTGTATTTTAAATGTATGCTGCCCTAGCCATAAAGGAATGAGTATGCCCTATTGCAGTGATAATTCAGTGGCTCAACTACTTTTGCCTTCACCAATCACTTGATCGAAACAAATAAAATCGAAACACTTCTCCCTTCTGATTCTCCTAGACCTCTCAGCGACCTTTGACACTGTTGACAACCCCCTCCTGCTTCACACCCTCCAGTCCATTGGCCACTCTGGCACCGTCCTTTCCTGGTTCACCTTTTACATTGCCGACCGTTCCTTCTCTGTTTCCACCTCTGGGTCTCTCTCCCCTCTTCCACCCTTCCAGTTGGGGTTCCACAGGGCTCTGTTCTTGGACCCTTACTCTTTTCACTATACACCTCCTCACTAGATGAACTCATCAGCTCCTTCGGCCTCAAGTACCACCTTTATACTTATCATCTCCTGATCTCTCTCCCTCCCTTCTCTCTAGGGTGTCCCCCTGCCTCTCTGCCATCTCCTCCTGGATGTCCTCTAGATTTCTTAAACTCAATCTTGCTAAAACTGAACTCATTGTCTTTCCTCCTTCTCGTACCTCCTTTCCCTCCAACCTCTCTCTCACTGTCAACAATTCCTCTATCTCTCCTGTTCCCCAACTTCATTGCCTGGGTGTCATCCTCGACTCCACTCTCTCCTTTGCCCCTCACCTTGACTGTTTTGTCAAATCCTGTCGCTTCCAGTTGCACAACATTGCACGCATTCGGCCATTCCTCTCCCAGGATGCCACCAAATCTCTCATCCAATCTCTGATTATCTCCCGCTTAGACTACTGCAACCTTCTCCTAATTGGCCTCCCCTCTCTCATCTCTCTCATCTTTGATCTGTACTCAATGCTGTTGCAAGGCTCATCTTCCTTTCTAGCCGTTCAACTTCTGTCTCTCCCCTCTACCAATCCTTCCACTGGCTCCCCTTCCCCTACAGAATACTTTTCAAGCTCCTCACTCTGACTTACAAGGCTCTGGCCAACTCCACTGCTCCCTACATCTCCAACCTCATCTCTATTCACAGTCCATCCTGCCCAGTGCGATCGGCCAATGATCGTTGCCTCTTCCCCTCTGATTACCTCTTCTCATGCACGTATCCAAGACTTTTCCCGCGCTGCCCCCCTTCATTGGAACAAGCTCCCTCGCTCCATGAGAACATTCCCTACTCTGTCCAGTTTCAAACGGACATTAAAAACCCACTTTTTTTTAAAAGCCTTCCAGTTACCTGCTTACCCACCTCTCCCTGTTGGTGTCCCTCAGCGTTCTGTTCTTGGCCCTCTACTCTTTTCGCTCTACACCTCCTCCCTAGGGGCTCTCATCTCCTCCTTCGGTCTTCAGTATCACCTTTACGCTGACGACATACAACTCTACATTTCCTCGCCCTCCTCTCTCGTGTATCTGACTGCCTCTCTGCCATTTCCTCCTGGATGTCCTCGCGCTTTCTCAAAATTAACATCTCCAAAACTGAACTCATTGTCTTTCCTCCCCCTAGACTCCCCTCCCACCACATCCTCTCTATCACTGTTAACAATACCACCATCTCCTCTGTCACCCAACTCCGCTGCCTGGGCGTCACCCTCGACTCCTCTCTCTCCTTTGCCCCCCACATCCAATCTCTTGCCCAAGCCTGCCGCTACCAGCTACGCAACATTGCCCGCATCCGGCCCTTCCTCTCCCAAGATGCCACCAAAACTATCATCCACGCACTCATCATCTCCCGCCTTGATTATTGCAACCTCCTTCTTACCAGCCTTCCCCATTCCCATCTCGCCCCCCTCCGCTCTATACGCAATGCGGCTGCAAGGCTCATCTTCCTTTCTCGCCGCTCCTCATCCGCCTCCCCTCTCTGCCTTGCCCTACACTGGCTCCCCATTCCTTACAGAATCCTTTTCAAACTCCTAACCGTCACTTTCAAGGCTCTCTCCCAGTCTACTGCCCCCTATATCTCTAACCTCCTCTCCATTCACACCCCTGCCCACCCCCTGCGCTCGGCCAATGACCTTTACCTCTCCTCCACTCTGATCACCTCTTCCCACTCCAGAATCCAAGACTTCTCCCATGCTGCCCCCCTTCACTGGAACAGCCTCCCTCGCTCCATCCGTCTTTCTCCCAACTTGTCCTCCTTCAAGAAGACACTCAAAACTTACCTGTTCCTAAAAGCCTACCAACCTTACACTTAACCCCCTCATCTCATCTCCTCCGCCTGCTCTCCCCCTCTCTCCTCCCAGCCCCCCTGTTCTCTCCCCCTCTCTCCTACCAGCCCCCCTGTTCTCTCCCCACTTCTTCAACTTGCTCCCTGTGTGCCTGTGTTCTGTCTACCCTCCCTTAGGATGTAAGCTCAATTGAGCAGGGCCCTCTTCCCTCTGTTCTCCATACCTGTTCTTCTTCTCCGTCTTTACTGCATTAGCCTGCCTGGAGTCTCTGAAGTTTTGGTACTTTTTGTTTACTGTGTGTAATGTTTCACTTTGGTTAGTCTACTGTTTGTGCTGTGTACTGCGCTGCGGAACTCTTGTGGCGCCTAACAGATAAAGGATAATAATAATAATAATAATAACCAGCCACCTGTCGGCTACCTCTCCCTCTTTTCCCTTCTCCCCCCCTCCTCGACTCTGTCTCCGTTTCACAAGTTTCTCCATTTCACCCTTGCATCTCTGTCTGTCTACCCCTCCCTTTAGATTGTATGCTCCTTTGAGCAGGGCTTTCTCTCCTTCTGTTTCCACCACTTTTAACTTTGCTCTCCAGCTACTCAGCCCACCTCCTCTTGGACCTTCTGCCCTCGGACTACTCTTGTTTCTTTCTGTTCCACTCAGTGGCTCTTAAAAAAAAAATCACATGTTCTACCATCTTACCTCTCTCGGAAGAAAACATTAGTCAACTGTGAAAGAGAGACCACCAGGATTGTTCATATAAGGCCCGATTTTTACTCAGCGTTAGTAAGTGCAATCACAACGGGTGATTCAGAGGTGAAGGAGGAAAATTGGCATTCACTACAGGTGGAATAAAAGACACGGTTATAAAGGCTTACATATAGACACAAATCTAGTAAGTAAGTCCCCAACAGGGAGCACAAAATGGAAAGAAAATTTGATTCACACATTTACAAATTGTTTTGAAACACAAATTTATTGTAATGTAGTACTGAAACTTTATTATGTCATGTACATTTTTTTTGTTTTTTACATGTGGCAAACAACACTGGAGATTGTGGATGAATATATGTCACAAAAGCTTTAGCTTAAGAACACACACTTGCGGAAAATATAAATATTGTGTGGTTTTATTTGCATTTAATCACATTGATTTATTTGTGTAAAAACAATCAATAGCACTGTCCATTAGAATTTATGTGTGATTCTCTTGAGCAGAAAGTGATAGTTGATAGGATTGCAATCGACTGATTAAAATCTTATTTTTTGCATCAATCTTATATCCAGATACATATCTGAATAGTATGTAAAGGAGTGGTGGATTACTCAGATAGGAGAGGGTTATTTCTGTACCTATAATCATGTGCAGGTCAGAGCATGGTGCCAGTCAGTGTGTGTAATTTGGTGGTGAGACTGGAAATTTGAGGTTTTATCTCCGAAGCCCACAAATCCAGTTTGGAGTGATGGATTGAAAAGGTCATACTCTGATTTTAGGAATATCAACTTCTGGGAACAGTGGTGAACTAACATTGTCTGGCATTTGGCTGTCTTGTTATTATATCAGGACTTTGCCTTCTCACCTGATGTACTATTGTTATCCAGCTAGTAAAGAGAACATTGCCTATTTAAGACTGTTGCCATTCCATTGCCATACATTGTTACCTAATATAGTATTGTTGCATCTTTATCTGTCTTCAGCTTGAGTGATCTTAGAACCCCCTATCCCTATCCTGGAAGCAAATTCTCCAAAAACAGTCTGGGAACATCCTAGATGGTCTGAAATGTAACAGGTATCAGCAATTTCAAAATGTGTAAGTATTTTCTTTTATGCAGACACATATGTAGCTCTTCTCCACTCTATCCAAGTTAGCAGGAGCCAGGTATATTTCCCCATTTGACTTGAGTAAGGGATGCTGGCAGATTCCACTGATCACAGAGGCTTTAGAATGATTGGAATTCATCACCCCATTTGGCTTATACAAGTTTAGGGTCATGATGTGTGGGATAAAGAACATTCCAACCCCCTTTTCAACATCAAGCAAACCACATGCTGGTGGAGTTCTAAGCGTTTGCCAAGTTGCCATAGACAACTTTAACAAGATCTTAGGGCCAGTTTTAGATAAGATTTGTGAGGCAGGACCAACTACCTGGTCAGTACAAGAATGCAATAAAACACTTTAGACACTAAAGGCATACTAACAAAAATAAGAACTATTTGTGCATTTTACTAAGCAATATTGCTGCATAATACAATATCTGAAGTAGACATGGGATTCTTAGTGCACTTTTGATTAAATTGGGAAAACCCATCTACTGCTGCAAGGTGAGCTTCAGATGGGACAGTTAATTTTATATACCAGGGTACATACTCCTCTGTTGAACCTGCCTACAGATTATAGATAATAATGGTGGGACCTAACTGAAAGCTACTCTAATTAAAACACCTATGAATAAATCAATAACATGCTGGGCCACAGTGAAAGTAGTTGCAGCCTTCATATTGGGAATCCCGACAATATGATCTGGCAAAGGCTGCTGGGACAGACAGGCTTTTATAGGCCAGGGACAGGTGCCAAGCATCCTGTAAAAACAAGCTTAGCTCTGGCAGGTAGGAGAGCAGTCCAAGTACAATAGTGGCCCCTTCGGTGGAACAGATGTACTGCAAGCTGGATATATATATATATAGGCAAAGTCCAACAGAGTTCTTGGCAGACAGGAGCTGCAGGATGCAGATCGTGACAGTATGGAAGCAATACAAAAAGAGGTCATTTGTGGTGTTTGATACTGTAGGCAAAATGCTGAAGGTACAACTGAGCACACAAAGTATGGGGGTTTTGTAATGTGCAATAAGTACACAGAGTTTGTAGGCACTTTTTGGCAATAAAGAACACGGAGATGTTGGCAATAGTTGAAGAGCGCATATCGTGTAATGAGGTACACAAATGTGTTGCACCGTTTGAAAAGCATGTAGTATACATGCTTATAAGGTACACAGAGGTGTTGGCACTGGTTGAGGCGGTAAACAAATGAATACAACAAAATATATTGCAGTTACCCTGTAGAACAGAGATAGACAGCAAGTGTAGCAGAGTATACACACACATATATGACAATAACTAGTAGTTTGGATTGGCACAATCAAATACACAGGCATGGAGTCTAAGACCCCCATCAGACTTCAGCAAGAATTCCTACAAGAGGATATGGAGATTGCTCAGTTAGGACCCAAAGTACTTAGCTGCTATGAAGATTGTTCTGAAAACACAGCAGATGGAAATGCATGTATTGGTGAGCTGATGTTGGGGATATGGGACACAGGAGTTAAAGTAACACAATGTTGGACAGAATTGATACTCAGGCACTGAACAGTATGGGTCATCAGTGCTGTAGTTTAGTGGTAACACCTGAGAGAGTTGTTATGTCATATCTAGCCTGAGGCTGAGCCTGGCTGGTTATTGTTAAAGATTCTAATTGGGAAGACTGTGGACTGCTGAGTGTTGGAGGCAGGCCAGTGATGTCTAAGTCTGCTGGTACTGGCAAAAATGGACATGAAGGATTTTGTTGTGATACAGTGGTAATCAATTGTAGCTGTGTTTAATAGTTGGAGTAAATGTATCATTCAAAAAAAAAATCATACTCTCCAAGAATACAAAGCAGACATTCTAGGTGTATAAACAGCTAGAAAACTATTTCATTTACACTTTGTTGTTAAACAATTGTTGTACAATTTGCAGGTATTACAGTCAATTTGGATAAGTCTCTATTAAATGTAAACACTGAGATGGATCAATATTTCCCATTTGATCCATAGAACATTTCTTTCTCTAGCTGTGCCTATTTAGCTCGGGAATGGTGATGAACAGCATGTTTGAAGTCATGCCATGCATTTTCACTTGGATCTGACTGGCCACTCATGAACATTTGCTTAATTATAAGACACTCAGTGTTGCTCTTGAAGTATGCTTTGGATCATTGACCTGTTGAAAGACAAACCCCCCACCCCCCACTAATCCTGACAAGTCCCTGCTGCTGAAAAGCATCCCCATAGCATAATACTATCACCGCCATACATTGTGGAAGGTTTGGTGTTACCTGACTTATGTGCAGTGATTGAATTGAACCATATATAGCTCCCAGTATTCAGGCCATTCCACATTTTTGCAGTATCTTCTAGATGGTGTTTTACAAACATTTAGCGTTAAATAAATTATTTTTGGGTTTTTTTCAGCTAAGGCTTCATCCTTGCTTTCTTTTCTCATAAAGGCCACTTTGTGGAATGCAGATTGTTGACCATGTAGCCTGCTCAATGTCACAGTTAGAGAAGTCTTGAGAGGGAAGAGAATATGATAATCTTTGTTTTGGAAATGTTGAGCTTTTCATAGCATTGGAGATAGCACAAAGGCAGTTGGTCACATGACATAGTAGAGAAGGGGATAGATCGGGAAGGAGAGGTAGATTTGGGTGTTGTCAGTATGGAAGAAGTATTGGATGCTGAAAGTGCAAACTAGCTCATCAAGAGAAGAGGTGCAAAGTGACAAAAGCAGAGGGACATGAACAATGTCTTGTAGGAACCCAACAGATAGTGGTAGTGGTGAGTAGGTTGTGCCAGAGGTAGAGACATTGAAGAAGAGGTTTAATAGGTTTGAAGTGCACCAGTAAAGAACTGTTTCATATAGGTCAATGGACAAAATGATGTCTAAAGTTGCAGAGAGAGCCAGGAAGATGAACATGTGGAGGTGACCCTTAGACTTTGGTGTAAGTAGAGGATTGATTACTTTTGTGAAGGCTGTCTCATTTCTTTAGGATTGGGGGGGGGTCAGAAATGAGAAGATATAATGTTGAATGGTTTTGTTTCTGTTGGTGGTAAAGTAATTAATTAATGAACGCCCACTCCACATACTTTTTTCATACTTGATCTCCTATTAGAAAACTTATTTTTTATAATATCCACTCAGGACCACATTTGATTTACATTTTTAATGTGAACACACAACAAACTTCTGGACAAGTGTATAATATAGAAAGTAGCTGTCATACTCAAAGAATTTTACAATAATGAGAATAATATATCAACCAGTGGAGTTTTGTTGTGTTGTTCGGATGGTGTGCACTGGCATTGTGCTGTCCAGTCATGTGTCAGGTCCTTCCACCACAGAGCTCATGAGATGATGTAAGCATCATCTCGTGAGACTGTCTGACTCCTCTAATCTTCAGTCTGCTGTCTGTCGACAGCTGCCATGCTTAGTAGGAGCCATGCTAGCGAGAAGGCAGAGGAGGAACAGTAAAGGGATATCTCTTTTTCGATTACAAAACACCTGAAACAGGTCTGAAAAAGTTTTCATAATATTCTGGATACCAATTATTAACGCAGAATTTGGTACATTATTGAATACCACTTTTAGCTAGGAATGCCCTCAATCGCCCACACCTAGCCAGCTCTGCTTATAATAATGAGCTAATGGGTGGCACTCCAAAATCCATTGTATATTGCTGCACCAGTCCATGTATATTTCAATTTAATGAGGTGCAAAAACATACACATAACATCATAAATAAGAAAGAAACAGTTCTTCTAATGCACCCTAGAATTTTTACACATTTGTAAATAACCCACATATTATGCCAACTTGTCCCCCCTTTAAGTATGTTATAATTGTCTGGTTCTAAAGTTCAGACTTCCTTCAAATTCTAATAACTACATTAAATTTGACACCTTGATTGTTGTTATATTCAAGGATATATTAAGTGCTTTGCTGCAATAGATCGTTGTTAAATACTACAAAATGTGCATCTCAAATGTCCCAATTATTAACACTCCCATTTTCCATGATTTAAACCAGAGAGTATAGCTGGTATAGACAAACAAGAGAACAAAAACACATTTGAAGAAAAACAAAGTAAAAATAAGAGAAACAAACACAAATAACAGCAAAGAGAAAAGAAATAGAAAAACATAACTGCTAGAGAAATCAAAATTTCCGTACTTCTCCATGAACAAGGCTATTATAGGCCTGTGTCTGCAGATGGAGCATTGTATATTTAGTCTTAGGCATGATCCGCCGCTTGTCAGAATTGCTATACTGGAACACGGCCCTGGACTAAAAGAATATTGTCCCATCCGCATACTGTGTGGTATTGGCAAATATAGCCCTGACTATAAGATTGTGTTAGCTAAGGTGTAGCATAATTATTAGTAACTAGTATTAGTTTACTAGAAAGATATCCAGTAAATAATAAGTGCTTTAAGGCTGTTAACTTTGTTAGAAAAACAACAAAATAAACATAACTTTGTATTCCACTTTAATAAGTTTCATAAAAGTTGCAGCTGGTGAAAGTTGCTGTACCAGCCCTTTACTATTTTTAGAATACTCTAGATAGTAATTATATATACTTAGGCTTTCCATTGTATGTAGCACCGATCAGATATATAAATGTCTCAAGTGAAACACACCATGTGGTTCATTGCTGTCTAATATTTTTTTGTGAATAGTGTAATGAAATGATGTGAGGTAAGATTGATTTCTGTATGATATATTATTTTTTTTAACAATGGGATAACATACTAAAAATTTCTGCTTACATCTCTATCTGATGGCTGTTTCAATCTATATGATATTTATAATTATGGTATTGGTTTGCTTTAATTAAAAATAATTACATGATATTTGTCAGTTTAACACAGAAATATAACAATTTTAGCTAAGATTGACTATATTACTTTGCATGTTTTCTTCTTCACAGTAATTGAGTAAAATTGCTTGGCTTTGTGTAAAATCTTTTTCTTAATTTGTGTTCATGTCTATTACTTTGTATTAGACTATATTTGTGGAAGAAACTTTAACCTGTATGCATTGGGAGCATTTATCACTCTACATCTGTTACAACACTGATGTCACTTAAGAAAACTGTTTTCACATAGTGCGATTTGCTCAATGGATGCTAATCATTAGCTTATCACGTCCAATTCAACATAATGTGCCCAAAAATCGAATGTAAGGTTTTGGAAAAACAGGAAAAGTTAAAGGACAACATTAAATAATGACAAAAAAACTTAAAAGGTAATTTATGAACAGCGAGTAATGGTACAGTACTGTTCTACAGAATTGGGGGTTAGTAAAGAAATTACTGAAAAGTATTCTGAGAAGGAACATTTTTACTTTACATATTGGAAAATGAGAAAATGTGTTAAAAGAGTGATATCAGCAAACCTCACATTTTTGCACAAAAAAATGTTGTGTACGCTAATTTCACATGCATGCATAGGAAAAAAAGGAACAAAGTCCAGTAATAAACCGTTCCTTATATTGTGTTGATTCAGGTTGGCCCATCTCTTACTTAATTAAGTTCATTTTATATATGGTATAGGGTACTAAGTTCTATGTATAAAATAGTAGTCAATGTGCGTTGTTTACAATATTACAAGTTCAGAAATTATAACAATGATTTCTTGATATAGTGTAAAATATTCCTCAAATATAAAACAAGTATAAAATATGATATTCTTATCTATATAAACATTTAAATACTATTGTTTAAGGTTCACACAAGCAACAAAATTGCAGTGCAAATGTTCTTTTGTGCCAACACTTTTTTACTTTTGTAGAATTGCAGCAGTTTTATGGGTAAGTGTGGGGATTTGTGTGTCAAGATTTCCGATGCTGCAGCAGTTGACCGGATCAGGGAATTTGTTTAGTATATGGGTTAAATTTTGCACTGAATTAGAAGAGTAAGATTTAATTTTGTGTGACAGTATATTTTAAAATAAGATAAAGAGATGGAGAGGGCTCATTTAGAGTGATGTATTCTACTTGGTTTAACTTAAATGGAGGGCACTCAGCCTTTTTTTCGATCCTCATCACTGAGGTTCTGAGGACCGATTCTATTGCCTGTATGCATTGTGTACCTTTTAGTTTCACTTCTTTGGTAAAATGCAACTTTAGGTGCATTTCAACCAATGTAATAAAAAGCAAAACATAAAAAAGTGACACATAATAATGGCAGTGTCCCCTCACTCTCATGATTATTTTAAGCCATAAAGTAAGCTACACCGAGCAGTATTTAACGAGAAAAACTGAAAAGTTGAAATTAATAAAGGAGATGCTCCTAAATCAGTAGAGAGTAGGATGTTATTACTATTGCCAACATGTATCATTATTGTTGTCACCATGCACATTTTCTGGAGCATACAACAACCTGCAAAACTAGCTACAGATTGATTTAACAGGGGTACGACCATAAAATGTGTTTGCAACTTGGAATGCACTCAGCTTGCAAATATCTGTAAGGGTTAATTGCATGGTAAGTGTTAAATTGGTCTCGGCTTGATACAAACGGTTTATCTTTAACTGCAATAAAGGATAATGTATGTGAATAAATAAAATGTGCTGAGACTAAGTTATGCAGCAGTTCTCACCACAGAATTGAACAGTTTGGTGTTTTGCCGAATATCTGTAGTGTGTATGAAATAAATTATAACATAGGCGGTTTGCCATTCTTACACCTGTTGCTTTGCTTCTTATAATATATAATTGTAATTTCTGTGCTAACTAATTTTATTATATAATGGACATGAGTTGTGCTATATAGGTCAATGATATCTTAAGGATGCATAAATCATACTTGCCAACTTTTAATTTGTGATGTCAAGGAGATGCCGGAGAGAGTGGGGAGCGTAAGTGGTGGAGTGTGGCCAATCGCATGTGCCTGCTCTCCCAGGAGTCCTACCCTGAATTTGATTTGGGAGTCTCCCGGACATTCCAGGAGAGTGGGCTACTATTAGGGGTGGGCTGGGCTGGGTGGCAGGGGGGCATATGCCCCCCTGCCCCCTGATTTTGGGCTATCTCCTATAGTCTGTACTTGGTGGCTGGCCCCTCCCCTGGGACCAGCCACCCTCTCCCATTGGCCACGGTTCCTTACAATCTGTCCCCCCCCCTCCCTTCCACTATGTGTGCACCTCTATTGGTGTCACATGGGATACGCACCATGTGAAAGGTTTCCTCCCATGAGCAAAGAGTTGAAGAACCTGCACAGCGTGCCCGGATGGAACCAGGTAAGTGGGGTGGGGGTACGGTAGTAGTATATTAATAGTGTGTCTCAGTATATGAATTTAGTGTTTGTGAGGGGCCAGTATATGAATGTAGTGTGTGTGAGGGGCCAGTATATGAATGTAGTGTGTGTGAGGGGCCAACATATGAATGTAGTGTGTGTGTGTGTGTGCCAGTATTTGAATGTAGTGTGTGTGGGGGGCAGCATATGAATGTAGTGTGTGTGTTGTTAGTGTCACTATATAAATGTAGTGTGTGTGAGGGGCCAGCATATGAATGTAGTGTATGTGAGAGGCCAGTATATGATGTAGTGTGTATGAGGGGCCAACATATGAATGTAGTGTGTGTGTGTGTGTGTGTGTACACCAGTATATGAATGTAGTGTGTGTGAGGGGCCAACATATGAATGTAGTGTGTGTGATGGGCCAGCATATGAATGTAGTGTGTGAAGGGCCAACATATGAATGTAGTGTGTGAAGGGCCAACATATGAATGTAGTGTGTGTGTCCCAGCATATGCATGTAGTGTGTGTGTGTGCCAATATATGAATGCAGTGTGTGTGAGGGGCCAGCATATCAATGTAGTGTGTATGAGGGGCCAGCATATGAATGTAGAGTTTCAGGGGCCAGCATATGAATATAGTGTGTGTGAGGGACCAGCATATGAATGTAGTACGTGTGTGTGTAAGGGAGCCAGTAAATGAATGTAGTGTGTCTGTGTGAAGAGGCCAGTAATTGAATGTAATGTGTGTGTGTGAGGGAGGCAGGGGATCTTAATATAATGTGGGAGGTAGGCTATTATTTTAATCCTGCAGTGCAGGTGGGGGCTAATTATTGGGTGCTATTTTATTTGTGGGGTGATGCGGCAATTTAATTTAATAGTGGGGCTTATGAATTTAATATGGGGTAATTGGACTTTTAATTTAATGCTGGGGTGGTTTGAAAGCAATTAATTGATTGTGGTGCTGTTTGGGATAAATGAGGTCTATTTATTAAATGTGATTATGAATTATTTAATGCCTAGGATTGTTGTGGGAAATGGCTATATTTCTTAAAAGTAAATGCTATTTAAATTATTGCTGGGGCTGTTTGGAGGGAGGGAAACAGATTTATTTATTAAATGTGTATGCTATTAATTTAATGTCGGAGCTAGTTGGAGGGAAATATATCTATTTAGCTAATGTGAATACTATTATTTTAATGTTGGGGCTGGAGGGAGGCCTAATTATAAAACGTGGGTGCTATTTTGATTCTACATTGGGGTAGGTTGGCGTTTTCTAAATTTCATGTACCCATTTTTTGTCCCAAAATAGGGCCCCCAACATTCCAGGCTTCAGAAAAGCAGCAACTGATCTAAAGACACCAGCAGCCACAGGTGGAGAAAGTGACAAAAACAGGTAGGAGAGAGCAAGACAGTCTGCCAACTGTTCTGAATCTGTTTGGGCATTCCTGAATTTGGGTGACTGTCTCGCTTAGTCAGGATTTTGTCTGACTGGATGGACAATTGTGAGGTATGTCTTGCTTCACATTGTACTACGCGTGAAGGCAGAACTGCGTGCACCTAACAGTAGTGCACACAGTATTGCCTGTGTATTTGTCTAAAATGATAACCATGTTACATCATAGGGGGCCCACTTTCTAAAGTACTCCAGGCCCCCCACCAGAGCCTTAATCCAGCTCAAGCGCCAGGGTGTCAGATTGACACCTAGTGCTCTGCTCCTCCTAGTAGCGCCACTCATATTATTTGTTTTAGGTTAACCCTAAAACAAATAATAACCCTATTATAGGGTGAAGCAAAAATCAAGCCTTTTTGCTGGCAAAAACATCAGGGGGTTTATTTACTAAATTGCGGGTTTGAAAAAGTGGAGATGTTGCTAATAACAACCAATCAGATTCTAGTTATTATTTATTTAGTACTTTGTACAAAATGACAGCTAGAATCTGATTGGTTGCTAAAGGCAACATCTCAAAATTTTCAAACCCACAGTTTAGTAAATATACCTCCAGGTTTTTAAAGTAAAAGGACATTTTGCATTTTGAGAAATCAGACCCTATGTTCAGTACTGTAATAGAACATTATTCTATATTCTATTGCTATATGATCTATACCCCATTATAATCAGCCAGGTATATTTAATAAAATAAAATAAATAAAGTGATGAAAGGAGAAGGAGCATAAAAAAATAAAATGCAATATAAAGTGAGGTTTATTTTTTGTTGCATTATTTGTTTTCGTAATTTAAGAATTATCATTTATAATAAAGTATCGCTGGGTTAAGCAACAATAAAATAGCCTCTATTTATATTGATAAATATATATTGTATCGAAAACCACCCTTTAAGGATGGGCCGATACTTATGGGCCAGTGCTATGTGCGGTTTATTAACATTCATGGTAGAGCATTCTAAACTGCATGGGTTAAAATATGTCAGAGTGGTCTATGATCAGTCATTTATATCTACATTCTAAGTGGCTCTTATTTTTTACAACACAGAACTTATATATATAACTTTTTTTTTTTTTTTTTTTTTACAGTAAAATTCTTTTCTTTTTTTTCCCCATGTTTTGTGGTAGATAATGCAGAATCGCAGCACAGTGACAGAATTCTTACTTTTAGGATTATCTGATAATCTTTATGGGGTCAAAATATTCTTGTTTACTGCTTTCTTGGTGGCATATATTATTTCATTTTCTGGAAACCTCCTCATTATCTTGTTGGTTTCAATCAACATGCAACTAAATGCTCCCATGTACTACTTCCTCAGAAATCTGTCCATGTGTGAAATTCTGCTGACTTCTGTCCTCGTTCCTCATATTCTAGATGTCCTTTTATGGGAGATTAGTGTGATACAAGTCAACCATTGTTTATTTCAGTTTTACATGATGTGCTCTACAGTTGCCACAGAGTGTTTTATTTTTTCAGTGATGTCTTATGACCGATATCTAGCTATTTGCAAACCACTACACTACTTTTATTTGATGAAGCATAAGGTCTGCTTATTGCTTAGTATGTCTTGTTGGATATCTGGTTATACTCTAGCTGCAGTACTAGTGGTAACATTATGTACATTACACTTCTGTGGTCCTAATGTGATGGATCATTTCTTTTGTGATTTAACCCCAATACTGAAGCACTCTTGTTCTGATACTTATGCTGCAGAATTGGAGGTGTTTGTGCTTTCATTTTTTATAGTGCCATTGCCATTTATGTTTATAATCTCCACATACGCTTTTATCATTGTGACAATCCTCCGATTGCCGTTGGCCACAAGCAGGAAGAAAGCATTTTCCACCTGCAGCTCTCATCTCACTGTTGTATCAGTATACTATGGGACATTAATTATTATGTATGTGGTACCATCCAAAGGCATTTCTTTCAATGCCAACAAGTACTGGTCTTTATTATACAGTATAGCAACTCCTCTATTAAACCCTATTGTATATACTCTGAGGAATCAGGAGATCAGGGTAGGTATGAAGAAATGTATTTGGGTAATCAGACAAAGGGTAAATATTTGCTTTAAATCATACTAGACTTTGGTGGAACCATTCAGTCAACTATGTTTACAGCTGTGAATTTTATTTATTGGACATGCTGCGAAAATCTTCCCACTCTACAGTAATCCAAAGAGTCATAGAAACATGTAAACAATATTTCACACCATTCTTTCACCAGTTATCTTTAAAAGGATCAGATGTGCTGCTTTGCTATTTAGATATATGGTATGCTCACTCCTCTGTTTGTTTGAAATTTAATTTTATTACTATCTTTTAGTGTTAGCAGTGTTAGTTAGAGATTAGTGGGGGTTACTTTAAGAAATTGATCACCCGACACTGTGACCCAACTTAATCAATAGATAGAGGCTGTGTTAGCCAGTGTTTGGAGTGTTAGGTAGTATGGATTTGTTACAAGTGTATATACAAATTTACATAGCATACTAAGAGTTCTGCAAAAGTTGCACAATAGGTGAACAGGAGGGGAACATTTTTCCTGGAAAAAAAAGCTACATGAGGACAACATTTAATAATCACCTGTAAGTCCTGTTCTCCGCCACCTCATGTACCTGCCTTGAATACTGCCTGGAAACTTCCTGCTGAACTTTTTCTAAACTTTGCTTATTACAGCTGAAGTTTTTTTTAACTTCAATAGTATTTTTATTAATTTTTCAGAAATTATGGGGTACAGAAAGTAACAAGGGATGGGGGGTAAGAAAAGGACACAAAAATAAAAAGGGGAAGGATTGAAGGGGTACATAGTGGGGAGAAACACCTTAAACAATTCTGCTGTTAAACCACATTGAACACATGAGGGGGGGAACCCAATAGGTTCCCTTCCAATTCGTGAAAGTTACACTAGTCGAATGGTCACCAGGGGACTACTAATAGGAACATTGGGGAACTTCGCTAAGTGTAGGAGATGCAGGTAGTAAATCAGAGTCTATTCGATTTGGACACGCTCCCTCTCCGTCTGTAACATACACATGCCAGCTGAACCGCTTCATTATCGGGGACGAGGTGGCAGTGGAGTAGAGCATCCCCTCTGAAGTTTTTTTTAATAACTTACTGGTTTCATATCTGCTGTTGCTTGTATTCCCACATTTCAAACCACACTTGCTGCTCCACTTACCCTGACTCTCTAACTGGCTCCCCAGCACCCTTAGCCCAGTGATCATACACAGCCACCTCACTGCACCTTCCATTTTGCCTAAAGTTATATAGGCCCTCTCTACTCCTGCCAAATGTCATTGTCAAATTTTACTGTGTTTTAATCACCCATCCCTTATCTCTACTACTCTACTGTCCTTACTACTTTCTATTCCCTTGCTGGTCATATTACCTCTTTTCTACCACTTTTCTGTCCTGCAAATTCTGCAGTCTCTCCCTTCACTCACTTGTTCCTTCATCACCATTACCTCATCTCACTCCTAACCTCTCATACACTCATTTCTCTATTTCTTGTTATTTCTAACACTATCATGATTTGCCCCTCTCTCACTTCTGTCCTCTCCCTCTGTCCCTCTGTTTCCCTTGTCCACCTTTCCAATTTTCTTCCCTCTCATCCCACCCACCTACCCCTTCCCTTTGTCCTCCATATCCCTCTCCTCTTTTCTCTCCTCTAATCCTCCTCCCCTGGTTTGAGTCACTGACACTCTTCTAATAACCCCCCACCACCTCTCGATGGAGTCCCCCTCATTGTTCTTCTCTCTGCTTTCTTCTGTTCCTACTTACCCCCTCCCTCTCCCCCTCCCCCCCCCCGGAAATATATTCTCTCAATCACTCTTTCCTTCTTTTGCCTCTCCGTCTCCCATCCATACCCACCCAAATCAGCCCTATCTACACTCCTCTCTCACCTGCTGTTCAACTTCCCCCATCCCCTTCCCGCCAATAGGTTCCTCACGCCAGACTGTGACAAAGTGGCCTATATCTATGATATCTTTATCTCCAGATTCTTCAACCTGCTTGCCATAGCTGAAATCTGGCTATCTACTTAGGACACTATCTCTCCTGCTGCTGTCTCTTTCAGAGGCTTGTCCTTCTCCCATACATCCAGACCTGGGGGCCAGAAAGGTGGTGACATTGGTATAAGTCTTTCTCCCCTGCTGCTCTTTCCGGGTTCTTTCCCCTGAACCCTCCCTCTCTTTACCTCGATTGAGGTATACTCCACACTTTAAAGAATGTTTCCCTCCTGTACTTTGTTAAAACCCTTGATATATTTGAACATTTCTATCATAATCCCCTTTCTCTTCTCTGCTCCAAACTATACATATACAAGAACTTTTAGTCTATCCGAGTAATTTTTGTGATGTAGATCATACACCATTTTAGTTGCGTTGATGAGTCAGGCTGAGGCTCTATAGGTCTCTTTTATAGGTAGGAGCACATCCAACTAGTGGCTGCCTTACTTCAACACAATCCTCAACATCCTCCTCATTGTCTGGTCCATGCACAGCACATTAATTTTCATATCCACAATTATCTCCATCATCCTCTTGCACATTTGTAACTTCCATAGTAGCCTCCTAAATTTCTATTGGTAAATCATCATCAAGACTAATACTACTACTACTACTACTACTACTACTACTACTACTCATCCTCAAGTTTCCAAATGGTTGAGAACTTTTTCGAAAAGGGCTGCCGTACTATTATAGTGTCTGAATCTGTAACCTCAGACTCACATGTAGCACTCATGAATACCCATCTTAGGCTCTCCTCACAATTCTGTGAGTGCCCAAGTTGTTCTTCAACCTCAGTGTTATCTTCATGCATTGATTTGTCTGTTTTGGAGGTTTCAGTAACACACATACACTCTGAGCGACAAGGTGGTGCATATGAATTTGAGGAAGATGCAGGACCATATTGGGCACTCTGTTTTGGAGTGGCCATTCTAGTATGTATACTAGTAGTATCAGGACCCCTAGAGTAAAACGTGGACATAGTCTGAGTCTTGTCTTGCCACTGCGGGTGGTGTATGGAATGTTAGCTATTTTCCTTCTTTTGGACAAATCACACATTCATCAGAAAATTCTCTCTTAATTCTCCTCCTTACATCAAGAGCTGATATTTTCTTTGAGATTGAATATGACAAATATTGTTTGGATTTTGAAGACGCTTTAGTCAACTTTCTTCCTGCATTACCTTTTTAACTGGTATAGGTTGAAACAGTAGTGATATTGCCAGTACTGGTACTGGGCGGTGGTAGTCACTAACACGACTACCACTACACCAACAAGGACTTCCCAACTTCAGAAGCCAGAAGCTGCCATTGACGAAAACATTTGAACAGCGAAGCTTTCAAATCACTACTTACCAGAATCGCGATCAATGAACAAGCTGGCACACAGAAAGTCATGTAACTTTTTGGGACGTAGTGTAAAATATTTGACAGCAACCCTTCTACTTTGTACATTCGGCACCTTCCTGCATTACTCATTTAACACCCCCAATAATAGTACAGTCCCACAAAGTCACATGACTTTCTGTGTGACTTTCTATCAGCTTCAGGAGGCTGTAATCAGGTCCTGAATGTGTGTGGGCACCCAGCTGTCAATCTAGCTGGTCCACGGCGGTGGATGTCAGAAGCATCCCGGCTTTTGCCCTGGTGACAGCCGGGGTGCATGGAAGGAAGTGAAGTCCTGGTTGCCATGGCGACAGCCGGGGCGTGAGACCGTTTTTGAATTTTTTTTTTCCTAATCCATCCAGTGGAGGGCTCAGAACAGGCAAAACGGGTCAAAGTTCTGACCAGTGTACACCAATGGGAGGTCTGACCGGGTCCGTAAACCCTTTAAAATCTGTCTGGTATCCAACTGGACCACCTCGCATTGGTTTGATTCGAATCGGGGCAGGGGTGTCGAAGATATTCGCCTACAAACAAGCAAACAAATAAATAAACAAACTTCTTCATATATATATATTATAAGCATAGGATAGAGTACCCAGCACAAGTCTTACTCTTTGCCTCAATTTACCAGGCACCAGTGAGAATTAAATTATAACCCTTACTCTAGGGGGAAAATGTATCAATGTCCGGACTCTTCAACTCCGGTGTGTTCAGCGACTTTGGCGATTAAAATTAAAGCGGCGCTGCATTGTAAAGGGAAAGTTTTACCTTTACAATGCAGCGCCGCTTTAAATTTAATTGCCGAAGACGCTGAACATGCTGGAGTTGAAGAATCCGGACATTGATACATTTACCCCTAGGCTGGGAGCTATTTCATTTTTGTGCTGCCCCTACAGCACTAGGGAGAATAGTTAAAATATCGATATATGACATGTCAGTAAAGACCCTTGGCTATCGAGAGTGCTAGGACTGCTTTAGCAAGACATGCTATAAGACATACCTTAAAATGGGCCAATCTAATCCCATAACTAGGAGCTTGGTGTCTTAATGTTTAATATAATTTATGGGTACTGAGATTTATTTTTTTGTAATCCATTTTTTCACAACATAATAAGTGAGCTCCTTAGCATCATAATGGTTTAATTTTATCTCGGACTTGTGAAATTTGAAGGTTAAATTCTGCATATATATTTCAGTATTCTGGCTGTTAAAGTATGTGACCCCAGAATTCTGCTGATTATTACACAGTCCAGCTCTCACAAGCTCATTAGAGGTTCGTCACTACTGTTTACCACAATAATGACACTAAATTACAAAAACACTTTTGTCCATCTCTGTTAATTACTAACAATGTTGACAGGTGCAAATCTTCACCGAACTAGACCAACCAATAAGACATTAGTGTGATCTAACTTGATCTTACATGGTCTAACTTTCACTAGATAAATGAAAGCTAATTGAGAATTGATTGCTATGATTTTAGTGCAAATTTGAACTAAGTAACCCTAAAAGTACAAAAATGTCAATTCAAATTGATCATTTATTATTTTTAAGCAAAGTTAACATTCTAGGCCTGCACTCACTAAATATAATAAGTTCTGCTAACAGTGGGTGAGGCTTGTACCAAGTTGTCCACAAAAAAATCTGTTGAGTACAAGCAACTCTTTTGTACTGGATGGGGATAAATCAGAAAGGGGCATAAGATAGTTAATAATGTGGTAGCCCTTGAACACAGGTAAAAGAAGTGAGACAAATTTACACTTCACTGACCATACTACATTATTAATGTTGTAACATATGAATATGCTCAGTGGAAACGTGCCATGTTTAAATACACTGACAAATATACAGACGATGCAAATTCATTCACATCTTGCAATACATATGCATGCAACCAAGTAGCTACATAGAAGTCAACAACATCTGTAGGACATAGCCCCTATTGTGTTTCATAACTCTATGGCTCTACCTATATTTCTGTTGGATATAGGTTTGCTAAGATGCTTGTGACACACTTAATAGTCTATTGCTGAGACATTACTGGCCTGATGTTTGGGAGTAAATCAACCATTTACCTTATTATTCTCTGAAGACCCACCACCTAAATATATTTACAGGTAAGTCTGCTCCCTTTACTTACATAACTGTGTTCTTCAGGTCCATTTACCTTTGCTTTGGTAGGGCACATTATCTTTCATTTATGTAGTGCAACTTAGACCATGTTAGACCAACTAGAAAACACAACTCTGCTTGTTCATATCAATGCACCTTTCACTGCTAATAAGGATGGCAAACAATACATTCCAAGGTAGAGTCAGTCCACCACTGCAATTGGGCACCACACAATGTGCCTGTCTGGAAAAACAAATAGGTACCAGGCAGATTATTTAAATCTGTTAAAGCACAAAAGAATAAAACCAGGAGAGCGCCGGAACCAGATGATAAAAATCAATACAATTTAATACTATTGGCATACATAATGTCACACTTTACAAAAATAAAATACACTAAAAAATTATTAAAATGTGTTGATTAAGTTGCATTAGCACATATTGGAATATAGATAATCTGGGATCTAAACATATAGTAGTGGAGCATATGTTCCGTAATATCTATGACTGTAGATTCATGCAGAGTAATATATAGAGAGAGATGCTCATAGAAATAGATACAAATTATGAACAACACTGTATGTAACAATATAACACAATGATCATAAAATCAGTGCTCTTCCAATGGATATTTCCATATATTCCTTGAAATTGTGAAATAAATGACTCCTTATTGGTAACAAAGTTATTGATTCAGTTAGATGGTATGGTAAGCTGTTATATAACAGAACCCTCAAGAATGGGGGAACAATCCACAGCACCAGAGTATAGCAAATACTTTCAATCAGCTTGTGATACTTATCCAATGGAGTCTTGTTGTTCTTCTCAATGGGAAACTGGACTGACCAGAAAATGGCGAGTATATAGATTTTCAAGTCCAAAGGATGGGCTTATAGATCTCAACAAGCGGTCCCAAATCTGTTAAAGGTATTGGCCATTGGCTTTCTGTCTGGCACAAATGGTCATGTGGGAGCAGGTGAGCAATTAGAAATTTGTGAGCCTCACAGCAAAATTTTTGAGGGTCCCACAAAGCATTTATAGATGGACACCCACCACTTCCCATTCCTACTCTTCCCTCTCTCCTCTTTGCCTCCACTCTCCTTCTTCACTTGCTTTGCTGGCCGATTGGTTGCATTTGCTCTGCAGCATGCTGCACTGCACTCCTGACTCATGTTCACAACAATTTGGGGTTCATTAAATCCTCGCTGACCACAGACACAGTGCTATTCTTCTACGAGTGCAGCATTTGGAGTAGACAGAGGGAGGGCAGGGCCTAAAGCAGCATGAATGGCAGTTACATGGGACCCAGCTGCTGAAGATCTCCAATGGGTTCTCTCAGCTGTTGTGCAGTAAAGAGTAGAAAAAAATTCAGTTTCTTTCTATACCTGTTCTCTAGAGAAACAACATACATTTACAGTAGATACACCTGTCTTCACTGCTCCTCTAGTGCCTATATCTAGATGATGTTCCATGTGTCCGGTACTCATCTCTCGTCTATATACCAAATCTAATGAAGAACATTGTGGCATATCAGGGAATCCTCATTCAGCCTCTCCATTTCTTCTTAGTACCACAAGGCTTGGCCCTAAGACTATGAATGGATGACATTCAAACTTATCTATCCTCTCTGAAACTTTCACCATCTGTGTTCACCAGTGTCCTGGAATGTCTTTCTGCCATTTTATCTCTTGAAACCTCAAACGCAATATGTCAAACACAGAGCTAATAATGTCTCCACCCAGCCAACAGAAGTTACTGACCTGACATTTATATTTCTGTTGGTAACACAATAAACCCTACCCCTAAAGCTTGTTATCTAGGTTTCATCTTTTACACAAAACTGTGCTTTATATAAAATGCTCACTCTACCAATACAAAAATTAATGTGCTCAAAATCTCCCACCTTGAATATTTCAAGATATTTCTTACAGGTCTTCCTCTAACCAACCTTTCACTCTCTATAATCTATTTTGAATGCAGATCCCAGACTCTTTTATTTTTACAAAATGTTATTATGCTGCTGCTCTATTTAGTCAGTGGTTACCAGTACTTTACTGAATCCACAATATAACACATTTATTAATATGCAGGACTAGTAACAATGGCACTGACATACATTCTGTTCACTTTTCTCAAAATAATTCTCAATCCAACCTCTCTATTCTGCCCAATATCTATGTCTCTCATCCACACTCATTACTTTTTCTCATTCACACTTAAAGGACTTTATTCTGGCTACACCCACTCTGTGAATATCCCTTGGACAATCCCTTTGGAAATCCCTTATACAACAAAAATTTACCCTAGCTTACAAACCTTCAAGCACTCCCTGAAAACTCACTTCTTCAGGCATCCCTATCAAGTTCCTGAACCATCTTTTTTGACCTTGCTAGGTTCTTGTACATTACATTACCACCACTCTACCCAGTTTGCTCAAAATGTACATTTAGGGCTAGATTTACTAAGCTGCGGGTTTGAAAAAGTGGGAATATTGCCTATAGAAACCAATCAGATTCTAGCTGTCATTTTGTAGACAGTACTAAATAAATGAAATCTAGAATCTGATTGGTTGCTATAGGCAACATCCCCACTTTTTCAAACCCGCAGCTTAGTAAATCTAGCCCTTAGTCTCTTTCTATTCTCTCAGACCCCTAAACCAACATTTCTGTGTGACTGCAGCATATATCCCCATTAAGCACTCTTTCACATTGCAATCTAGCTGGACTGATATGTGACAGTTAATCTCATGTATGTAAGTTTGTGAGCATGTTTGTTACTATTCAGTTTTATTGTTTTACTAGCTGAAATCCCTGGCAGTGCCTGGGTTTAAATCTTCAAGTTATTAAGCTATTTTAAAATTAATTAGCAGCTTCAGCTCTTCCAACTCACCCATGAGGTGGCTGCCCAGTATTCTAAATGTCATTCAAATCCATCCAGTGGAAGACTCAGAACAGGCTCCCCATGTCTGTGTACACTAACAAGAGGTCCAAACAGGACCTAAACCCCCTTAAGACCTGCCCAGGATCCAACTGGACCACCTCGCATTGGTTTCATCCCAATCGGTGCAGGGGAGTCCGAATGCATAACCGGACAGACAAACAAACCAAATCCATCCAGTGGAGGGCCCAGAACAGGCTCCACTGGTCAAATTTCTGGCAAGTGTACACCAACGGGAGGTCTGACCGGGTCCCTAAACCCCTCAATATCTGGCCAAGATCACACTGGACCACCTCACATTGGTTTCATCCGAATCGGTGCAGGGATGTTGAAGATATTCACCTACAAACAAACAAAGAAACTTCTCTCTCTCTCTCTCTCTCTCTCTCTCTCTCTCTATCTATATATCTATATACAAGTTTACCCGTGCATGATACTCATGCATTCTAGTCAAATCAAGCTACTTAAGGTGTTAAAAAGGTTCTTGTCATGCATTTGGGCCTAGCCCAGGCCTCCTCAGGGGAAGAGAGTTACTTCCCGACGCAAGCGCCCTTTTTTAACGTGGTTTTGTCCACATGTCACCACCTCATCATTTTTCTCCATCACCTCATCCTTCATCTTCATCAAGCTACTTAAGGTGTTAAAAACTCCCCACTGTCACCCCCGGCAACCACCAACCACTCCCAACTGTCACGTCTCCTTCAAGAAATATATAGGTCAGTGTATAACTCTGCCCAGCAGGTGGCACTGCAGCTTGGTTTTTTTTCCCCACACACGCCACTAGGCATTTATATAGTAGATATCTATATATATATATATATATATATATATATATATATATATATATATGAGAAGATTACTGTATGTGTTCACAATTGTACATTGTTTCAGAGTATTGTTATAAAATAAAATACTGCTACTACTACTACTACTACTACTAATCAGTGATCAAAATGGGCCAGTATATGATGGTATGCCATACCGACACTTCTCCTAGTGCCATCATTTTAAAACTTTCATGTTCCAAGCACTTACATTTTCAGTACAGCCACTTCTAAATTTCCACTTTGACCATTACTACTACTAATAATAAATCCTAATAGATCACACAAAATGTTATGTTCCATTAAAACAAACAATGCACCTAGTGATGGGCAAAGTGTTTCAGCAAATACAGAGTTTTTGTTAATTTAATTAATAAACAGACAGTTAATCTGTTTGGGACTTTTGAAAAGGAGCAATATTTCATTGCTTTCACACCAAGCTCTACAAAAGAGCTATAAACATTGCTCGTTTATCTATTTTGAAAATCACTTTGCTGTTTTATTCAAGCTTGTCACGATGGAATGAACAGCTACTGTAGAAGTTTCAGCAATCACATAAAAAAATATTTACAAAGTCATGAGACCCCAACGCTAACAGCTAGACAGATAATCCCCCCACTGGACACCGGCCACTCATTGGCATTGATCGCACCACCCGCAGCACAAGCCCAGCTATTTAAGCTTCCTCCCAAGCTCTGCAGTAGTCATTCCTTTAATTAATTACACCCAGATGCTCCACCTGTGTTCCTGTGCTGTGTTTGTAGAAGAGTATGCAGATTTAATCCTGTCTGTAGCCCGAGCCTGCATATTTCCAGGGAAACTATTTGTCTCTTCATTAATAGTATGTAGCAAACTGCCCCTATAGCCACACTATGGGGCATATTCAATTGACGGCGGGATCGCCAAAAATCCCGCTCTCAAAAAATATTACCGTTATTCCGGTAATCCTGCGTGGGAAAACCGTTAATACGGTAATTTACTCGCTGGATTTCAGCTCGCAGCTAAATCCAGCGATATATTACCGTGTTAACGGTAATATTTTTTGAGCGCGGGATTTTCGGCGATCCCGCCATCAATTGAATATGCCACTATATATTACTGTGATCATGATTTCTTTTGTAGCTTTGTTAGTGGCAACTTAGACCATAGGTCTTAATGTTATTACCATTATGCATATATATGTTTTGTTTATAAACACCAATTTTGTTCTGTTCCAGAGGCAGTTACCACAGTACATCATAACAACACACATTACTACTATACAAAAAGGGAACAGGGGTCTTTAGATTCATATTTGTACACCATGACACATGCTCCCATTAGAAAAATAAACAAGTAATAATTATTGGGTATCAGTGTCCAAGTTCTGTCAACTCATTTAAATCCTAAACATTTAAAGAAAACAATTAAAGATATATTTTACATGCTTCACAATACAGACAGCAGCACACACATACATGACAGCCTTATTCTGTGAGTGCTTACTGCAAATTGCAATTCTAATTTGAAATCTGATTACAAAGTCGGTGTTTCCATGAAGAGCCAGCAAATAAAAATAATTTTTGCTGACTAACATGAAAAACAAATATATCTGTTATTTTTAAATGTGAAAGTTACATTTACCATGCAAAATATGATTAAATACAAAAACAAATATATAATCAAATTAAATTAAATGCAAATATCTGTTACTTTTCCCGCTAAAAATCTTTTACTGCTGCAGTCCAAATAGAAATATCAATTAATTAATGCGAATAGATGAACACAACTTTATATACTTTTGCAGTCGCACTAATTAATTAAGTGCTAACAGCTGGAGAGGTGGATGTGCAAACATGCAATCCAAAGTGACTAGCACTCTTAATGCACTCAGCCTACATTCACCTTCCCCTTTCACCCCCCGTCACAAGTGTAAGATGAAACCAAAGCTACATATGGATATATGCAATTGCATTTTAGGTGCTCATTACCAAAAAAAATTATTTTGTACAAATAAAACAGATGTATGCTTAACTCTACATAATTCCCTTAATATCTAGCTCCACCTCAAACCCCATATATATATATCTCATGGAATTTGGTCCCCAAAAAAATCTGCCCTCCCAATAAAGGAAATCAGCCATATACAGAAAGCACCAGTGCTCTTCCCATACCACAAGGGAAGTAGGTGTAATATAGTAAAGAGTTCATTTAGATTAAAGTATATTTTTATTGGTGTACTAATGGTCCAAACAAGCTGCAATGAGAATGAGATGCTCTAAACCTGCCACATAAATACAAAGCAGCTTCGATTAGATTACTTGGAGCTTGGGAAAGACACTTTGTATTGGTTAGTATTGGTTTGTATTGGTTAGTATTAATAAGAATGTGCTACTTTGATACAATGTACAATGACAATGACTGGCATATTAACAGCATGATGGTATGGTTAATAACAGATTATTATGCTATACCTACATGCACGGATTTACTATACGCTTATTCACACTGGGCATTAAGGAGAGTAAAGCCTAAAAAGATGTACCGTATATACTCGAGTATAAGTCGACCCGAGTATAAGCAGAGGCACCTAATTTTACTACATAAAACCGGGAAAACGTATTGACTCGAGTATAAGCCTAGGGTGGAAAAGAGCACTAATTTAAAAACCTAAATAAAAATGATAGGTTCAATCTATGAAATCATTTTTAGCTAGATGACAAGGAACATTAATAAATGATTATAAAATCATTGGGTACAACCTAACCTAAATAAAGGGGTATATAAGGGTTAGGGATATAAATGTATGAACATGGTGGCTGTATTGTTTGTTCATTATGTAATTGCACTGTAAATTAAAAAAAACAAAACAAAAAGGAGAGAGAGAGAGAGAGAGAGATTTATTTTTCACTTACCCGGCAGTGGAACACATATGCGTTCCAACAACAGGAAGTTCGGCATTTGGAACGCAAGTTTGCATTCCAAATGCCGAACTTCCTGTTGTTGGAACGCATATGCAGAAGTTGACAGCCGAGGGACCGGACACCAGGTAAGTTCACCCGTGTATAAGCCGAGTGCAAAAGTATGCTGAAAAACTCGGCTTATACACGATTATATACGGTAACTCTGTACCCGGGCAAAACCATTATGCATTTGAGCGGGAGGTAAAATGTGGGAACAGATTTATAATTGGGGTAGGGCATGTCCTAGATGAACTTTAAATTTCAGTGTAAAAATAAAGTGTTCTAGATGAAAATACAGCCAATATTTAATTTAAGTGCAATATAATAAACTAATTTGCACCCCTTGCATTGTAACATGGTTTGTCCTGGAGAACATTTACTCATTTTTTTTCCTTACTTACCTTAATGACTCAGGCCCACTGATCTTAAGTATTACAGAGTATTTCCGTAACATTTTTTTCAGTTTATTACATCATATTTCAGGCCAACTCTGCATCAGGCCTCTTGTTTATGAGTCATATTTGCATATATTGTATATATTGCGTAAAATAAAATAATTTATGTATATTACACCTACTGTACTATTTATTTGAGTGAAAAATAGATGTTTGTTAGACAATTTGTTAATTTCTAAAGTATTGATTTACTAGATTACTATCCAGTAGCAAATATGGCTCTAAGAGAATATATCTATTTTATGAGAAACATAACTTGTATCCTGTTTTATTAAGTTTTGGTAGTGAAACTTTTGAAACAACTTTTATTCATTTTAGAACTCTCTAGGTATTAATTAAACATGTTGTGAATTGATTACAAATATGTTATGAAGTGCAGGAAGATATATAAATATTTGTAAATGTTCCTATGTTGTGCTCATCTCAAATATACATAACCAACCAATAATTTTATAATCAGGAACATGATATTTTTACAATAAGAAGGATTGAATGATCTGAGGTAAACCAAATGATTGTTAAATATGTTTTTTTGCATGACAAAATAGAACATTGTTTGATATTTTTCTTGCACCGCTATAATTTTTAGTGTTTGCTTTGAATGTAGATACCAAATTAAGGTATTGAGTAGATGTAATGTAAGAGGAAGAATTCTGGAGCAGTTGTCAATGCAATAGAATAAAGCATTATTGTTACAGTTTGTGTTTATGTTAACTTTATTGTATTATTTGTGGCAGATATTTTGAATAGGTTTCAAACAGCCATATACTGTAATATAGGTCTAAATCTTTATTTTTTATGGAAAACTGAACAGCAGCTAGACTAACAACAGTTTACGGTGTGTGAGAGTTTAAAGGTTAGTTTGGTAATATACAGTATGTATATGACCAGGGCTAATACAGGTTAGATTACATGATTTGTTTCTGAAGGTTATCATCGATTTTTAAATGACTGGAAAGAGAGCTTGACATAATTACCAATTCAAATCATTGCTAGTTGAAACATGTAATACACTGATTTTTTGTAAAACGTCCCTAATGTCTAATTTCTTTACAGAAAGCTACACCTAAACACAAGTTAGCTTTTAGTATATAAAAGTGGTACTACTAACACTTAGAACCATGTACATCTTCCTGCGGTGGAACACTATAGATGCTATTCAACTGCATAGAAAAGGTAAAGAGAATGCTAAACATGTCAAGGTCTGCTAAGGTGTGGGATATATATCTGTGCATGTTATTATTGGTTTTGCTATATAAGGCAACTTTATAAGGCCTGAATCAGTAAATTATAAAAATCACGCAATTCACTTTTTTTAATATAAAATATGTATTAATTTGATTTTTACAATACAAAATTACATGTTATGCTCATTATATAGAAACATGGTGCCAATACCAACATCCATTATATGTAGGCCCAAATTTCAATCTAATTTTTTAAACCTCTGCCTCTCCTCCATCATAGCACTCTGTTATCGAAGTCACTACTCCATCCTATGTACATGAAATATATAACTGGGTATAATCCAACTTTATTTCATTTCATTTAAAATACATTTTCAACTTAATGAATTACTAATATACAAAGTTGAAACAAAGATGGAGTGCTGTCCTAGAACATAGATGAAGTAGAGTGCTGCCCCTAAAACAAAGATGGAATAGAATGCTGTCCCTACATTGTAGCTATAGACTCCAGGCACAGTAATATATTATACTTTGTCTAATATGTAAAGTATTTTAGAAGTGTTACTAATTCTTTGTAAATAGCAGTTTGTTTTTTATGTTATAACAAAATCATATTCTATCTTTACTAAGTTGTTTGTCAGATAATGCAGAACCACAGCACAGAATTCTTACTCCTGGGACTGTCTGGGAGCCCATACGGTGTCAGAATATTTTTCTTCATTGTTATCTTTGTGGCATATATAATTTTATTATCTGGAAACCTCCTAATTATCTTATTGGTTTCAATCAACATTCAACTAAATGCTCCCATGTACTGCTTCCTCAGAAACCTATCCATTTGTGAAATTGTGCTGACTTCAGTCCTTGTTCCTCATATCCTAGATGTCCTTCTAAGGGAGATTAGTGTGATACAAGTCAATCATTGTTTTGTTCAGTTTTATATGATGTGCTCTACAGTAGCCACAGAGTGTTTTCTTTTTTCAGCAATGTCCTATGACCGCTATCTAGCCATTTGCAAACCATTGCACTACTTTTATTTGATGAAGCATAAGGTCTGTCTACAGCTTATCATATGCTGTTGGCTATCTGGTTATCTGATAGCTGTAGTAACTGTGGGCCCAATATGTACATTAGAGTTCTGTGGCCCCAATGTGATGGATCATTTCTTTTGTGATTTAACCCCTCTGCTTGAGCTCTCTTGCTCTGATACTTATGCTGTTGAACTAGACATTTTTATATTTTCATTTCCTTTATTGTCTTTTCCGTTTATGTTCATAATCTCCACATACACTTTCATTATTGTCACTATCCTCCAATTGCCGTTGGCCACCAGCAGGAAGAAAGCATTCTCCACCTGCAGCTCTCATCTGACTGTTGTGTCAACATACTATGGAACATTAATAATTATGTATGTGGTGCCATCCAAAGGGTTCTCATTTAATGCCAACAAGTACTTGTCTTTATTATACAGTATAGCAACTCCTCTACTAAACCCTATTGTATATACTCTGAGGAATCAGGAGATCAGGGTAGGTATGAAGAAATGTATTTGGGTAATCAGACAAATGGTAAATATTTGCTTTAAATCATACTAGACTTTGGTGGAATCATTCGCTCAACTTTATTCGCTCAGTTTACAGCTGTGAATTTTATTTATTGGACATGCTTCAAAAATCTTCCCACTCTACAGTAATCCTAAGAGTCATAGAAACATGTAAACAATCAGGAGATTAGGATGAGTATGAAGAAATGTATTTGGGTAATCAGACAGAAAGGAAAATATTTTATTTAAACCAGAGCTGGTACATTGCTAACTATTTGGTGTGGTATTTAGATACTTGTTTTTATTATATACCTGGAGTAACTAATAATAAATAATTGTCTGGATATGTTGAAGAATAACTTTTTACTAAGGCACTTTAAAATCCCACTTTCATATATTTGTTGCAAAATGTATATGCTCTAAATGCAAGGTAATTTTTACTGTATTTAACTGTTTTATACGAACAAACAACCATTACAATAGTTTCCTTTCATCAAATGTTTTATTTAGCATGTCTAAAATTTTTATATAGATATTGGCAGTGGTCAAAGTAGAAATTTAGAAGTGTCGGTAAGAAAAATCTAATGGGAATGTAAGTGAATGGAATTTAATAGTTTTACAATGGAAGCAGTAGGAATAGTTGACGGTATGACATACCACTATACACCCCCACTTCAACCACTTGATATCGATGAAACCATTTTTTTTTCTAATTTATATTGTTTTGTACTTTTATGAATTATGAAAAATTTTATATTTAACTTGAAGTAAATGAACTGATAGAAATGCAGAAAAAATTCTCAAGATTGCAGATTTTAATAACTAGCTCTTCTCTTTAATCTGGTTACTAGCTGGCTATCACTTATTTGCACATTTCCTGCAGTTCATCTTTTGCCAAACATATAGCAAACAAATCCAAATTTCGCATTCTCCTTCTAAATTCTCAAAGTGCTCATAATGAGACTGATGCAGAGTTGGACTTACGACAGCTTATGTAGCATCAATTGCTCATGCTCACAAACAGAATGCACGCATATGCACCAATGTATGTTTTTTACATCTAACTCTTGCGCCTCAATAGGACTGGAAAAGTGGAACTATGGAGGGAGGGGGTGTGTAAATGCAGCCTTAGTACAGTAAGGGCATGTTCACACAAATACGGACAGATGCAGACTTGCAAGGACAGTGGCTCTCAGAAATGCTGCCGTTAGGGGAATCTAAAAGGAGTGAATTCCACAAAGCCTCCCAGAAATAGAAATAGATAGAAAATACTATTCCCCAGGCGCAAAAGTAAGTAATTTTGTATGAAAATAGAATGCTTTTTATATAGGTACAACAGTATAACAGTAAAAATCATGTAAAACCTGTAGGTCTGGCCAGAACAAAAAAAAACCAAAACAAACAAAAACAACTATAAAATATATATGATAAATATCAATCAAAAATGAAAAAAAATATTAAAATAGAATTATCCATATAGCATCTCCAAATAGGCTATAAGAACAGCTGACAAAGTCCCAATGAAGATATCCAACTAAGGTGGTGCAATGTGGACTAAATATGACAGGCCAGGTGCTGATGTTCAACTAGCAAATAAAGCTTTGGTAGATTCCAAAGTAAATGAACTTTAGTTCATATAATCATTGGATAGCCAAATGGAAATGAAGCAAGTCAATTAAATTAATATGAAGAAACGTCAATCCTCAGAAGGAAAAAACATCAATACATATATTCAATCCATAGCATCCATGTTCAGATTGGGTAAAAGTCTATAGTAAACAGCAGAATAGGTTTGATTGATATTTATCATATATATTTTTTAGTTGTTTCTGTTTGGTTTTTTTGACTTTTTTTTTTTTTTGGGCCAGACCTACAGGTTTTACATTATTTTTACTGTAATATGGTTGTACCTATATATAAAGCATTCTGTTTTGATACATAATTACTTATTTTTGCGCCTGGGGACTAGTATTTTCTATCTAGTGGCATATATACGCCTGTCAGTAGACATATCAGCTGCAGGTGCCTGAGGGCTGGTGCAAAATTTGGGCCCACGAAAAATGTTCCCAACTTCCCCTTAGAAAAAAACAGCCTCATGCTGAAAGCAATGTAGAACAGAGAAGAAAATCAACCGCACCAGATTATTAGATCAATAAAATTAATCATAGAACATTCCCTAATTCAATAAACATTCATCTAGATCTGGATTAATATCATTGGCATTTCTCGTTATTTCTCTGAAAGGTGCACCCAATTACTTAAGTCATAAATGCAAAAGAGGAGGGGGAGGAAGTATATATCGAGGCATTCCGGAATGTTTGAATCAATTATAAAACATCTTTTTATTGGTATGCATTAAAAAAAAAATTCCAACAATTTCATACAGGGTTGCGAAATAAAATTAAAAACAAGGAAGAGAACAATAGTGATTAATTGTGTGTTGTGATTAAAAATGCAGGCAAGCTGACACGGTTAATAATCTGGAATATTATTTAAACTGTGATATTGCATATCTAATAATAACAGTGAAAGATAATTCTTATGTAGTACTCTACTAAAATACAGATGAGAATGTGGAAATTATAAGTGGCTGAAGCTCTGTTTTCTATGACCACGGGAAGTTTACTGTTGGGCAGTGGGTGGTATACCAGCATGGTCTGAACAAATTATATAATATATTACTACCCACCCACACCTAACAGATTAATGGAGTACTTTAGTGTCTCCATTAAGTGGCTCTAGATTTGACATACTGCTGGGTGGTCATATATACTATCGCTATCACTATAAATGTTAAAAGGTGAAAACTTTAGTGGATAGGTTACAACAGATTAACCTAAGTACTACATAAGAATTAGCATGCTGAAAGCAGTATGTCTTTTTCTAAAAAAAAAACCTTGATGGGAGGTATTGGGTAACAAAGTCTAAGGGCCTGTCATAAAGGCATGTATCTGTCTGTTTTGAGCATATCTGCAAAATAATTTTGTGTTTGCACAGAACCAGCTGAGTTTTTGCTAAAAAAAAGTTTAAGTACAGCCTACGTTTTAGGGGAGTGAACGGTGTGGTGAATGTACTGATTAACATAGGCAAGGGGCCAAAGATGTTCAGCACAGGGAGTTGAGGTCTGCAAAACAAAAATGCGGAGCTCAACTCCATAGGGGTACTCAGCCCTGTGCCGAGCAGCATAAGGCTGGTTTGTCATTATGGCAGGGGGACCCTGCTATAGTGTCACCATTCCCGGCTGCTTTGCCTAGTGTTGCTATCGTAAAATCGTGGGGAGTCCGTGCTGTTTAACAGAATAAGTAAGGTGCAAGAGAAGCAATAGAATCAGTAAAAAAAATACAGAAGAAGTGAAAATAGAGAAAGTAACTAGATACGAAGATAGAATGAGAACAAAGGAAACCTTTCAAAGATGAAGAAGAGATAGGTGGTAGAGACGGCCAAAGAGTTAACATTTAAGAGGGGAAGGAAGTAAAAGGAGACAATACATGTGGGTATATATTTTTAATTTTGTGTACAATTTTCTAAGGTTTCTACCGCCAATAATAGGAGAATGGGCATTTGTTCCTTCATTTAAAAAAGATTGGGAGCTTGTTCCCCAATGAGGAATTCCCATCTCTTGAAGGAATTCATCCTATATCCTTCCTTACCAGCTGCCTCCTGCTTCCTCTATGTGTAAAAACATGACTTACTGCACATGTCACAGTAAGCAATTCTGTGTTTGTGTAATGGTGCTGGCAGCTTCCAGGAAAGAACCACTTAGCTATCATAAAGTTGCCACGTACGGTCAAGCTGCTTAGTCTTGAAGAAAATAGATGTTATGTACCAGCTGAAGTCAAAGGATTGCATAAGGTGGAATATTGATGGACGAAGCCGAGGTTGAAGAATTGGAGAAGGTAGAATTTTGATTTACAGTCAAACAAAACAAGTATTCATCAAAGAACAAGCAGATAAATACCAACAAAACTTTGCTCCTGTAAATGTTTGGTAGAACTGAGAGAATTTATAAAGGCTTCCGTAATGGCTTCAAACAGGTGAGATAAATGATTCTAATTGTCTTAACCTTTTCACTGAAGGGCTGATTGTAGATATTGAGAGAAGGTTTTTGCAGCTGTCATTGTGAATTATTTTCTAACAGCTGTCATCTGGAGCTAATGTTGTGAATCATCTTAGTTTGGTGACTCCCTGTTTATTGCAGGGCATGCTGATATCTTGGGAACACCATACTAGTTTGGGATATCCATGCTATCAGTGATCCCTGCAGTTACCAAGGAATCCCTAGACTCTAATGCACAGGGTTAACTTGTTCAAGTAGCACTCCAATGCAGGCAGGTAGCAGTCAGTGGCGGATCCTAGTAACTGAGTGTATGTGGCAACAAAGGTGGGATTCCTCAAGGCAAGCACAAGCTCTTGATATTTTTTAATTGCGTTAACATACATCCAGAACTGAAAGCCCAAATAGGCCTTCACTGCTCATGTAAACTGTCCCCCTAAATTTTGCTATAGTGTCCAAAACCTAAAATAATCTTCTTTTATCTGGTTTAATGTCCAGGCTTTTCTTAGGAGTGGAAAGGGCTCATTTCTTCTTTTCATCTTCTTCAAAACCTAGGGCAGGGAAAAAGAATAGACCGCTATAGGGAAAATGCCTACATTGGGTACTTGTTTGGGAATGTATTAAATATGCAGTATCATTTATCATCTCATACCAATACTATTGCTTAACTATTCTATCCTGCCTCACCTAGCATAGTTCCTCAGATGGCAATACTTTAAAATATGGGTGCTGTAAATAATCATACATGCCCAAATTGGATTCAGAGGACCTCTAGATTTATTAAGTCCTAATGCCTTTCCTGCTTCTGCTGTTTCCACAATACCACTTTGTCTATAAAGTTTATTAATTCTTCTTTGCCCTAATCCTTAAGCATGTAAATTTTAGCTGTTGCTTATTTTCTAAATTTCTTGTCCAAAAGAACTTTGATTTTGCCAATTAACTGAGAACAGTATTTTAACTCTGCTGAATACTTCTGATAATTACAGTTTTCTTTTACTTCATATACATGTTAAAACACACCTTTACTATAATTGCTATAACATATAAGTTAAGGTCCAATAATCCTTATTGAGGCTTTTTGTCAATATAAGGCTAAAATGATTTGACCCAGAATCACACCTTGGACCCTCTGCTCACCTACTGGAGGGGAAGGGATTCTGAGAGTTATTTGTCATATGAAGAGTAGTTTCCAGAAGTGGGGGGCCTCCTTATGCAGCCTCAGCTACCAAACATTCATAATAAGAGTAAATTGTATCAAATGAGTCTTTAGATCTGTGCTACTCAGAATATTATGCAAATTGCACAAACACACCTCTTTATCTGCCTTATGGGCCGGTGTGCATGATACCCTGAAATGTATCAGCCACAGCAGCCCTGTAAAGCAGATTACTGAACAAATAGATTAATGTGAATAAAAAATAAAAAATGTGCTTACACCCTTTTCCCCTGCCCAGACAGCACAAGGGTTTGTTATGCTGTTTGGGAGGGGGTGCACACCTTTTTTAAATGTAATCATTTTTTTAATTCTTTCGTTAATATTACAAGCTCTGTTGAACCAGCAGAAACCACCCGCAAAAGATACATCTCCTACATGAGATATGAGACATTTCTGTGTCTGCTTTCAACTCAGCATAGCATGTAAAGTGCGTGAACACGCCTTTATATTTCAAGGCTCACCCAGTACCTTCCCCGTTCCTCCTTTCTAAGCTCAGAGAGGTGCAAGAGGGAGATCCATCTTAGTCTGAATGCAAACTGAGATGGATCCTTGGCTGAAAGTTTTTTTTTGCACTGTTTAGTTGGACTTGCTTCCTACTCTACATCAGGCCCATAGTGTATTGTTCACCGATACTTATTTCTATTCCTAAATGTATTTAATTCCACAATGGAAGGTACATAATATCAGCAATTATTATATAAGCACACTCCTGATTACAATGGTTCATTACATGTCAATTTTTAATAAAAGATTTCAATCTGTGTGTGGTGTCATAGTTAACAGTCATTACAATAACCATATAGTTTCCACTTTATTGAGTCTTTGTCATATCAGAGAAATAAGTCAGTATGATATCTGACTTCTGGTTCAGGAGTGAACACAGGGATCATTAACTGCATATGAATCTATTTCTTTACTCCTGCAATATCAAGTATATCCCACCAACTTCAAAATATTTTACTTTTCTCACTCTTATTAATGTATCAGTGTTTCACATATTATAAGCTCCACACTTTATTGTGAGTCTGCAATTTAATACATAGTATATTCTCCAGTGTTCAATGCTTCTATTCCTAAAAACACTTATATATGATAATATAATCTGAAACCTCTCATAGTTCACTCTGACAGTTTTTAAGGGGCTATAACTGTGGTGTATATAAATGTATGGTTTGTTGCTAAATATCTTTTCAAATGGGATATATTGTAACAGTTTAATTATCTTCAAAACACAGCAAGAATCAGTTGCGATCACAGTCTGCACTAATAAAATCTACTATTAGGTGTATGATTAGGTCACTGGAATCCAAGCATTTGATTCATGTACAGTAAACCCTCCAGGTTGCCAAGAAAGTCATTGTCTGCAGCATGTATGAATAACCTGCCCAAATCTCCACTGCATCGTACCCAGAGCCATTTGCCTATGTGGCAGTCTGTTTGAGACAGAGGTACAGCCAGGGGCGTATTAGGAACTTAAAGTGGCCCTGGAAAAAATTATTGAAGTGGCCTCATATGGGCGGAACCAAATCAACTGTAGGTGGGGCCAACACAAAAGTAGGTGGGATTTAGAACTACTGGAAATTGGCTGTAGTAACATTTAGAAAAACCTAGATGTGATGACTTAATACACAGTGGGTCATTACTAAAGCAATGCATGGAAAAGGCTGCCAGTCCTGCATTATAAAATTACATGAATCCTTTTGCATGATCTATGACTGGTTTATGCCTCTGTACTCAAACTTGTTTAGTTGCCTAAAAACACATCCTTCCAATATTCCTTTCATAGAAACATATCTTACTTTGTTTAATAAGTTTAACTATTACAAAACATGTTGGCAAAATTGTTTCTGATCAGTCTGCCAGAACAGCATATGAGCACCTCACCGCACTGTTGCATCTTTCCCTGACATCATGAGCTGCAAATTACCAGTCAGATGTCTCTCTTTTAATATATAAAAATGTGTACTGTGTGTTTAAAAAAAATCCATCAAAAATAATCCTTTTAATAAATGGATATCCATTGTGATCAGCACAAAGGTGAAACTCTTCAAGCATCTGAAAGAAAACACTTCTTTTGTAACAATTATGAGCCCTAAATGTGCCCAGTGGTGGTGGTGGTGGTTTGAATTCACAATAGTGTTGGGCAGGTTGGCAGACAATGGTATAAGTGAAGGGAAGAGCTATTCCAAGGGTTTGCTAGTGATATACTAAGTGCAAAGGAGGCAGAATTAATGATATTGTCAGTGCAAAGGGCTGGCCCTATATTCAAAAAGGTGATGGAATCAACGCAAGAACCACTAATGTATCACCAGAGCTGGAATAATGCTCTTGGAGGACCTTGGGCACTTATAACAGGGAGGTTATCATATTAGATACATTTTTGACAAATACACAAGCAAAGCTGCGTGCACTACTGTTAGGTGCACACAGCTCTGCCTTCACGAGCAGTACAATGTGAAGCAGGAAATACCTTCCAACTGTCCTCGTAGTCAGATCAAATCCTGACTAAGTGAAACAGACACCGAAATTTGGGACTGCCCCAGCAGATTCAGGACAGTTGGCAGATTGTCCTGCTCTCTCCCACCTGTTCTTGTCACTTTCACCACCAGTGGCTACTGATTTCTTTATATCAGTTGCTGCTTGTCTGGATCCAGGAATGTTGAAGCCCTATTTGGAAAAAAATGGGTACATGAAATGTAGAAAACTCCCCAGCATTAAATCAATAGCACTCACATTTAATAATTAGGCCTCTCTCCAACCCAACATTAAAATAATAGTGTATTGAACAGATATACACTAGTAGCACAATGTGTATGCAATATCAAATAAGCAATAAGTAAACCTCAAGTGGGCAATTCATAGCAAGTATAAACAAAGTAAATGAATATAAAAGCAAATACAAAATATAGCAGTATGGTAAGGCAATTTGCGGCCAGGGTGTGGAGGACCTCTGGTATCTTGCATAAATGAACAAAGTCAAATGAATAAGAATTGCCAGAATGAAGGCTCCAAATTCCGTAGTATACAGAAATGCAATAAGTATGCTCAGGTGGACAAATGGTAGCAATTATATACAAAATGGAGGGATATACAAGCAAAGTCAATAGAAAGAACCAAATGTTCCGACCAGGGTGTAGAGGAAAATATAAATAAATGTAGACAATGTCCAGTGCATGATTTATCCAAAAAAAGGCACAAAGTTCTATGGTGTATGGTGTATAAACCAAACAGTTTGGGATCCGAATGTTGCTAAACAATTTTAGTCCATGGATCATAAATCTCTGTATAGATATCAGAAATCCACTTGTGAAAATCCACTGAAAACGAGTGTCCATACTTCCGATAAATCGGTAAGCTTTATCCGGAAAATAATTGCCGTGAGTGGGTAGGCGGAGTAGCACTTACCCTGAATGAAGAGATGTGGTACCTTCTTCAATGTGGCTGTAAAAGTCCCACGATGCAGTGTACAGCTGCCAGGTGTAGTAGATAAGTCGTGGCCGCAACTATATCCGAGTTGCGCATGCGGCTGCGAGAAATGCCAAGTCTTCAATACTGAGCGGTTAGATGTAATAGACGGTGAGGCACACTCTGGGAGGTAAAAAGGTGTGTAACCGATGCGTTTCGCCGATAGGCTTCCTCAGGGATAACTGGATCAAGTATTAAGGTGTAAAGTTTAAATAGGCGCCTTTTACCGATGGTTATCCGCTATTGGAGGAAATGCTTCAGCCTCCTATTGGTTCCAGCTGTGACAGACAGTTCTAGACAGCCAATCACACTGTAGCTCTACATACTTTGGAACTGGGGTTTGTGGATTCCTATCCAAATGTAAATGTAATGAAGGACACCCTGGGTAGCCAATAAGAAAAGACTTACAAGCAACCCAAACAATGTACATATGAATAAAAGATAAATGACAGTATTGTGTGCTGTATTCTGAATTTAAAGGGATGTAAGTTAAAGGAAATGTCCCAATTTGAAATCTATATTGAGGCCATCAGGTGCTAGGGTCCTCATGTTGAAAATCCATTCAGATTCTTTTTGAGAAATGTAGTCGCCAACTCTCCATGGCTTATCAACTTTGCTAATGGCCATGAAGTGGAGCAAGGAGGGGTATTGTGCGTGGTGTGTGGCAAAGTGTGCAGAGACTCTATGATTATCAAAACCCTTTCTGATATTTCTCTGATGTTCAGAGATCCTCACACTGAGCTGTCTGATAGTTCTCCCAACATACTGTAAACCACAGGGGCACTGGAGGAGATAGATAACCCCTATGGTGTTGCATGTTAATCTGTTTTGGATGATGAATTTTTCCCCAGAGATATTTGAAACAAATGAGGTGATAGATTTAGTGCTGTGGATGCAGCTCACTTTACATGCTGAGCATCGATGGTAGTGATAGAAACCTGTTTCGGTTTCTTTAAGCCGTATACTTCTTAAAGTGGCAGTTCTGGGTGGGATGGTGCTGTCTACAAGTTGTTTTCTCAGATTATCTGCTCTGGTGTATATGAATCTGGGTTTTTCTGGGAGTATGTCTTTTAGTTTGGCATCTCCTAAGAATTTATTCCAGTGTTTATTAATAATACGCTCAATTTGCCAGCAAACACGGGTAAACTTAGTAATGAAGGGAATGGATGGGGGTTCTGGCGTTTTATCCCTTTTTTTTAGCAAGGAGCTGTTCCCTATCAGTAAGTTTAACCTCATCAAAAGCTCTTTCTACTAGATCTTGATAATTCCTTTCCAGGAAGCGATCTTTAAGTATGTCAGCTTGCAATATATATTGCTCGGGTTTTGAACAGTTGCGCCGTAGTCTCGTGAATTGGCCCTTGGGGATATTGCGGATCCAATTTTTATGGTGATTGCTGGCAGTGGGGATGTATGAATTGGAATCTACTTCTTTAAAGAAAGTTTTAGTGTCAATGCATAGTATACATTGTAATATATGTGAACACCTTCAACAATGTGTGTGTGTGTGTGTGTGTGTGTGTGTGTGTGTATATATATATATATATATATATATATATATATATATATATATATATATCTATGGAATTTTACAATGCAGTATATATCACATGTAATTTTTAATAAAACATAACATTTAACACGTCACCCCCACAGTCACACTACAACCCCCATAGACACATCATAACTCCCCAGACACAACATAACCCCCCCAGTCACATCAAACCCCCCCAGACACTTCATAAGCCTTCCCCACACCAGCATCCTTACCTAAGCCGAGCTTGTACAGAGCTGGAACTCCTCCTCCTTCCTCTCCAGGCTGCTGTGACAGTATGTGACCTCACTATCCTGCAGACAGCTGTCAATTAGCTCACTCCCTCCCCCTTTACACTCCCCTCCCTCAAAAAAAGAAATCAGGGGGCGTGGCCTGGTAGCCAACACGATCAGACGTGTTTCACATCAGCTCCTGGCCCCTGATTGAGAATTGGGATGAAAGAGCATTATATAACCCCTAAAAACCCGGGGTGGCAGACGGAAACGCTTTCCTCGCAAGCTCTGGGACCCGAGATAATTGAAAGGAGAGTCTCTCCTCCACTCAGCGCCTGTAATTGTGAGTCCTGGCTGACACGCTGCGACGGACATACCGCTGAGCCCCCCCCTCCCCCCGATATATCCCTGAGGGTCACGCTGCTGGCCATAGTGCTGCTGCGGGCAGTGTTGTGCTGGACGAGATTTGGAGCCAGCTATTTCTTGCCCCTGCTACCCGGGAGACGGAGGCTGCAGTGCGGAGGGAGTCTGTGAGGAGAGCGAAACGTGGCCTGCAAGTCTCCACGAAGCCAACAACCCCTAAATAGAGTAAAACACTTGGGGGAACAATCGGTGACACTTGCCTGCCTCCTGGGACGTCAGGAGTTTCCCCGCAGGCGGCCGGGCATCCCGCACCAAGAGCCTTCTAACGTGCTGGGCATGCTCCCCTTCCGGCGGTAGCATAACATCTGGATCTCCCCGCCTTCTGAAGGACCCCTCCGGCCCCCATTGACCCCTGACTGAGTGTCTGGCCGCTTGGTGTGCCTGCCGCGGACCTCGTGGCCTGCTTCCGGTGGAGACCAGGGGCTAAAGTTGGAGCCGCCCGGCGGACCTCCTACTTCCGGTTTTGCGGTGGGACTTCCGATTGGCCCGAATTGAACGGAGCTCCCCACCGAGACAGCCGTGTTCCCCGCAGCGCACAGTACTTATCCTGGTCCCTGGGGCTGGCCCCCGCTCGGCGCCACACAACTCCCTACCAAGAAACCTGAGTTTGATTTGCACGAGTGCGCTGGCTTACCTGGGTCTATAGACGCCCAGCGCTCCTTTCTGACTAACTGAGGCCTGTATCCTGGGCAGAAGCCGCGGCCTGTAGTGCCGCCAGCATCCACTTCCGGTTTCCGGGTCCCGACTTCCGGTGGAGATCTGCAGACGGAGAACACCTCAATCATCCACTGAAGGGGCAGCAGCGCAGCAGGATCCCCCTGTAGCAGCTGGAGTGAGGCGCAATGCTAATCCGCCGGTCCGGAGGTTCCAGGCTGTTCCTGGAGGTTATCTGGTCCATAACTACCTGAGGAAGCCAGCCATCGCTTTTGCCTGGACGCACCAGAGGCAGGTCAGTGTGGGAGGGGCCTCACATACGGCAGCTAAACTACATCTGTCCACTCAGCCTGCCTCTCCCAACCTGTGAGGACAACTGGCCGCCAAATCTGCTTCCTAGTCCTGTGGGAGCCAGACGCAGGGCTGATATTGACTCCTTAACATATAAGCCTGGGCCCTGAGGTCCCTCTGCTGTGACCCAGCTCCATTCATAATATAATATACCACCTATAGGCTATAGCAATGACCCTGTAACCCCCTAAATGCTGACGGGGGGGGGGAAGTCTTTTCTACACTGCTTTGCATACCCAGACCCATGTGAGTCCTCCTTCCTATGTGGGCCCACCCTTCGTAATTTACTCTACTAACCTGCTTGGGCATACCGCTACCCCTGCTTAAAAGTCCAGCCTTTGAGGTTCCTCCACAATGCCTAAGGGAGGTAAGAAATCCCATCCTAAAAGCCTCCCTCAATATTTCTCGAAGCAATCAACCTCAACCCCGCATCGGTCGAGGACGGATTCCCCTCATACTTCCGCTGAATCTGACTGAAATCTTCCGTGCACTGAGAAGTGCAAGCTGCCCTCCACTCATTAAGGGCGGAGGTGGCTTCAATTGGAACCCGTACTGACCAAGTTGAACAAAGATTGGAGACGGTGGTGTCCCCCCAGACAGGCATGGAGGAGGACATTGTGCGCCTACGTAGTGACTTGACATCTGTCCAGGAACATCAAGAGGATATGGACAATCGGGCGAGGCGGAACAATCTGCGTCTGAAGGGCATTTCTGGAAACGGTCGAATCTGCTCACCTAGACCAATACCTGAAGAAGCTTTTCTCCCAATTGGCCCCTGAGGTCCCGGAGGACCACTTACTATTGGACAGAGCCCATAGGGCCTTAAAGCCCAGATCGACCGACCAAAACCAGCCTAGAGATGTCATCTTACGACTCCACTTCTATACTACCAAGGAGATGGTCTTGCGCGGAGCCAGAAAATTGCACACTCTAACATTCGAGGGTCACAACATACAGATCTTTCAGGACTTGTCACCGACCACTCTGGCCAGACGTCGGGAGCTCGCCCCAGTAACGCAAGTTCTGCGAGATCATAATGTCCGTTATCGCTGGGGCTTCCCCTTCCGTCTGTTCCTTTGGCATCAGGAGCGACAGATTTCCGCCCGCACACTCCCGGAGGCTCAGGCTCTTCTACAACCCTTAGGCCTTGCTCCCGAGCCCCCCCCCGGGCGCCTCTCAATCATCTACCTCGGGCAACCAGGATACAAATCCGCGGCCCCAAAGAGTTCCACGAGGCGAATGGTCCACGGTACAGAGATCTTCCACTCCTCGCAAGACCTCGTAATCTATCTCCCTGACTGTCTTCTAGGGATGAGAAACTCCCCACCCAGGGAAGGTCCATCTGGAACAGAGCTTTTGAGAGGCGTTCCTGATCGTTTAATGGCCACCCTTACTGGAGGCTATCTGAGGAACTATGCCTACCTGGGGACGAGCCCTCCAAAAATGTCCATATGTTGCCCAATTTCTCATTGTAATGTTTACATGCCTTGGGCCTGCTGTTTCTGTTTGGCCCTTTTTTTTTTTTTTTTTGCTCTCTCCGCTTACAGGTGGATCTCAATACCCTTGGCCTTCTTGGAACCACAGCGTAATACCGCTATGGACCCCCTCGGAAAGGCTGTACCTCTCCTACGACCACAGGCAGGCCTGTTTGTCTGATTTTAAGGTCTATTTCGACTTGCTATGCAATTGTTTTTCGTTTAACTGTTGGATCTCTTTACACATTTACATTGGTACATATTGGCATTTGTAAGCATCCGCCTGCTATCATTGTACCCTCTAGTTTGACAATGTTACATAGTTAATGTATATGTTTGCATTATGTGGTCCCGTCTTACTGATATACCCTAGTCTGTCACCTCCTCCTTCCTGCACCCACACACATGGGCCCACTGGGTAGCAGATGCCCACCTCCCGCCTCCCCCCCACCCCGTCAGCCATTTACCTTTCGCCCTCTCGATTGATAAGTCCTAGCCGCTTCCCCCATAGAGCTTGGTTGCTCTCAGCTGGTCCCCGGGTAGCTAGGGTACCGCTCCTTCTGCCCCACCAGCACCCTGGACGGGCGTCCTGCACCACACCCATCCTCCTACCCCCACTTTCCCGTCACACCTACAATGCTTCCCCAATCATGGTCGTCTTTGGTATCTACCCCTCCAGCAAATCAAAACTACAACTCACTATACATATTTTCTCATCCTGACTCCTCCCCTTTGACTTTCTCATGACGCTCCGCCTGATATCTTTTAAAGGTCTTAACTCTCCCCAAAAAAGGGGCAAACTTTACGCTTCTTTACAGGACCTTAAGGGAGACCTAGTATTCCTACAGGAGACCCATTTTATTAAGCACTTGCACCCGGAACTTAAATCCAAAAGATTCCCCCTCACTTATCATGCCTGTGACCCTGCCAAGAAGAGATGCGGGGTGGCAATCCTTTTTTCGCGTAATCTTGATTTCGATCTCACAGACACACACAGAGACAAAGAAGGTAGATATCTTATCCTAGTGGGTAAATTGAACAACCTCCCATGCACCCTAGTGAATATTTATGCCCCGAACCAAGATCAGCATAAATTCTTTAAACGCCTAGGAGTTACACTCTCTCAGGTTCGTAAGGGAGAACTGATAGTGGGTGGAGACTTTAATGCGGTTCTTACCCCCCATCTGGATAGATCTGCCCCCTCAGTTGCTCTTCCCGACAGGAGGGACAGGAGGAACTCCAGGGCCTTGCAAGATTTCATGAAACTACACAATCTGTACGATACTTGGAGAATCTCTGACCCCTTGGCCCGAGATTATTCCTTCTATTCCTCAGTCCATAACACCTATTCCCGAATCGACATGGTCCTGCTCAGCCACGACCTGACCCTTAAACTCACTAACTCTATTATCCACTCAATTACATGGTCTGACCATGCCCCAATTTCGGCGGACCTCTCCTCCCTAGTTTCTCGCTCCTCTACCTTCTCCTGGAGACTCAACGAGTCCCTTCTCCACGACAAAAACACAGTAGCTCATATTAAATCCCTAATATCCGAATACTTCGAAACAAATGAATCTCCTGATATCTCACCCTCTACTCTCTGGAATGCCCATAAGGCGGTCATTAGAGGCCACTTAATGGCTTCGGCAGCAAATACCAAAAGGGCTAGAGCGGCCGAGACTATGCATCTCTCCACGGCCCTCCACCAGTTGGAGGAACAACATAAATCTAATCCTGACCCTGCTTTATTCGAACAGATGGCCTCTGTGAGGGGTGAACTTAACCTGCTTCTCTCCCACCGAGTGGCCAACAAGCTGAAATGGCTGAACCAACGCTTTTATGAAAAGGTTGATAAGGCGGACAAGCTCTTGGCCACTTGGTTGCGGACCAAAGTCTCGGCCCGTAATCTTATGGCTATTAGGGATTCCTCCGGAGCGCTGGTCTATGACCCAAAATTAATCCGCTCAGAATTCCAGAACTATTATCTAAAACTGTATAATCTCCCTCAACCCCCCAACACCTCAGCCCATCGGGAGCAGGCAGAGCGTATAGATAAGTTTCTGGAAGACGCTCGCCTCCCGAAGCTTACTCCCCAGGCTGCAGATCGTCTTAGTGAACCCATTTCCTTGGAGGAGGTAGTGCAGGTTATAAAGGCTCAGAAAGCAGGAAAGGCACCTGGTCCTGATGGGTTTTTCGGCAGCCTACTATAAGAAATTTGCTGCTCTGCTAGCCCCTCAACTCTCCACTCTTTTTAACTCCATTCTAAAGGGCAAACCCTGGCCTAAAGAATCTCTGGAGGCTCGGATAACCCTGATCCACAAGGAGGGTAAAGAAGTCCATAATTGTGCTAGTTATCGCCCAATATCCCTCCTTAACAACGACTTGAAACTATACGCTAAGATCCTGGCCAATCGCTTAAACACTGTACTCCCTGGGTTAGTTCACTATGATCAGGTGGGGTTTGTCCCTGGTAGACAGGCCAGGGATAACACAAGGAGAACTATTGACCTCATTAACATACTTAACACCAGGAAAACTCCCTCCATTATTTTATCCTTGGATGCCGAAAAGGCCTTCGACAGGATCTCCTGGCAGTTCATGACTCATACCCTCAAGCATTTCGGTCTGTTGGGGGATTTCTTGTCGGGGGTCCAGGCCTTGTATTCTCATACCTCTGCTAAGGTTATGGTTAATGGTTCTCCTTCTGATTCCGTTCCAATAAGCAATGGCACCCGCCAAGGATGCCCACTCTCCCCATTAATTTTTGCCCTGGTGATTGAGCCTTTGGCAGCTACTATCCGAGCCTCCCCAGATATCAGAGGAGTGGAGACAGGGTCTCTGGAGAGTAAGCTCTCACTGTTTGCTGACGATATACTCCTCACGCTCCAGCAGCCAAGAACATCTTTGCCCAACCTGTTCTGCCTCCTCTCAAGGTATTGCGACCTGTCCGGATATAAAATCAATATAACAAAATCCGAAGCCCTATTTCTTAATGTGCCCTCACAGGACTGCTGCGATCTCACCTCCGATTTTCACTTTAGATGGCAGAAGAAAAAATTAAAATACCTGGGAGTATATATAACCACCTCATATGAATCCCTATATCAGGAGAACTACCCAGCTCTTTTTCACAAACTCAAATCAGACATCTTCTCCTGGCGAACCCTAATCATTTCGTGGCTGGGCAGGATCATTGCTGTAAAAATGACTGTTCTCCATCAACTTCTTTACCTTTTCCAGACTCTGCCTGTGAGAATACCCCTAACTGAAATTTACTCTATGCAGCAACACCTTTCTAAATTTGTCTGGCGTGGCAGGTCTCCCAGGCTTCGATTGGCACTACTCAAAAAACCTAAGGGCTGCGGAGGCAGGGGCTTTCCCGACCTCAAGGCCTACTACTGGGCGGCCCAGCTTAGCTCAGTGGTCTCCTCATTTGCTCCTCCGGCATCTCATGCATGGGCAGACTTGGAGGCTGCCTATCTTTCCATACCCGGCCTGTCTGGCCTCTGGGGAGTTCCCTCTGTTATTCGGAAGGCCCTAACCAAACGTTTTCCAACTCTGGAGTTTGCGGCTCGGATCTGGGAGACCTGCAAGGGCCATCTCTCTATCTTTCCTAACCCTCTGCACATTATACCCCTTTGGCATAACCCCACCTTCCCTCCGGGAATGTCCAGATCTTTCTCTCGGCTATGGACCAGAGCGGGATTCCGATTTGCAGGAAGTCTTCTTGAGCGAGGAAGGCCTATATCCTATGACGCCCTCTGTTCCAGAGTCCCTAACTTTCACCCGCCTTTCTACCAATATCTGCAGGTTCGGCACTTCCTCCTGTCACTCCTGTCGGACAATTCACCTCACTCCCCCTCCCACCCCTCCCAATTTGAATCTCTCTGCCTTTCTTCCCCTTTGCGAAGGGGCATGATCTCGTCCTTGTATAGTCTTCTACTGGAGAAATTGGTGCCTTCCAGGAACGCACATGAGAGGGAGTGGGAGAGGGATCTGGGCCCTCCCCCGGAGGAGGACTGCTGGGAGACCATCAGGCTGAATGTGGCTTCTAGTTCCATCTCCACACTAATTAAGGAAAATGCGTACAAAGTTTACTACAGGTGGTATCTCACACCTGACAGGCTCGCAAAGATGTACCAGTCAGCTTCTCCCGACTGCTGGAGAAATTGTGGTCAGCGCGGCACCTTCGTGCACATTTGGTGGTCATGCCCTGTTATTTCCTCCTTCTGGGACAGGGTTTTGAGACTTCTTTCCTCCCTCCTCCCTATTAGGAAGAACCCATGGTCCTTCCTACTCTGTTATCCTATACAAGACCTAGACACCCACTCTGCAAAACTTGCTTCACATGTCCTGGCAGCCACCAGATGCCTGATTGCTAAATTTTGGAAACAGGTGGACCCCCCCCGCATCTCTTCTCTTAGATCATATATATGGTTCATTGCCAACATGGAAAAAATCACGTCACTACTGCGAGACAAAGAACACAAATTTCATCAAATTTGGGCCCCTCCAAATAATCTCCCCTCACACAATTCCAGATAACATCGACCTCCTTACTACATTAAAGTGCTCCCATGCAGACCTGATAGCGCTCCCTTCTGAAGGTGAACATGCTTTTCTTAGTATACCCCATCTCCCTCCCCTTACCTACCCTACACCCCCTTCAATGTCCACTTCCTTTCCCCTTCCCCCCTTTACCCATCACTATCTTGTTATATTGCAATACATTTTACTGTTTTGTGAGTGACATTGCTGGATACCTACTCTGCTCTGTGATTATTTCAATCAAAATGCTTGTTGTTTTATGTTTATGTCATTCATACTTTATTATGCAATAAAATTTTGAGTTAAAAAAAAAAAAAAGAAAGAAATTGCAAGTGCACCCTAACCACTGGTAATTTTTAAATAATAAATAAATAAATAAATAATTGCATGACTGTGCGGGGCCTAGGCCCCCCAGGCAGGCCGGACCCTGGTGATTTGTATTTTCCTTCTCCCCGTTTGGATCCCCTGTTCATAGGATATATAGGACTGATTTGGGAAATCCAGTCCTATGGATTCAAAATTCAATTGCAGGCCCCCTAATAGTGCATGTTTTCCAAGTAACAAATTGATATAATTAGTACAACCTGTGGATCTGCTGCAGTGTGTCAGTAAGTAATGAATGCACCTGTGCTCCAGTAAGGAAATACAAAAACTGTACTGTTAGGGCTCCCTGGGCACTGGATTTGGGAAACACTCATCTAGAACGTAATTTTGCTATTTGTGTTAACAATTATTATTATTATTATCCTTTATTTGTTAGGCGCTACAAGAGTTCTGAAGCGCCGTACACAGCACAAACAGTAGACTAACCAAGGTGAAACATTACACACAGTAAACAAAAAATACCAAAACTTCAGAGACTCCAGGCAGGCTAATGCAGTAAAGACGGAGCAGAAGAACAGGTATGGAGAACAAAGGGTAGAGGGCCCTGCTCAAATGAGCTTACATCCTAAGGGATGTACAATGCTTCTGCAAGTGTGTATCTAAACGTAATTATAGAGTGCAACTCCTCTTCATTAGTACATTAGCATATAATCCCCACCAAGAACACTAAAGTGACATGATACTGATATATGGCCTGAGTCTTCTATTGTTGAGCTGACTACATTATTTTGTTTAAGAGTAATTTCAGTGTCTTAACAGCACTTCATTCAAAGTGCTATTATCAATTGCATTCAGATATTCAGGGGCGGGCTGGGCTGGGGGGCAGGGTGGCATTGGCCCCCCCCCGGGCTGCTCAGACTCCCTGGAGCCAGGGCCGGCCACCCCCCTGGATGCAATATTGCCTGATTTTTACCGTCGGCCGCATCGCATGACACGGGATGTGGCCGTATCAGCGCACAGACTGCCTCATCACATGACATGCGATGCGGCCGCGTCATCAATGACATGTGATGTGGCCGCCTGTGCTCCCCCCGGGCTGAAATCTGCCAGCCCGCGCCTGCAGATATTAGTTCATCTTTTTATTGTCTTTAACCATTGTTCAGCCAATATTATTCTAGAAATATATTGTATCATATTGCTATCCTTTAATTATCATTTTATGGTTATATTAATCAATACTTTTTCAGAGATTAAACTACTTGTTATACCAGTATAACTACTTGCCCACCAGGTTGCAGGCCCTTAGATTACAAGGCCTTCAAATATATGTACCAAGTGGCTTATCCCTTTTACCTGTCAGTGTGTATGTTTCCACAACTAATTTTAGGGAGTCAATTGGGGGTTTCCCTGAGTCAACCTCTGGTGGACCCTGCTAGAATCCACAAACTGAAGATTGTGAACGATTTGGGTGGAGGTAAAGTCAGCACAGGGGCTACACTTATTTCTTTGATACCCAAACAACAGATGATTCCATCCTCAATGTAATTAATACCACCTTTCTTGTGAGGACTGTGCAAAGTGACAAATCATTTTGCCAACAACACCATTCTGCTCCATTCCTATTTCGTCAGTGTTGATAGGAGCTAATGTATGTAAATTAAAAAATAACAACACAATCTGTGGTTTAATATTTTGTGAGTTATCTGCTAGCTTAGGTTTGTGTGAGCTATTCATTGTGTTCACATTGTTTTTTTAAACTCACTTTTAGGAGCAGATTAAATTAGCTGCGAAGAGATGCTATTTGTCTCCGGAACAGTTCATGGAGACACATCGCAACAGAATTTCTAATATAATCTCTGCTCGTTTTCCCTTTTGTCCCATATACATGCAAGGGAAAATGTGCAGAGATTTCTGTACCATATTAGCTGGCAGGGCGATGTCCGGTGGCACCTTGCGGCTAATTGAATCTGCCCCTTAGAGTGTGTATAATCAGAATATATATGATTTGGGGGCACAAGTATTGTGTTATGGTTGGGTTGCAATTTTAGGGTAGTCCTGATGGTGAATTGTTCATGTGAGTATTTCACTTGTAGGTATTATTGGATTTGCAGACTGCACCATTCATACCTGTTAAGGCAGCTGCACATGTTTAGTACAAATTCACTGAATGGGATTCCCATTTTTAAAATGTTCTGTATACTATTTGAAACCACTTGATTTAAATTATTTGCACATATTACACAAATAATTTGGAGAGTATGTAGTTTTGTTTTCTTTACTCATGGCATCATACTTTAATACAGTATGTGAAATTCAGTTCATATTAGATGCCAATGCAAAAACAAACAAATATTTACATATAGGTCCTGACTTAGGGTAGACTGCAATTTTGTGGCCCTAATGCACACATAAAAGTATTGAAAGAAAGTCTAAAGATACTTGCATTTCAGTACACTGTGCAAGTATGTGTTTGCATCAAGATACCTTTTAAGTATATCTTGATGTGGCCTCAATTAACACACACCAGCATAGGCAAACCAAGGGGGGTTTCTTAATGCCTGGAAACCCCCCTCCATGCCTGGGGCACTGTATAATTGAGGTGCCTGGACCCTGCTCCTGCTTCACATAGCTCTGCTTGAAAGGGGAGAGCTGCGTGCACCTAACAGTAGTGCACGCAGCATTGCCCATGTATATTATTGGGATAGGAAGAGTTGGAGAGCAGCCAAGGACTGTCTAAAATTATAGCTACGCCCCCATGCATGCTGGTGGCATGGTGTGGAAACCCCTCTCTACAAATCCCGCGCTTGCCCCTGACCAGTCATCTCCATCAACTTAATGATAATTAAGGCTGTTAAAATAAAAATAATAATTAAATAACAGAAAAAAGTTTGATAAAACCACTCAGATTGACTAATGTTGGTCTATGAACTTAATTTATGTTCATTCATAGATCACAAGGGGCTCTAAGCTAACAGCCAATTAAAGTGTTTTTTTTTTTTCCCACTCCAGATAATCAGAGGTAAGATGCGCTGATTGGCTATTCATGGACAGGCATTGTAGTTCTGTTAAGAGCTAGTTATTGGCAGTCTTTGAGGATTTACATTTCCTTATTGATTTATTTTGAAATACTACAGGACAGAAGACAAGAAGATACACTATAGGTTTTGGAGTACAATACAGTGCAAAACCAGGGATTTGGATGAGTATATATTTTAAATAAAAGATTAATATGTCCATGTGTTTATTTACTATGTGTGTGTCGTTGTACTTTGTTGTATTTTGCTATTGGACCACTGTGTTCGGTGGAACCGCATTGATCACAGTGGACAGCCATTGTTGGTGGCAATGGTTGTGGTCGTATTACTGTCCCTGTCAAAATCCTGCTACTACTCCAGAATATATCCAAGATATGGCCCTTTCTCACCACAGAAGCCACCAAAACTCTTATTCACTCTCTTGTAATCTCTCGCATTGACTACTGTAACCTCCTTCTCTCTGGCCTTCCTGACTCTCACCTTGCCCCTCTTAAGTCTATCCTCAATGCAACTGCCCAACTAATTTTCCTCTCCTGCCAATCTATCTCTGGTATCGCCCTCCACCAGTCCCTACATTTGCTCCCCATGGCTTACAGAATTTAATTTATACTCCTCACCTTCAAAGCTCTCAATCAATCCCCCCTCTACATCTCTACCTCATCTCTACCTATTCTCCTCGCCGCTCCCTCTGCTCTGCCAATGACCGCTGCCTCACTACTTCACTGATCACCTCTTCCCACCCCCACCTCCAGGACTTTGCTCGGGCTGACCCGACAGCTGTGGAACGATCTCCTATACTCTATCAGGTTATCCTCTACTCTCAAAAGCTTCAACCTTGCCCTTAAGACTCATTTCTTTATTCAAGTCTATCAGTCCTCCTCCTAATTCCCTTGTCTCGGTTTTCATCCCCTGTCAGTACCACCCTATTGGTGTATCCCCCTTTCCTTTAGGATGTAAGCTCTAACAAGCAGGAATCTCGTTCCTTGTGTTCTCCTTCTAATATTCCATCACTGTAGCTCTAGACCTGCTTCCCTAGCCCTGCTTTCTTAAGCTTAGGCCTACTTCTCACTGATTACTATCATCACTCTCACTCACTGTCCAACAAATAATTTGATCTATATTACTGTGTTACCTGTATTTTATATTCATTCAGTATATCTGGTCTTTACATTTTGTTCTTCATGTCTTATGTTATGTGGTATGGATCATTGCTTTCTGTATATGTCATGCACAGCACCGCTGATACTTTGTGGCGCTTTATAAATAAAAGATGAAAATAATAATAATAATAATAATAATAATAATAATAATAATAATAATAATTTACTATTAGATCGGTTTGTGGAACTGCATGTTTCATCTGGCCTTGGCTGCATGTAGTGGTTGCAAGGGCTTACAATTCAACAAACTTTCTTCATGTTTTTCTAACTTTTATACATTGGTCTCTCCCTTTGGATCAAAACATCTGCATTTTTTGACATTCACACCATCTATGCAGAAAAGAACTGGTAAACTACATCCTCTACTAATTGTATGTATTTTCTTTCATTTTGATGGAAGTCAAACTGCATGCTCAGTCTTCCTTGTTTAATATTTTCCCAAGGTCTGTCTCCAATTTCAGTACATGGGGGTCTTTTCCAATATAACTATCACCCACCATTATCCAAAGTCAAATACAAACTCAACCAGTGGTATAAAGAGATGATATTCTGGATTGGCTGTATTAACTTGGTCAAAATTAATATTTTACCCAGGTTTCTTTGTATATTTCAAACCATTGGATAAGACTACGTATACTACACCTGGCTCCTCAAGAGGGTCAGTCTGGGCAATCTGGACTTCAGAAAATATAGCTTGCTCAATGCATCCAGTGGTTTGTCACGCTAAGTGTGGCTTAGTATTGCAGCAGAGGAACTGCATGTTTCATCTGGCCTTGGCTGCATGTAGTGGTTGCAAGGGCTTACAATTCAACAAACTTTCTTTATGTTTTTCTAACTTTTATACATTGGTCTCTCCCTTTGGATCAAAACATCTGCATTTTTTGACATTCACACCATCTATGCAGAAAAGAACTGGTAAACTACATCCTCTACTAATTGTATGTATTTTCTTTCATTTTGATGGAAGTCAAACTGCATGCTCAGTCTTCCTTGTTTAATATTTTCCCAAGGTCTGTCTCCAATTTCAGTACATGGGGGTTTTTTCCAATATAACTATCACCCACCATTATCCAAAGTCAAATACAAACTCAACCATTGGTATAAAGAGATGATATTCTGGATTGGCTGTATTAACTTGGTCAAAATTAATATTTTACCCAGGTTTCTTTGTATATTTCAAACCATTGGATAAGACTACGTATACTACACCTGGCTCCTCAAGAGGGTCAGTCTGGGCAATCTGGACTTCAGAAAATATAGCTTGCTCAATGCATCCAGTGGTTTGTCACGCTAAGTGTGGCTTAGTATTGCAGCAGAAAGTATCAAGATTTTAGATCTCTTCTCTCTTCGTCCTCCCTAGACATCGGCAACACATAGGTGCAAATTTCCATCTCATCAACTTTCTATCCTTATTAGTTTAGAATACATTTGGAAATGGTATCCACTAGCACCAAATCCCACTCCCTTAGCCCTGTTGTGCAATGACTGACTTTCCATAGGGCCAATCCTTTGAGCCTTGGATGATGGGTGGCATTAGATTTTTTTAATGATTTTGGCACATCTCCAAATTTTTCTTTATTTCCTCAAGAGGAAAATTTCAACATTCCAACCACAATGTTTTATCAATACATGTAAATCACACATTTTCATTAATCATCTATAACCTCATTATACAGACCTGACACTATGCTGGGGTTCATTTCATTTGACAGTCTTTCTCACCTTTAACTGTAGAACTCACTGTGCCATGCAGGGTACACTTTTTTTGCAGCCCGATTCCCCTAAGGCATTGCTCTTACATCTTGTTAATGGAAGCTGCAAGCGCATGCAGTATTTGCCCTGTATGCAAATAAATTTACTTTTACACCCCTTGCAGTACTGCAAATTCTGCACCAGAGCAAAATTTGCACCTAACTGTAAAACAGGGCTTATTTTTCCTTTACATAAGAAAACTGTTGAACATCACTTTTAAACTATATTGCAAGAATTTCATAAAATGGATTTTATTTTAATTATTTCACTTATTTAGTAAATTAACTTGGATTATTTCAATAACTAATATTGCTACTAATATTTTCCCAAGACCAAAATGTTACATATTGAATAACCTATTTGTAAAGTACACAACATCAACTTGTATTATTTTGCATTATTTGTTTCTATCATTATTTTATTATTAATAGAAGTCCCAAAAGATTAGATATATCAACACTATGAATACTGAAAAATACAGAAAAATATATTTAAAATTGGCACATATAAAGTCATCAAAAATATTTCAAAACCTTCTTTTTACTAAGAATAAAAGGGCTTCTTTGACTTCCTTGTTACGTAGACTGTAGATAAATGGGTTGACAAGTGGTGTGAAGACAGCATAGAACAACGCCATCACCTTGTTTACTGACCCTTCACTAGCAGTTGGCTTTATATACATGGCAAACATTGTTGAGTAGAAAGTGGTAACCACTAAAAGATGTGAAGCGCAGGTAGAAGCAGCTTTTTGCTTTCCTGTGACAGATGGGATTTTCAAAATAGTTCTAAGGATATATCCATAAGACATCATAGTTAATAGAACTGAGCTGAGAATGACTGATGATGCACAAATAATAACAGTTAGTTCGTTGAAATAGGAATTCGAGCAGGACAGCTTTAGCAAAGGAGCTGATTCACAAAAGAAATGGTTAATAACATTGGCACTGCAAAAATGCAACTGTGATATTTTGATAATTGGAAATGAAGTGGTCAAGAACCCTAACACCCAGGAAGCAGCAGCTAGGATAAAACAGACCTTATGGCTCATGATGCTTATATAGTGCAGAGGGAAACACACTGCCAAAAATCGATCAAAGGACATTACTGCAAGAAGAATAGTTTCCGTGGCACCAAGGAATGTGAAGAAGAAGAGTTGGGTAATGCAACTAGAGAAGGAAATGCTTTTTATTTTCCTTGGAATGTCCACTATGATCTTGGGGACAGTTACTGAAATGTAACCTAGCTCTAGGAAAGATAAATTGCAAAGAAAAAAATACATAGGTTTGTGCAGCTGACGGACAAACCGGATTATGGTGATGAGAGATATATTTACAGTGAGGGTAGTGATATATATTGTCAGGAAAAATACAAACAAAACATTCTGGTATTTCTGAATATTGGAGAAACCCAGGATAATAAATTCCTTCACATTAGTATGATTTCTCATATTTTTGTTCCTCTACAGTACAGATAAAAACAAGAGTGTGTTATATAAATGACAATGTGTGTGCCAATAAGCAACCAAAAAAAAATAATCTTATTACAGAACTATGCCTATTAATTACAATATTGCTAACATTTACTATCATGTGGTCCCAGTGTATTGGGTGCTATATGTATGTGTGTATCAGTTTATTGTATGTTTTATCACCTAATAGCATTGCTTCTTGTGACCTGCCTTTTATACATTTCTGTGGTTATATAGCGATCATCTATATTACCACAGTAAAGAATGATTAGTAAAGAATGATATGTTGAGCCTATGATAAAAAAAACCTAATATACTCACCTCATCTATCTGTATTTAAAAATTTGCTGTAAATGCACAGTAATTATGTGGCCATTTATATATCAAATGTGCAGCAACTACAATGTGGCTGGATGGTCCATCTAGAGCACTTTGTGGTGCATGCCTACCCTAAGCACTCTGGATATGCCCCTGCAATCAAGAGGTGCATCTAGGTGTGCATCTTAAATGTCACAAGTCTAACATCTGATCCTTTCGGTAGCACACATTTTAGTAACATACTGCTCAGTTTAGCCTAATTTATGACTTAAATCATGAGCGTAAGGGGACTTTAGACCGTCTTACATGTGGTAAGAGATTGTGTTTATTACATTACATGTAATTAGCATGGAGATTCTCTTCTCCACTGAAGTACAACATGGAGGCACACAATGGACCCCTTTGCAATTAAAAGTATAGGAATAGACCTAAAGACTGCCAGCTCTGAGCTAATGCAAAACTAAAGTCTTTTGTGGTGTGAAACTGTCCTTAACCTCCTTTTTCAAGAAAGGCCCTTGAAATGCATCTCTTTTTCCATTTATAACATTACATTTATCTCTCTCCTAAAAAATCTGGACTGCTCTGCAAACCAAAGTGTGTCTACTCAAGCAGGTACTTAGCGGAGGGTTTGCAGTTGCCCTAAATACCCCCCCCTCCTGCTCGAGAATACACTGATTGACTGACAGGCTGGTCCTTCCTCCAGGTCCAGCCTCATACATTTTTTGTATATTTAAATTCTAGTAATATGCAGGATCATACTGTGGTACATAATTAATATACCATATATGAGCATAATAATAATTAAAAATTAACAGTAAAATTAAGTTATCATTAAAGACCAATACATTGAAGAGGCAAGATGATTAAACATGAGTAGCTAGGTACTTTCTACTTATTCTGTATTTTATTTTATTTTTTTAGGCTACTGTGTTCAATTTATCTTGCAGCAGCATATCTTCCTGTGGCTACATGATGCATAAAATGCTGTATTATGGCTATGTACCTAAGGCTTGATAAATAAATTGTTTTGCAGAGATAATAGCTTGTATTGAGCTTATAACAGCATAATTTAATTCCACAAAATCTGTATCCAAGACCATTTGAGATGAACAATTTTAAGAATAAGCATGAGTTCATGGACATACTGTTTTAAAGTGTTTTGAAAAATCTAATGTGTATTTGCTCTTTGAAACATATATAAATAATAGATTATGTTGCTGATTGCTTGCAGACCTTTAATTCTAGAAATGTATGCAACGCTATATAGTAACACACTGATGAAAATTTAGGATATACTGAAGCAGACATTTACCCAAATATATTGTTAAAATAAAAATAGATTACAATTTTCATCCAGTACTGTAATTCATACAGCAGTTTTAAATAGCACATTTTGAGTAATGATCAACCGTTTGAATTTGAGGTAATGCTCAAAATTAAAATACATTTAAAAAATTATTCAGTGAAGTTTTATTTTGAAAGAAGTTTTATTACTCTTCCCTCCACATAATACATTTTCGGCCATGTATAATATAATGAAAACTGATTTTTTATTTTTATTCATTTTAAATACAGTTATAATCCTCACATTGTTTGGACAGTATTTTAATATCTACAATTTCAATTACAAGAAATAAAATAAAAAAAAATATTTAATGCAAAATAATATGTTAAAACAAAATATACTGAAAGCTAGTTCTTTAAAAAGTTTTAGCATAGTGTGTATATTATACAGGTGAGGATAACTAAAAGTTGATAAAAAAAAAAAAAAGAGAAACGCAGAGTTAAATATTATTGCAGAGTTTGAACCTTTTGGAACACACTAATACAACTAGAAAATAAATATCAATCATATTTTTAGTTTGCATACTAACATTATCCACACATTCTAAATGTCTGCATACAGTACTTACTGTTTATGTGCTTAGCTTGTAGCTTTTGTGGAAAGACTTTATTAATTTTCCATCTTCTGCATTACTTTTTATGCTCTTCCATAACACATATCGCTCCCTCCTTGAGTAATGTTGGCTGTTGATCCTAAGGGTCTCCATCCATAGAGTAAAGCACTGATTGGCTTGTGAAACAAAATTAAAACACTTTGACTAGTGGGATTACCTCTGTTTAACTTAACTTTTTAATTGAAGCTGTATGTATCATTGTACTGCTGTACAAAATTCAAAAAAGCATTACAATTTCTGTCTATGAAGTTAAGTAAACTAAGAAACCTATGTTTGTCATTAGTTTAAGTACCATATAAATTTAAGTATAATATAAAATGTGAACAGTAGAAATTTGCTCTAAAAATCACACATGCTCCTTCTAGGAGTAATGCTGGTTGGGTTATTTAGTTATACCTCGTCACCAGCTAGCTGATGTTGAAATCCCCCATTTACTAAACTGGAATGCAAGTGATGATAAGAGCTATATGAAACCTCAGTTGTCCGCCATGATTCAATCAAATTTTGCAATTAAGATTTATGTGGATTTTTGCATCTTTATTTGAACAATGCCTTTGATCTATTTTGGAAGAATGAAGAAAAGTAGATTTTCTTTCTTTTGAATACAGTAGTGGACAAAGGTTTAAGGAGTCTGCAATCTTTAATTAAAATATAGTTTATTATAAAATTGTTTTTGTGGGTTTGAGACACAGGTTTTAAGGAACCTGGTCCATTATAGACCATTAGGTGTCAAAGCTGCCACAAACTGAATACCAATTTTTTTGAATACCCAGGGGGTTAGGCAGAGCCCAAGATCTAATGGCATCTAGCCCTTATGGCTCAGTGGTGATGATTATGGTGGAGGGGAATGGGAAGCCTCTAAAAATCAGCTGTAGATTCCTTTTGGTGGTCTACAAATTCAAATTCAAAGTTATCATTTTTGTTAAGGAGGAAGCATTAGACAGCTGTGGATGCTATTCTGTCTCAGAGGAAAGATCCTCAACCCCTGTTCTTATTTTTCTAAAAAGATTTTAGAAGCCATTAAAAATGACAATGTGGTTAATAGGGAGCTGTTAGCCATCAAATTAGCTTAAAAATGTTGTAGAATGTGCTAAATAAATGAGAAAATTGAGAAACTAGAATCTGATTGGTTGCTATATGCAAGATCTCCACTTTTTCAAGCCTGCAGTTTAATAACTATACCCCAATGTCTGCTACAACTCCTCCAATTATAGTACTTTACACACCTTTTCCATTTGCCAAACCAACTTTAACTCTTCTACAATGGATACATAATCATATCTGAACAGGGCTTAGACTCCTTGAGAAGGTGCAGTCAACAAAGACTTTTTAATAAGTCATGACAAAATATTTGTTCCTTCTCCTACTAAATTAGCTGTGATACAGACTTGTTATGATTCTAACACTGCAAGTAAATTTGGGACAATTAAAAGCTCAGAGTTAATATTTTGACAATATTAGTGGCCCCAAATTCTCTCTTATGTTTTTCTATAAACATAAAACAGCTAGACCCATGTTCTCTGGTTTTCTAGAGCCCTTCAGATTCTAAAGACTCGTCATATTTGACATAATGGACAGACTCAAAAACTTGCACATAAAGTTTCTCTAAGAAGTTACCATAAGCTCTCAAAACTGTCAATGTTCTGGTCTGAGAAATCTTTCATCTCCATGTCATGCGCAATGACATTACTTTTAGTAAGAGATGTATGTTCATATCAAGTTTCAACTATCATTCTATTACAATACACAGACAAATGTTCAGACTAAATTTGTAAAGCAAAGTTTTGAGCAGTATTAACATTGCTACATTGATGTTGCTTAAGATAACTTATTAGATGTTCATCATATTGCTGAAATTTCCACCAACATTGCTGAACATTAGTATTTTTTGTTAATTATGGATTTCAACCTCCAATGTTTTCTTATACCCTGGCAAAAGGTCCTGTTCCAGTTAATTCTGAATGCCTTACATTGTGACAATAATTCCACATCCATCTGACATGAACTTCACAATCTATGCAATGTACTTACGTGAACCCTGCTGAACTTCCCTGTCAATCTGAACTTTCAATAAGAACACACAAAATCTAGCTGGCTACTAAATTCCTGTGACAATAGATTCTTTCAGTCAAGTTAGAACCAAAAATAATTGGTCCACTCCAAATCATCATACTCCTCAAACCTGTACCTTTTAGGATTTGTGTTTCTTGCCCCATACATTATTTCACAGGGCAGTTTTGAAGTCAATCCCTCTGGCTTTCCATACTGGAGGATGGCAATGAGAAATATGAATTTTTGTAATTTTAAATTCTGCAGTTTTGAACCATTGGCAGTTGTCCTGAAGATTGCTCATAGGTCTCTGTGGTTCCATTCATGCAGAGAATCTGAACTTTGGGCAGAAGTTCAATCGCAACCTTGGGCAACTTAGTGCTGGAGACAAGGGTAAGTTCACTTTCTAAATCAATAAAGTCAATACTACTTTGGAGTCCAACATTATGATCATGCAGAACCTTTGGAAAATTCCCCACAGCCAGGTTCATAGCTTTGTAGTAAAGGTAAATCAAACCATTTGTTTTGCCTGTTTTTGATCTCTTCATCTGGGCACTCTCACCCACATGGCCATCTGGGTCATTTACAACCTATTTTGGGCATGGTGTGGGTTTAGTCTGAACCAGAAAGGAAACAAAAAAAAAGTGTGCTCAATAGGGGCACTCCATGGATGTGTCTATTTGCAAAAAAATATTAAATTGTTATTATTTACACATAAAAATTCAATTGTGTTAATTCCTGATCTGTAAATAGTGAAATATTAAATTAAAAGTGAGTGACGTGTCTCTGTGATTAATTGTGAAAAAAGTGTAAATAAAAATACAGTACTGATTGCAAAACTGCTAATTACCTCTCTTTAATTTACATTTATATCTTTATGATAATACTCAATCTTCATAAATCCTCTCATAAAATGATTGTATACAGAAATATTATCTGAACTTGGTTATTCTTGCTACCTTTAGACTGATATGAATATCCCAATAATTATAGAGTATTATTTATCTCTGGAATTAGGGGACAGTTTCTCATAAACTGATACCACTTGAAGAAAAAGGTGCTTATGTATGAAACTTGTTCATCATCAGTTGATAGTACTATCCAGGGGATTATTTGCTGAAAGTGTACAAAATCTATACATCTAGACTATGATACATATTGGAAAAATGTAAAATCATGGGGATCAGAGAAGGAGAAACGGAGAGAGAAAAGAATAGGATAACTAATTCCAGTGAGTGAATGATGTGGAGATTTGTTGGATGTTTCCGAGTAGTAATGAAAAATTCCTTAGAAATCTTGAAGATACATCGTCACCATATTTTCATACAGATAAGTGCTGCTTAAATGTATTGATAAAAGAGATGATAAAAAAATCTATAAATAGTGAAATTGCATAACTACCTTTTAATAGAAAGATATACATACACAACTAAAGCAAATAACAGCTATAGTAAGTAATAGTATTTGCCTGGGCTGATTGGTTTCATAGCAATACACACTGTAAACGACTGTTGAATTCATTTTCAAAATAAATGTACACTGTCCATTACAACTGGTAGATATAGCAAAAAAGTATTTACATTTTGTAGTTACAGCAAAATCTAAAGTTCACTGTACAGTTTGAATACAAGCTGCATAACCCATGATTTCTTGGCAGGGAGACACATGAATAGGTTACAGGCTAATTTATAAACTTTTGACAATGGTGAGTGTGCCTTACAAAATTATGTCATCAGCGATCACATGAGCAGTTGCTAAGCAGTTTACAATGAATCAGCATACAATTCACAAATCTTCTTTCCTAACATGTCCAAAAGCCATTTTAAAGGTAAAATAGTCCATATCACTTATATAGTATTCTATACCAATAAAACAATCAAACTATGCTTTACCGTAAGCTCCAATTCCTTTCTGAATTGGCAGGAATTTTGGCTTACCAACATAAGACAGGTTATTAAAGAACCAAGTGCTCTTACCCTATGTGACCCATCTCCACTCTCTGCTGATGGTGGGTTTTATTGATGGTGGGTGTGTCTAACAAAATTATGTTTTCAGTGGTCACATGAGCAGTTACTAAGCAGTTTGCTATGAATCAGCATACTCTTCATGGAACATCTTTCCTAACATGCCCAGCAGCCATTTTAAAGGTAAAATAGTCCATATAATTTATATGGTATTTTGTAGTAATTCCCAAATAAACAATATGTGTAATAATAATATACATTGCAAATTGGGTTACACACAATAAATTTTATTATTATAAATCCGATGCTAACATAACAGACAAATGTTTGGATCCATAAGTTTCATGTTATTAAACAGAGAACTGTGATATGGTATTTAAGTGTTTTTTACTCAGTGTACCAAAAAGAGAGAATAACATTGGAGGACGTATATCTACAAATTTGCCACAGAAATAATAAACGAGAGAGAATAATATTTATCATCTTAACCTGATAAGCTAAAACTTTTCAGTAATTAAACTTGATAACTAACAAGGTCAAAAGTTTTGAGAATGACACAATTATTATTTTTCTTTTTTTTTTTAACATATTTTATTAGGGAAATTTTCAATTTTGCAACAGTATAAAGATTAAATTACATTGATCAAACAACAAACATAGTGCGATTCAGAAAATCAATATGAACATTGACAAAAAAAAATAAAGACAGGAGGCCTGATTCATTAAGGATCTTAACTTAAGAAACTTCTTACTTCCGTCTCCTGGACAAAACCATGTTACAATGCAAGGGGTGCAAATTAGTATTCTGTTTTGCACATAAGTTAAATACTGGCTGTTTTTTCATGTAGCACACAGATACTTGATAGCTTATTTAAAGTTGATATTTAAAGTTGATATTTGTGTGCTACATGAAAAAACAGTCAGTATTTAACTTATGTGCAAAACAGAATACTAATTTGCACCCTTTGCATTTTAACATGGTTTTGTCCAGGAGACTGAAATAAGAAGTTTCTTATGTTAAGATCCTCAATTAATCAGGGCCAGAGAGAAGAAAGGCAGGGGAGGGATGGGAGGGGAAAGGGAAGAATGTTAGTGTGGTAAGAAGAAGGAGGGAAAAGGGCGTCTGGCCTGGCAACTAAAATGATTATTTTTCACAAAGTTTGCTGCCTCAGTTTTTATGATGGCAATTTGCATTAACTCCAGAATGTCATGAAGAGTGATCAGATGAATTGCAATTAATTTAAAAGTCCCTCTTTGCCATAACAATGAACTTTATCCCAAAAACAACATTTCTACTGCATTTCAGCCCTGCCACAAAAGGACCAGCTGACATCAGGGGGTAAATGTATCAAGCTGAGATTTTTCCGGCGGGTTTGAAAAGTGGAGATTTTGCCTATAGCAACCAATTATATTCTAGCTGTCATTTTGTAGAATGTACTAAATAAATGATAGCTAGAATCTGATTGGTTTTTCAAACCCGTCAGAAAACTTTCAGCTTGATACATTTACCTTCAGGTCAGTGAATCTCTCTTTAACACAGGTGAAAGTGTTGATGAGGACAAGGCTGGAGATCACTCTGTCATGCTGACTGAGTTAGAATAACAGACTGGAAGCTTTAAAAGGAGCGTGGTGCTTGAAATCATTGTTCTTCCTCTGTTAACTATGGTCATGCCACCAGTAAAGCATCCTGAGACCATTCATGTGTGGGGTTGCTTCTCAGCCAAGGGAGTGGGCTCACTCACAAGTTTGCCTAACAGCATAATCCCATTGAGAACTTGTGGTCAATCCTCAAGAGGCGGGTGGACAAACTAAAACCCACAAAGTCTGACAAACTCCTAGCATTGAATAGGCAAGAATGGGCGGCCATCAGTTAGTATGTGGCCCAGAAGTTGATTGACAGTATGCCAGGGCCAATTGCAGAGGTCTTCAGAAAGAAGGGTCAACGCTACAAATATTGACTCTTTGCATAATCTTAATGTAATTGTTAAGAAAAGCCTTTGACACTTATGAAATGCTTGTAATTTTACTTCAGTATATGATAGCAACATCTAACAACACTCCTCCCTTCCCCCCCTTGTGGGATGTTCATTGTGAGGAGTTATTCTTGGAAGGTGCAAGGTGGCTGGTGGTGAGTTGCCGTTCTCAATCAGTGGACCACATATGCAGCTGAGAGAGATCCATGGGTTTTGTATTCTGCAATTCAGGACAGCCAGGTGATTGTAAGTCGTAAGGGACAGATAAATGGCAGATCTGTTGCTGGCTATAGCAGTGTGCTGGGGAAAAAATGTTGTGTGTATGTTCCTTGCAGGATAACCCCACCCTTTCAAGCACCTGTTATGGCCTATAAATTGATTTGAGCAGCTTCCACTTTTGTATTTGTCTGAGAGGCATGTTGGTGTCAGTAGCTGAGAGGGGGTACTGGCACTGAATTGCTGTTTAGAGGCTTCTGGGGTACCTCTTTGGTAAGTTGGCTCTCAATTTAAAAGCACATATGTATGGCCCAAATATATGGGACTCTCATTGTTTAGAGTAGGACCATCCTATTAGCAAAAGCGCCTTGGCGTGGTGGATGGCTTAAACATACATTTGCAAATGTGTGCAACAAAGACTTTTGCATTTTTATCTACAGTAGAAATGGCAGATCTGTTGCTGGCTATAGCAGTGTGCTGGGGGAAAAAATGTAATGTGGTAAACCTGCCTGCCATTTATTTACCATTTGTATATAATATATAAATAACTGGTGGTGATGATGATGATGATATTTAGTGATTGTTTTTATTACAATAAATGTTTTGTTGTACTTTTCAAACTGCAATTGCCTCAATGATTATGTGTGTGACCAGCCATGGTGAAGTGGGTAGAATTGGGCCAGATAAACCCGAAATCTTCACATATGAATTCAGATTTTTGTCTCCCCAGGTCTCTTTTAGGGTTTCTGATTTACAATGACTATGTGTGTGACCAGCCATGGTGAAGTGGGTAGAATTGGGCCAGATAAACCCGGAGTCTTCACATATGAATTCAAATTTTTGTCTCCCCAGGTCTCTTTTAGGGTTTCTGATTTTGATTTTTAGCCTTCTACTCCTGCAGAGTAGTTAAAGATTATTTGATTTTGATTTTTTAATTTTGTCATAGGATCAAAATGTATGCTCTTATGATGTTTTCTTGATAGTTTATTTTAAATCTAACTTGTGCTGCTTAACCTCACTGGAGTAATGCAGTAAGATCATTGTTGATATTTGTAAATTACTCAATTGATGCTAATAAAAGTTATCAAAGTTTTGAGATTACATTAACTAACCGTGACTTTTGTTTTAATAGGTTCAAGTGGAGATAGCCAATAAATTTTCAATAACTCGAATGATGTAGCCTAATGAGCATTTATCAACTATTGCACAATAGCATTTTCAAATGTTACATTTATTCTGATTGATAGTAGATCAAATGCTTATGCTAAATTCTGGAGGTATACTCCAGTTTCTATACTGTTTTCAAAGAGTATGTTTGTATATAAACATTCTTGTGTGTCTGTCTATTTAAATCGTGAAAACTGTCAGCAGATGTTTCCATGCCAAATAGTTCAGTTAGAGTATGTGATTTTCATGATATCAAATGTGCTGCTGATCCTTCAATACTGTTCTACATAACAAACAACCTATTATGCCACAATTTGCTATACTCGCATTTCTGCATTGTTTATATGGTCATTTCTATGACTGTTAAGAGCAGTCCCCTTGCTTATATTAACATGGCAGAAGCTGCACACATAAAGTAGGTATCTTAGCGTTTTGTGGTGTCATCACTGTTGTTATTTATATATTATTTTATGTTGCTCTAGTTATTTGTATTTACAGATATTTTACATGTTCTCTGAATGCATTGCTAAATACTATGTCACCCAGAACATCATGTTCAACATAGTTCACTCTCATGTCCCTTAAGGAGAAACTGCGCACTAAATGTAACTACCTATTTGACAATGGGTTGATTAGAATGGAATTGTTAATTTCTTTATTAATTTTTAGGCTAATTGTTATACATTTTAATATGATGTTGTAGGAGACCTAGGCCCAGAGCCAGATTAAGTGGTGTGTGGCACAGGGGCACATGCCCCAAACCCCCCTCTCTAATCGACATCTAGCGCCATAGTCAGTTATTTAACTAACAAACTTCACAAATTCTGCCAAAAAACAAGCATATTTAACACTTCAATATGCAGTTATCGTAAAGGTGAAATTGTGTGAGTAACAAACATGTAGATATAAATTGTCCAGTAAGCATCTTGAAGCTGTGTAAGTGAGAATAATCACTTACATACAATTTGCTCTAGGAGCGTATGATATTTTAGATAATTCTAGTTGGTGAAGTAGGTACCATTGTAGGGGACCTGACCAGTGTAGTTCTGTTATCTTTGTCTATGTCTTGATTAGATTGTAATGGTGGCCCCAGCTGCTGTAATTTAATGAGTTTCACAATTCACAAAGAGACCATCCCTGGTAAAAAAAATAAGTGGCGGTACAGCCTGTATTGGGCCTATCAATGCCAGGTCACCCTCCTGAAGGTCATGCTCTGCTCTCAGAAGAACAGAGTGGTGGCCCCTTCTAAGCATGCACAATGAAGCCCTGATTGAAGGATTTGCTGCATATGCACCAGACTAAAACACAGCAATTTTGTGATTTTGTTCTGTCTCCTACAATGCAAAAATAATATTACCTGCATGCTCGATATAAAGTTGGCATGCAGCATTAAGTACTCTATGGCTTCCATATATCTTTCTGTGCAGTTTAACTGATTGATGCTTTAGGTTTAGTGGGGTGGCTGTGAAGAAGGACTTACAGTAACATTTTCAGCCATGACCACTGATCTTGACTATGCTCTAAATGAGAAGGAAAAAGCATCCCACGCCTAACCCTGAGGCACTATAAACTAACAATGACTAAACTTTGTTCATAATAATCATCATCATTACTAATGTACATTATGTATATACCAAACCATTTTGTTACCTAAGGCCCCATGAGGTCTTAATCTGTCTTTGCACATATTCCATTGAATTTGGACACAGTTTTTGACAATCAGCTTTGCTTGCACTACATTAGTTTTGCAGCTGCTCTTTTTGCTTGATATTGCTTGATTCAAGTGCATCACACACATTGCAATGCTAATATTTTATCATCACCTGTCCTGCTCCCATATCGAAAGCCTCAGACCTTTCAGAGTTGCGTATATTTGCATTTTTTTTACACTGCACATTTTCTGCAACAGATCTGCAACTTATTATTATTATTATTATTATTATTGTAGATTTGTAAGACTCCACAGCGCTGTACAGTGGGGAAAACAAGGACATACATAAAACAAGGACAGACAAGGTAGGCAAAATATATACAGACATAAAAACAAAGGGTATGTGTCACGTACTTGGATGGCTGAGATGTTGCTTACTGATTTTAGCACTGCTCTACAAAGAGGTGCGGAGTCTGACGTGCCCCAGGACTTCGCCAGGGACCCCCACAAGGAAGTTTGGGGTTCGCTGCGGGAGGCACACAGGTCGCGGTCCTCAGAGGGAGTAATCAGTGAAGCGAGATGGAAGAGGAGTCAGGCAATCTGGGTCAAACCACTAAGACATGAGAGGTACCAAAGGAAAATCCAAAAGGGAAGTCAACAAGCCGGGTCAAAACACAGATATCAGGATAAGCCAAGGGAGAAAGAGCAAACAGATCAGGAACAAGCTGAGTCAACACACAGGTATCACGCTGAAAGGTACAAGGAGCGCTGGAGCAGGGAGACCCAATACTCTGGCACCAGTCTGGTGCCAGAGGCTAGAATATATAGGGACCGGAGCCTAATTACCGGCGGTGGTGGTGACATGAAACACAGCCGCCGGGACTCAGAGTAACATCCAGTTACTTAGCAACGGGTGGCACATGCGTGATCCTGGGTGGTCGGCCAGAGGAGGTTCATTAGAGAGCTTACATTCTAAGTGAAAGAGGGCACAGTTGAAACATGAGGAGTGAGTGTGGCTTAGAGTGGAGATTGTGAAAGTGTATTAGTGTCAATAGTATCATAAGGGATATAGCAAGCTTTAAAAAAGAGATGGGTTTTTAGAGAACATCTAAAGAATTGTAGGCTGTAAGAAAGCCTGATTGGGCGTGGTAGGGAATTCCGTAAGTGGGGATCAGCATGGGAGAAGTCTTGTAGGCGTGAGTGAGAGGTGGTTACCAGAGATGAGACAAGGCGCAGGTCAGAGGTAGATTTAAGAGGGCGGGAGGGAGAGTATTTTGATATAAAATTTGAGATGAATGAAAAGATGGTGTTGTTAATGGCTTTGTAGGTAAGGATAAGTAATTTAAATTGGATTCTGGAGGACACAGGAAGCCACTGAAGGGATTTGCAAAGTGGTGCAGCAGATGTGGAGTGGTGAGAGAGGAAGATCAGTCTCGCAGCAGCATTTAGGATGGACTGAAGTGTGGATATTTGGGTGATGGGAATGCCAGATAGCAGGAGGCTGCAGTAGTTAAGACGAGAGATGATGAGAGAATGATTAAGAGTAAAAGAAGGGCGTATTCTGGAAATGTTTTTAAGGTGGAATCAACAGGACTGTGAGAGAGTCTGTCTGTGAAGAATAAAGCAGAGGGCGGAATCAAGTGTGACCAAAGCAGCGGTCTTGGGAGACTGAGGCAATATTGTGGTGTTATTAACAGTGAGGGAGATTTGAGGGAAGGTAGTGATTCTGGAAGGAGGGAAGATAATGAGCTCTGTTTTGGATATGTTGAGCTTTAGGTAGCATTGGGACATTCATGTGGAGATAGCTGAAAGACAGTTGGTTACACGAGATAGTACAGAAGAGGAGAGGTCAGGGGAAGAGATATAGATTTGAGTGTCATTAGTGTAGAGGTGCACCAAGAGAAGAGGTGGTCAATGAAAAAATAAAGGGCCTAGAACAGAGGCTTGTGGGACCCCAACAGATAGTGGGAGCGGAGGGGAGTCTTTGCCAAAGGTAGAAACACTAAAGAAGTGGTTTAGCAGGTAGGAAATGAACCAGGAAAGAAATGTATCATGAATTCCAATAGAGTGAAGAGTGTGTAGGAGAAGAGGGGTATTAACAATGTCAAAAGCAGCAGAGAGGTCCAGGAGAATGAGTATGGAGAAATGACCGCTAGACTTAAGTAGTAAGTAGATCATCAATTAATTTGTGAGAGCAGTTTCAGTGAAATGATGGGGACGGAAGTCGAGAATGGAGTGAGAGGAGAGAATGTGGGACAGGCATTTGTACACTAATCGCTCAAGTAGTTTGGAGGCAAATGGGAAGAGAGAAATAGGGCGGAAGTTGGAGAGAGAGGCTGGATTGAGAGCTGGCTTCTTAAGAATTGGTGAGATGAGTGCATGTTTAAAGGGGGATGGAAATGTGTCAGTGGAAAGAGACAGGTAGAAGAGGTGAGTTAGAGGAGGGCATGCATTGAAGGAGAAGGAGCGGAGAAGTCAGGAGGGAATATGGTCGAGGGGACAGGTTGTAGGGTGAGATGATGAGATGAATGTAGAAACTTTGTCTTCAGTTACTAGAGAGAATGAATTACCGTATTTCCCCATGTATATGACGCTCCACTGTATAAGACGCACCTATATAAATGTGAAAAAATTGAGGATAAACATTATCCTCAATTTTTTCACAGAGTATTTGTGCAGCTTATACAGAGGAGAGACAACGCTATAGTGAATTCTGCCTTGCCCTGTCAGATAATTCCTCTGTCTGGTAAAGTCTTCTGTTTCATCTGTCTGATCCTGCTGCTGGAAACCCGATTAAGGTCCTCTCTGCGATGTCCGGATGTCCTTTCAGGACCTTGAGGTCCTGAAAGGATGCCTTTCAGGACCTTGTCAAGGTCCTGAAAGGACATCTGGACATCGCAGAGAGGACCTTATTCGGGTTTTCAGGATCAGACAGAGAGAAGACTTTACCGGACAGAGGAGTCATCTGACATGGTAAGTGCTACTACCCCTATATAAGACGCACCCAGTTATTAGACCCAAAATTTTGGGGAAAAAGGTGCATCTTATACATGGGAAAATACGGTAAGGGATAATTGGGGAGGTGGGTAAAGTGGTGGAGAGTGTGGAATTTAGCATGAGGAAATATCTTGTAGGTGCATGATGGAGAGTTGTGAGAGATGTGAATGAATGCGTATTACTGTAGTAGGTAATGAAAGAGTGGAAAGGAACAATTGATTCAAATAGTGCAGGGCAATGGAAGAGGTAAAGGATACATTGCCAGCCCCTGTCAGGGGATAATGAAGTAGGCAGTTTCTGTAGTATTCAGAAATATCACAATGCTTTATATTTGTGAGAATAAAGAAAATTGTGAGCTTGGCCAAAGAACTGAGCCAGTGTACAGGTTACTCCAACTGCCGTCTGGCTGCCACTTATGACTCCTTACCTCTGAAGAGGTGTGACAGGGGAGGCAAGGAATATTTTAGCGTAGGCAATATACTGTAAGGGCATGCCTGAGCAATCACATAAGGATTTAGACTAGGACGTAGTTCTAGATACGGCTGAAAAACTAGTTCTATTTGACGGAGGTGAGGGGCAGGTATAAATAACAGATGATAAACATGTGAACTAGCAATTTTTTTTAGCAAAAATCTTTTGTAATTAGAGGGTTATTATTATTATTATCATTTATTTGTAGGGCGCCACAAGGTTTCCGCAGCGCCGCACATAGTACAAACAGTAGACTATACAGTAGACTATACAGGGTAGAACAGTACAGAACAATAAACACACAGTACCAGTACTTCAGAAACTCCGGGAGGGCAGATACAGTAGAGATGGAGCAGAAGAACAGGTATGGAGACTGGAGGGAAGAGGGCCCTGCTCATTCGAGCTTACATCCTAAGGGAGGGTAAACAAAGTCAGGCACAAAAGGGAGCCAGTGAATCAAAGGGGAGAGAGATGAGGGGTCAAGGGAGGATGAGCAAAAGAGATGAGAGGTTAAATGGATGGTTGGTAGGCCTTGAGGAACAGGTGAGTTTTAAGTGCCCGTTTGAAGGAGCACAGATTGGGAGAGAGACGGATGGAGCGAGGGAGGTCGTTCCAGTGAAGGAGGGCAGCACGGGAGAAGTCTTGGATTCGAGAGTGGGAAGAGGTGATCAGTGTGGAGGAGAGGTGGCGATCATTGGCTGAGCGCAGGGAGCGGACAGGAGTGTGAATGGAGAGGAGGTTAGAGATATAAGGGGCAGTAGACTGGGAGAGAGCCTTGTAAGTGGTGGTAAGGAGTTTAAAAAGGATTCTGTAGGGGAAGGGGAGCCAGTGTAAGGCGAGACAGAGTAGAGAGGCGGAGGAGGAGCGGCGTGAGAGGACGATGAGTCTTGCAGCCGCATTGAGTATAGAGTGGAGGGGGGCAAAGTGGGAGTGAGTGAGGCCAGTAAGGAGAAGGTTGCAGTAATCGAGGCGGGAGATGATGAGAGCATGGATGATAGTTTTGGTGGCATCCTGAGAGAGAAAGGGACGGATGCGGGTTGCAAATTATTTGCATATGCTTTCTGAAGCTTTGACCACTCAGATAAAGTGAATAGAATGTTATAGCAAAGATAAAACAAAATATATATTTTTTTGTATGCATGTTCGGAAGATGTTCCTGCTAATTGGTTATTAAAGTTTAAATGATGATTTAAAGCAATTGTTTTTGCAATGTATAAAATTAAGGTTTTTTTGTACATGTTCACAAGTTGGATGTAAGTGTCTCAGGGGTGTTTCTGTGGTTGAATGGATGCATCTGATATTCATTCATACCTGGACGCAACTTCAACAATGAGTACAGCGTCAATACTCATACACTTGCATGCAACGTTTTCAATCGCAAGTTAAGTTTATGCTTGTGTTCCACTTTGAAACAGGCCCAGAGTCCTTTTCTGTTGTGGTAAATCCTGGAATCACATTTAAATCACATTTTAAGACAATTATGTACTTGGTTAGTTAACATTTTATTTGTATAAAATGCTTAACAGTTGATGTACTTATCTTAAATAACCTCACTTACCCTCTTCACATTTACCTTAAATAATTGACACTAGACATAATTGTGGCAAAATAAAGACATTTATTTTAGGACCAAAAAACTGTATGTTGGAGGAGGCCACTGCCTGCACATTGTTTGTCTAACAAAAACAAAAACAAACCAACCAGGACTTCCAAAAATTACACCAGCCTGACCAGGCCAGGAACCGTCAAAAAAAAAAAAAAAAAAAAGGCACTCATGGCGAGCATGACCCAAGTACTGGTGCCAAAGATCCATCCAAATCTAGAAGGGTGGGCGAGCAATTTCCTGGATCCAAAATGCAGATTCCTTCTCAGCTAAGTACATTTATAGACTGATCCTTTGCCCTCCACCAGTAACACTATCAGTGGGTATACCCACATGCTTTGCCTGCTACTTAACCCTTTAGAGAGGTGCAACTTAGTTATGAACACATCCTCAGGTTTTAATTTTCCTTGTGCTTAATTCAGCCCTCAGTTCTTATTCCATCCTTTTGTTTTAATACATGAATAAACAGATTAAATAAACAAAGAACGCACTAAATCTTTTCTTATGGCTATGTTAGTGGCAAATGAGAATGTGACTTGCCTAGATTATTTACTTTAAATCCAGGTATTCTAATATATATATGTAAAAGAAACCATACCATTTTTCTCAAAAAAAATGACACTAACAGTTTATTAAAGTACAATATTTTCAGGGGGCATGGGTAAGGGGTGCAATAAATTAGATAGGGCAGGAATAGATTACAGAAGGGAGATCCAAAATGCCCAAAAAATAAGAAACATGTAGTCACTGTCCTTTTTATTCATGCACACACCTTAGTGGCATTTGCATACTTATGAGTATAATATCACACATATAATTACATTCTAAATGTTAGCCATAGGTTGAACTTCACTTGCATGACTGATATATTGTCTATTGACAAATTCTGAGAACTTTAACTGTTTAATGAATTAATACCAAGGGTTGCACTGTCTTTAAAAATGTGCACAAATCTGGTATTTTATTAGACTAAGGAGCAGATTCAACCTAAATATCCACTCGAGGTGCCTCCGGAAAAACCTTGCACTGATATTTTTTTTAACAGCGTAGATCACTAACAATTGTTATAGCACCTGTTTTTTTCTTATTAGCAAAAGGGAAGAACACAAGTGAGAAACATTTTCATATCTAGGATTGTTATGGAAAATAAAATGTGATACTTGGAAATGTGCAACAAGCCCCTGATTGTTTTCACCTCTATCAATGCTCTACTCATTTAAAAAAAAGTGTTCCTTTGTGATTAAGGAGTATAGGTGGAATCAAATCTGCTAGGTATGAATATCCTTATGATTTGTCTACTGTAAAGTTTTTTTGCGTGTAGTGGTGCCTGGTGCATAAACTTTAGTCAAACAATCTTAGCAATGTGTCCATAAAAGTCAGGGATTGTCTAACAAAACTATATACATGGACGCAAGTTCGTTGAATCACTATTCCCAATCATAGATGTCAAAAGAGTTTGAAAATCTCACTGGAACCACCATTCAAATGTAAGTCTAAAGGTGAAATAAATTACTTCCTTAAAGCAATCCAGCCTCTAGAGTAAATTAAAACAACATCATAAAGTTTCTTTTCAAACGCATATCATTTTTAAACATTGTGTCTTAAAATATCCCTATAGTTTAGAATTTAAGGGACTCAAAATTCAGAAGCTCAATTTAATTGACTGGCTATCTCTGCAGGAAAAAGCTATTTACAAGTTACAATCTTTGATGAGGGACATGTCATTCCTTGTGTTTGGAATTATATGGACATCTATGGACAAATAATTTCATACGGCATCCCCATCGTTAATTGTGAGAAATTTCATTAACATTGATGCTATATTATAAAACGCCCTCCTCCTAGCTATTTTGGATGGCGAGAGATCTAAAAATATTGAAATTGTGTTTTAGGCAAATTGAGGTATACTGCATAAAAAAAACATTATTTGACTTGATAGAAGTAGACTCAATATAGTACATTTCTGGGGTCTTGAGTGCTTGGTTTTTAGATTAGAGCTATCTGTGAGTGCAATCCAGCAGAATATATTCTATAGTAAAATCGGGTAGTAATGTCGACATCAGGACTTGTGCATTCTTTTGTAGATCATCTTGTGACCTGTTCATGGTACATTGTTTCACTGAGCTCTAAACCCAAAATCCATATTATTGTTAACCAGGTTATTATGTGCTGAGTTAATCTCCGCTATTTTAAATTCAAGGTGTGTAGAATTGTAACGTAATTCTTGGACTTTCATTTTAATTGTGATCCTCTTGAAGATTTGCTTTAAGATATTTTTTAAGTGTTCATTTTGAGTTTGTATGTTTCCCTGCAGGGAGAATGTATAAATATGGGAGAATTTGCTTTCACTGCCTACAGTCTCAGGATCCATAGAAAGTTTAATGATGACTCTTTCATTTTTGCATGACCCATGTTTGTAGCAAGCAGAATGGGCTAATATAGTGATATGATTAGCCAGAACAAAACATTTAATAGCCCAAGGCCAGGAGTACTGTATTCCTATTGCATACTTTTTTTTATTATACACTAGAGCATATATGATTTTTCTAATGTGGAAATTATAGATTTCAGAAATGTGCTCCGAATACTATAACCATATATAACTTATGAAAATGAAGGTACAATAAACCTTTTCTTGATTAATTTCTGTAGTGAATTTTTAACTTCTTTATTTCTCAGGCTGTAGATAAGGGGGTTTAGAGTTGGGGTAACGACAGAATAAAACACTGATGTTTGTTTATCCATATTTAAGTTACTTTTGGATTTAGGACGAACATACATAAAAATAATGGTCCCATAATAAATAAGAACAACCGTAAGGTGAGAAGCGCATGTTGAAAATGTCTTTTTTTTGCCTCTGGCTGTTGTAATGCGCAATATACTCACTACTATACCTATGTAGGACAGTACTATTACTGAAAATGTTCCTAGGATGACAATAACAGCTGTAAGAAAAATAAACATCTCAAGTTTAGATATGTTACTGCATGATAACTGAATAACAGGAGAAACATCACAAAAGAAGTGATTGATATTATGAGATTGGCAAAATGGCAACTTGGAGATTAGAATGACTGGAAGTAAAACACTGAGCAAACCACTCATCCAACAACCTAAGATCATAATAATGCAAACTCTACTTGTCATGATACCACTATACCTTAAAGGGTTACAGATGGCAAGATAACGATCATAAGACATTAATGCAAGAAGAAAAGACTCAGTCACTCCAACAGCTAAGAAAAAATACATTTGCAACATACAACATGCAAAGCAAATGTTTTTTGTCTGAGACAGAAACACCTCCATTGTTTTGGGTAAAGTAACCGTTGTAAAGGACATGTCCACAAGTGAGAGACTGCTCAAGAAGAAATACATAGGTTTGTGAAGATTACAGTCCATCTTAATTACTGCAATGATTAGAGAGTTTCCAAGCATATTAAATATGTAGATGATCAGTATTATTAAAAATGAGAAGATAGGTGAAGCCATAAGAACAGAGAAGCCAAGAATGTGGAACTCTAGATCACTTGTCAGGTTACTAAATGGCATTGTTAAAAACTAAGCTGAGCACTGATCATTCAATACAAAATTAAGTACTTTGGAAAATTTGAAGTTGATATCCAATTACAACACACAAAAAATAAATTGAAGCCCTTTATGTTAACTAGGCACCATGTGACAAGGTGCTAACAAAGAACTGTTTAAAAAATGATGTTTTATATTGTTTAAAATCAAATATAGTTGAAAGTAAATAATAAAGCTCATTTTACAGTAGTAAATTACTTTCTGCTCTTAGATTTCGCCTTGATAATTACACTACTATTTATGCATACTAAATATTGGTATTTTTTTATGTTCCCCAGAAACTGAAACATTTAAGTCCCAGAGTGATAACAAATAAATCTGTAGAGATTGAATTATTTATATCTTTCAATATTGCATTAATCAACTCTAGCATGCTATCAAAAGTAAGAATTATCCAACAATTCTTCTAAAAAATAAATAAATAAGTCACATTTAAATCAGGTGTCATTTATAATATTTATTCAGTATATTTTGCTAACATCTTGCTCATTTAAAACTTAGTATTTTACTATATTTTCTCAAAATTTGATGTAAAATTCCTAATAACTTATTTCATTTGATGAGGCCTACTGTTTACCGGAATTACTGTGTCATGCACCAGGCTTTCAGGCCCTGTTACTTACTCCTTCATTGTCTTTCTAAGGTGTCCCTGCGGTCCGCAGGCTCTGCTGGTCTCAGATCTCTCTGCAGGATGTTGCCCAGTCTGCCTCCACTCCAGAGATCCCGCCAAACCCAGTACATGGGTGCTGCCATCTTGGATTCAGCCACCTGCTCTCCCTCAGCCAATCAGAGTACTGCTTCAGCTCAGCTGATTGCAACTTTCAATCAGAGGATAGCAGTCTCCACTTCAGGGTTCCCTCCAAAACTAGTTCCTAGGTGGTGCCATCTTGGATCTAGTCACTTGATCCATTTCAGCCAGTCAGAGTGCTGCTTCAGCCCAGCTGACCACAGTCTCTTTTCAGGTAACAATAGATAGAATAAAATGACTATCTGGAGCACTTACCTGTTGCCAGTGCAATGTTGCTTCTTCAAATGCCACACTGGTTTCCAGTAGTCTGCAGTCTTCTCATTTATTCCTGCTCAGACAGTGCAGGCTACATTCTGGTTCCAGCACTTCGGTTCCAGTTCATTTCCAGCACTCCAGTTCTAGTCCAGTACAGCACTCCTGTTCCAACCTGGTCTCCACTAATTGATCTGATCCCCGGATTGCTATTCCTGACTTCTTGCCAGTCTCCAGTGCCATTCATAATCAGTAGCCACCTGAACTCTCAGCAACCACCACCTGCACCTGCTCTTTCCCTCTCATGTGAAGGAACATAATCAGGCAATCCAGATTTGTTCACGTAACCACCAATACAGCTCCAGAGACACAACCCAGTCCAGGTACAGACAAATCCCAGGTGTGACATACTGGTGATTTCAGAAGGCATTCAGTCCCAAATATCATGCTAAATAGTTTTAACTTCAGTCATATTGGACATATTGATGGGTTCTTAACTGTCTTTCCAACTAACAGCACATGTGCTCGATAGAATTAAGATCTGATAAATTAGATTATTAAAAGGGTGTCCTTCAAAATTTTTCTCCACAAAATAATTCATGTTTATCACGCATCTCACCAGTCTCGCCCTGTGTGGTTCAATGTGTGCTTTGGTTTCCCTTGGTTACCGCTATCTGCTGTTCAGCCTGGCGTTCCTCTATCATCAGACGCCATTTTGTCTAGTGGTCTGCGCATGCATTTCCCTGGGAACCATCAAAACCTCTGCTCCGCAGTGATTGGATCATCAGCAGCCAGTTCCCTTTATAAGGGTCCTCCTCCCTTTAATGGGTGTCAGATCATCAGGTCTCTCTACCTGATAGGAAGCATTTCCTCTGACTCCTGTTGTTTCCTGACATCGTGATGGTGCAGCCTGTTGTTACTCAGAATACCTATACTGTTTACTGCTTCCTAGCAATTACCTGTGCAGCTTATAACTACTCAGCAATACCTGTGCTGTTCACTGATTCTCAGCATTACCTGTGCAGCTCAGAATTTCTGTGCTTCTCTCTGCTTCTCAGCAACTACCTGTGCAGCTCATCACTGCTCAGCATTGCCTGTGCTGCTTACTGCTTCCCAGCAATTATCTGAGCAGTTCATCTCTACTCAGCAATACCTGTGCTGTTCACTGATTCTCAGCATTACCTGTGCAGCTAAGAATTCCTGTGCTGCTCACTGCTTCTCAGCAACTACCTGTGCAGCGAGAAACTACTCAGCAACACCTGTGCAGCTCACCAGTTCTTAACAGTTACATGTGCAGCTCATTGCTTCCCAGCATTATCACCGCTGAGCATCGCTCATTATTGGTCCTGTTCCAGCGTTATAACACCTGTGTGGATCTAGGTGCTATTGCTCTCTGCAGCTCATCACTTCACCGCCATATTGGTTCAGCTTTCCTCACAGTCAAGACCTGTAGTGTCACTGCAGAGCATCACTTTCCATCGGTTCTATTCCATAATTATATGCCTGTGTGTACCTCAGCGCTCCAGCTCTCTGCCGTGCATCTCTTCAAGACTACTACTGTTCAGCCTAAACAACTACTTGGTGGTTCTACATATTCTCTGCTCGGCGCCCCCTAGAGCACCGCGACTTGCAGTGGAGAGCAGCCAAGACCATATTCCCTTGCGGGAATCCCTGGTGAACACCTCTCCACCATTAGACTTCACACCTCTCTGGGGGTAAGCTGTCACTCCAGCAGCAATCAGGACTATTCCCATTATCCGCCCCAATGACCCTTTTTTAATTGATGGCTTTACATTTATGTTAAAAATACATTTATATCCTGTCCAGATAGTTGGATACCCTATAATTAATTTGCCCTGGCCAACCAGCAGTTAGAATGCAGAGGGGGTAACTAGCAAAGACTCCCACACCATGTCAGTGCTTATTGTGTTACCTTCAGTCCCTCATCTGTCCTCAATAATGTGGGCAATGGGAACATATCTAACACCCAGACATATGGCCATGAATATAATATTTAAAGTTTATTAATAAAAAGTGATAACAACAGTGAAATAATCACTATTATAAAGGTAACTGTTATGAGTCGCGGCGGCTCTGGTACCACAGCAACTCGCTCTGGCCCCATTGACGTGTCCCGGCCGTTGTTTTGGCGACCGGTGCATCATTTCCGGTTTTTGCCATGACAACGGTCGGGACGCTTCTCTATTATCGCTGCGACCTGGCCAGCTGGCCAGCCAGGCGCATGCGCTTTACCCTGTATCCCTAGCTGGGGAATATTAGTATTTTCACTAACCTGCTCCTGATTGGTTGTCCTGGGTATATTAGGCAGGGAGGGCCTTACCTCCCTACCGGTTATTGTTCCTGCTCTGTGCATACTTACCTGCTCCCTTTTGTATTTTTTTTTACTTTTTAGGATTCTGTATTCAATTTAAAAATATAATAAATGGATCTATCCACCTCCTCAATGTGTATGCTTTTGTTTTTTGTTCTTTACACTCTTCTGTTTCCATTTTTGTTTTTCTCCTCCAATATGAAATGCTTATTAATTTTTCATTGATTTTATAAGTTGATGTATGAATTTCTACATCTTTAACTGTAAAGGTGAAACAATTTACCGACTTTGTGCTATAAGTGTGAGGATGTAAGTACCGTCATTGAGGAAAGAAACAGGCTTTTCAAAAGAATAAGAATCCCCATCTCAAATAAAAAATTAGTCATCTATATAACTTCCATAGAGCACCAGGTTTGCCTGAAGTCATCACCCCTTATGTATGACTCTTCAAACATCACCCCTTATATGTGACACTTCTGTCTGCCTCTCTTGATTTCCTTATTGTCAGCACACAATTCTAGCAGACTGATCTCTAAATAAACTGCAATAAAATGACAGCTATTGCACAATAAATAGCCTTTTCACCCTGTCCAACTATCTCCAAAGGATTTTCTCAGCACAGAATTGCAATCTACATACTATTGACATGCTAAAATAACAGACAAGAACAGAGGGGAGGGTTTTACATAGAAAAAATCGATCTAAAACTTGCGAGACCCAACAGTTTTCTTGAAATTACATAAAATACATTTTGCCTCATTATCAGATCTGATTTTGGTGCGTGATACCGAGTTGTGTTCTGATTCAACTCGGATCCCCAACGACAGATCTTCTCAGATTTCTCAGAATCCGAACCATTGATCGCTAATGTATACCTAATTGATGTAGAATATTAAAATACAGTGACTCAACATCAAATGTACTTAGTTGATAAGATGATTTCTACTTTATACCATAAAAATTGTGTGGTATACTTGATGTGGGCTCTCAGGGAATAAGCATGTGGCTGTGTGACAGGCCTATCAAAATAGCCACTGAGCTCTATTTTGTTGTTTTACTACTTTTCTGTTTGTATTGTAAAATAGTTATCTTGGTCAAAGGCTGGATGGAGATGTCTACATGCAGTCATGACCAAAAGTTTTGAGAATGACACAAATATTATTTTTCACAAAGTCTGCTGCCTCAGTTTTTATGATGGCAATTTGCATATACTCCAGAATATCATGAAGAGTGATCAGATGAATTGCAATTAGTTTAAAAGTCCCTTTTGCCATGACAATGAACTTTATTCCAAAAACAACATTTTCACTGCATTTCAGCCCTGCCACAAAAGGTCCAGCTGACATCAGGTCAGTGATTCTCTCGTTAACACATGTGAGAGTGTTGACGAGATCAAGGCTGAAGAACGCTCTGTCATGCTGATTGAATTAGAATAACAGACTGGAAGCTTTAAAAGGAGGGTGTAGCTTGAAATCATTGTTCTTTCCCTGTTAACCATGCTGCACGGGGCGAAGTGGTTAGCACTTCTGCCTCACAGCGCTTGGGTCATGAGTTCAATTCCCGACCATGGCCTTATCTGTGTGGAGTTTGTATGTTCTCCCTATGTTTGCGTGGGTTTCCTCCGGGTGTTCCGGTTTCTTCCCACACTCCAAAAACATACTAGCAGGTTAATTGGCTGCTATCAAAATTGATCCCAATCTCTCTCTCCCTCTCTGTCTGTGTGTGTATATCAGGGAATTTAGACTGTAAGCTCCAATGGTGCAGGGACTGATGTGAGTGAGTTCTCTGTACAGAGCTGCGGAATCAGTGGCGCTATATAAATAAATGGTGATGATGATGAAGGAAATAGGTGCAAAATGGGCTTCACAGGCAAAGATATTGCTGCTAGTAAGATTGCACCTAAATCAACCATTCATCAAGAACTTGAAGGAGAGAGGATCAATAGTTGTGAAGAAGGCTTTATGGCACCCAAGAAAGTCCAGCAAGTGCCAGGACCATCTATTAAAGTTGATTCAACTGCAGGTTTGGGGCACCACCAATGCAGAGCTTGCTCAGGAATGGCAGCAGGCATATGTGAGTACATGCACAGTGAGGCAAACACTTTTAGAGGATGGCCTGGTGACAAGAAGGCCAGCAAAGAAGCCACTTCTCTCCAGGGAAAACATCAGGGACAGACTGACATTTTGCAACAGGTACACGGACTCCTGAGGACTGGGGTAAAGTCATTTTCTCTGATGAATACCCTTTCAAATTGTTTGGGACATCTGGAAAAACGCTTATCCGGAGAAAGAAAGGTGAGCGCTACCATCAGTCCTGTGTTATGCCGACAGTAAAGCATCCTGAGACCGTTTATGTGTCGGGTTGCTTCTCAGTCAAGGAAGAGGGCTCACTCACAATTTTACCTAAGAACACAGCCATGAATAAAGAATGGTACCAAAGCATCCTCCAAGAGCAACTTCTCCCAACCCCCCAAAAACAGTTTGGTGATGAACAATGCCTTTTCCAGCTTGATGGAGCACCTTTCCATAAGGCAAAAGTGATAACTAAGTGGCTAGGGGATCAAAACGTAGAAATTTGGGGTCCATGGCCAGGAAACTCCCCAGACCTTAATCCGATTGAGAACTTTTGGTCAATCCTCAAGAGGCGGGTGGGCAAACAAAAACCCACAAATTCTGGCAAACTCCAAGCACTAATTAGGCAAGAATTAATGGCCATCAGTCAGTATGTGGCCCAGAAATTGATTGACAGCATGCCAGGGCGAATTGCAGAGGTCTTCAAAAAGATGAGTCAACACTGCAAATATTAACTTTTTGCATAAACTTAATGTAATTGTTAAGAGAAGCCAATAAAAGCCTTTGACACTTATGAAATGCTTGTAATTTTACTTCAGTATACCATAGCAATATCTGACAAGAAGGTCTAAAAACACTGAAGCAGAAAACTTTGTGAAAACCAATACTTGTGTCATTCTCAGAACTTTTGGCCATCACTGTATTTTGCCAGGGTGGTGTCTCAGATGTTTTCTGCACATGTGCAAAGAATGTGCACATGTGCAAAGAATGTTTCTTTCTTATCAGTAATATACCAATAGAGAGTCTGTAAATTATCTTTATACCCCTAAATGTAAGTTGATTCTAAGACCCTTTATTCTCTGTGTATAAAAACTGGAATTCAACCAAAGAGACCCTTGCCTTAATGATTGGGCCTTGATGCAGAAAGGTGCCTGATGTGTTTTCCAGTTTTTGTGTGAAGGGAGGGGTCCTGGAAATTGACTGTAACGTGAACATATGAGATTCAATATTGGAACCAAATGAATTATGAAGTTTTCATTTATTTTCACTTTTATATTATATTCATTGTAAAAATAAAGATAAGCTTTTCAATAACTCTTGCAGTCATGAGTCATTAACCCTTTGTAACCAAAAGAACCTCATTCAACCTGTAACAGGCTGTAAGAAGAATCAACAACAATAGGAATATTGGATGTAAGGGAACCCACTCCAGGTAAAATTGGATAAACAGGAGGTGAAGTTGACGGTTTGTGCAATTTGTGTAAATGGTAAATAGGTGGGTTATTGTATCCAGAGTGTCAAGTGACCATCTGTGCCTGCAATGGCAAAGCCTGGCTAGTTATAAGGTACTACATAACTTGCTTTAAGCAAGACTAAAAATCAAAACACACTGTTAATATTCAGAACTACAGTCACATATCTTTTGGCAAATGTTACTGCTACTTTCAGACTCATAGTCACTGACCAGAGAGCAGCTTGAGGGTCCAAATGATGGTTTTAGGCAGGATCACACAACACATGTTGATATGTATATGTCTCTGACTAATCATATCTAAAAATTTTGCTTACTAATTTTATTTTGTGACAATTGAAGTGTTATTAAATTGCAATCAAATAAATATGCCAGTAAGAAACTAAAAACAACAGGAGAACACTGATGAGCATGCCACATTTTAAACTATGCAAGTCTAATCTAAAAAGTAAATTAACAAATGTCTGTCCATTAAAAGTATTTAGTTATTTAAAATTTACTATTGGGCAGCTCATCTGAGCCAGATTGTAGCCTCCTTTGCCCCCCCTCCCTCCCCCCCCCCCGCGGCACTGTCATGGGTTGACATCGAATCCGCTTATCTTAATTTTCCAATTTTGTCCTGTATATGGGGTCTCTCAAAACAAGCTAGATCTCCCCTCACCTCCCAATGCCCTACCCTTCTATTCTCAGCTGCAATATGGGAGACCTGCCGACCCCATCTCAAGATACCGGTGTCCTCTCTTACTGTCCTACTTCTTTGGGGTAACCCTGCCTTTTCTCCTGGGCTCTCCTCTGCCTTCTATAGTCCCTGGGTCACTGCAGGAGTTCGAATTTGTCGGAGACCTATTATTTCAGGGGGCCTTTATCTCCTGGGATGACCTACGCTCTAAATATCCAAGTCTCCATCCTAAATTCTACGAGTATTTCCAATTACGACACTTTGTGCGCTCTTTCCTCGGGGGGGCTCCTCTCCCCCTCTTAGGTCTCCCTTTGAATCTCTATGTCTCTCCTCACCCTTGGGTAAGGGCATGATCTCCTCTATCTACAGCTTAATTCTCAATGTACTTTTACCTCCGGGCGGTAGGCATGAGAGGGAGTGGGAGAGGGATCTGGGCCCCCCCAGAGGAGGATTATTGGGAAATCATAAGGGATCAAGTTGCCACCAGCTCTATTTCCACTTTGGTGAAGGAGAACGCATATAAAGTTTACTATAGGTGGTACTATACACCTGACAAACTCACTAAAATGTTCCCCTCTATTTCTCCATTATGTTGGCGGGGTTGTGGCCAGATGGGCTCCTTTTTGCATATTTGGTGGTCCTGCCCTAAAATATCCTCCTTTTGGGATCGAGTTAGGACCCTCCTCTCCTCCCTCCTTCCATGCCCTGTCCGGAAAGACCCATGGTCTTTTCTTCTCTGTTACCCACTGATTGATGATGATAGACAGTCTGCGAAATTGGCCTTCCATGTCCTGGCTGCTGCGCGATGTCTAGTAGCTAAGTCCTGAAAACAAGTTGAACCCCCTACTATGGCGTGGCGGCCCTGCGATCCTATATCTGGTTTATTGCCCGGATGGAACAGATTACATACCACCTGCATGATAAGGATGATAAATTTCACCAGATTTGGGCTCCTTGGCTTTACTTATAACCCCATACCTCCTGTACCATCTCCTTCCTCCTAAAAAGACTCCCTATGCTCATAGGTGGCCTGACTCTTGACTCTCGATGCTGTTTCCCTTTCCAGAGAATATAAAGTAATAATCTCCTTAGAAACTTTTATTGCCCCTCTTCTATTTATTTGTTTCTCTTCTTAAAAAGGGAAAGATAAGGGTAAGGAATTGTGTGGATAAAGGGAAGTGTGTTCTTTTTTTTTCTTTTTTTTCCATTCTCGGTGGTGACCAGTGCCCCCCTCCCCTCCCCTCCCACTACTACTACTACTAATTATAAAACAAAAAATTATAACACGATAGAGGAATAGAATTAGATGGTTGTTGAAACTAGAGATGGGTGGAACCGAACCCACCCGAACTTTGCCTATCCGAGTACCGAGCTGAGTAGCTCGGTACTCTCCCACCCGCTCCGAATCCAAATCGAGGCCGAATGTCATCGTGACGTCGTCGGATCTCGGGGCTCGGTTCTCGCGATATTTCAACATTATAAATACACGCCTCCACAGCAATCCATCGCCATTTGACAGAGGAAGAGAGCAGGGTGTAGTCACAGGCTGATTAGAGCAGGGACAGAGAATCCAATATTCTTCTTGCAATTGCTCTAACAAAAATCGCTAGAGAAGAGAGGAGGATAGAGGTTTTTTTTTTTTTTTTTTAATATTTGGCACTCCCCAGTGCTTTTGGGGTGTCCCCCGTAATTGTGCATAAATATTTCTGGCTGTCAAAAGTCATATCTGTCAGCAGTATCTACCAACTAATTTTTAGCACTCCTCAGTGCTTTTGGGGTGTCCCCCATAATTGTGCATAAATATTTCTGGCTGTCAAAAGTCATATCTGTCAGCAGTATCTTACCAAATAATTTTTACCACTACAAGTGCTTTGCACTTAGAATGGATTCAAAGCAGTTCACATATGATTAGAATGAGCAACCAGGTTCTGTCACCCGTCCTGATGTTAGTGTTCCCAGTACGTCATCTGGGCAAGGCGATGTCAAACTACACAGTGTTTCGAAATCAGTCCAAAAAAACAAAACCCTTAAAAAATTTACTGTGTTGAAGCGAAAAAGAAGTGTTACTGAGCAAAAGTTAAGTGCCGATAAAAAAAAAATTGCCAACATGCCATTCTACACACGCAGTGGCAAAGAGAAAATGAGGCCTTCACCTTTGGCTATTAGTGGCAGATCCAAAAATGTTACCGAGCCTACAAGTGGTGCACAACTACTGTTACGCGTCAAAGCCGAGCTGCAAGATAACAGTAAGGCATTAGAGGATAATGTTTGCTCTCAATCAGAAAAGACACCAATCCCTGTGGAGAGTCCATCCAACAGTGGGATGTCTAATAGTGAGCATTATGTTAGTGTACCCATAAAGAAGGGCCCTTTCAGCAGTTCTGCTGATGTGTGCCTGAACAGCCCGAGTGTAGGCGGTGATACACCAAGTGAGGATGACACTTTGTGGGAGCAGTTCTGGCACATGAGGTTCTGGCACCAATATGCACTTTCCAAACACAAGCAGGGATGACGCGGGTGGCAGACCACAACAGTTTGACATCTGGGCTGGTTTGAAGGATTTGTCCAAAAAATGTGTGACCTTGACCATAACTCCAACCAATCCTACTATTAACATGCAAAGGATGGTGGAGGGCCTATCAGGGATTAAACTGTATTTTTCCTAATTTTCATAAATAATGTTTGGGTGTAATATACACCCAAAGACGAGTGCTCAATTACTAAGAGTCATTGATGAAGAGGAAGACAAGCAGGCTTGTCTGTAGAATTTACAGGCAAATTGTGCTGCGTTATATAGGTAACACCCAAAGAGAAGAGCTCCATTGTTAATTGTAGGTGCTGAAATAGAAATAATAGGGCTGACAGTCTTGGTCTAAATCTGCAGTTAAATTTTATTGTACCATAGCTCACTGCGAAACTGGAGAGGTGGCAGGGTTTAGTGATAATCTTCCTCAAACAATACTAATTCATCCCACCATCATAGAAGTCTGTGTAGTATGATGTAATTGCAGATACTGGCCTTCCAAAGGGAATGACTAGTTTATTTTGGGGCAGAGCTGTCACGATTTTTGGGCAATTCTTTTACAGCACAGCAAATATCAAAATGTTGAGCGGACTCATCTGCATCACCACTGGGTGTCTTGGGAAAGCAATTTCTTTTACAACAAGCAGTTGCCAGAGAAACTGAAGGAGAAGACGTCCTAACAAGATGTTGATAAGTCTGGGATCCTTGCAAAGAAAATTAAGTATTTAATCTACAATTTAAATATAGTTAGCACATTTACTTTGTTTTATTGCACACTATAATTTTTTGTAGCACCTTTTCAAAATGTATTATTAAGGCAATCACTTGACTCAAGCTAACCGTGTCTGCACTTTCTTCACAGGTAACTACTTCGCTGGACTAAAGTATATTCCCCTGAAATGCTAGTCTTCTTGCAGCTGCTGCATTCTCCTACATGCTGTTGCAGAAACCAGAAATTGACCCTAAATGTTTCTGGGTACAAACAGCATCTCCTGCATGTCATTTTTAAAAAGTTGTGTAACACCAAGTTGATAGTGTGTGCAAAACAGGAAATGTGATGGAATTCAACCCCGCTGTAATGCTTGACCGATATTGGGGTCATAATCAGAAATGACATATCCTCAGGAGAGTCCAAGCAGGATTAGCCATCTTTCAATGACATCCCTTAGTTTTTGGAACAGTTTGTCAGCTGTATGCCTCTTACTGAAGCCGCTGATACACAGAGTAGCCTACTTCTCAAAAATGTGACGTACCTGGGTACATGCTGCTGCTGTCCATGCTGGGGAAGGCGAATGACCAACCCAGTGGGCTTTCACAGTCATATAATCTTTAGTTTGCCCAGTTCCGCTTGTACACATATCTGTGGTTAAGTGTACAGTGGGTAGAATGCCATTATGTCGCCCAATAATTAAATTTTTAGGAACTTTCCGGTACAGGAGAGAATTAGCTTTTCTAGTAAAATGGTATAGTGATGACATTTGCTAACAGGGACAGAACACCTCAATTAAATGTCTTAAACCAACTGTATTAACAGTGGACATTGGACGCAGATCTAACACTAGCATAGTACCCAGGGCGTCTGTGATCCGCTTTGCGACTGGGTGACAGGTTTCATTCTTGCTTCCTCTTGCAGAGGATTGTTTAACTGCCAATTGTTGTTTATGGGGATATTGATTATGAAGGTGTTGGGGGGAAGATTGCAGGTGCTGGGATGTAGATTAGAGAAGGGAGGTAGATTATGCTGGAATGCTTGTTGTTATTTTTTTAACCAAAGTTTCTGATTTTCCCAACAGTTTTCCAAGAACTCTCTGAAAAATGACGAAACATGGATGAGGATCCCAGATGGTTAAGGTCCCTACCTCTACTGAGTGTGGCTTTAAAAACGCTATAAATGGATAGACAACTCTTGCCAGGATTTGTGTAAAAATAATTCCACACTTAAAAGGTGGATTTTTGGTCTTATGCCCAGGCATGACAATGGCCTTTTTGTTATCACTGGCAAGAACTGCAGCAATTTTTCTTTTCAAGTGTATGAAAATCATATTGTAACATAGGAGGTGTTCAAAATTGAATAAAAAATGACTGGAAATTAGTGTTACTGAGGTTAATAATAATGTAGCTACAAAATAATACCTAAATTATGTTATTTTAGCACCAATAAATGCAATTTTTTTTACAAATTGCAAACCAAAACCAAACAAAACCAAAACCAAAACACGCAAGGGCGGTTTTGCAAAACCAAAACCAAAACACGAAGGTAATCCAGATCCAAAACCGAATCCAAAACCAAAACACGGGGGTCAGTGACCATCTCTAGTTGAAACAGACATTGAACTGTTTTGGTCCTTTCCTGTGTTATTGTAACAACGTCTGTTTCTTTCACATCTTAGTTTGGTTAATGTATTGGAGATCAATCCACTTTTAAGCATATAGGCAGCAGATTGTTATTATTATTTATTATTATTATTTATTTAGAAGGCACCACTTATTCCATAGCACTGGATACAGAAGCAAGTAACAAATAGATGAGTTAATACATAGAAGTAGCACAGATGAGTGTGAGTACTGCTATGGGGATTCACACAGAGAGCAGCAAAAGGAGTGTCAAGATGAATGGAGGAGTCAGACAGGAGACAGACGTTAGACAATAGCAAGAGAGGACCCTGCCCGTGAGGGCTTACTTTCAGACTGGAGAAAGCACTGTAGACTCTAAAGGTACTAGAACCACTAGCTGGTAGTTATGTCACTGAACAAGGAACTTCGGAGTCTAACGTACCCCTGGTGTTCACCAGGGACCCCTGCAAATAGGTTTAGGCTTAGCTGCAAAGGGTATGCAGGTTGCGGTCCTCCAAGACAGTTACTAGTATAGAGATTGAGAATAGTCAGAACCAAAGGGAGATCCACAGAGAGGTCAGACAGGCCGAGGTCACAATGAATAGACAGCAATAGCGAGATCCAGAAGAATGGTCATGAAGCTGAGGTCACAACGGAAGGTAATAATGGGCATAGTCCAGAAGAGTAGTCAAAGGAAGCCAGGTCAAATCCAAAAGGAGTAGGAACCAAAATATATATATCGCTGGCGACAAGAGACCCTAAAAGTGCCAGAGCAGGGTTTATATAGCAGTAAGAGGAAGTGGGCTGTCAGACACACTAACCATCAAAACAATGGAAGCCTAGCAACAGGACATGCTACTGTGCATGTTCACGACGGCGCATGGGCAGCCTCCGACCCTGCGTAACTGTTTCTTTAGCAACAGGACGCCCCTGGCTGGAACTTTCAGGTGATCGTCCCTGATCCACAGAAGACCAGCTGAGACGGCGCCTGACACTTTTGTTCTAAAAGAAGAGAGGGTTGAGAGACAATAGGACCAACTGGGAAAGATGGAGATGGTATGCGAAAAAAGAGGAAGTGATGGTGTCAGGCGCCGTCTCCGCACCTCCCACAAGCGCCCATATGACCGTGGCGCGCGCATGCGCACTTTGCCGCTCAGCTCCCTAGCAACGGAACGCTTCCCCGGCGATCAGCTGAGTCTGATCGCCGGAAGTCTCTCTCCCCTCTTTTCCTCCTCTCCTCTATTTAAGCCTCTCTCTGGCACCATTTAGGTGCCAGATTATTGGTTCTCATACTCCAGCTTCCCTGCAGCCCTTGTTGTTTCCTGTCTTATACCTGCATACTTGGCTTGTTTTGATCACTCCTTTGCATCTCCCTTCTGTACTTCGCTGCCCGCTTTGTATTGACCCTTGGACCGTTCCTGACTACTCTTTGTCTATTCTCCGTTGTACTGCACCCATCTGGTTTCCGACTCGGCCTGTCTGACTACACTTTATCTATTGCACTGGTGACTATCTGGGAGAACTGCGACCTGCGCACTTCATGCAGCAAAGTCCATACCTCCTTGCGGGGGTCCCTGGTAAACACTGGAAGTGCGTTAGACTCCGCGCCTTTCAGTTTAGTGGCGCCAACACCAGTCAGTAGCAAATCCCAGTGAAAGAAGTGACAGACGGATAGAATGGTTATAAGGTGGTTGGATAGGCAAGCTTGAAAAGGTTTGAAATGTACTCAGCACCAGGCTATAAACCCCTTGTATATCAATAGGTATAATTATTTACTCAATATATCATGGGGAGGTGCTCCAGTACTCATTTGGAACATTAATGCAATAAGAAAGAAAGAATAGTACTGGAAGGAGCACTCTTTTGAACAGATAATGGTATATTATCAATTTATACATTAAAATGAACAACCTTTATTGGTAAATTTAAAATGAGTAAGCGAAATATTAAAATACGATGATTGGTGTGAATTGAACCTGAATATTCTTCAGTTAAAAGGTAGAAACTACCCCACTGGCCTGGTGCTATGTGTACTCCCTCTATTACTATTGGAAAATAATCGGGATATGTAGGGGTGCTATAGGAATAGGGGCTGTAATGAACCTATATGGTAGGTCCACCTAAAGGCAGGCTGAAAACCGCCTTCTGGAATTAATTAATTAGTCCACATTTATCGTTAGCTCCACTGAATTATTAATGAACATAATAATTAATTAATCTAATACGTATTCCCTGTCAGAGTGGTGCTTGTCACCATACTCTGATCATAGGGATGAAATATTTGTACTATTGTACTATTGGTTTAATCTCTGGAGGACCACCATATATTTGGCTTAATAGCTAATGGACCCCCGTTATTCCTAGCTAGCTATGTGGAGTGTTGATTTCTCCCTAATTGGTTCTGTCATCTATTACTAGCGTGAGGACCTGGTATCCAGCTCAGTACATCGTACACACTGTCAGTGGACCATGGATTGTTATCCCCTAAGCCAAATTTATTTATTGTTAGGAATCTATTAAAGTCCCCTATATTTCACCACCATGCGTATATTGTTATATTAATGAGGACATAGCTATCAGGCTCAGCATGAACGCCGACGCGCGTTTCGCTTATGAGCTTTAACGAGGCAACGTTAAAGCTCATGGTGGTAAAATATAGGGGACTTTAATAGATTTCTAACAATAAATGAATTAGGCTTAGGGGATAACAATCCATGGTCCACTGACAGTGTGTGTATGACAGTAATAGATGACAGAACCAATTAGGGAGAAATAAACACTCCACATAGCTAGCTAGGAATAACGGGGGTCCAGTGGGTATTAAGCCAAATATATGGTGGTCCTCCAGAGATTAAACCAATAGTACAATAGTACGAATATTTCATCCCTATGATCAGAGTATGGTGACAAGCACCACTCTGACAGGGAATACATATTAGATTAATGAATTATTATGTTCATTAATAATTCAGTGGAGCTAACGATAAGTGTGGACTAATTAATTAATTCCAGAAGGCGGTTTTCAGCCTGCCTTTAGGTGGACCTACCATATAGGTTCATTACAGCCCCTATTCCTATAGCACCCCTACATATCCCGATTATTTTCCAATAGTAATAGAGGGAGTACACATAGCACCAGGCCAGTGGGGTAGTTTCTACCTTTTAACTGAAGAATATTCAGGTTCAATTCACACCAATCATCGTATTTTAATATTTCGCTTACTCATTTTAAATTTACCAATAAAGGTTGTTCATTTTAATGTATAAATTGATAATATACCATTATCTGTTCAAAAGAGTGCTCCTTCCAGTACTATTCTTTCTTCCTTATTGCATTAAAGCTTGAAAAGGTGACAGATTCAATATTCATGGCTTATGAATATTTTTTAATTACAGTTCCTAATAAACATGCACATCTGTTTAAAATGTTTGTTTTTTTACTATTTTGGTTTTGCTATTTTGTTTACATTACAAATGAGCAACTTGTCTAATGCAAACCAATTTTCTCATAGTTAACAAACAGGAATAAACAGAGGTGGAACAAACAGAGGTGGATTTAAAACAAGCATAAATGGTTATGCATAATTGTAAATATGAGCAGAACATGTGCAGCTAGCTAGGAAACTCTACACACATACATGATGAACCTTTCATGCTACATTTTCGTGTTCAAGTTTAATCATCAGTGTCTTTCTTTAAAACATGTTTAGAAAAATAGTAACCTTTTTACTAACTTCAAAATAAAAACGTAAAATATATATTAGAAACAATTCAGACATAATTGTACAATTCTATTTTATTTAATGCACATAAACATAGCTAAATGAACATAAAAGTACAGGAGATTATTTATGTACCACACAGGTTTCCAAAACGACCAGTGTGACATGAAGGCATAAGATTAATCCTATTTAAAGTACAGTGCAAGAATCAAACACCACAATGCCTGAACTGGTGCAAAATTCAAGTCCTTTTGAGGAGTTAAAATGGCCATGCATCCCTATATACAACAAGGAACATGCCTGCGGATGCCTCCTCAATCCTTTTATCTAATTTTAGTAGTCTTGCTGCCCAAAATGAATTTTTTTTTTCACTGCTCCACAAAACTAGTGTGCAGTTCTACTCTTCTCACTACTTGTCAAGGACTGCAAAGACGGTCCTCTCTCCATCCACCTTCTCTCAACAAACTAGGCAGGCTTCTCCTTCTCTACAAACCCTGCCATCTTCCTCCATAAACCTATGCATGGTGAAATCAAAGGTCATTTGATGCTACACCTTGGCCATTTTGTGCTTTATAAATGAAGTCCACTGTACTAATTAACTGACTAATATTGGTCAGTTTAATTAAGAGAATTTGGTGGTAAAAGTTAACTGGATGTGTTCACAAATACACATTAGTTGTTTGGAAAATAAAAATGGTTAAGTACAGCAAAAAGAAGATTTGCTATAAGACAATTACTCAGTAAATATGGTAATATCGTAGTAGATCAAAAAAGCCACTCACTGCTTGGAAACAACTCCTTGCTGGATCCCAGTTTAAAGTCAAGTGACACTATGTTCCTATGTGTCAAATTCTAACACCACACTGAGATGGTATTATTTCGCTGCAAAAAGTTTTTACTCCCTTTTCTTTATAGGCCTTGGACACATTGATTGTTAGGCTCTGAGGAGATTGGAGTATTTGAGACATGTGTTCTCTAGGTTTTTTTTTTATGTATTTCTGTTAGGAGACACAGTGGGTATTTTTAAGTGCCAGTAAGAGATTGGCACTAAGGATGATATCATAAGATCATATATATTAGATGTAATGAGACCTCCATCTACTATCTTTAGTTAGTGCCTTATTGTAAATTATATTTTAATAGTGTAATATAATTTATGCACATGCTATACAATGCCATGCTTTTAACAATAGCTGTATACTTGTATCATTACCTAAGTGAAATGCTTGCATAAGGGAAGACATTTATTTGGAGATTAATTCATCAAAAACACCACATTAATTAACAACCCTTTTTTCTAGGGATATGACATATCTTTGTCTTGCACTAATGCATCAATTTCCTTTTACAACTACACCATCTACACAGCCCTAGATGAAGTCGCTCTTGCCACCACACTTTGTTATTCTAAACCCCTATCTTGGCATTCCAATATTACTCGCTACCTTCAGAGGTACCGTTGGAGAAAATTCCACTCTGACTCAGACTTTACCCTTTTTAACCTAATCCTGCCCAACTATTTGCTACCCTCTCTCTTGACAAATAATCCTACTTTGAAACCCTTATCTCCTCCCAGTCCAACAACCCACATCACCTATTTTGCACTATCATAATACTTCTCTGCCCCCCACTTCCACCCCCTCCATCCACTCTCACCACCCATGACTTTGCTTCTTACTTCAGAGGGAGAATCAGCTCCATCAATCATGACATCTCCTCCTTGCAGCTCTGCATTCCCTCATCCCACCTCAATTCAAACCACCTTCCACCTTGCACTTTTCCTCCTGTAACGGAATTTGAAGGTCTCTCTCTCCTCTCCTCCTAATCTTCCTCTCCCTCAACCTGTCCTCCTGTCTACACCACTCACTCTCTAATATTTGCAGTGACCTAGTCCACCACTTTAACCTGTCCCTCTCTACCAGCATCTTCCTTCTGCCTTCAAATACACGCTCACCACTCCCATTGTTAAGAAACCATATCTTGACCGTGCTTCTCCCTCCAGCTACCACCCCATAGCCCTTCTCCCGTTCCTTTAAAAACTTGAATGGATAGAAAACACACACACACACACACACACACACACACACACACACACACACACTCAACTAATGGCATATAGTAGGTCTCAATATAAAAAACTGAATAAACTATATAACATTTAATATAATGTTATGGGAGGACTTCTCCCACTGCTATAAAAGGGATATGTGAACTCCCGAATCACAAACAGTAGAAATGAAAAATATGTACAACACTGAGAGTTGTCACTATCCCTTATTACAAATGTAACACCAACACAGATATCAACTAACAATATAAAAAATATATAAGCGATCCCTCCTGACTGGTATAACAGTATCCACACTGCTCATGGCCATCACTTCCTATTACGGATACCTATCCCTGGTTTACAAGTGGCACTGATATTTAAAAGGCAATCCAGCTAATCTAAGTTTCATGTCGCACTGATACATGTTAGTGATTCTGCATCAGAGGTGTTTTTGAACAGTGGGTGCCTTTCTTCATCCACACTTGTTCAATTTTTATCAACCAGCTGTCAGTATATATGAGGTTGCTACAGGCTGCCTCCTTAATTGTAAAACAGAGATTTAGAGATATATTAATTGACCTAGGTTTCTTATTTATATGTGTACATGCTGCATGTTGTTATCCTAATAAATATCTAAGAGTGGAAATATGTTGATCACAGTACAGCATTTATTATTGCAATGCATACTTTTATTGTTGTGAGATAGTAATAAAATATTTAGCATTTATAATATCTGTGTTAGTGTTACATTTGGATAAGGGATCGGGACAAATTTCAGCACTGTACACATTTTTTCCTTTTTTACTTCTCGAAAGGATAGTGTACAATGTCTCACTGTTCACTCAGTTCTTTATCCCTTACAATCAGCCTTCCACTGAGACTGCCCTCACCAAAGTGACTAATGAACTAATCTTGGCAAAGTCTAAGAGCCACTTTTCCCTGCTCTTGCTCCTTGAACTCTCTGCTGCTTTCAACACAGTTGACCATCACCTTCTCCTCGACACACTTCACTTCTATGGACTTTGCAGCACTGGTCTTTCCTGGTTTACCTCATACCTCTCTAACCTTTCCTTCATTGTGTCTCTTCTTCTGATGTCTGATCCCCTCATCTCCCTCTATCTTTGGGGTTCCACAGACTCTGTTCTTGACTCATTACTGTTCTCTCTTAATACCTCCATTCTTGGTCAGCTCATCTGCTCCTTTGGCCTCCAATTTCACCTCTGTGACAATGACACTTTAATGTACCAGTCCTCCCCTGACCTCTATTTCTATCTCCTCCTGTGTATCTGACTGCCTCTCTGTAATCTCCACCTGGATGGATGTATGCTACCTCAAGCACAACATATCCAAAAGTGAGCTTAACATCTTTACAGCACCAAATGTCACATCCTCTCCTCCTATCTCCCTTCTGGTTGATGGTGTCACCCTCTCTCCTGTTCCCCACACTATGACCTGGGGTTCATCACTGACTATGCCCTCAGTTTCACTCCCCATATCCAGTTGCTCACACACATACGCAACATTGCCAAGATTTGACCTTTCTTCTTCCTGGAAGCCTCCAAGACCATCATCCATGTCCTTGTCATCTCCCACCTTTTTTATTCATCATTTTCTTCTCCTCTCTGGCTTGCCTAAAAATATCTATTCCCCCTGAAATCTGTGCTGAATGGGGCTTTGTCTCTCATTTTCCTCTCCTGATGTTCCTCTGCCACTGTGCCTCTCTGTAAAACCCTCCATTGGCTACCCATTCCCTCTAGAATACAATTCAAGGTGCTTACCCTCAGTATAAAGCCCTCTTTTAATGCCTGCTCCATACAAATCCATTCTTGTCAAGAAATACTCTCCTACTCGCCCACTACGTTCAGTCAATGACCTTCGCCTCTCCTCATCACCTGTCCTCACCTCACACTCTCACCTTCAGGACTTTGTCTGCACTGCTCTCCACATTTGGAACTCCATGCCCTGCCCAACCAGACTCAATTCCATCCACAAATCTTTCAAACACTCCCTCAAAACTCACCTTTTCACACTTGCCTACTCTGCCCCATTCTAAAACAAGTCCCTCCTCACACTACACCTGCCTCTTATACTCCTTTCCTCCCAACCTTATTATTTCCATTTGCTACACCATCCTATCCTAAACAACTCCTTCCTCTCATTTCAAATACCTCTCCCCGTCTCTTCCCTCTATCCTTGTAGTCTCTGTTTACTTCCTTCATACTATTGAATGTTAACTATCACAAGTTTCATCCAGTCTACCTCCTTTCTCCTCATTCTATTTGTAATGCTTCTTTTGTTCTAGTTCTGTCTTCTCATGTAGTTGCTTTCTCTATTGATTTTTGCTGATCCTATTGTAACTCTTGTTCCTTATTTGTCTGTATTTTGTTCTGTTTATTTTTAGTTGATTGTATGGTGCTGCGGATTCTGTGGTGCCATTGAAATAAAATATTAATATGATGAGGATAAGCTGATTGTCATCACTATCAGTTCATAGCTTACACTAGAGATTGAGCACCTGCATCTATTGGCAGGAGCATATGCGTCTGAATCTCAGTCTACTTAAGTCGCATTTGCACTACACGCCTTAATAGCACCTTCTTTCAATGATAAGGGGCTGCAAGTGGTCAAAATTGCAAGATGTGACTAGTGCTTTGTGAGCAGGTGCAGAGGTAAAATGAGCCTCATTATGTTTTATGGTTTCTCCAAGTAGAAAAAAATAAGGTAAATCAGCAACTGATCTAAAGACACTAACAGGCATTTTGTGCTTTCATTTTTTATATTGCCATTTATGTTTATAATCTCTGGTTACTATAAAAAAAGAACAATACATCTAATCATACATCAAATAATTATTCACAAATATATATTATTATTACTATTATTAGTAGTAGTAGTAGTATTATATACACTGACTTTGTAATATTTTTTTTGTTTGAATGATTTTTTGTAATGCTTGTTTTACTTCCTTGTTTCTCAGACAATAGATGAATGGATTTAACAGAGGGGTTAATATGGAGTAGAATACAGAAATCAACTTATCCTTTTCAAATGAGTAACTTTCTCTTGGTCTCACATACATAAATATGACAGCACAAAAATATATGCTCACCACTGTAAGATGAGAACCACAAGTAGAAAATACTTTCTGGCGTCCAGCTGTAGATTTGATTTTCATAATGGTAAAAATAATGTTGATGTATGACACAAGAGTGAAAAAAAGACAGGTAAAAACAATGATCCACATTAAACTAAAAAAGTTGGATTTGAGGAGAGAAGTGTCTGAACAAGATAGTTTTAAGAGTGGGGATACATCACAAAAGTAATGGTTTATAATGTTCGGTCCACAAAAAGATAATCTTGCCAAAAAAGTCACGGGCGCTAAAGAGCCGAGGAAGATTCCCAGCCAACAGCCGCATGCCAGATTCCAACAAAACTTGGAAGTCATGATACTATTATACCGTAAAGGATAACAAATGGCTACATATCGATCGTAGGCCATGATGGCGAGCAAGAAGTTCTCTACTCCTCCAAGGAAAAACAAAAAGTAACACTGAGCAAAACAAGAACTGATAGATATTCTGTTTTTTTTAACTATAGAACCCCAAAGCAATTTAGGGACAGTCACTGTTGTGTAGCAGATCTGCATAAAAGCGAAATTGCTTAGGAAAAAGTACATGGGACGGTGTAGGCGGTGATCAGCAAGAATTACAGCGATGATAACTATGTTCCCGGTCACTGTTAGCACATATGTGAGGAAAAAAAGAAAAAATAGCAAAATCTGAAATTGTGAACTTGCTTGAAATCCTAAAAGTATAAACTCAGTTACTGCACTTTCATTCCAGAAACTCCGCATTTGCATTGAAAGTGAAGTTTACCCTATTGGAAATGTAAAAAACATATGTTGAGGAACAAACACATTGTAGATCTCATGTACGATTCCATTCTCTTGAAAACTGAGCAGCTCTAAATTTGCTTGATATGTTTAAGCAGGAAATTATTATTTTGGATGACATGGTTATAGCTGATCCAAGCAATATAATTTCATACATTGTGAGACCCCAGGGCAAGCAAGTCCGTAATTGTGGCCAGGCCCCATAGACCTAGACTAATGGTGACGGAAATGTACGGGTGTCAGGCTGCCCCTTTCTTCATCATCTAACTATTTTTCTTATATATGAAACAAAAGAAAAGTAATGAAAGTATTTATTTACTGTGAGAATTCATTCATTTTTTTTTTACAGATGAGTCATGTTGAGGCCATACAGCTTTGAAAGATACGTGTTGTGAGGAAGTGGTTAGCACAAAGGATAAATCTGGGACACTGGGCAAGAAATAATTATTAAAAAGGATTTAAAATTCCTTTGATAAAATATAAGAAGTGTGAATAGTTCTTACAAATGTGTACAAATAAACTTGGACCATTAATTTTAATGTTAGCTTGTATTAATATAATTTTAATTGTTTTATGCTTAGAAGACTTGTAGTAAAACAATATTAGATAATGAATAGAATATAAAATAAAAAACACAATATGTGGTAACCATGATCAATGCATGCAGACACAACTTTGTTTTATATATTCAGAAGTAAACATATTCTTCCATATTCCATGGCTATAGTTTCCATACAACACAGTATATTAAGGTGTGACATATGCTGTATTGCAAAAATGCAGGCTATATGCATTATCTATGTGTCTTTCTATATATAGAGCTATACATTTTAAAGCAGGCATCTATACTTAGCTTGCCTGAAGAGGTGACTTTTCATGGAATCCTTGAAGGTTTGGACATTAGACGAAATTCTTGTTGTGTGACGGCATTCCATAGAGGGGGTGCAGCCTGAAAAGAGTTCTGTAACCAGAAATAATAGCAAATAATGAGTGTGGATGAAAGACATAGATCTTGTCTTGATTAGTGTGATCGAGAGAGAGATATTTTGAAATGTAGGTTGGTGCAGTTTTGTTGACGGCAAGGAAAATCTGTCTAACTGCTGCATTTAAAATAAATTTTATGGGTGAAAGTCTGGTCAAGTGAAGACCAGTAAAGAGGGAATTGCAAATGTTGTTATAAGTGCAGGAATTAAGGTTTTTTCAGTGTCTTGTGTGAGATACGTCCATGTTCGAGAAATGTTTCTAATATGTATGTAACAGAATTTGGATACAGATTGGATGTGGGGAAAAAATGACAATTCTGAGTGAAGGATAACACCTAGGTTTATTGTTGTGTTGTCAATAGAAATAGAGATGTCAGGTAGGTAGATTCTGTTGGCTGGTGGGAATATTGTTAACTCAGTTTTTGACGCTGAGGTGGAGAGAGGACATCAAAGTTGAAATAGCAATAATGTATTCAGTAGCGTTGATTCAACACAGATTAGAGATCTGGAGAGAATAGATAAATTTGAGTACCATTCACATAGAGATGCTACTAAAATGTAACCAGAGAACCTAGATTGAGGCTTATATTACTCAAACTGATGGTGGAAACACAATGTGAATCAGGATAGGACAGTGTCTGGAAGACCTAGGGAACTTATCAACCATGAAAAACGTGTTAATTCCAGGAAAGTATCAAAGCAGAGATTGTAAATTGGGGGTTTTATTCCTAAAAGTACATATTGGTTATCAAGATCATTAAAAAAGAAGCAATATAAAAGATGAATATTACAACATCATCATATATTTAATTGCTACCTAATAGCTGAAGTAGAAACAGAAAACAGCAATAATGTAGGAAAGATTAATTTAAAGATAGCCCATCGTACATGGTAATTGTACTGCTACCAAGGCCTTAAGTTACCCATGTGAGGAATGATTTCAGTTCTAGCAGTTTTAATATACTATGTCTAGCCTTTAATTATTCCCAGGGATATACTATGCACAGTAAAAAAAAATGAGTCCCACAAATTATCAATAATAGTTACATCATGCATGTTGTTTTTTTTTTAAAATAATACAAATGTATCAAGTCCATTAGAACTTTTACACCATGTTTATATGGGTTGGGTACGAATTTCCAACAGAAGAAACACAGAAACGAAAATGCCAACAGGCTAAATGCAGACCTAAAATCTTGACATGGATAAAATACCAATATTGGGATTGCCAACTGTGAAAAGGCAGAAAGTCACAATGCCTGCATTAAACCAATAATACTAGCGGGTCTGGCAGCTATACAACCACTGGACCCACTGGCAGTAAATAGTGCTAAAAATATACCCCCTCTCCCCAGTCATATTAACCCTAGTGCTGCCAGTCTAGTACTGGTTGGAGGAAAATCAAGAGGACAAACAGCCTGGGCCCCCCCTATTTTCTGCCAACCAGTCCTAGGCTCATCCAGCCTCTGGCTGGTGGCACCATAGCAAGTGAACCCCTAGCAAGGGGTACCCCTGCCATGATGCCAACTAATTCCAGGCTGGTCAGCACGAAAATGGATTCCCTAGGAAGTTAGGGTCCTCAAAAACAATGTGGGCCCCTTCCTAGGGGTACCCATCTCTACGCTTCCCACATTTTTCATTGGTTCACGATAATCACCAGCATACTTATGGCTGTCAGGGCATGCTAGCACTTGGGGAACCACAAGTGCCAGCATGCCCTGACACCAAGGGTCTGCTGTGTCCTGTAGTACACCCATGCAAAATGTAAATAAAAGACACCCCTCATTAAAACCACAAAATTTTATTTAAAATAAAACAAAACCATACTTACCAACTCTTTTCTTCTTTCTTCGGTAGGATCCAGTCTTGTAAGTTTTTAATCCAATCAGAGTGATGCTCTGGATGCCCTATCTCCAAAATGACATTCATAAAATAGAAAAAATGACAGAAAGACTACTAAAAGGGTTCACTGGCTGCATAGCAAACCTTAGCAGGAAAGATTTCAAGAGCTGAACATGCACAGCTTAGAGGAATAAAGGAACAGTGGTGATATGATTGAAACATTTAAATATACATCTCTGGCCTCATCTCACTTTATGCTTCCTCCTCTCCTCTTTATTCTACCAATGACCAGCACCGCAAGTGCGAGTGAGGTGACAGAACATGATTTTATCTGCATTTCAATGATGTCTAAAACCAGGGGCTGGATGGCAAATTTTAGCTGGGGGAAGGTGAGACTTGGCTCAGCAGCCTATTAGGAACATTTCAGGGGAAAACATGCAGGTAGCCCAGTGACCCAGCTCAAAGTAGCCCACTATGGGATCAGATTGGGGGGCAGATATCCTTCTGTCCCTCCAGCCAGACCCTGTCTAAAACATAGAAACGAGCATAGGAACAGTGAAAAATTGAGAACCTTAATGTTGGGTTGCAGATCTAGCTGAGCTACACCTGTAATATCTATTTGTGTAAAGTTTTCCACTGGGAAAATTGTAAGCAGGACATGGATTCTGCAGATTGAGACATATAATTTCTCATAAGAAAGCTGCGTGTATCTCAGCTTCTTTTGGGACACTATATCATTACTGGATGGACCTTTTATGGATCTGGATTTCATCTATATGACTAGTGTTCCAGAATTATACCAACTGCTTGATATATTTTATTGCTTCATATTATTGATAACACTTTGATATTATTTTACATGATAGTCCTCTGATCTGGTTGTTTTTATTGATTTGTTTTTATTATTGTGTGCTTTAAATAATAAATTGATGAGATCTGTTTGAAACATCAGAGTTTATATTTTAATTCATGTGACCCGTGGGTGTGAATCACATCGCTCCATATTTGGTTACTTTATATAAAGTGTAAAATTGGTAATTATACCTTTTGTATGGGCAACTTTTCTCTCCTGTTGCACATTATATATATATATATATATATATATATATATATCTAATATATAAAAGCCTAGCGGCGTTTGTTAGTGTGTGTGTGGAAAAAACTATTTTCTCAGAAAGGGCTCATCCAATTGACTTGAAATTTGGTATACGGACATTATTTGACAAAAAATAATAATAGTGAAGTCAGTTAACTTCCATCATCTCCCCTTCCCCCCGTGGGAGGGGTAGTAAAGGCTAAATTTACGAGTTGAGGGCTCAAACTCATTTTCGTGGAGTAATTTTACCTCATGAACACACATGCTGTGTTAGTGTGTGTGTGTGTGGAAAAAACTACCCAGTGACAGAGTGCTCAAGCTGCAGCGCCACCTGCTGGGCAGAGTTATATACTACACTGACCTACTAAATTCTTAGCATTATCTAATATATAAAAGCCTAGCGGCGTGTGTGTGTGGCGATGAACATGACAAGAACCTTTTTAACACCTTAAGTAGCTTGATTTGACTAGAATGCATGAGTATCATGCACAGGTTAACTTGTATATATATATATATATATATATATATATATATATAAATATATATATATATATTAGATAACTCAACTGTTGTTTTAAGTTTGATAAGATGTAAGCACCTGAGTTTCTATATTTTATTGTTTATCTGCCCTGCAGCAGGATAACTTATGCTTCCATCATAACCCTCTATATTTTAATAACTTTTGAAGACTGTGTTCGATCTGCCTACAAATTGCCATTCAGATAAGGTGATTGGTGAAGGTCTTTGGAAATTTTTAGAGAAATCTGTCTAGCCAAATTTAAGGTTGGACAGTTTAAAAAGTAAATGAGGATTTTTCCAGAATTTTATCAGATTTGAACTGACTTAGATTAGAACTTACTTTTCAGTTAAAGACTGACAGAAAAATTGTCCATGAATCTTGGCATGGGTGAAGCTTTTATTCTGCAGTAACACACAAACTTAATACAAAATCACTAACCAGACCCATTATTTAGAAACAGCACAGATGACATAGGGTTAATCCATTTTTTCTCCCAGTGGTTTCAGCTCTGGGGGTAAATGTATCAAGCTGCGATTTTGCAACTCCAGCGATTTTCTCGGGAGAGTTGAAACTCGCCGATGTATGAAGCTGAGTTTTCATACAAAATCGCCAGAGTTCTGCTTCTGTCAAAATCGCTACTTGCAAAATCGCCATAGATCAAACTCACCACTGTTTGCCACTGCAGCTATACAAGTCTCCAATGTATAAAGCTGCATCTCACACAGGAGAGTTTGCTTCTAAACACGCCAGATACAACACGCTGCTTGATAGCAGCGTGTTGTATCAACACATCACTGTTACACTGCCCTGGCAGTGTAAAAAAGTTAAAGAATAGATAAAAGCTAAAAAAAAAAAAAGCGTGGGGTCCCCCTGCTATTTATGCTTAACCCTAGTGCTGCCTGACTAGTGCTGGTCCCGTGAAAATCGGGGAAAAATTTTGCGTGGGGTCCCCCCGATTTTCACTTTACCAGCACTAGGCAAACCAGCCAGGGTTGGCGGCACTATAGCAGTGGGACGCGCGGCAGGGGTCCCCCTGCCATAATGACTAACCAACCCTAGACTGTTCAGCGCTGGGCTGGATTCCCTAGGGAGCGGGGTCCACCGAAAAAAAGAGCAGCCCCCCCCCTAGAAAGAACCAGCCCAGTGCTGATAGCACTAGGGCTCTTTCTACTACCCCTGGGCTGTGGGTAGTAGGGTAATACGGCGGTAAAGGGTTAAAAAAAACAAACTGACACCAATTTTGTTTGTGGAACTACAAGTTCCAGCCAGCCAGGTTGCCCAAAAAACTGTGGGCATGCTGTTGCTTGTATAACTACAAGCACCAGCATACCCACGGCAACCAGGGCATGTTGGCACTTGGAGAACCACAAGTGCAAACATGCCCTGACATCCCTGGCTAGCTGGGCCCTGTAGCGCTGAACAGTCTAGGGTTGGTTAGTCATTATGGCAGGGGGACCCCTGCCGCGCGTCCCACTGCTATAGTGCCGCCAACCCTGGCTAGTTTGCCTAGTGCTGGTAAAGTGAAAATCGGGGGGACCCCACGCAAAATTTTCCCCCAATTTTCACGGGACCAGCACTAGTCAGGCAGCACTAGGGTTAAGCATAAATAGCAGGGGGACCCCACGCTTTTTTTTTTAACATTAAAAACCACTGTAAAACAACAGTTGTAACGAGTCAGGTGCACACTCCAGTACCTGTGTGTGTTGTGTAACATGAATCATATATGTGTTGCGTTGTTGGTGACCTTTACATTGTCCAACTGGAATCACTCACATTACATTAGTAAAAATTATATTACTGCAGCCCACAATGCTTATTAACACATTATTTGTGGAACTTATAGAGGGACAAAGGTTAATTTGATTTATACGATGTTTGGCTATGTGTGGGAATTATGACTGAGTGTGTGTTAAAAACCCAATACAGGTGTAGTTGTAGAAATTAAATAAATGACATACACAATTGAAACATAAAGGTATGCATATGTTACAGCTGCATATCCAAATTGTAATGACTTTTGATCGTGTTAGCAAAGTATGGTTTTTACTTTGATGCACTTTAATCAGCTGTTTACAATTAACAATTTCAACCCAAAAATAACTTCATTGGCCTATTCAGTCTCTGGCTGACTATATAAAGATCCCCAATGTAACTTTAATGTGTGGGTTGTTAGCAATGGAGTTGATAGGGAATTTGGTGATAGGTGTTATTGTTGCAAATGAGCAAATGGAGTCTGAGTTGTCCAGGATTTTTGAACCAGAGCTCCGCAGGCCCTGTTGTTTCCGGCAAAGATTGCATTTTGACAACCTGACAGACCAGGATATCCTCCAAAAATTTAGACTCAGCAGAGCCAACATACAGCTCCTTTATGGCCACTTGTAACAAGATTTAGAGCCGATTACTTGCCGCACACATGCTTTACCTGGAATCCATAAGCTCTTGTGTGCGCTACATTTTTTTGCTACTGGGTCATTCCAGTCAGTTTGTGCCCATGTTGTAGGCCTCACCCAGGCAACGTTTTCCAGACATTTTAATTTGGTATTATTTGCACTAAACAAACTGGTGCCTAGCTACATCTGCTCCCCCCACCAGGATTGTGATTGGCATGAGCTGAAGGGAGCATTCTATAGACTCTCAGGTTTCCCTAATTTCCTGGGAGCTATAGACTGCACACACATTGGGCTGAGACCACCTTGTGCAAGGGCACATGTGTATACCAACAGGCACCATTCATACTCGAATGTGCAGGTGGTCTGTGATGCAAACATGAAAATAATGAGTGTGGTTGCAGGCTTCCCTGGCTCTTGCCATGATGCCTATATCCTGCGCCAGTCATCCCTCTATCAAAAATTTGAAAATGGACACATGCCTGATGGATGGCTACTGGGTATGTATGTCTTTATATGTCTTTATAGGGGGTTTTCATTTTCAGGTTGCAGTTTGTGTTTTCATTACCTCATTATTGCTTTTGTACATTCTAGGTGACTCAGGATATGGGTGTCAATCCTGGTTAATGACACCTCTGTTGAATCCACAGACTCCGGCCAAACATCAATAAAATGAGTCTCACACAGCCACAAGAGGGGTGATAGAACGCACCTTTGGACTATTGAAGACCAGATTCAGGTGCCTAGATACTTCTGGTGGTGTGCTTCTCTATGCCCCAGGTAAGGTGGCAGATATTGTGTTGGCGTGCTGTCTACTGCATAATTTGGCCCTAAAACAAAATTTCCCAGTAACACCTGCAGTAGACAGTAACGAGGCAGGAGAGCTCATTCCATCAGCTGATGTGGATAATACAGAGGGGTAGAGGCAGGTGAGAGAAACCATTATCCAAAGATATTTTACAGGTGAGTATGCTTTCTTTAGTTTCTCAAAATGTTATGGATTGAACAATAACCTTTTTTTTTCTCCCATTTATAGATTAATATTTTACATCCTCACCATACATTATGTTCCCCATTCCATGATTCGGGAGCTTCTCTGGAGCTGCCGATGGATCCCCCGCATCGAATCTTGGTGAAATCCCACCAGATTCTCCTGCACAGAACAAAATTGCCTAATAGAATCGGCCAATGTGGGTGCAGGTTCACCTTGTGGGTGACTGTCTGGGGGTTGAGGGTCAGTGGGTGACCGTTGTGATTCAACCTGCACGAGTAGTTGTGGAACATCGGACATGGGCTGTAATATCACGTAGTCATCTGTATCTTCAACATTCTGACTGGGGTGTTCTTGTGATGTCCCTTAATGGAAAATACAAAATTAATATTTCAAAAGACACATTCTTTACTCACTACCAGATACAGGTGTTTGCCATTACAGGAAAAATAATTTATTTAACTTTTTTTGGACCAACAAACATAGGTGGATTTACCTTCTCCAGAATCTTCCACATCTGCGTATCCTGCTGATGGTGCTGATGTTGCTGATGGTGCTGCCGGTGCTGCTGATGCTGATGGTGCTGATGGTGCTGGTGGTGCTGCAACTACCTCCGGCCCTGTTGCCACTGAACATGGCTGATCATGTGTGGAGGCTGTATTGAAATACATGTGTAATGATTCATTACATTAATCCTTTCTGTGAACTTAATAATGACCCTTGTAAATAAATTTTCTTTACAAATAATGACTTATGTGCTATATGTATTTAAACTCATTGCAAAGCAGCCTGCAGGATAACTGTTTACACATACAATGTAGAGCAGGACATCATTAACCAATACTCACCAGCCATTGCCTGAGACACAGGTCTGTCTGTGTCCCGTATATTGATGCCCTCCAGGACCTCAGGAGGTATCAACTGCTTAAATTCCTCCCCATAGGATGTATATGACATGAGAAGAGGAGGACCACCACCAGTGGCTAAAAAATATAAGACAGTTTTTTTTTGGGTTACAAAGGTACCCTACAATATTCACTATTGAATAAAAACATGAACTATAAACACACAACTTTGACAATTATTACAGAAATTACAACCAAATACACATATACTCATAACCACAAAGAGCTAATCAGCTGAAACATTTGAGCAGGGGCCAAAAATTGTAGAAAAAAAACCAAAAACCATCTATATTATGTCATTACAAGCAGGAAAAAAGGAACACATCCTAAGGTACAGCAAAGTAATGTTATAATTTACCCTCTAAAGTTTTAGAAGTTGATGCCTCAGATTCAGACATTCCTGGGACATTAATACTATTAAGTAGTGTTTGTTAATTTAGAGTAAAATAATCTGTATATGCACTTTAGAGCCAGGGGCTCCCATTTAATAGGAAGATGTATGTTTGGGAGGTGTTTAAGAAAAACAGAATCCTTGGATCCCCCTGGGTGATATATTAATGTAAAGGCCAACAACAGTACCTGCAGCAGCACGACGTTCCTCAGCCATCTTCTCCTAGACCCTCCTTTTAATGTCACTGATTCTCTTTCGACAGTTGTCCACCGATCTTTTTATGTGCCCTACTGCATTGACTGCATCTGTAAGACTTTGCCATAGGTTTTTTTTTCGAATAAATGGGGTTTTAGCAGCAAGACTACCTAAAATCCTCTCATACATGGGCACTAAAGAGTGCACCAAAGCACAATTCTCTGCAAAACTAAATCTAACATTTCGGCCAGATTTAGTTTTGCCAGCAGAAGGGCCTGCCTGCTCCTCCTGCTCCTCCTGTCCTGCTAACTCCTGTCTCTCCTCCTCACCACTCTCCCTACCCTCCACACCTCTCCTTCCTCGCAACATAGTCACACAAAGGGAGGGAATAAAATAAAAATGAGAAACAGAAGGGAAAGACAACAGACCAAAGGAAGACACACAATACCAAACAACAAAACCAAATAGGCAAAGAAAAAAAAAACAAATGCAAACCACTAAAAGGGAAACAAATGAAAAAAAAGACACACTGAACCAAAAAGGGGGAAAAAACAAACAAAAATTTTTTATAAAATAAAAAACTCCTTACCAAATCTGTCACTACCTCTCACTACCTCTCTCTAGCTCTCTCTATCTCTCTCTCTAGCTCTCTCTCTCTCTAGCTCTCTCTCTAACTCCTAAAACCCCTGTCAACTGAAATCAGGAAATAACACAGTTTTTATAATATGAGTGAGGTTAAAATCACACGGGATTTCCAGTTCAAACTGACAACCAATGAGACCTCAGTTTTCTGGAGGCTATGTAAATTGTCAGCTAAACACAGGAGAGTTTGCAAAACACGAGAGAGTTTGCCAAACACATGAGAGTTAGCTAAACTCGTGAGTGTTTACATCGCTCAAAATCGCCAGAGATGACCAGCGATTTTGAACATGAGGGTCAAAATCGCAGCTTGATACATTTCCAGTTTTTTCAACACGCTGGCAAACTTGCAGTTTAATACATTTACCCCCTGGTTCCTTTCTTATTGTATCCTGCATTCAGACCCACTTATGACACATGCCAAACAACAACAAAATGTTTTCCTTCCATAAGAACACTGATAAAAGTCAATTCCGATAGAGTACATACACAAGGTAAAGAATCAGAAAGAAATTAAAAAATGACACATGGAATTATGACTGACTACAACTTGAGAGGTGGAATGGGAGAGTGAAGGAGCAGACTAACATTGGCCATGTACAGTAAGATGCAGATTCAAATTCTGGGTTTTTCATAAGTACGCTTGGTTTCAGCCATATCATTTGCATCCACTACTGGGTAGGTGTAAGTGATGACTGATAGTGAAGACTGACACGGCATAGTCTTTGATTTAAAAGTTACACATACGCGTGCCACTAGCTATCACAGAACAAGTGTATGCAGCTAAGATAGACTATATAAATGTATTGTATGTACAGTACGAATTGAAAGCATGTTTATTTTTGTAATGTAAAAAAACCCCAAAAACATTTATGTAAATGATTATACAGATTACAGATGTTATTTTATTTTAGGATCAAAAAAAGTTTTCTATGTTCTGATGTGACCTTTTATTGTACATATTAGAGATGAGCGTTCAGATTCAAAGAAATGTGACAGTCCTAATTTGGAAACATTTGTACCAAATATGAATCTGAAAATGCAGTAAACGTCATTTTCAGTAAAATGTTGGTTCTCACAAGTTTTGGTTTGAAAAATGTCTATATCTAGCCCTTCCCTTGTTCTCATCTGCCATTTTAGAAGTGATGACATGGGGGTAGGAGGTTGGCTGCAATTCTGTGCTAAGAAAATTGCTTATAGAGGGTTGAACAGGGTGAAAGAGGCCATTTATATTGCTATCGCTGTGATTTTTCAGGAATTTATCTAGAGATCAATGTGCTAGAATTGTGTGCTGATCAATTAGGTGTCAGTGAGTGAAGAGTAGACATGCATTGACTACTGGTTGTTTGATAGAGAGAAAACCACTTATTCATTAGAATTCTGTTTAGCAAAACCAGTTTTTCTGGCTTTCAAATATGACCTACACCAGTGCTCAAATTGGGACAGTACACAGCGGTATGCCATACCGTCACTTCTCCCACTGCTATAGTCATCAGCTCTGCAGATGTTCATGTCAGCACCTTTCCACTGACCCTATTTTTAATTGAAACATCCCCATGCTTTGTACTCCCCTCCAATCATAACACTGCAGCGGGCAGGCAGTTCTGCTCTTAAACATACAGAACACACTATTTCTGGGTGCGATGCTGCCGTGAAAGGCTCTGCTACTTATTCCCCTGCAAATTCTCACTCCTGCAAAGGGCAGAGAGACACGGAGAAGATTGGGCGCTAAATTAAGAAAATCTGGTAGTTGGTCGGCAAAAGTGCAAGGAGCAGCAAGAAGTCTATGGAAATCGGTTGGAGAAGACAACACTTGGGGCCAGATGTAACAGACAGACATCAAGATATAAGTGCACATAGGTATAGCTGAGAAAATGGGAAGATATAGTGGGCAGAGTACTAGGAGAGCCATGAGGGATGCAAGAAAGACAGACATAAGGAAAGTGGGTGTGTGAGAGGAGCCTACAGAAAGATCATGGAGACAAAAGGGCAAACAGGCAAGAGTACTGAGGTGAGGAGGAATGGGGAGAGAGATATAATGCAAACTGACAGGTGAGACATGTGGAAGTGATATATGGTAAAGACTAGAAAACATGGGGCCAGGTGGAAAATAAGTAAAAACAGAATATTCATATTATGGAGACCACTATGCTGAGAAAAGTCCTCATTGTGTTAGATGAGCAAAGTATCCTGCCCAATATTGCTGTGTGACTGATCACACAGTCCACTGAATACTTTTACCTTTGCATTCTGGCTGGTCCAATGTGCAATATAATGTAGCACATGCCCTTGTGTTTCAAACTCCCATTGTCCCATAGATTGTAAGCTTGCGAGCAAGGCCCTCTTAGCTCTCTGTCTGTATGTATTACCCAGTAGTGTCTTATAAATGTTTGTTCCCAATTGTAAAGCGCTACGGAATTTGGTGGCGCTATATAAATTAATGTTGATGATGATGATGCCCCTAAAGCATTGGAAAAAGTCAGATATTGCTTGAGATTTGGCTAGAGACAAGGTATACCAAGTTTTCTGTATTTATATTCTATGGGCCTGAGTCATTAAGGCATGTATACTGTGCGCAGCCCACGAGTATACTAAAACGCACATACCTGTCCGCTGCGAACGCCTGAATTGACGGGTGGGCTACGTCCGGTGGCAAAGCGGCCCTCTCCTTGCATCATCTCCTCATCAAAACAGCCCATTGTCCTGGTCTCAAGTGAATTGAGTTCTAGTGAGGCCGGGGAAACACCACCTGTCCTTTGAGCATTCCTGTGGTTCTCACTCAATTTGTCTTTAAGGCAACGTATAAAGTCTTGCCACCTGTGTGAAAATTGACAAAATAAGAAGGAAGAAATTATCCCAAAACCTTGACACATTTTGTATAAGAAAAAAAATACAATAATGTATCACGATTCCATAGTTATCTTTTTTGACCTCAGTCACTGTGCATCTTATTGGAGCCACCTCATTAGTTATTTTGCTCCAAATTCTATTTTTTGATGTTGCCGTAAGCTGATGAGGAGTGGAGTGGAGCCTATCAACAGCCAATTCCACCAATATTTCAATTTCAGGATTTGTGAAATTGGACTGGTGCCGTTTTTTTCCCAGAGCAGGAATAGGATCCAGAAGGCCCTTGTTCAGACAGAGCTAGAAATTGAAACCATCAAAAATTAGTCCTTCTTCTTACATGCTATGTAAAGGATGACACCTAAAGCCATATTACTTACCACAAAATGGAGGCGAATCCTTTGAGCAAAGTGTACTGGCACACCAGCAATATCAACAGAAAACTATAGAAATGATAAGAAATGGAATTACTCCTTCTCCTTGCATGCTATATAAAGGGTGACACCTAGGGCCATATTACTTACCACAAAATGGAGGGTAATCCTTTAATCCAAATCTACCGGTACACCAGCAAAATCAGAGAAAACGGAAAGCTATAGAAAGCATAAGAAAACTATTAAACAGCCACATGACTAGGCTATAAAACAAAGTAAACTATGACATGAAACAAAGTAAAAAACAAACAAAAAACCGGCACATATAAAATGTATCAGAAAAACAAAACACAAAAAACAGTAATAAAAAAGAAAAAATCGGCTACAATTAAACATTTTAAAACCAAACAAGCCTTGTTAATTGCTTGAAAAAGCAATGAAAAAATGCACAAAAATATCCAATACTGCAATGCAGAAATGGCAGCATACAGCGTATGCTCTAATCAGACTTTTAATAGCGGTGTTTAAATTAGCAGTGAGTATGCAGGTAATTGGGAGCATATGCCACAATCACATTCTGATCTGGCGCACTATGCAGGTGGTTGTCCCCAGGAACATAAACTGGACCCAGAGCAGGCGCATACTATACATCAAGAACCACGCTATTACCTAGGTTTGTACAACACTGACTTGAACGTCCCTGCATGGGAACGCCCTCATTCTGAATTGCCAATGGCACCATGCCCCTTCACCTCCCTGTTCACACCCCAAAATCGCATCCCGTAGTAACTGTCATTTGCATTTGCGAACATATAGGATCTGCATTCGTGGACGGTCGGTAGTTCCGGTTGTGAGCATGCACAGAAGAGTTTATGCACAAAAACCTGACATGCGTGCCTTACTGACTCAGGCCCTATGTGTGTAGTTTTAGTTTGTGAAATGATTGTTTTTACAGCTTACGGTTTTGGGCCAAGGAACTTAATGTTAAGTGGTGGCTGGTGGGGAGGAATTATAAAGTTAATTTCAAACTATGAAATTCCATTCACATTTTCCATACTGCTACTTCTAATTTTTCACTTCGACCATTGACCTACATAGACCTTTGCTTGGCCAGATTTCCTCCTAGTACAGAGACCTTTTGTAATTAAAATCACATCCTGTACTGAGGCTTCACCTACCTTTGGGGGTAAAAACAATGAGTCAGACTGGCAATCTTTTCTATTGAGATGGATTCACTAAGGGAGTCATTTCTCTTCCTGCTCCAACATATGGAGTTACAGACATTGAGTTTCAAAATAAGACTGAGTAGATGAAATTGTAATTATTGTAACATGTAACATAGGTAATTATGTTGTGTTAGTTTTTATTTTATTTTTTATAAAGTGCTTAGATTGATTGTAATTTTAAATTAGTAGAATGTGTGGTTTTCATTTAAAGATGGCTAGATTGTTCTTGTAATGGATTAGATTGTAACATGGTACTTTGGTTACATCATATTTGTAAAGTCTGGAGTAAAGATTGTGGCAATTGTTACTTAGATAGGGAAAATACTAATAAGGAAGTTGTATTGCAGTTTTGGTTTTGAAGTTAATACATAGTTTAGGAGTTTGATTGTGCCTATACTACAGCTTGTTTATAAATCTTCCTTTTTACTTTGTACTAAAACAGTGTTGTATTTGAATAGGAAAAAGCACACAAAGCGTTTAGGCACTAACGGGTGTGTTAGGGTGCTTCACCAACCACTGCTACAACATTAGCAGATACTATATCTGCTATATAATCAAAAACAACATATAGAAAAGCAAAGGTAAAGTGAAAAAACACATTTCATATTAATTATAATTCAAATTAAAAATAGATGAAAACCAACAAAATCACATATATAGGGACACATACAAAAAAATCCTGCTAAATGTGGGAAGTATATAATCTTCTGAAGATTTATCATACTCATAAATTGTTTATTTAGTGATTGTTCAGACACTTAAGAATAAAAATCCTTGTAATTCGGTATATTTGATATTTCAAACTTTTTCTGTTAAATAATCCAGATATTGGTTTCCTTTATAAAACCAGGATAAGTTGATATTTTATTTTATTATGTGATAAATGTTCACAGCATTAGGGACTGTTCCCACTGATCATTCAAATGATGACAGATTCAATCCATAAGGCAAAAAGTGGAAGGCATAAGTAAAGTTCTCTTAACTGTCTTAGAATAAATTATTTACTGTACCTTAATCCCAGAAAAGAAGCACTTGGTGTCAATATAGTAGAAATATCTAAACAGTGTCCACAGTCGAATACAAACGCTATTAAATGATGAGCTGGAAAAGTTGGTCAAGCTTGCACACAATAGCACCATATGACGCATTTCTAAGGGGCGGTTTCATCAGAAGTGTCTGAGATCAATGCAGGAGATGCTGCCCATGGCCCATACATTTTCTGGGCATTTTTGACATTCAGCGACCGCATGTAGAATATTCCAGCAGCTGAAAAAGTATGGTGCAATGGCACACTTTATATACTTCACCATATAAAGACCTACACATCAAACTATGAGTTTGGAGAGCGAGGGCAAGTTGCATTACTCCAGCACACTGGAGAATCCTTACTGTTTTATGCAAGCGATTCAACCTATTTGAAATTGTAACAAATGAAGTGAGTTGAAACACTGCTAGCCTGATTCCAGTCATACCGCTAATAAAACTTACTGGAAAAACAGCTGGAGAAGCTAAAGAAGGAGATGAAACTTAGCTATTCTGCAAAGTATGTTGACCATGTAGATCAAGTTCTATATTCACTTCACCATGGCTCAAGGCTTTGCAGGATCTTGAAATTGGATCACTACATTTTGACAACCATGCTTGATCCTAGGTTTAAGTCATGTATAATGTCTTTCTTCCCAACTGACACAAATCTTCACAGAAGCAAGCAGTTCCTTGTGACCAAGTTGTCTTCTCAAATCTCACATGACATGTCCCCTGTTTCACCTTCTACTGTAAATGCTACAGCCAGAAAAAAACTCCCTTTTCTAAGAGTCACACTGATGATTAGTCAACACAGCACAACAATGTAAAAGTTTACTAAGACATCTAGAAAGACGTAAAAGAAATTCCCAAATATATTGACATCTCTTCCATGTCTCAATCTGATGCACCATGTATTAGAGAATGATGGAGGATTACTTTAATGATAAGGTAGAAATTAGCATCTCAAACACTCCCTTTGAATTCTGGGAGGAAAAGAAGGCAATCTGTATCCCATGTACAAACAATCTATGTTGTACTTAAGCTGCCCACCCTTCAGTGCGTATTCATAAAGAGTGTTTATAGCCCGGGAACATTGTGAGTGATCGTGGAAACTATTTCCCAAAAATGTAGAAAAACTGGTGTTCATCAAAATGAACTACAAATTGCATGAGGAAAAACATTCTTTCTGCCCATTATAAAGAGACTATGCAATGCAAGATTATAGTGGGGATGAACTATTATTGTGTAATGATGATCTTGACATCAATTATGAGGATGATGATGTGGGTGATGACTCTGAGGAAGATGAACACTGTTAGCCAAATGCCCATTAGTAATTTGATTAAGTCCCTATCATTTCTCAGTTCATCAACCAACAACCAAAATGTTCTTTTTTGTGGGGGCCCATACACATCAATCACTTCCGCCCCAAAAGTGGCTGTCCCTGTCGCTGTAGTGCTTGGTTTGTTAAACTATGCATTTCCTTTTTAACATATGGGAGTGGCCCCAAGGACAATTCCATTCTGGACTATTTTACATAAAGACCTTAGTCTATCATCTTTCATTAAATGTTTAATCATACTGCTGCTGTCTGTCTAATAAATTCTGATTACTGCCTCTATACTTTCCATGATTCATGCTGTCTAACATTAATAATATAATGTGAAATTTTAACTAAGGAAGATTTACTGTGATTGGAAGAGAAGGAAAACATAAGAAACAACACTATGATGGGTAACAACGAGGTTTGGTTTAATTCTGTGAATAAGAACACTAAAATTGCATTGATGCAGAGGATAAAAAAAATTACAATATCAACCTTGTACAAGTCAATGAACAGAGGAAATATGTTGGGCCCCCTCCAGGCTGGGTTGGGGAAGTACCTTCCTATAGTTCTGAGATTTTCATTGGCAATCTTTCCCAAGAGATCTGCAAGGGCAGACTCATCCCACTGTTTCAGTTTGTTGGCAAGCTGTATGCATTTAGATTAATGATGACCTTAAGTATCCTCAATCATGGCTTTGTCTACACACGCTACCCCAATAGTCGCCACGCATAGCCAGCAATCTTCTGGCAAGGCTACAGGATAGTGGTATATAGGGGCACTGAGACTTGTGAACTGGCATTGGATGGCCACCTGAGTATTTTTAATAAAGAAACTCTTACAAGCATCCTGTGTGGACTGATTGTTGGTATGGACACAAAATCAATGTATGCCAGCACTACACCAGATCTTAAAAATGTTGCATCAACTACAGCTCTTACAGAGCAGCTGCCATGGTCAAAAAAAAATCCTTCTGTGAAGGAACACAGCTGCTGTATGGCTGTCCCTTCAGTGTGGACTGGATGCAGCCCATGATGAAACAGAAACTGCAGTCTGGACATTTCCACAGCCTCATTCATTCTTGCCTCAAATGTGAAGCAGTGAGACCAAGCAGTTTATGTTCTGAGTGCATTCAGTGTCTTCAGCTGCTCTTTGACTTAATGAAACTAGGTCAGCCAGTTTACCAAATCAAGTTTCTGAGACTGGACACTTGTGGATGGCTAAGATTTTGTTATCGGGTGGCAATACCAAAGCATTGTGTTCCGTTCACTGACGGCTTGGGGACAACCTCCTATCCACTGACCACTAAGACCAAGCCAATGAAATGGTGGCTTTGCAGCTGTTGACGAACTCCCTTGTCCTGGCCTTCTCCCCCACTCCCCCAGTCAGTACTACCCTATTTGTGTCTCCCCTTATCTTTAGGATGTAGGCTCTCATGAGCAGGACCCTCTTTTCCTGTGTTCGCTTTCTAATATTCTATCACTCTCTGTACCTCGTGGCCTGCTTCCTGTTTTCTTAAGTGGCCTACTTCCTGCTGATTACTACCATCACTCTCACTCTATCTCTCATATAATTTGATCTACATTACTGTGCTACCTGCATTTTTATTCATTTAGTATGTCTGGTCTTTGTATTTTATTCTTCATGTATCATGTTATGTGTTATGGATTTCCCTTTGTGATGATAATAATAATAATAATAATAATAATAGGGGTACTTCGTTAAATAGTCTTTTCTTATGAACAGGAGCGGGCCGGACTGGGGAGGCAGAGGGGCATATGCCCCCTGGGCCAGTCCTATAGGCTACCTTGGACTTGGTTACTGGGCTACATGCATTTATTTTCCTTTGAAATGTTTCTAATAGAATGCTAAGCTGAGTCTCACACCCCCACACAGCTAAAATTTGCCAGTTAGCCCCAATGAAGAATCCACATAATTTTAATCTTGTGTTTTATAAAACAGAGAATATTTGCAGTTACAGAGAAGGCAAATACATCATCAAATCTAGAAATGAATGACTTTGTGTACATAATAATGACACATTACTGGTCTTAAATTAAAGCCACAATGGCATGATTACATTTCTCCTTTGATCTCTGCCCTATAGCTGCATGCAGTGTTCATGGTGTGTTGGACATTAGTATGTAGTAATATGTAACTGAGACATCATTGATCCCAAAGTCTGCTTTATTTTCAGTGCACTAAACATTCACCTTTAAACACTAACATATATGAAAGAGCCCTAAACACAATACCAGAGTGGAAATCATTGCCATTCCCAAGGATGGTCATGAACCTAGCCTCTGTGATTTCTACTGACCTATATCACTTTTAATTGTTAATCTGAAATTGTTTGCTAAACTGTTAGCAAATAGACTGGCCCCAATCAAGTAGGACTTCATCCCAGGCCACCAGGCCGCAGACAACACAAGGCGGGTGATAGACTCGATTATTACAGCTAACAAACATTCTACTCCTGCTCTGGAGGTGTCTCTAGATGCTGAAAAGGCCTTTGATGGGGTTTCCTGCCCCTTAATGAGAGGTACTCTCAAAGAAATGGACTTTGAAAGTCGATTCTTATGCTGAGTTGCTGCATTGTTCAATAAGCCTACTGCTGTTGTGCTTGCTAACAGTGTTGCCTTGTTATCTTTCCCTCTTGAGAATGGAAAACATGGCTGCAGTTTGTCTCCTCTCCATTTTGCTCTCTTAATGGAGCCTCCGACATCTAGGATCCGCAATAACCACAATATCACTGACATATGAACTGTCCCTGGAGAATATATGCTTTTCATTGTACTCTTAACACTTACAAACCCTCTCATTTTATCACTTTGTCTGTTAATACATTTTGACGACAGTAAAGTTTTGTAATTTTAGGCATTCTGTTTAATGAGGTTTTATATTTAAATAATAAAGCAAAAAGCAGAAGTGCCAAACATAGTGTAATATGTAATAAACAACTGAATTTTTATATAATGTAGCGAGTCACTGTGTACCAAAGGATAATGAAAAATCATCTGTAAACATCAATTCCGGCACTGAGATTGCTGGTGATGCTGGATTGGCATTATGTCTGTTTCATGCACTATTTACACTGCCAGTGAATAGTTATTAAGTATACCCCTGAGGAGGTCAAGCTGATGAAACGCATTGGGAAACATTAACTTGCTTGGGACAGCTTCTGTACAGTTGGTGTGAAACCTTATTCCTGACCAGAGTTTCAATACCACCTGGGACAAAACTGCTGTATGGGACTTCAGATAAGCTTTGATGAATTGTTTTAAATGTACGAGTATTTAAATAACTTAAATATTTTTCTATATTAAAGTATATTGTTTTAAACTGGCAGTTTTATTATAGACATACTGTAATCCAAAGAGACATATATGGTACGCAGATTGATGTAGAGATTATATTTAATACTTCTGAAGAACGTATTACACTGTTGTCTTTTATTTGTATGGAACTTTTCAGCTTCCAATATGGATTCAGAGGTATGCTAACTTGAAAAAACCTGAAAGGAATTTTTGTTTTCTGGAATTGACTTTAGACATCAGTGAAGTCAATTTCTTATTATCCTTCGGTATGCGGTGACTCAATACACTATATAAAAATTCACAATTGTTTATTACATATTACACATATGTTTGGCGCTTCTGCATTATGTTTTATTTTTTAGGTGTTGCACTAACAAACAGCTCCTGAAAGGATAAGAAGCTGCCTTTCGTTATGTTTATTTTAATTAATTTTATTTGTGTTTTTGTGAAATTCACTAATCCTGGGTGCATCACTAAGCACCTAGAGTTTATATATGAGGTTTTATATTTTTAAGGAAATATTCGGCATGCAGGTTTAATACAAAATGGATATACATTTTATATATATATATATATATATATATATATATATATATATATATATATATATATATATATATATATATATATACCATTTTCCTTCTGGGTGCAGTCCAGCATCGTCTATCTACTTGTCTAAAATGCCATCCTCTGCCACTATGTTTCATAGGGATTGTATCAACGCATTGCACACTACACTTGGTTGTTCATCATTTCAGCATAGTAGTGCTAGTACACAATGCACTCACAGGCAAGCTACTCTTTTTTTTTTTTTGTTCAATTTTTTATTGAGGTATAAAATATCACATATACAATTGAATGCATTATGAATAAATGCATATTTTCACAATTCTCATACAATTAAATAAGTCATCAACATCCCTTGTCTCCTCTTCCCCAATAACCCATCCTATCCAGGACCTAACTATTAGAAGGTGGAGATAAAGTAATCGGAGGGTCTGCTGAAACCATTCTTAACCCGTACCACTCAGTATTGTGGAAACTATTCCAAAGTTGTGTTCGTATAGTATGAGGTAAGAGAGTTATAAAGCTCTCCCATGTGTCAAAGAATTGCTTTACTCTAACCTCCTTCTGCAAAGACGTTTCTATCCAGTCCATTCGGAATATGTGATAGAGCTTTTCTTTAAAAAGGGAAAACATGGGAGGCGAATCCTGGGTCCAGACCTGGAGTATGCTCTTCCTGGCCATAGCTGAAATTGCTAGTAGTAGTTTTTTGCATCCTTTACTAACTTTACAAGTACTTGGAAGTATTCCAAATATCGCCCACTCCGGAGACAGAGGTGCATAATTTACCAGGTGTGTGTTAGAGAATCTCCAAATCTGGGTCCAGAATCGTTTAATTGGGGGACACTCCCACAAACAGTGTGTCAAATCCGCCCTTGGAGACCCACATTTCGGACAACAGTGGGACTCTGACAGCCCTATCTGAAACCGATGAGATGGAGACAGATATGCCCTATGATAAATATTTAGAAACATTTCTGTGTAGGTCATGGCCGGTATTATTTTAATGGAATTGGTCAGTGCCTTTAAAAGAACCTCTGGTGTCAGGTGAGGGAATTGTTCCTGCCACAATGAAAGGCCAGTTCTAGAATGGTTATAGTCAAATTGGGTTCGTAATAGGGAATAATGTTGTGAGATGGCCTGATGGGTCAGGGGAGGTCTCGAAAGCATAGCATCCAAGGGATTATCCCAATCCTCCGAAGAGATTTTACGTAGTACTGTATTAATGTAATTTTGGCATTGAAATATTGCTAGATGATGAGGGGCTAGTTGTGGATAAGTAGAGCTTATTTGAGTATAAGTCATAGGTTTTCGCGTACTTGTATCAATTAATGATCTTATTTTAGTAATTCCTAATTTCGCCCAATTAGTAAATGGGAAGGAAGCTGATCCGTCCTGAAAGTTAGGGTTATTTAATAGCGGGAGGTTCACTGAAATATAAGGGCTTAAATGGTACATGTGGCGAAGCTTATGCCAAAGTTTACGCACAGTATACAAGATTGGGTTGTTTATAGTCTGAATTGGAAGTTCTTTTTCATGTAGATAAATAAAGGCTAGTAAGCTAAGGTTAGGGATGAAACTCTGATCTAATGTAGTATTAGTATAAGTATCCGTGTTATGCAACCAGTCTTTAAGGTGTCGCAATTGGGCCGCTTGATTATATTTGGTAACATTTGATAAATTCAGCCCTCCTCTATTTTTTGACTGTTGTAGTTTGATCAACCCAATACGCGTTTTGTAATGGATACAATAGTTTAGGAAATATGATCATTTTAATTATGTTTATTCTACCTCCATAAGAGAGGCATAGATGTTTCCAACCTTTCATCTCGTGTTCCACTACATTTATCACCTCAGAGATATTATGGTCAAATAGAGAGTGAATATTTCTTGGTAGTTGGATGTCCAGGTATGGCATGGTCAACTTTGCCCATGTAATGGGGATATCCCGTGCCCATGCTGGGACTATGACACCCTTTCCCAGATACATAGCAGTAGATTTTTCAAAATTGACAGAGAACCCTGAGACAGAACCAAACTCCACTATTCGGTCCATTAGGGATCTAAGTGAGATTTCAGGATTAGATATGTAGATCATTACATCATCAGCAAAAGCTGTAATTTTGATTTCCTGATCTCCAATCCTTATTCCCTCTAACTGCGTCCAATTTTGCAAGACTCTGAGCATAGGGTCCAATACCAAATTAAAGAGTAATGGAGAAAGTGGACACCCCTGGCGAGTGCCTCTATACATTTCCAGTGGGGAACCTGTGATACAATTGACCAATAGAGATGTTTTAGGAGAGGTGTAAAGAAAGGCTACAAGTGCTCTAAAATCAGTGTCAAAACGCCTGCATGAAAGAATTTCCTTTAAAAAAGGCCATGCAACAGAATCGAAGGCCTTTTGGGCATCTAGACTAAGGATCATGTTTGAGGTGGATCCCACATCTGAGGCCACAATCGCTGAAATGGCTGTCCTAATACCTTTGACCGAGTGGCGTCCTGCTACAAATCCCAACTGATGAGATGTTAACAACCCAGGAAGGATACCTTGTAAGCGGTCTGCCATGATCTTTGCTAATAGTTTGTAATCTGTGTTTAAAAGAGTGATAGGGCGATAAGACCCCTCCATCATAGGATCCTTACCTGGTTTAGGGATAAAGACTGTATGGGCCACATTAAACGATGGATATACAGGACGTTCCCTATGTATTTTTGAAAACAAATCTGCTAAAATATGAGCCAGATCTCCTTCAAGGACCTTATAATACTCTGCCGTAAAGCCATCTGGACCTGGTGTTTTATTAAGTTTCAAATGTTTGATTACAATCTCTACATCTCGGGAAGTAATATCTTTTGCCATAGCTTCTCTCTGTTCTGGCGTTAGTGAAGGCAATTTGGCCTCAGTCAAAAGATTGGACATTAGTTGGGGATTTGGTGTAGAGAGAATTCAGTTTTACTCCGCACCAAGTTGATAAACCCCTTTTATATTGATTTATTTTTTATATATAGTTTGATCTCTAAGGGGAGGTGCTCCTGTACTCATGTGTCAATATTATAACTATCAAAGAAGAGAGAAAGAGAAAATGGTACTGACGGAGCACTCTTTTAATCAGATGATTGAATATTGGTATAAATCTGTGATATAAAATCAACAATTTTTATTATATTAAAATAGTCGAAGCGAAATATTAAAAAGTGATATAATTTATTGTAAACCAAGTATTTAACTGTTAAGAGGTAGATACACTACCACGCTGGCTTGCTGTTTTAAGGTAATTAATTAGGGCTGATAGAGAACATTATTATAACCTAACTTCTTTCTAACTTCTTTCGCTTATGAGCTTGTAAAAGCTCATAAGCGAAACGCGCATCGGCGTAACGCTGAGCTGCATGTTAGGGGTTTACAATATGCAATAATAGGCTGATGAGAAACTTCTAAACATATTAGAAGATGCGCTATTCCATGTTCTATCCTTGAAAGTAGTAGCTCTAGGGTTGTCATTATAGAAATTCACCCAATAGCGATCACACAGCTATTCATTTTGGATCTATTTTAGGACTTATCCATTAGCAACAAGCAAGGTTATAATTAAGGTTGCACAGGTTAACACTATAAAATCAAACCTGTTGCCCAGACTCTACAAGATCTTGTTTTTTATCAGCAATCCTCTGATAATATTGAGGGTTACTGAATTGCTAACTGATATTAAGTTACCTATCAACCAAGAAGAATAACTATATAAACAAGATAACATTAACCTACAGAGGGGGAGTGTTATCCAATATAACATTACTAATGCACTAACAGATTACTATAGGAGTCCATTAGATCCATTAGTAGCATTAACTTGAGGCTATGGTTACGCTTTACAGGTGAACATCATGAAGCCCAATCCCATATTATTAAGGCTATAGGGTCTACCAGTAAGTTGGAGCCTTACATATCATATATGAGATCTTGATATTATCGAAGGCTATTATTGGCTATATGCTATATGCTATAAAATCAATAATCAGCAACGATCACTATATAGATTGCACAACAGTAATAACTTACTGAGGGATATATTCACCCGATCGATATAGCAGATATATGAGGATAGACTATTGGAGTATTTCATGATTTACTATATATAAAGTATGACCATTCCTACTTAGGAAATGGGACACATCATTAGGTCCCTATCTAACATCTCATAGCCATCTAGAAAGAAGTTAGGTTATAATAATGTTCTCTATCAGCCCTAATTAATTACCTTAAAACAGCAAGCCAGCGTGGTAGTGTATCTACCTCTTAACAGTAAAATACTTGGTTTACTATAAATTATATCACTTTTTAATATTTCGCTTCGACTATTTTAATATATACCAATAAAAATTGTTGATTTTATATCACAGATTTATACCAATATTCAATTATCTGGTTAAAAGAGTGCTCCGTCAGTACCATTTTCTCTTTCTCTCTTCTTTGATAGTTATAAGATTTGGTGTAGAGCCCTTATATAAGGTCGAGTAATAAGTTTGGAAGGTTTCTAATATCTCTTCCGACTTGGTAAGAATCTTAGAAGAATTATGGGCTTTGAGGGCAACTATATGACTTTTACGTTTCTGAGGTTTGGTTATGTTTGCAAGTAATTTGCCAGCTTTATTTCCCCATCTAAAGAATTTATTTTTTGAAAAATCAATTTGTTGTTTTGCTTGGGAAGTCAAGAAACTCTCCAAGAGTTGTCCCGCCTCACGATAAGTCATCCATGAAAAATCCGACTGATCAGAAGCAAATTTAGCATATGCCTCAGCCGATAATTTGCTCAAATTATCATAAATTTCCCTAGCCTTCTTACGATGCCTAGACACATACGCAATTATGTGTCCCCTCATAACTGCCTTTGAAGCGTCCCAGAAAAGAATTTTGTCATCCCATTGGTCAATGTTATCATCTAGATATTCAGCCCATCTGTGTCTTAGAAATTGTTGAAAGTGGTCTGAATTGTATAGGTAAGTAGGAAATCTCCAATGTCTAGGTCTCTGTCTCAAGCTCGGATTCTGGATCGTAAGAGAGATCATTGCATGGTCCGAAATAATTATGTCAGCAATGTCTGCCCTACGAACCCACGGCATTAGGGTGTCCGTGAGTAACAAGTAGTCTATTCTTGAAAAAGATCTATGTACACTAGAGTAGAACGAATAGGATCTATCTGTTGGATTTAGGAGGCGCCACGGATCAACCATGCCACACCTGGACATCAGGCCAAAAAAACACTCAGAGTCCCTTGGACTAGTTGTAGAAGATGCATTTGACCTATCGTACTTTGGATCAATAACGGAGTTAAAGTCGCCTGCTATCACAAGGTTAGGGGTGTCACGTTGTAGGACTAATTGAATTAGAGACTGGTATTAATCACGTTGTGATCCATTGGGGGCATAAATATTCAAGAAGGTATATTTTTCATCATTGATTTGTAGAGAAAGTAGTAGATATCGACCCTCAGGGTCTATGACTGTATCTAGAACTGTGTATTGGAGGTGTCTAGTTATTATTATAGCTACGCCTCTGGTTTTTGTTTTATATGAGGCCGAAATACAATCTCCAATCCAGCTTCCCCGCAGGATATAACCATCATCCTTTCTCCAGTGTGTTTCTTGAAGAAACGCTATATCGATATGAGCTCTTTTAAGGTGAGTAAGGACTTTTTTACGCTTAATAGGAGAATTAAGCCCACCCACATTCCAAGATGATAAATTGAGGGTCTGCTGAGTATTAGGCCCATGGGAATCCAACTGTGTAGGTTGCATTCCTAACCAATATCCACGGTGGGGCAATTAGTCAAACCAAAGGTGTGCAGGGTGAGATTGCAGACCAACCCCCCCAAAACCATCAATAAGTAAACTTGACCCAGACCATGGGATTCACCACCCCACATTTGTAAACTGAGACATTGGATATTTAACCATTTTGTGAAATATGAAAACAAAACATATAATGCATTACATTTTCTATACCTCAAACTTTTTCTTAACATTTTCCTAACCAAATTTTGTGTGTGATCCCTGGGAGTGTTACCAGAGATCACAGAACATTCAACAATAAACATTTGTAACATAACTAAATATATACGCATATACATGTGTATACATATAGAGAGAGTTTACATTAACAACATAAGCAAGAATCACAGTCACTATGTGATTTATCAGCCTTTTAACGTCTTGTTATCTAAATCTAGACTGCTATGCCATTCAAGTCGGTGCATTAGAAGGTGAGCGATTTCCAGCTGGTGACCTTGAATGCGGAGTAGGCACTTGAAAATTACTCTTTGCCATCTCCGGAGTTTCAAAAAGTAATGTACGACCATTCTCCACCACTCTGAGCTTAGCTGGGTACATAAGAGCAAAACTTTTATTATTACCAGCCAAGAATTTGCAAATTGGTGCAAACTCTTTTCTCTTCTGTGACAACTTAGCTGAATAATCCTGGAATATTAGTATTCTGTGACCCTCAATCTCCAATTGTTTCTTTTTCCTAAATGCTAACAATATTTTCTCCTTATCTTTGAAGTCTAAAAATCTAGCCAAAACAGGTCGAGATCTAGCTGAATTACCCTCCCTAATTGAACCCAGACGGTGGGCTCGTTCTATTTGTAAGTTGTCTATTTCGTCATGTAAATTGAGAGCAATTATTAGGTCTTGACTAAGGTAAGAGGATAAGTCAGGCCCTTTCACCAATTCTGGAATACCAATAAACCTAAGGTTATTTCTTCGACTACGGTTTTCCAGATCATCAATTTTTTCTTGCATTTGTGACCATCTGTGCGAATCTTGTTCAGATCCGTTTTGCAAGGCTAGAACATTATCCTCCACATCGCTGGTACGTTGTTCCAGTGTGTTAATTCTAGCCGTGTTTTCTGTTATTTTGGCAATAGCCGCATCGAAGGTATCTTGAATAGCTCCGAATTTTTTGTTTATAATAGGAAGGAGGATATTTAGAATAGTTTGAACCGTATCTGTACTTGGAGTATTTGTGCATTGAGTAAGAGGAGTTTGATTCCCCTCCTCCACGTCCCCCATTGAGAGGGGCGAGGAAGGAGAAGAAGCATCTTTGCTCGCTCCAGATTTGTTTCTGCCCGTCTTACTCTGATCCAGCTTGCTGTTTGCACGCTTGGATGAATTTTTGCTACAATATTTTTCCATTTCTAAGCAAACCAAGTACAATTATAAGGCACTAATCTAAGAGTCTGTCAGAGATTATTATATCAGGAATTCAATAACACGTGACTAAGGTTATATTGTAAACTCTCTCTTCTTATTTTTAAACTAATCACATATTAGTGTAAAAAATAAAAAATATAAGAAGTGTTAAAGAACAAAAGTATTCAAATTACTTTTTTGTTTCTGTAGTGTCAAGACTATACCATCGCGTAAGAATATTTGTATGAATTATCGATTTTGACACTTATTTCAGTATTTCAGATCTAATAAGCAATATTTAGTAGTAAGCAACCAAACACATATAATTATACGTATCTAACTTCAGGAATGCTGCAATGATTATCTGTGTTCTACAGGCCCGCTTGTGTGGCCCAACTCCGGGGAAAGAATGAAGAGACTTGTTAAAACGCGGTCAGCTAGGTGTACCGCCCACCGGAAGTTCCTGTTATTAGATATTTAGTCAGTCATTTAAGCAGGGTGAGTTTCGAGGCTTTTAGTAGTCATCAGCCATGGAAAGATGATGAGGCACAACGAACCGCTCTGTTGTATATACTCTTTTCAGTGGTAGTGATGTAGCTTGTACTGAGACAGATTTGTTGTGAAATAAAAGATGATCCTTGAAGCAGTACAATGAATGACCACTATGTGGCAGAGTTCGTTGATTGTAGACTGCTACAGGAGGTAACTGCTTTATAGAGCTTTCGTGCAGAGATATATGACAAATCTGCTGTAATTATTAGGATTGAGGTGTTGTCATGTATCATGTGGCCCCTTTGGTAAGTGATTGGAACTGCAATGCTATTATCACCAGCAGGTTATCGATTAGTATTTCCACAGCTATTCTGCACTGCTGTAAGATAGAATCTTCGTTACAATGCAGCTAAACGCATGGGAATTATCAGTATCCACAATGTGAATCATCTGTGCTGAATCAGTGTTGGTGCATCCTCCCCAGAATTGCTGGATAAGCCACTTAGCAGTATTGATGTTCACTCTCTCCGCCTGTCATGTAGCCAGGTTTGGTGTTAATGCAGTGTAGATAATGCATTTGGGCTTTTCAGGTATAGAGGAAAAGGCAGGATCCCCTCCACCCCCACTGCATACCTCTTTATTCTCCACAACGTCCCAGGATGGCTCCCAGCAGGCACCACGAGGTCTGATTCACCGGAAGAGAAGACAGTAATGGCGTTCTGCCACTTCCGGTTTTACTCTACCGACACCACGCAGCTCCTAGATCACATGAATGGCTCCCAGGCAGAAATCTTGGCGTCTGTGCACCTCACATGGGGGACCAGGCTCTCTCCTTTGAGATCTCCCCTCAGCCGTCATTCCTTCTCAGTCGCGTCTCTTCTCAGTTCTCCAGGGTAATCTCCGCTGTCCCGCCTCAGCCGCTGAAGCGCTTGTTAGGTGAGCGCTTTTCCCCACACAGGATTTGGGGCTTACCTGTGTGATTGGGGTTCACTCAATCCGCCACTAAAGTGAGTTTTCCACTCTTTCTGTGCAGAGCTCCGTGCAGATGCGGCTGTCTCGCTCGGCTTCCAAGCGACGCCCCCCACAATCTACTCTTTTAATCGCTAGTTTTACAAAGAAAAATACCAGCATCAATCTGTTGGAAAAACTCAGGAATGTCATAGTAAAATGGCTCACCCCGCTAAGACTCTCCTCAGGATTCCTAATTGCTGATAACCAACAATCATTGTGTGTGCATTATGACTGGGTGAATTTTAACACATATCATGCTTTGCACAGACAATAAACCTTGTGGTTGAGAACATTTTCAACATTCAGCGATTGCATGTAGATCATTGCAGCAGCTTCCAAAAACAATCACTTGCCATGACAACAACTGAAGCAAGTGGCAATATTGAGGTGGAATTCCACACGTTATGCACACTGCTGTGACAAATATACTTCATTGGGATTGTATCTTTTATTAAACTGCCATGTATTTGTGCCACTGCTCTGTCACTAATTTTAGCCAGCCAGATCGCTGCAGCGTTTGGCCAAAATTGGTAAACTTTTTTGACAGTTCTAAAGAGGTGATTAGAAAATAGACTGTAAATGAATGTTAATTCTATAATGTACTAAAAAAAATAGATTAAAAAACATGATTTTTTTTTTTTTTTATTAAATCCAGATCAAAAAACAGATATCAAAGCAAATAAGGATTTTTGGGCAAAACAGAAATCAAAGATGGTTTTAGATCCCAACCAAAACATGGGTCTGCGCACATCTGTTTGTGCATATGTTTGTGCGTATACTAAGTTGTGTTCTGTGTTTCTACGTATGGCCAGTAATGTACAGAGCTTTCTTACACCCAGATTCAAATGAAAACATATGTTTAGGTACGCTTGGATTTGAATACTCTCGGAACTACGCACAAGTTCTGTGCTCGTTTCTAAAACGCAACTTACATGCAAGTTATGTACAGAAATGAATCAGGCCCATATTATTTTCTCCACAATAAAAACAAAACAAAATAGCAGCAATCTAGATTTTATAAAAAATAAAGTGAAAACATTGAAAAACGGAAGGATCATTGGAATTTATGCTGGTAGAATATGAAACATATGTTTATGCAATAGCAAGTTACACTGTTTTAATACTATAGTATATTTCAGTACACAAATATTCTTTGATAGCATAACAAAATAGCAAAATAGTGTTATTTGATCAGATAAAGTGATCTTTTTTACATGTCCATCATTAACTTAACAAAGAAATGTTACTTGCAATAAGCTCATTAACTTATTATCTAAACAATGCAGACTTGATATAATAAATTAGCGGTATGCATCACCTAAATTTGAAATTAAGGGGGTAAACCAATGCAAAATTTAAATTGAAAATTCATGTAGAACATGATATATATAGTGCACCAAATATGGCAACATTAATGTGCTAAATTTATATTTATGCCCTCACAGCGTCATATTATCTCCTCATGGACCAGGGAACCTAATCGTGCAGTTGAAGGGCATGACTGGTTGTAATGTGGTTTCCGTCAGTAACAGTGGTATTATTTCTCTTCTCCCCTCTCTAGCCTTGCATCCTCTTCTGCTTATGTAAAGTCAGAGCATGGTGATGCTGGGGACATGAGGTGGTGTTGCAGTGATGGTGCAGGAGAGTAAGCTTGTCCAAAAAAAAAGTGTGACATGAGTGTTAATTGTTTAATGAGATTGTGTCATGTGTATTGTGAGTCATATAAAGTTTAAGTGTTTGTGTTATCTGAAAATAACAGTAAGCTATTTTGCATTTTTAGCAGAGTTAGGAGGATAATTTTGTGCAAAAAATATTTTTATTAGAGCCCCATGAACTTCTTTATTCCTAAAGCTATAAATGATTGGATTTAACATAGGTGTAATGATTCCATAAAGAACAGGAACAACCCGGTCATGGTCAAGGGAGTAAGTAGAAGCAGGGCGTATATATGTGAAAACAATGGTTCCAAAGTAAAGTGTGACCACTGCCAAATGAGAGGCACAAGTTGAAAAGGCTTTCTGTCTTCCTGAAGCAGTCTTAATTTTCAAAATGGCTTTCACAATGAAAATATATGACATAATAGTTAACAAAAAAGACCCTAAGATAACAGACCCTCCAGCAGTATATACCACCACTTCATTAACAGTAGTATCAGCACAGGACAGCGCAAGAAGAGGTGGGATATCACAGAAGAAGTGGTTTAGAGATCTAGATTTGCAGAAGGGTAACCGGAAAGTGAAGACAGTGTGAGCAAGAGAGTTCAATAGTCCAGCCATCCAACATAATATTGCCACTACCATGCACATCTTCCAGCTCATTACTTCAGTGTAGCGTAGTGGCATGCATATAGCCACGTAACGATCACCTGCCATAGCAGCAAGTAAAACACATTCAATGCCCCCAAAAGATATAAATGAATACAACTGTGCCAAACAACCAAAGAAGGAGATACGTTTCACATCAGATAAAAAGTCCAGTAGCAGTTTAGGGACTGTGGAAGTTGTATAGCACATGTCTACAATGGAGAGGTTACATATGAAGAAGTACATTGGGGAGTGAAGAGCTGAAGACAGAGATATAGTGATGACCATCAGAGAGTTTCCTAGAACTGTGATTACATAAACCACTAAGAAGAATACAAATAGAATGAACTGACTCTGAGCATTGTCAGTCAATCCTAAAAGTATGAATCCAGTTAACTGTGTTGTATTGTCTTCCATCTTTCTGCTTGATTTTTCCTGAAGTAAAAAAGATATAATGTAAAGCATAGTAGCAGTAAACAATATAAAATGATTGCAGCCTTCCACTTGTGCATAGAGTAGACAATTGATAGGTTTCTGTAAAATCACATTTATTTTTTTAACCACTCAGTTAAATTCTCTTCTTTAAAGCTCCGGCTTACAATATATTTGTAAACATGACTTTTAAGACTAATGATGAACACTAAACCTAAACTTAACTTTGCCTATCACTGTTGTCATTTACTTGTGTCAACCCAAAATCATATGACACCTGACACTGACACTGTCACCAGACTTTCTCAATAATCATTGCAACTTGTTAGCGTCAACCTATTTTTCCATTTTAAATGGCACTTGATGCTGTCAAATGAATTTGCCAATTATCATTGCCACTTGTCAGCATCGTCCCACTCCATCACATGTGAGGTGTGCATGTGTATGGCTGGGTGTGGGTGTCGATATACAGAATTAAGGGTATTTTTAGGTTCTCTCAACAGGTGCAAATGTATGATTCCTGGAGGAGGGTTTCTAAATGCTTAATTTCTGAACAAAAGCAAAACTAAATTTCCACGATAATAAAAAAAATAGAAAAATACAGTGTACATAAATATAATAATGCTTGCTAAATAAAAAGTAAAATAGAAAATATTGAGGCCTATAACAAACTGCACATTAAAAAAGCACTAAAATTATTAACCTCCTTTAAAATTATCCATCTTGACCATCTTATCAAATTAATTAATACAACTCTATAAAATTATTAATATTCTCTCCTCAGATTCAATTAAATAAAAAGACAATTACTTAGTTACTCACCCAGGGCTTTATATCACTTTCAAGAGCCAAGAAACTGCAGAAGAACACAAGTAACTTACTTTTACTACATGTTCTTTCTTTTTTTTAAAAACTAAAGACACAGAAACACAAAACATATATTTTTATAGTTTTTGTAATGCAGGCACTAACTGGGGAGTTTTTAATGTGTATTTGTTTTTTGGGCTACTTCAACCCCCCATTCCCCCAAGTTAACTCCTGCCCACTGTTGTGGTTCTCCGAGTTCCAGTGAAAAGACTTATTGCAGTTATATTTATTATTAGAGTGTGACTTCCTGAATAATTTATAATATGCTATAAATCTTTCTATCTATCTATCTATCTATCTATCTATCTATCTATCTATCTCATATCTTAAAAACATAACTTGCATTACAATTAACCGCCAGGGTACATAGCAGAACCAAATATAAAATCCCATCCATATACATTGCCTAATGCAGATAATTGTTTTCTTCCCTTCCTGAATCCTGATGCGTGTTTTTTTTTTGCTGAGTGTTCAGCTGACTGACTCTCAGCCTCAAAATCATCTCACACAATGAATATTGTACTGCAAATGCTGCAGTGTGTGTCTATTTTCCAACAAAAATAAGCAATTACCTCACAAACGAAGTAAAAAAACAATAAATAAAAACACAGTTCATTTTTTTTCCAAATACAAATTATTTTGATCTGTCTTAATTATATTTTAAAGTATTTTGTACATATCTAACTGATCATTTATATTTAAAAATTATATTTTTATATTCTAACCAGGAGCAAAGTAATTAGAGGGAAATACATTATTATATTAAAGCAGAAGTGTGACTCACAGCCTTAACCTGGATCCTGGTCATTTGATTTTGTAGAAAGAACTAAAATAGCAAAATTCTGACATTTTATTATCCAAACCACTGCTAGTGTAATATATAAAAATATGTAAAACTATCTAACAGCATAGGAGGAGACCAGCTTTATGCTTCCTGCATCTATGTAAAAAAATACACAAACATCAAATTTTATTATTTATTATTTCTATTACATTTTCTGACTGTGATTTTATGTATTATATTTTTTTGCTGCTAAAGAGGGGGTTGTGTTACTCTTTTAAAAGTATGTAATGCACAGTATTTATTAATGTACCAAATCAGAATATCTTACCTACCATATTTTGCCATGTGCTTCCATGTAATGGAGCTACATTGAATCACAGTTACATATTTATAGGCATCTCAGTCTCCCAGTGGGATATATCTGATGTACAATACCTTTGTGTATCTCAAAGCAAACAATGAAATCATTTTTAAGCAGTTTTACAGGTCATTCTCAAATCATTCTAAAAGCTCAATTTAGCTTGTTATGCACATATTACATTGTACATTGTACTTTAGGAATATTTCATAGTTGCATGAAGATACATGTCATAAAATCATCAATTCTATTTATGTTGTTCCAGAGGAAGGCAAAACAGTTGCCAATTTAACCTTAAAGGGGGGAAATAAATATCCTCCTCATACCAAAAATGGCAATCAGCTAAATTACCTGGATTAATAACCCATTATAATGTTCTCTACTAATTATACCTACAGATGCCATTTCCAGTCAATTTGCTGACACAAATATTCTCTGTACAGCGTTGTGGAATTGGTGGCACTATATAAATAAATGGTGATGATGGTGAGGAATAAGAGAGAATGAACAGAAAAACTAGTGAGCAGCAAAAAAATGTGCTTCAAGGCAATCTGTGTTTTAACAAATGCAGTGATTGCCATCACAATGGACTGCCTGTGCAGTTATACCCCATTCATACTGCACCAAAATCCCGGGTTTTTGCCGGGTCGAGCTCAAACGACCCGGGTCTTGGTGCAGTATGAATGGTACAAGTCAAAAATCCTGGGTCTAAAAACCCGGGTCTTCAACCCGGGATTTATCGAAGGGTAATTCCCGGGTCGGACCCGGGTTGCCTGCACTATGAATGGTGCAACCCGGGTTTTTCAACCCGGGTTGCACAGAAAACAAGCTGATTGGCTGTCTGCCTGTCTCTGGAGGATTTGTAATTAGGCATTTCTCATTCATTTTATGCTTGCCAAAAAGAGGCCATTAATTTTCCATCTAGAAGTCTAGTCTTTTGGGGTAATCATTGAAATATGCAATGCCTAGCTTTAAAAGCTCCTACAACCTTCCCTTAAATATATGTTTCCCAGTCTCTTTATGCCTTTCAGAAAGCCCTCCTAGACTAGTACGACTAAATATATAAGCCAATTGGAGGTATCCTTTATTCATTATTGTATTATTATATTGTGTATCACCATTTTTCAGCCAATGAAAACTGCTCTGGTGATGACACCCACAAATTGCCAGGGCACAGACTTGTGCAGTATGAATGGGGTCAACCCGGGAATTTCCCGTGTCCGAGGTGCAGTATGAATGGTGTTTCTGAGCTGGGACGCTCCGAGCCCCGGCAAAAACCCGGCTTGAAAAACCCGGGATATTGCCGAGGCGGCAGTATGAAAGCGGTATTTTATTATTCACCTCTATAATTAATGGTGCTAAATACACTAGTTGAGATGGTAATATATTGCTTGGTCACTTTTACACCAGTAAAACATTGGGTTTATGCCATTAGATGCATTGCAAAAAAGTATAATTTATCTATTGAGAGTGGAGTAGCAATATATTTATTGTCTAGGGTATTTGAACACCGATAAAGATTGTGAGTCAATTTAGTGCTAACTAGGGAGGATACTAGATAAAAAAGAGCAAATCAGGAAATGCTGCTGAGCTGTTTCGATAACTATCTACAAAATACAATAGGTAATTTACAAAGAGCAATTGGTGCACACTACAAATCATATAGCTTTGTGCCAGTGCTTAAAAATCCTATCTTCCTGATCCTCCTAGTCTGTGGGGTAAAAAATTTAATTGGGACACCTGGAAAGGCCAATCGAAGTGATCCCACTATAATAAACAAGGGTTTCTAAGACTCCTTTCCAATATACCAAGAGATTTTTTTTGCATTAAAATGTCACATACTATTACTCACATGCTAACTACTTTATTAAATATAAAAAATATTCTTTCTTGATTTGTTGTAGTCTAAATAGAAAATAAAATGTTCTTTATTGATCTGTTTTCCAAATGGATAAAAAAATCTTTCTTTCTTTTCTCTTGATCCATTGTGCTATTTCCAGTCCCTTTATCTTATTTATACAGTAAGCTTGCTCCACAAAATGAAGCATAATTTGTACAATGCTTTATAAAATGTGGCACACTGGTTCTGATAATGTGCACTCTATTTGAGCACCTTTTATCCACCCAACTGCTATGCACCTCCTATGCACCCAGTAGAAATATAAGTTCAGGTGCACAAAAGAAGGCAACCAGTCTATCCATAGCTGCATTGGTTCTGCTAGCTACCATTATGTGCCACAGGAATATTGTTGATAACCTACATAACTTAGTGTCACCAAAAATAGTGATTATCTCCGAACAGTTATCTATGTTGTGTGCCTTGGGAAAATATAATTTTGTAATGATATTACACATCTTGTTATTATAAATCAATATTAAATATTAGACACATACATGATTGGAATGAACTTTTAAACACTTTTAATCACTTCTCTAAATTTTTGCACAGTACTCTATACTTTTAATAATTTACTAATTTTAATTTACATGTGCTACAAACCATATTTTTTATGATTATGACAAGCGAGCCATAACATGAATGCCTTTAAATGCATGTGTTTGGGGCAAGCGTCAGGTACCACTGAAGTTCCCAACCAATCGGATCCAATGGAAGTGTTCTCATCCCCAGTATAAAGGCTCCTTTCAAGGGTTGCTGGGTCTCTTTCACTGCAGGAAATCCCTGGATGAGGAAACATAGAGTGCAGACACGGTATATGGATTGTATATTTTCTGTCCTGTCCTTTTAATTGTGCACTCCTCTACTGTATAATACTTCTGACTTATACCTCTATTACACATATTATTCATCCCTGTAAACCTTTCTTTCTCTATTCTTTCACCTCCCTTTGCAGAACCTCCCCAACTGCACTTCACCTGTTACACATCCCCGCCACTGAGGAAACCACTCTGTGCCCTCTGCTTTACCACATGCCTTCACCCCCCCCCCACAGCAATGTACTGTTTTTTCATGTAGCACACAAATACTTGATAGCTTATTTGTACACTGAAATTTAAAGTTGATATTTGTGTGCTAAATGGAAAAACAGTCAGTATTTAATTTATGTGCAAAACAGAACACTAGTTTGCACCCCTTGCATTGTAACTTGGTTTTGTCCAGGAGACTGAAATAAGATACCTCTTCATTTAAGATCCTTAATGAATCAGGCCCCAGGATAGGACAGTGCCTTCAAGACATAGGGATTATAGCATTTTTATGAGGAGAAAGTGGTCAACAGTGTCAAATACAGCAGAGAGATCCAGGAGAATTAGAAGAGAGTAATGGCCTTCAGTTTTTGCTGTGATCAAATCATTGACGACCTTGGTTGGCGCAGTCTCTGTGGACTGTTGGGAGCGAAAGCCTGCCTGAAGAGAATCCAGTAGGTTGTTTGCTGTAAGAAATTGTGTGAGGCGAGTGTGGGCAACTCTAGCTTGGAGGGGCATGGGAGCTAAGAGGTAATTTCATAGAGAGTTTGGGTCAGAATTTTGTTTTTTAAAAATAGGAGTAATCACTACACGCTTGAATAGTGGTGGAAAAATACCAGGAGAGAGAGAGATTACAGATTTTAGTTAGAGGGGGAATGAGCACAGAATAAAGGAACCTACCAATTGTGAGGGTATGGGATCAAGAGGACAGGAGGTAGAATAGGAAGATAAGAAGAGAGTAGAAACTTCCTCTTCATTTGTGGGATCAAATGAAGAGAGAGTGTCAGAGGGTGATAAAAAGAAATGGAGCTGATTACTTGTCGAGGGAGATGATACCATTTCAAGTCTGATCTTATCTATTTTGTCCTTGAAATAGGAAGCAAGATCCTGGACACTGATGCTAGTCAGATAGTTTGGGCTGGGAGGATTGAGAAGAGATTTATATGTGTTAAAAAGGCGTTTGGGGTTAGAAGCCTGAGCATAGATGAGAGCTTGGAAGTATGCTGAGCATAGTTTAGAGAAAACAAGATCAAGGCAGTGGCCATCCTGATGAGTAGCAGATTCAATCCACTGGGCGAGGTCAAGTGAAGATGTTAGAGAGAGTAGTTTGGAAGCAGCATTAAAATGTGGATTAGTAATAGGGATGTTGAAATCACCCATGATGATGGTGGCGATGTCAGAGAATAAGAAGTGAGGGAGCCATGCAGAGAAGTGTTCAAGAAATTGTTGGTGTGGTCCAGGGCAATAGATGACAGCAACATGCCTAGAGAATGGGTTAAAAATCCTAACATTATGTACTTCAAAAGATTTGAACATGAGTGATGGGACATTTGGTAGAACTGTGAACGTGCACTGTGGAGAGAGAAGTAGTCTAACCCCACCTCCTTGTCTGCCTCTGGGTCTGGGGATGTGGCTGAAATGGAGAAATGACATTGCTTGCCACCACCTGTTAAATAGAGCTTGCATTAACCAGCTGTATCAACTAATTCTAGCCTCTTATTTCACAGACAGGCAGTCAATGTCAATCTAAAAGATGCCCAAACCACATACCAATGAATATGAATGAGCCTGAATAACTGCTAGTGTCAGATAGCAGGAAGTGTCCATATAAAGTACATGGTGCACTCTGAAATACTCAGTATTGGACTGGACTCATTGGAGGACAAGCTTAATTATATTTGCTGTAATTGTGGATCAAAATTTATCACAACACACTTTTTATTAGCCCTGTACAGTTTTTTTCCAGGACTTCCTACAATCATTTTACAATTGAGATAAATTTAATACAGTAGTAAGTCACTGAGAAATAAAAAGTAAGAGTAGTGCCAGACAAGTGCTTTCCATCTGAAAAAGCACAAGTATTAGTAGAATCCATTTACTCCAAAGCTGACATATTCAGACGCTGGCTGACAAATTTTAATTTGGGAGAGTGAGTCTTAGCCCAGCCCAAGGTAGCCCACTATGGGACCCCTGCCCCACAGCCTCACTAGACCCTGGACATATTTTAATGAAGGGGAGAACAGCATTTTGTTAAGTTTAATCTCTGTCTTGTCTCTCCTGTCTGACAGGAGAGTAGCATGGCACTTTACTTTGTAGTGCCCTAAATATTTCCCTTTAAATAGTTTAATAGAGATTTTATTGTTGTGATTCAATAATATTGACACTTTGTAATTTTGTGTGTAAATAAAATAATTTAAAGTGGTGGCTAGTGGATAAACTATTCACCTTGTTGCAGTAAGGAAGGGATTAATATGCATATGTGGATGGGAGGAGCAGCAGCTGACAGAAAGGCATTAAGAACAGTTATTATGTCTGGTGGGCAGACCTTGTCCACTCCATGTTGCTCCTACCATTTTTTCCAATCTGAGAGACACTTGACTGATACACATCAAGCATCTGTAAAAAAATTTAAACCACTGCTAGTGGCTATCAGAGTGCAGCTGGCAGAGAAAGGACCTGTCCGACCACTATTAAGCAAATTTAAAACGGAAACAAAGTAGAGAAGAGCCAAATGGAAGAAAATAGTTAGGAAAAGAGGTAAAAGATGAACGTAAAAAGGTAAAAGATGAAACTAAAAAGGGTAAGAAAGGGGAACAGTGTTCAATGAAGCAAACATTATACTTAGCCATCTTCCAATGGTATTTCCTTCCAGTGGGGACAGTGGAAGACGTCAGTGTCCAGTTAAGTTGCTGTGCTCAATCCTCTGCACTATAGGAATATTTAAAGAGCCAGGAGATTGGAGAGGGCTACAATTGTCAAATCTCTCCCACCCTGGCTCCCAGAGATTTGCAGGTACTCTCATTTAAAAGAGGGGAGTCATCTATTTCAAAAGGTGTGGTTCCTAAGACGTTATTCTCTGTGATCATGTGTGATCAGACAATAATGTGTCATCAGACAATAACGCCTACACTACATAAATCATTAAGAAGTTCAGGGATGGGGGTGATCTCACCCATTATGGCTTCAGTATATTTAAGGGTAGCCTCATTTGGTACTGGTCCCTTAGTAGTTATTGTTTGGTTATCACATTTCATTAACAGACAATATGGAAAACATTAAGGAGCCCAGGGATAGGGAGATGTGTTGTAATGAGAAGATCGTCCACATCCAAAATCTATGGGGAGACGTCATTTGTAAGAGCATGGGCACCCTTAGTAGTTATTGTATGGAATATAACATGCTGGCTTCAATAAACACAAAGGTACCCTAATTGATGCAGTTGGTATCTATTTTAAAAAATAGGTCACCCATAGAAATCCTACACATTTTAAGCAGTTCATTAAAAACATTGCAAATCAGTCCAAAAAAAGCATGATCATTTTCAAGTGCAGATTGTATTATGAAAACCTCTGTTAAATCATACTTTTTGCTGTTTTGGAAAGTTGGATTAATGCAAAAAAAGAACCACAAATATTTTTTAGTGGTGTTTAGAGAAAATAATACATATTTGCTTTTAGTTCACTTTCTTGCAATTTCAATTAAAAACCCACACTTTTTTTAAGCCACTTTGGGTAGATTTTCCTTAACAGATAGCAGATATAAGCAAACTAATATTATTTTTTAAAAATGAAAAACACAAGGTTTAATTTGTATGGGTGCTGCATAAACAAATTATTGATAATGATGTTGAATGTGACCAGCCCAAAAAAGTGGCAAATAGATTGAGCAGGGGTAAGAAATCCTTCAAATGTGAAGGGTTTAAGGAGATAACATTCAATTGATAGGTTAAAAAAGGTGATAAGAAAATGTAAGAGTATAGAGAGTGCAGATAGACACTGAAGAATAAACGGAGACATCAGAATAATTTGGTAAATAAAAGAGTGAAAGAGAGAGAATGATTGGATTTGTAAAAGGCCAATTAAAATAAAAAGAAAGAGTGGTTTAGCATTAAATTAAGTACAAGCTAAGGTGAGGGCAGTAAATGATGTGATAGTTACAGATAGAGTAGAGCAGAGCTGGTAGAGTGAACAGGAGCTTCAGAAACCTGAGGCCAACCCAGCATCTGAGAAAAGAAGATATTGGGTCTGATTGATTAAGGCAAGTAAAGCAAAAAAATGGGTAACTCTTCACCAGGGCTAAACTATGTTGCATTGGAGGGGGAGGTACATTTAAAATGTGGGGAAAGATTTATAATTGGGGTAGGACATGTCCTAGAACAACTTCAAATGTCAGCGCAAAAACAAAGCTTTCAAGTATTTGTGCCCTCCATGAAAAAACATCCAGTATTTTCCTTATGTGCAAAATAATAAGCTAATTTTTTTGTCTTGCTTTCTTTAATGAATCAGGCCCATTATGTACATAGCCCACCAAAGAAGCAATTAGATTTAATTACATCTACAGATATGCCTTTTAGGTTGCAAATCTCTTGTAGTGCTGAAGGGCTGGTGTAATAATAAGCAATGATGATGATTACTAGCAGCAACTGTATATAGACATTTCTGATTGGCTGGTTGCATATCATAATATTTAAATCATTAGCAGTTATTTCATATCAAGTCACAGATGGCAAATTGCATTATGTAGTTGAAATTATGATTTGACCTTCTGCAGGAAAGAAGACTCCCTTAGGGTTTTCAAAGGGGAAAACAACAGATGTTTGAATTTATTTTAATTTGCATTTGTGTTTATATTTATATATTACATTTTATACTGAAAATACAACCTTCACATCTAATATTGTTATATTATTCTCTTATGTACATGCTCCTTCATTGTAATACAGTTTAAGCTTTTACTACTAATATTGACAAAGAAACATTTCTACACTTTCTTTTTGTTATTTCTACAATATCGTGGGGTGTAAGTGTAAACCGCATTAATGAGAATGTTTATTTATGTTACCAGTGTTGCTTAACCTGTTTAAATAATGTTAACACTAATATACAAAACAGTGTTGACATGAAAAATTAGTGTGTATGACAAATGTGTTGAGATAAAGGGTGGAAAGGAGTATGATTAGAAACAAAGAAAAGAAAAGGGTCATATGACAGCACGAGAGGGTAAGATAGTTGAGTGGAGGAGAACAAGAGAGAAGGGCGAGGACATGTGAGAGGCTAGGAAGAGGAACATTAAGGAAAGTTTAGCAATAAAGTATATGAAATGAGAGTATTGTAGCAGACTAAGAAGATAGCGATCGATACAAAAAGGAGGATAAGCTATAGAGAAACCTCAGACCACAAGTATTTGCATCTGTGTGCCAGGAACACAATTATGAGAGATAAGTGCATTAACCCATAGGTAAGTAGTAAAAAGTGTGTGCAATTTGCCTACATATGTTTATATAACTGAACTACAGTAGTAAATCCTGGATTTATAGATAATTAGACTAAGATTTTACTTCAAGAGGAGACAGTTAACCTCACTACCTCACTCACTGTAGAAAGATAATGAACACATAAATATATACTGTCCGGAGTATGTACATCTTTCCACAAACTTTTGCATCATCAGTCATTTATGAATTATTAATTGTTATGTTATGGTTCAATAACAACATCTTGAAATTTTAAATATATAATTTATAGGAGATGGATTTGACGAAAGGCTATCTAATGTGGCAACAATATTGAAAGTTGAAACTTAACATTTACTGTAGTTTTTCATTAATTCAAAACATATTGGTCACCGTGATTAAAAAATAAAAATGGCACAAAAATATTCAATATACTGAATATACTGAATATCTCAGTGCTGCAACAGTTAAATACCTCAACTGTCAATATGTACACCAACGCTCATTTAATGATGATATATATTTGAACTCTGTAACTATACTGTAAGAATATATATTTTATAGTATAAGACTAGTGTTTTCATACATAGTGTAATAGTATAAATAATGGTTTATAAAAAAGAATTATTAGTAGTGTAACAAGCAAATTAGTCATGTATAAGTTTAGGGTTGACTAGTTATAAATGAGGGATTTAGGGAGTAATATGATATTATACAGAAGATTAGTTAAATTATATAGATTAGATATTGATTTCTGTATACACTGAATGTATTAATTTCTGAGATATGATGTATGATATTCACCACGTTGTTATTGTGTATCCAAAACTTTCCATTGCTATAATAAAAAATATAATATAACACATATTTATGGTGGTCTGTGTGAATCTATCAGATTAAATATTGACAGGGAACTATATAGAAGGGTTTCTTGAATCACCTCTGGTACATTTATCACAAGTACTTTACTCTAAGTTTAGTATAAATTCAGGCGGAGGCACTAACCAAAAGGGTGTAACACAAGTATACACACTTTTTTGCCTGACACAAATGCTACTGTGTTTGAGCTAGACACATCTGTCCTCAGGCACTTTAGTATAAATACAGAAAAAATAAACAAGTTAATGTTTTATGAATTTATTCTCATAGTATATTGAAAAGAACAGGACAATAATTAACAATGTAGTGAAGCAGTACAATTAATTAAACAGTTTCTTTTAACTGGGAAAAGCTGTATGTGATATACAATGCTTTATGCTATAATGACCAAAAGCAAACCAGTAAATGTTTGCAAATGTTGTCTTGTTTTTTTTTTAATGTTTAAATTCTTTAGGGATTCAATTAAGCGCCACACTATTATTTTAATTAATTAGGAAGAGGCTCTTGGGAAAATTGTTTAAGTTACTAACTGTAATGTAAACATGACATTTTATAAATATAGCAAGTACTACAACTGTCTTATGATCATGCACTTGTATAGAATAATCAAAGCACAATGTCTTCCAGCCTCTGCGCGTGCACTGTCTGTAGTAAGTATTAACTCTTCGCTTGGATATAACAAATGATTATGGTATGAAAAAAGGAATAAACTACTGAATTGAGAAAAAAGCATATAATATGTTACATCATTTAAATTACACTATTTAAAGTGGATAACCATGACAATATTAATATATTATTATTTGAATACATATCTAGTAGTTGTTTTACATGCATTTTGATTATTTAATGTTTAACCTGCTGTCACATCCACAAACCTAGCCTGGGTTCAACAAATATGATAAACAACAAATATAACAACATTGTGTGATGATGCATGTAGTGGTATATATGCTACACAATATACTTCCTTCAAGAAGAGATGGCAGACAGAGAAGAATTGCAAAATTGTGTAACCACTAAAAATCATTTTGGTATGTTCTAATCAAAATAGTATTAAAATAATTGACCACTTTTGGGGCTAGATTTACTAAACTGCGGGTTTTAAAAAGTGGAGATGTTGCCTATAGCAACCAATCAGATTCTAGCTGTCATTCTGTAGAATGCACTAAATAAATGATAACTAGAATCTGATTGGTTGCTATAGGCAACACCTCCACTTTTTGAAACCCGCCGTTAAGTAAATATACCCCTTGGACTCTTATCAAAAAATCATGACTCCTCCTTACAGCAGATGGTGTGGTGGACTCTGTCACTGTTACATTATTAAGATTGTCTACAGACCGCAGGAGAGCTCTATTGTAGAGCTATAGGTGAAGTGTAGTGAACTCCTTCTGCAACATTAGTGCACCTGGTTTTAGGTAAAGGGTGGTTCGCGGCAGAGGTTCACCTATTTGTTATACAGAAGAGTAATTTTTTTGAGATGTGATTGTGTTCTTTTGTTAAGTATTAGTATTGTTTTTATGTCAGATCAAAACACTTGCAATATGTATAAAAATGTGTGATATTCCATATACATATATTTGCTTCTAGTAAGGCATAATGTAAGTATTCTTTTCAGACATTGGGGCATTAACTTTGTCCTAGATTTTTAACCTCCAATGTTGAGATGTATGAGAGGGGCGACACTCACTCATATGTTGAACTAGTGTTAGCTTATGTAGAGCATAATACACACAAAATTTCTGTATCTAGACCCCAAAATGGGCGTATTCCAGATTTAAATCAGCACCTGTTCAGCATATCAGAGAGCGCTGCTCTCTTTTGAGCTTTGAAGATGATTTTTAAGAAAGCAAAAAATATATTAAGCTTTGAAATAAATTGTTATTAGTAAACGGTAAACTGAGCTTCACAGAAAACAGCAAGAGGAAAACACTGTTCCCGATGTGCACATAAATTTCTGCTTGTTAGACCAGTGAAGAACATTGCAGTCAGCCTACTTGTACTTAAATGGCTGATAACAGAGGACAATAGCTTTTATAGCGGTAAATGACAAACTTAAATGCAATGTCGAAAACCTTAATGTCATGGTTTAAGTGTTTCTACATCTACATTTGTTAAATTTTGAAGACGTTCATATTTCATTAACTTTTGTTTTAGGTTTTGAGAAACTAACTTTACACAACATATAGAAAATTCTATTTTGATGAATGTTGTCTTTTACATTTATGTTGACTGATAATCAATTAAATAATACATGGTATAATATACAGTAGTCTTCCTTATGTCACAGGTTGTCCAGAATAGTCCTTGTTTTATCAAGTGAAAATATTTCATCATCATCACCATTTATTTATATAGTGCCACTGATTCCGCAGCGCTGTACAGAGAACTTATTCACATCAGTCCCTGCCCCATTGGAGCTTACAGTCTAAATTCCCTAACATACACGCACACACACAGACAGAGAGACTAGGGCCAATTTTGATAGCAACCAATTAACCTACCAGTATGTTTTTGGAGTGTGGGAGAAAACCAGAGCATCCGGGGGAAACCCACGCAAACACAGGGAGAACATACAAACTCCACACAGATAAGGCCATGGTCGGGAATTGAACTCATGACCCCAGCGCTGTGAGGCAGAATTGCTAACTACTGAGCCACCATTTAATTAAAAATGGTATTTTGTATTCTTTTAACTTCATTATATTTATTATTGGAACAGATGGGTATTGCAAAACAGTGCTCGATAAAGCATGGACAAGAACATGTATTTACTTTTAACAGAATATTTGAAATGTGATTATTAGCATGCCAATACTTCTTAGCAGCATGAAACTGCTGAAACTCTATTCTATGAGTGGTCCAGACAATTATAAAATTGACATATTGCGAATGTTTGTCATACAGTGGGCGTTATTCATTAAGCAAAGCAAAAAAATTAGTACGTTTTCACCTGGACAGTACCATGTTACAATGCAAGGGGTGCAAATTAGTTTATTATTTTGCACATAAGTTAAATACTGGCTATTTTTTCATGTAGGACGCAAATACTTGATAGCCTTAATGTTACCTAACATTAAAAGTTGAAATAGGACATGGTCTACCCCAACTATAAATCTGTTCTCACATTTTAAATTTACCTCCCCCTCCAATACAACATGTTTTGCCTAGGTTCAAAGTTACTAATTTCTTTGCTTTACTTTCCTTAATGAATCAGGCCCAGTGTGTCTACACACATCTAGTCCCTTACATTATTTTATGGACTATCAGTGCATTTAATAGACTTTGAGAACACACAGTAAATGCTTTAAATTAATGCTTATGTTTAAAATGTCTAACAGTTGTATGGAATGCTGGATTAAGGGTCTCATGGGTCAATTCTAATCCAGTTACAACATTCATGATTCATTTTGTGTCCTATTTGTTGGATAAGAAAACATAGTGGCTACGATGTCACAGATTAGAAGTATGTTCTGCCATAATTTTCATTTATTTCACAGCAAAGAAGAATTTTAAGATAAATTAAGACACCAAATAATTAATTAATTAATTAATTCAATAATTGGTTGGTTAATGCTTTCAAATTTATAGTCACTATTGCAACAAACACCAATTATTTATGGCTATAAACTCCTTTTCTCCTTTTTAGGGTTATATTTTTATAACCACAATGTGCTGCATGTCAGTGCTTGTGGTAATATAAATAACACAGTTTCATATTACATAGTTAATAATGTATAAACTGTTTTTTTCCTCTTATAATTCATTTGACACATGTCTTACTGAACAATCCAGAAAGGAAACGTTCAGTTAGTTTTGTTAACTCTCTGTTAATTATCGTCATCTGGGAGTAAAGCCCAGCCACCATCAACGTTAATGTACAGAACACAGAACAGAATAATGGCAAAGATACAGTCAGGTATGTTGAGTAAAATGTTTTGTCTGTTTGAGGCATTAGAATTAATCAGTGCAAAATATGAAATAGTGGCTTCCAGCGTACAGAACATTCCACCTGCCAAATTGATTTAATGTGTAAATACACCCACTGCAGTTTTTGTGCATATATAGATATATGTGTGTGTGTGTGTGTGTATGTGTGTGTGTGTGTGTGTGTGTGTGTAAAATGTTGCATAGTCAATAATATATTATTTTCTGCTTCCTAGTTATTTGAAGATAAAAAACATGAACAACACTCAGGTCACAGTTTTCGTCCTCCTACAGCTCTGGGTTTCCCCTATTGGACATGTTGTTTTTGGAATGTTTTTCACTGTAATTTACATCCTAGCATTGGCTGGCAACCTCATCATTATCATCATCTGCAGGTTTGAAAGGACCCTCTACACGCCAATGTACTTCTTCCTGGGTCATCTTGCAGCTTTGGAAATGTGCTACATTTCCGTTACTGTACCCAAAATGCTTCACAGTTCCGTGACCGGCAACACTACTATTTCTTATGTTGCTTGCCTAACGCAGTTGTATTTTTTTGGCTCCCTGGGGTCAACAGAATGTTTTCTTCTTGCAGTAATGGCCTATGATAGGTTTTTAGCAATCTGTAAGCCATTATATTATCACAGTGTCATGAACGCAAGGGTTTGTAATGTTTTGGTTAGTTGCTGCTGGTCGTCTGGATTCATGTCCACCATGTCATCTGTTCTCTTCATCTCCACATTACAATTCTGCGGTCCTAATCATATCCAGCATTTCTTCTGTGACATCACTCCACTTCTGAAATTATCATGCACTAATGTCCACCAGACAGAGACACTAATCTTTCTTCTAGCCTCAGTGATATTGGTGGGCTCATGTGTGATTACCTTGTTATCTTACTTCAGAATCCTCACAACTGTACTTTCAATATCTGCAGTAAATGGCAGGAGAAAGGCCAGCTCAACATTTGCTTCTCATCTCACAGTGGTTTCACTGTATTATAGTACAATGATCTTTGTCTATGTTCGTCCCACTACTAGTGGGGCCTCTAGCTTTAATAAGATCTTATCTGTGCTGTATACAATCTTAACTCCATTGCTTAATCCTTTTATATATACTTTAAGGAACAACGAAGCTCAGTTAGCACTTAAGAAAACAAAGGAAATAACTATTTTACATATACAGAGATGTTTATCATTGTAGCCTAGAAATTGAAACAAATGATATTTTATCTAGTGTGAAAATACACATTTTTTAAACAAACTTTGGATTTTTTCTAACATCTTCCCCACCACCAATAGTAGCCTGATTTGGGACTTAGTGCAACAGAGAATACATTCATTGTGATCATTGTGTTGACACTTTTCAACTCCATGGCCAGACTGGAAATGACAGACTCCTCTTCAAGCAGTATATCAACATTTGTGTTGTATCTCAATGCCTAAATTAAACTGTTGAAATTGGTTTGCTATGGAATCCCAGTGATGTCATTGAGACATACATGCACCTTGGTAATAGGAGATCTTATTTAAAAGTCTTGGTACAATGCTTAGATGCAGGGGATGTCCCACTGAATCCCTGATTTAAACAATATATAAAAAATGGAAGCAGTAAATATAAATAAAGAAGAAAAACAATTCTAAGATGAAATGCTGTGTCTCCCTCCATCTCACTTCCCAGCACCATAAGTGTGTCATCTAATGCTATTGTGATTCTAAAATTACTTTAAAAAGGCAGCCTGTGACGAAACAAGTTTGATAACGCCCTAACCAGCTTGTCCCTCATTTCTCACAAAATGTGGATTATAACATGTTACTTTTTATAGCCCTTGCTTTTTTCCCCCAGCTCAACAGACTACAACTGCAGTGTCAACATGTGGATAAGGGGACATTGTAGCTCCTTGTAAATATGTATATTGTTTATTGTATATTGTTGATGTGGCAGTGAGGTTGTTATTCATTGTTCTTAAAGTGAAGCCAGGTGAGTTATGGGTAGGGATCAGGTTGCAAGATACTGGTGAGGTGAAGGTTTATTAGTATCCATTGTTCTCACAAGACTACTCCAGACGATTGATCTACAATCTGGCAGAGGAGTTTCTGTGGATGTACAGCTCATCTCCACCCTCTTCAACCGCCTAATCCAGGACTCATCAATGTTTGACACGGAGAGACCCGGAGGTTTGCCCAGGGAGCGGAAAGCACTGTGGAAATCTGACCCTAGATAAAAGGAGCCACTCCAGGGGGAAATGTGATGTTCATTCTGGGAATTGATGGCTGGAAGCTGCAGGGTGGCTGGTGGCTCTACCAGTGAAATACATCGGCAGATCCATGGGCTGTCAAGTCTGTACAGCCAGGTGACTGTAACTCCTTAAGCTAGTAGGGTAAGGAACAGATGATGTGGTAAACCTGCCTGACATTTATTTACTATGTGTACATAATATTCTAGTCATTTGTTTTTGTTACAATAAATGTACTATTGTACTTTTTTAACTGCATTTGTCTGAGTGACAATATGAATCTTAGAAGGTACTGGGTAGGCTTCCCTGGCATAGAAAGGCACCCCTGGGTGCCCAGCCAGTGTGAAGTGGGTAGAATTGGGCCAGAAAACTCGGCCACACAGCCAAACACTCAAGTATTGTTTGCCTTCAGTTCTGTCTTCCCTTACTCCTACCATGTACATTTTTTGCACATGGATACATTCCTTTTATGTGTAGTCATACTGCATAATTGTACCTTAACAGAGTTCCAAATAAAAGTATCTACTTTTGTTCCTGGCCCTATGCCTTCACCAGACCATGTACTAAATACACACATTTTGTATATCTGTACTCAGAAGAACAAAAAAAAAGCCATTTGCTTTAACTTGATGGGGTTACTTTAATTGAAAAAAAAGTAACTGTGGGAAGTATTATGAAATATTGTAGCTTTGTTCTCATTTTGTCTCAGTTTCCCTATAAAATATGATTAAAAAAGAAGAAACCAAACAAACAAACAACATTCAATGGGACACAGCAAATGGTATAATAACCTACACACATCTACTAGAAACTTCTTTAGTGCAACCACTTTACCTGTATAAAAATGCCAAGAAAGAGAGGTCACAAGGCCCTCTATGTGAAATAAAATACTAAAATTTACTTAAATGTATTTTCCAACTACAAGAAAATCACGCACAAGAAAATAAAGTGAAGGTGAGCTTATCTGACTGTCTTTACTTAATGGTGCTTACCACAGATGATGCTTCATACTTCTGATACTAGATATTGTGCTGTAGCTAGACTTCATCAGGGGTATATACATAAAAACTTCTTTGAGATATGATGACACCTGGTGCACCTGGAACCACTATTCTGAGCTAATGAAAGCAGTTTGAACATACCGGGAAACAAAAGACAGGCACAGATTGTTAAGATTGTGGTACACACAGAGAGTATACCTATAGAGACACTATCATTTTGTTATTTGTTTTAAGAAAGTAATTGCATTTATAGTGCAAAATAGTCTAAAACTTCTAATTTACTTTTGTTTTAGTTTCCATCATTTGTTTTTTACTATTTTACTTTTTAGGGACAGTTCTGTACAATCCTCTGCCTGTTTCTCAGAAGCCAGACGCATCCATGTAGTGAGTGGCCGCACAATTACTGGGTATGACATGCTTCTGTCATACCCAGTATATGGCTGCTAGCACATTAATTGGTCAAAGTTTTTAGCGAGAAGCTGAAGGAGGCTATTCAGAACTATGTAGGTCAATATAAATGCTCTGTAGAATGTTTTAAGTATTGTGTAGAGGTCAATCTTTTGGTCTCTGTGCTGTACATAAATCACTAGTATAGCTTCTTCTTTGTCATATAGGGCTATTAGGTGTTTTTCATATTTTTCATTTGCTATATAAACCACACTCACATTAGATAAGCCACGCCTGAATGATTTTTTTGATGCTACTTTTTTCTGCTGTTGCACACTGATAGAAAATCCTGGGCCATCTGGTAGTGTTAGCCCACCTCCCCCAAACTAAAAGTTGTCAACCCTTCCCTGTTTGTCAGGTATTTTTTGCTTATTGCCCCTCCTCTATACAGCTGCATCTTAGCATCATAAACTACCTCTTCCCTGCTGCTGAAAAGTATGGAGGATCCTTACTCTCTATTGAAACCCCTACCATTAACAAACCAAGATGTTTTAAAGTTCTTGGTACACACTGGCCCATGTAGGATCACAAAAAATGGGGGGGAGGGGGAGAGGTGTGGGACAAGAAAGGGGGAGGTGGAATTGGCTCCTAAACTATGTGACAGCCTCAGTACATATAAGGCCGTCTGTGTTTCCTCAGGTACTATATATATATGTATATATATATAAATGACCGTTACACCAACATTTTTCCAAAGAAGAAGCTAAATGAATATTTAATTTGGATACTTTGACCCCAAAGCGCCTTAACATCGATTTTGATTTAGGTACCTTTTTAGAAGAATAGGGCCTATATCCAATAGCTTGCTCTTTTTGTAATCTAATTAGAATCATTCTTTCTTTTTTTCTGTGCATCCAGGACTAGGTTAGGCTAATAGCTGGATAGATTGTGACAGGGTGGACCATCTATATCCACCCTGTCTGTTGTTGCTGGGAGCCGGCTAGGCTTACTTTTCCACCGTTCCCTTTTGTTATTCCAAATGCGCCCTCTTGCCGCAGTAGGAGGGGCTTACAATGCTGCCACCACTGAGCTTCTTTAAGTCTTTCAGAACCACGTTCCTTCTGGATAACTGTCACTGCTAGTGTACTCCTGTGCTGGTACACTTGGGCAGGTAACTCCGGACCGCTTACTATGGGTCAGGGTTGATGTGGATGGATCTTCCCTGGCCTATCACACTGACCAGAGCTGCAGGGTAGCGGCAGAGCGGTGGTACTGGAGAGCTCGGCCCAACCTCAGAATCAGCCGGACAACAGATTCGATTTTAGAGTCTAATCGGCAGGTCACAGGATTGCAGCAATAATGAAGAAGTTGCCAAGCAGGGTCTTGAAACAGAGTGATGTTTATTGCTCGAGTGTCCTGACAAGGACAGTTCCACTGATTAAAGGTATCAGTGGTCAGGTCAGATGGAACATTAGAATGATACATTACATGCTCACACAGCTCAACTTTTATACAGTTCTGACAGGCTATTTTTAGCATCAGGATTTACTCTTTTTACACAAACATGGATTTACATGCATTGGAAACCTAGCCATATTTACACTTATATGTGAAATTCTAGAAACGCTGTGACGCTGTGTCCTGCGTATGGTTTTCAGATGCAGAGAATCCAGGAGCCAGTCTTAATCAAAAGTTTCTGCCTTCATTGTTGGACCTTCACACATCAAAAGATCTAATTAACATGGGGCCTTTCTTCAGACCGTTCAGAATACATATTCACACAGAACAACAAAACCCAAAAACAAGCCAGTTTCACACATCACAATACACAACAGGCTTTATAAACAAAGACTCATTGTATCAGATATATACAGCATAAATAAGGTATTTCCTTTAGCCGGGGTAAACAGAAAAAACTAATTTTCTACCCTGGTCTCAGAGTTAACGATTTCCTATCTCACAAAATATACAATATAAAAAAATAAGTGCATTGGCAATTTATATAAATCTGCGGCCTAAGCTATTTCCTTTAAATAAATTCATATCAAAAGTTATTTATCAGTGATCCAGTCACAGATGAACATCTGAAATTAGTGAGGGAATATTGTTGATGCTCTACATCTTTGTTACCCCCCCTCTTTCACTGGATCTATGCATTATGTGGGTTTTATTATAACATCAACTAGAACTTCTAACCTCATTTGGTTTACATTTATTCACTTACCAGTGGAATGACACTATACATCAGTTCAGATTTACGAGTTTTTTTCATATATAAATGTATATATCAATCTCATTTTTTTTGAAGTTCAGGTCTGTTAAGAACTAGAGTGCTAGGGTATACTACAAATAGAGCAGTATGCATTATTATGTGTGACTGGATTATTAGTTACTTTGATGTGTGATTGTTATGATTCCTAGCAAGCTCAAGAAGCAGCAACAGAAATATAATAAAGCAAATGTCTTTATTCAGGCAATATACATAAACAAGGATTCAGTACGTGAGATATACGGTACATATTTCCAGGTTGCAATATAAACAGCTATAATTCAAATCCACAGATAAGAACAGGTGAGATCAATGGCAGAAAAATTCCACAGAGCAACAGGTTCCAAGTAATGACTGATACAGATAAATAGCAGGGACAAGTAATATGAGTTACCCCAGTCCAGGAGGCACGAGGCTGTCCAGGGAAGCAGACAAACTGAGTCCAGTTATCAAGCAGAGATCAGGTTAAGCAGAATCCAATAGCCGGGCAGAGGTTGGGGTCACAAGCGAAATAGCATAGTCCAGTAATCAAGCTGTGGTCGGGGCAAATAGGCAAATAAACAGGGTCCAGGAATCAGGCAGAGGGTCACAACGGGAGATCAACAACAAAAGCACAAGCACTGGAACAGGGAGGAACCAGCAGCAGCCAGGGATTAAAGATGAACTGCGCAGAGCTGTGGGACAGGTGCAGTTCTAATCAGGCATCAGGCAAGGGGATTAACTCCTACAGACATGGTGAAAAGTTCAGGTACAGAACAGCAGCACCTCTGGTGGATTTGAGGTACTGCTGCTACATACAAGGAATAGGCAGAGTCGTAACAGCGATACGAATGCAGTTACACTATTATTTACAAAAAACCAATGAGAACATTAGTGAGCTGGACTATGGTGTTTAAATGGACCCTGCTGTATGTGTCTGCCCATTGCACATTTATTACTCCCTGAGCAAGCCCCATTGAGATGGGTGAAACACGTTGGAGGATCTAATTTTATTTGATAAAGTACTGCACATCATCAGAAGAGGAAAGACCAGACAACTTCTTCGCATTATCCTATTTATCGGCGCGTTCCGCTTGCTTGTTAAGAAATCGAGCCGAATAGCTGAAAACCAGTCAGGACTCCCATTCCATTCTGCGTAGGCGTCTACTATAGATGAGACTCGTAAACACCTTTTCACTACAGCCCCCCGTTCCAGGGGTGGTAAAATATGAATGATTCCTGGAACCTAGCTTGTAAGTGCTCAGACTTGTCCTGGAATATCCGGATGTATATTTTACAACAATGTAAGTCCACTTTATCTATACTATAGGAAATCGTATTGCGGATAGTTTCTGTGGATGTTTTTTTGAATTATTGTTACTGACACCACTGTCTGGGAGTTTGTTCAATACTGCACACATTAACCTCAATAACATTAATTTTCAGTCATATCAAGTCAATTTTGACCACCTCACAGGTTACAATAATATTTTCATACACTTTCGGCCAAAGACTGCAGCGAACTGGCTGGATGCTAAGTGACAGAGCAATGACACACTGCAGTTCATAGCACGTTTAGGAAACATCAAAACACGGCAGTGGCAGAAAAGAAAAGTGGTGCAAGATGGAACTGTACTTGAGACCTCCCACCCACCCATATGTTAAAAAGGTTTAACAAACTTACACAGAAACAGGAGGAGTAGGAGGTACAATATAAAAACCAAGCACTTCAAAGACAAGGAGTGCCACTTCACCTCATCCATGTTACGCCATTTGAAGCAAGTTCAAAGCAAGCTGTTGGGAAAATCTGAAACTTATGCTGAAAAAATAACAATAAGCAGTCCATCATCAGCTAGCTCCCTTCTCTCAGTTAGATCCCAGCACCTGTAATCTACACCGACAACACTTTCCTCATCAATATCCTCACTAGTGATCGGAGTTAGTACTGCATCCAAGTTGCTAAGGCTAGATGACTCCTCCCCTTTCCAGAATACCGCTGAAGAATTCTTGACTGTTTGGACCGCTGCTACTGTTGCTGGGGGTAAATCTTCATCCTAGAAGCAGACCAAGAAGAAGACTACTAGTAGTTTGCAACAATTGACTGTTAAACAATCCTTTGCAAGAGGAAGCAGGTATGAAAACTGTCACCCAGTTACAAAGCGGATCACAGACATCATGCCAACTATGCTAGTATTATATCTATGTCCAATATCCACAATTAATGCAACTGGTTTTAGACAGTTAATAGAGGTCCTGTGTCCCCGTTACCAAATTCCATCACAACCCCATTTTACTAGAAAAGCAATTCCTCACATATACCAGAAGGTTCGAAAAAGTGTAATTATTGGGCTACAAAATGCCATTCTACCCACTGTACACTTAGCCACAGATATGTGACAAGTGGAACTGGGCAAACTAAAGATTATATTACTGTGATAGCCCACTGGGTTGGTGAATCACCTTCAGTAGCAGGAACAGTAGCAGCATGTACTCAACAATGCCAGATTTTTCAGATGCAGCCTACTGTGTATCACCGGCTTCACTATGAGGCATACCGCTGACAAAACTAAGGGATGTCATTGCAACATGGCTTAACCTGTTTTGACTCTCCTCAGGATATGTCATTTGTGATAATGTCACCAATATTGTCAGAGTATTACAGCTGGGTGAATTCCATCACATTCCCTATTTTGCTCACACAATCAACTTGGTGGTGCAGAGCTTTTTGAAAAAGGACAGTGACGTGCAGGAGATGCTGTCTGTGGCCCCTATAATTTGGGCCTTTTCCGACATTCTGCAACAGCATATAGGAGATTGCAGCAGCTACAAGAACAGTTTAATTTGCCCTTCCACCAACTGAAGCAAGAGATGACAACAAGGTGGAATTATACCCTTTATATGCTTGTGAGGATGGAGGAACAGCAAAAAGCCATCCACGCTTACTCCACAAGCCATGACATTTGGAAAGGAGGAATAATGTAAGGAGAATACTTTCTGTGTTGTGCAAGGTGCTGACACCAATCGAAGTAGTCACCTGTAAAGTGAGTTCAGACACTGCTAGCTTGAGCCAAAGTCTAATTAAGTTCCCTTAATTAGACTTTTAGAAAATCAGCTTGAGAAATTGAAGGAGGAGATGAATCAAAGCAATTACGCTAAGTATGTCGGACTTGTAGATCAAGTAATTTATTCGTTTTGCCATGAGTTATCAACATCTTAAAATCGGATCACTACATTTAGGCAACTGTGCTTGATCCTAGGTTTAAGAGCTATGTCTTCTCATTCTTTCCAACTGAGCCAGATCTCAAGTGGTTAATGACACAACAACATATTCTCCTTCAGTTTCTCAGGTAACTGCTGCTAGGAAAAAGCTTTCCCAAGAGACCCAGTGGTGATGCAGATGAGTCACCACAACATTTTGACCTCTGGTCTGGTCTAAAAGAATTGCCCAAATATCGTGCTCTGCCGTTAAATGAACTTCAAATTCTATGACGAAGGCCTTTACTGGCAAATACATCAAAGTACAGAGACTTCCATAATGATGGATTCCAGCGGGGATTCATTAATATTGTGTAAGGATGATGTTGGCTGTTTTTTCATTTAGTACACAAATACTTGATAGCTTATTTGTACACTGAAATTTAAAGTTGATCTAGGACATGCCCTACCCCAACTATAAATCTGCCATCAAGTTTGAAATTTACCTCCCCCTTCAATGCAACATGGTTTTACCTTACTTATTTCAGGAGCCGCAGCGGCCTCGGGCACCGCCGCGACTCACTTCCTGCCTTAGTGAACGTCCCGGCCGGTTCCATGACGACCGGGGCATCACTTCCGGTTTCTCGGGCCCGACCGTTGCCTAGGCAACGGCCATACGCCGAGTGCAGCAAGCGATGCGCCCCGGCAAGTGAGGCAGCCGGGCGCATGTGCTAAGATAGGATTCTTGCACAGATAGCCTGCAGGCTAATTAACCGAGAAACCGGAAGTGACGCCCCGGTCGTCATGGAGACGGCCGGGACGTTCACTAAGGCAGGAAGTGAGTCGCGGCGGTGCCCGAGGCCGCCGCGGCTCCTGACAGTAAGCCAATACAACACAACCCGGAGTCTGCTCTGCCAGTCAGGTGTTCAAGGATCACCAATGGAGACATCAGAAGAGAAAGATTTTGGGTGGAAGATTCTGGAAGACTTGTTCCTGGCACATTATGGGCAGGCGCGGACATAATTTCCCGCTGGCTTTGGTGGCCCACCTTGTCTTCGGATGCGGAAAACTATGTTCGCGCCTGCCCAGAATGTGCCAGGAACAAGTCTTCCAGAATCCGTCCTCCGGGTCAACTTCTACCCTTGCCAACTCCAAACAGGCCATGGACCCATATTTCCATGGACTTTATTGTCGACCTCCCTTTGTCCTCGGGTCATAACACCATCTGGGTAGTTGTTGATCGATTCAGCAAGATGGCACACTTTATACCCTTACTCAAATTGCCGGATGCCAGAAGTTTGGCCACCTTATTTCTTTCTCATATTTTCCGTCTCCATGGCCTTCCAGAAGACATAGTCTCGGACCGAGGGTCCCAATTCATTGCACAATTTTAGAGGTCTTTCTGCAATTCCCTCGGAATCAAAGTTAGTTTGTCCTCAGCTTACCACCCTCAGTCAAATGGTCAGACGGAAAGAACCAATCAATCCCTGGAACAATTTCTGCGCATATATGTTTCCAAGTTCCATGATAATTGGTCCTCTCTCTTGCCCTGGGCAGAATTTTCTTATAACAATTCCTGCCATTCTGCAACACACACACCCCCATTCTTCTGTAATCTCGGGTTCCACCCAAAATCTAACTCTTTCTCTTCTGCTGTCTCCGTTGGTGATCCTTGAACACCTGACTGGCAGAGCAGACTCCGGGTTGTGTTGTATCGGCTTATTTGCATTAATTAGCCTGCAGGCTATCTGTGCAAGTATCCTATCTTAGCGCATGCGCCCGGCTGCCTCACTTGCCGGGGCGCATCGCTTGCTGCGCTAGGTGTCCAACCGTTGCCTGGCAACGGTCGGGCCCGAGAAACCGGAAGTGACGCCCCGGTCGTCATGGAGATGGCCGGGATGTTCACTAAGGCAGGAAGTGAGTCGCGGCGGTGCCCGAGGCCGCCGCGGCTCCTGACAACTTACTTACTTTTGCTTAACTTTCCATAATTATTCAGGCCAACTTTTAGCTTACTTGGAGGGTTAGAACTCTCCTGACCAATTATATGTCATTCCCGGCAGTAGATTTGTGATTTCATATACACTCAAAGGGAGCGCAGATTCCATACTTTGTATTAGTATTGTTTTTCCAAGAGCTGTGGAAGTTTGTGGAGGCAGAGAAAAACTCCCCCAACAAGTAAGAGAAAGATAACAGATAATTTGCATTTAATTTTATTTATTTGAAAAATAAAAACGCCACACAAGGATGAGATTCAACTCTGTAATCAAGCAATATTCTATATCATGGATTGAGCCGCAATGTCATTCCAAGTATAAATACTGTATATATGAGCATCTGTATGTCATTTGTTTTATATATTAAATGTAACTATTTATATCTAGTACCTTTTATCTTGTTCTCAATGCAATTGTACTTACTACTTCTTTTCACTGCCAACCCCTCTAGATTAAAAACCAAAGATAAAGCAATTATTTAAACAGTGCATTATTATGAGATATGTGAAAAGGCTATAATTATTTTTAGTTTACTGGCCATTTAAATATGCCATATTAGAAGGTATTCAAAAATTGCATTGTTACATGTGAGATAAGTGAGAGATAGATATGAGAGAATAAATATGAACTAGAAAAAAATAAATGCTAGTACAATTTGCAGCATCCATTAATTTCAATAGTTAACAAATACACCTCTGCTCTAATATGTTGTTATGATATCACTAATTGGCAATGACTGAGTTGAGCTGTTCAACTCTGTTAATGTTCCCAAGACCTTTATTACAACTAAGGAGCTCAAAAGCAAACTGATAATGAGAATGGAAGCAATTAGATTAGTTCAGTTTGAATTATAGATATCCACTGGGAGTCACGTTCTAAATAACAGATTCATCAGAATTAAAATTAATGAAAAATAGAAACAAGGGTTGAGTCGCATATACTTTACATTGAAGAAAAACACAGTATCTTTGACTTAAGCATTAATTAACTATTTACCAATAAATTAAACTGCATATAATAGTTTCTGTCTTTATGTGACATGGTTGGCTGCAGTTGTTCTTTGTCAAATATATGGGAACCCTCCATTTATTAAGTAGAAAAGTGATATTACCTAAGGATGGGGGGAATCTCTTTAATCAAAGCTCTCTAACGACATCATCAGTCTTCTGACCCTTTCTTAAATATAAATTCATATGAGTGATCTTTTGGTGGTGTTTGGAGACCTGGCATGATATAGGTCACCTGATCAATGTGCACACATGTTAGTAGATCACAACATTGATTAAAAAAAAAAATCTGTGTTTTTCTGATATTCTGATTGACCTCAAATCTCATTATAATTTACTGTGAATTGACTGTCAAGCCACATCTCTATGCTACATTTGAATGATTGACGTATGTTTGGTGGAAATACTTCTGTTTTAGATCTGGACGTATTGTGACTCAACATATACACATAAGTACGCTTATTTGTGTTCCTGCGTACATTCAGTGCAAAAAATGCATCCAAATCTAGATGAGGCCCCAGGTAGTGTAGAATTTAACTTGCACATTACTTTTTTCAATGGACAACATCATGGGAGATCAGTTTAGGAAATTACAAAGAAAACACTAGCCCTTATCTATAAAGCACAATAGATGTTCACAGTAAAACTTTGGTTTTGCAGTGGTCCGCCTATAGTGTCTGCAAAAAATAAATGTATCCTCTAGACCAGTGATGGGCAAACTACGGCCCGCGGGCCAGATCCGGCCCACTTAGAGGTTCCAACCGGCCCGCCAATATTTTAAAAAATTTCATTAAAGTATGCATAAAATTATTAGGGCTGACCCTGTGTGTCAGAACCTTCATTTTTATGCCTTCCCAGCTATTTCCTCCATTACACTTCATCCTCCTTCCTAAAAGGACACCTTGTATGTCAATCACTCAAACACCTGCCCGCCCCCTAATGGCTGAAAGTCATGTGAGAACAAATGGGCTGGGCCATATACTAAGGCGGATTTTGATTGGCTGCTGTGTTGTCAGTTAGTGGCTCACCAGAAAGACGGATCTGCAACAACCTGCTGAAATAAGTGCTGTGTCTGTGCGATCGCTGCACTTATAGAGGTAACACTGCTATATAACACCCCCCTGTCCCATTCAAAAAATGTGTATTATATATTTCGATATTTGAGTATTTTAATAAATTATATTGGCCCGCCTAAAGTTTTTCTTTTTTATTTGGCCCGCTCCTGAAAAAGTTTGCCCATTACTGCTCTAGACATTGATGATAATATTTTAGCAACTTAAAGTTGCACTCTGTATAAAAACAGGGAATGTTAGTTCCACATATTGCAACATAGGTTAAGCTGACCAATCAAATCCCTTCTGACCAGTCCATACAATTAATTTATACATGAATTCAAACACAATTTCAACATAATTATTGCTAAGCTTTTTAAATGTCTTGAGATTTGCCTGCACACATGTTTTCAAGGCTAGTGCTGGCCATGCCACAGCTTTATAGAGAAGGTGTCAATATAAAGAGGAGGTCATACAATGTAATTAATATATTTTAATTCACTTTGTGTAGAAAATATATCTGGTGTTAACTGAGGGTCAAGCTGTTGAGAGATCTGGTACTTGGCAACACTATGTTTTACTAAGCTACAAAGTTTTGTGTAAAATAATAATAAAGTTTGTGTTTTCCTAGCTATAACACCACTGAGAATGAATATTAGCATATTTGAACAGGTGTAGAAGTATTCTATAGGGGAGGGCAATAACTTAAATAATCACAGAGTATTTCTGTAATAAATTCTAAATAAATACAACTTTCACTTAAAACAAAAGGCATGTTGGGCTGTATACTGCAGATACAATTATTTATGGGTATGGGATAATAGAGCCTATTCTGATGTTTTGTCTTTCTATAAATAAGTGACACAGAGCACCCTAAGGGGTATATTTACTAAACTGCGGGTTTGAAAAAGTGGAGATGTTGCCTATAGCAACCAATCGGATTCTAGCTTTAATTTATTTAATACATTCTACAAAATGACAGCTAGAATCTGATTGGTTGCAATAGGCAACATCTCCACTTTTTCAAACCCGCAGTTTAGTAAATCTAGCCCTTAGTCTCAAAAGGACATTACATCAATATAATGGGAAGAATTAAATGACGTATATTAAAGATTCAGTTGAAATTAAATTTATTTTCTTAAGGTTGATTCAAATTAATACATGGCTTTAGAGGTATATAAGGATTTAATATCATAAAATGCTAACATCTCAGATTTTATGCAATGAAGACCTAAATTTGTCTAAAGACATAATTTTTTTGTTCATTTCTAATTATAGCTTGTTTATTTACCGTGATAAATATAACGTCTTGAGAAATACATTGGCAATGTGTAATTAAATGGTAATAATGAAACATTACTGTTTACTGGGTAATGGGTTATTTGGGAGCACAAAAGGTAAATGTTTACCTGCAAATCTCCCAGTGGTACAGTAATAATATCTTACATCTTGTAATTCCCTATAGATATAAATTCAAACCCACCTGTATCCTTAATTGCAACTAAATATAAATGCACTCTGTATGTACCTGCAATAATAAGCTATGTAACAATATAACGTGTGCAGTATTTCATTTAAAATATCTGCATAGTAAAAGCATAGCAATATTTGTGTAATAATATACAGTAGTAAACGTTAGTTACAGCTTTTTTTCCTTCCCATAAAGGTTTTTTAATTTTTGTTAAACCAAATGAAAAAAAAAAAGTTAAGTAATTAATTTTTGAGTGTTCACACAAAATGAAAACACAGTAATATAATATATAATATAAATCTGAAAATGTTGTTTATTCCTTTTAAGATACAAAACACTACAATGGTCATTTTTACACTGTGGAGCGTTGTACTACCTATGCAAAAACCAAAATTGTTTCTGCTAACATTGGTTAAACATAAAAAAAATAAAAAAAAATAAAAACAAGTTAAGGCCCATATAGAGTGCCACTTATATGTGCACAGTACTTAGACTTGAGCGGAAACCATATTTCTTACTAAGGGCTGCTCACTGTAATTACCAAAAAACAAAGAAAAACAGCTCTAAAGTACAAACAGGAGTCAGTAAAATGGTTATATATCAAAAACCAGGGCAGAAATAAAAATCAAGGACATTTATTACACATACATGCAACTGTAATCAATGTATAAAAGATTAAATAAAATCCTCCTAAATACGATGGTACTTATTAATTATGAAAGTCTCTTGATTAGAATAGGACCTATGTGTGCCCACATATGTATTGAAACAAAATAGCTGTTCTTTGTATCGGGAATCTGGTGTCACACAGAATATAGTCAAATGAGTGTCTGTAGACACAATATCTTACACAGATAGAAGTATTATATATGCACTGAAGTGTATCCGGATTAGCAAACCCAATGATAGTCTAAAAGAAAATGTAATATATGTAAAAATGTATTAAAATAGAAAAATAAACTCAAAATGTGTCCTGTGCTGAAATGCAAATAAAAAACACTTTTGTTCCTTCATCAATCTGAATTTTTTTTTTTTCTTATAGTGTGTACTTTCAGTGTTGGTAATTAAATGCACCAATAGAACTTAAGTAATAAAATAGTCTTTAATGACAAGCATCTGAACAGCAATTGCCTTACAACATCTGAGTGCAATGGGAATCTCCTGTTTCTTTGGCACAATGCTTGTAAGACTTAAAAGTAAGAAATGCATACAGATACATATCATATACCTAAAACACAAATGAATTAAGCACAGTCAGCTGGAGAAGGTAATCCGCTATCAACCAATCTGAAGACAGCCAATGAGAAGCGCCTAGCTAATGCTAATAACCATCAGCATCATTATCAACTCGGAAGAGATATATGCTCCTGACAGGCATATGTGTTTGTGTCAAGGACTGACTCCGTAGCTGTCACCCGCCGGGGTATCGGGCAGCTCACCCGACCCCTGGCAAACTTACCTGCCTCCGGCGGTCCGCTCCGTCCCGGGCGCCGCCATCTTGGATTCGGGTCTGCGCAGACCCGCAACTTATAAATCTATGCCTGTCCTCCTATTGGCCAGGCAATCCTGGCGCCAAATACAAAAGGCACTTCCTCCAAACCCTCAGTGCCTGTTCCTCAGTTGTCTTTTGGGTACCTTAGACGTGGCTACTCTGTACTACTCGTCTGCAAATCTGACACTCTACTCACGTACCTGCTACTATACTCGTCTGCAAAGCTGACACTCTACTCACTTACCTGCTACTACTCGTCTGCAAGCCGACACTCCGTTCAGGTACCAACCATCTATTCTACTAGTCTGCTAAGCTGACACTCTACTTACGTACCTGCTACTATACTCGTCGGCAAGGCTGACATTCTATTCTAATACCTGTTATCCTACCTGCTGGGTTCCAAACTTCCCAAAAGGGCCTCGTGCAGTACTCTGGCAGGGGCCGCGACCTGCGAGCAAGACTGTCACAGGCACTAGGAGTCTTTGCCCAGGATATCACCAGATGATGATCTTACCAGAGTAGTGTGGGTTACACAGTGGTCCTCTGGTAGCAGGGTGACTAGCGGAACATATGACTCAGCAGATGGTGAGAGGATGCAAATAGAAAAGTCAATGACTAGCAGCAATTTGGTTAATGATTAGGTAGATATGAACACGAGGATCTTGATGGACGTGAAGAAGTGCAGGAAGGTAACACGGAAGTCAGTGGTCTGCGTACAGCAAGTTGTACCACTGCTTATGGTAAAGAGACTTGTCCAGGTGCAGGTAGGTAGCGGGGAAGTCAGTGGTCTGCGTATAGCAAGTTGTACCACTGCTTATGGTGAAGAGACTTGTTCAGGTGCAGGTAGGTAGCGTGGAAGTCAGTGGTCTGCCTATAGCAAGTTGTACCACTGCTTATGGTGAGAGGACTTGTCCAGGTGCAGGTAGGTAGCGGGGAAGTCAGTGGTCTGCGTATAGCAAGTTGTACCACTGCTTATGGTGAGAAGACTTGTCTAGGTGCAGGTAGGTAGCGGGGAAGTCAGTGGTCTGCGTATAGCAAGTTGTACCACTGCTTAATAGGTGAGGAGGTGTACAAGTGTTGATGAGTGGAAACATAGAATGTAGACACTGAGAGCACAAGGAACTTGATCCCAAACAATATGCACAAGTCTATGTTGGTGTAGCAGGCGCTGCTTGACAGAGACAAATTCACTACTGGAATCCAGGCTAATAGCAGAAGGTCAATTAGCATATGTATCTCACGACTGAACAAAGAGGTAAACTTCCCAGCAGATATGCGGAGTAATAACACAGTCTCAGGGAGATAGAGGATTCCGTGGGTAAGTGGAGAACAGTCCAAGCGGATATGCAGTAAACGAATACAGTCAATAGAAAGTAAGCATACCACGGTTCAGTTGAGCAGGCTGTCCACGAGAGGATACAGGAACAGCTGAGCGGCAGCACGAGTAAAGAAACCACAGGTGAGTGGTAGCGGTAATTAGGGTCCGGGTCAGCACACAGGCAGAGAACTTGACACGGGTAGAACAACGATGAGCAATGCAGGAATCACTGGAGATAGCGAACACGAGTAGAACACTGGAGGTAATAGCGGACTGGAAGCCGCAGATGATTAGAGCAGGAATCAGCAGGGAACTGAAGACATAGTAGAACACAGGAGACTTGAAGCGGTCTGGAAACCGGCAGGAATCAGCAGGGAACTGAAGACATAGTAGAACACAGGAGACTAGAAGCGGTCTGGAAACCGGCAATGAGTTGAGCAGGAATCAGCAGGAAGCTGAAGACACGGAGAAGTACACAGGAACACCTTCAGAGACTCACAGGGAATGAGACTCCAAGATCAGGCAACGAGGTAATTAACACAGGTGCTTTAAATAGGGAGCGTTGCCTGATCAACCAATTAACTAAAAGCAAAGGTCAGAAGAGTTCTTAGGAACTGCGCATGCGCAGACCATCAGGATGGCGGGCGGCCACAGTTCAGGATAGGTGCTGGCAGGAATACTGGAGAGCCACGCACCAGTGAAGAGGCACTCACGGTCCGGTGAGTGACAAAGACGCAGCTAAGACCATACTGCCTTGCGGCAGTTCCTGGTGAACACCGTCTGCTCGTTTGACTCCGCGCCCTGTTGGTGTAGCGCTAAACTGTGCGGACCCTAGGATTCGCATTGTAAAGACCTGCTATCGCTTGAGACCGTGACAGTAGGAACAGGCCAAACTTTTCTTTACCATGACGGATCCCAACGTAGAACCCTTGGCAAAAGATATGTTACAGCATTTACTTAACCGAGTTGAGCAACAGGATTCGATTCAGCGACACCTCCTACAAGGATTCCAAAGCCTTGCTGCTCGCCTCGATGCCGTCCAAGTACCTCCAGTTGTCCAAGCGGCAAATCCTTCAGAACCTGTGACCCCTCTTCCCTTCAATTCTACTTTGCGCCTCCCAACTCCTTCTAAGTTTGACGGGGACCCCAAATTATGTCGGGGTTTCCTGAACCAGTGTTCAATACAGTTTGAACTCCAGCCACAGAACTTTCCCACTCAGCGGTCCAAGGTGGCTTATCTCATATCACTCCTGTCAGGCCAGGCTTTAGCCTGGGCTTCACCCATTTGGGAACATGATGATCCTCTACTGGCGGATAGTGCTGCTTTCACAGCAGCGTTTCGTAGAATATTTGACGAACCCGGAAGAGTCACCTCAGCAGCATCTAGCATCCTCCGCCTTCGTCAAGGTTCCCGCTCAGTGGCTCAATATGTCATCCAATTTCAAACATTGTCATCTGAACTGCACTGGAACAATGATGCTTTAGTGGCCAACTTCTGGCAGGGCCTATCCGATAAAATCAAAGACGCCTTGGCTTCACAGGAATTACCCCCCACACTTGAAGCTATGATTTTGCTTTGCAACAGGGTGGACCTTCATTTTCGCGAGAGGTCTTCTGAGAAGGACGCTTCCCGGCGTATACTGACCAGACTTGCACCTCCCTTTTCCCGTCCGGTGCCGGAGGATGAGCCCATGCAAATTGGGCGCTCTCGTCTGACCCCAGAGGAGCGTGATAGGAGGCTCAAGAACAAGCTGTGCCTATACTGCGCTAATCCAGGACATCTCTTGAACTCCTGCTCCAAGAGGCCGGGAAATGCCAGACCCTAACCTGCTCCGGAGAGGTCAGATTAGGGCTTTCCAAAACCTCTCCTTCCAGTAAAACTCCCAATATCTGTTCTTTCCCTGTTATCCTCTACGGGCCCTCAGGTTCCATTCATACATCTGCCCTCTTGGACTCAGGAGCAGCTGGGAATTTTATTTATTTTTCTTTGGTTTCACAGGTTTCCATACCAACGGTGCCATTGGAGATTCCTGTTTCCATCACCGCCTTCGACGGCTCTCGAATTGCTAATGGTATTGTGGATCTTCGCACCAAACCTATCGTCTTGCAAGTTGGAGCACTTCATCGTGAAGAAATCACTTTCCATGTGCTTCCCTCTACCACGACTCCCATCATCCTGGGCCTACCCTGGCTCCAGCAACACTCCCCCCAGATAAATTGGTCCACCTCTCAACTTCTCTCTTAAGGTCCGGTGTGCTTCCAGAAGTGTCTCACTCGAGTGCGACCTCTCCGAGCCATTTCTACTTCACCTCAATCCACAACTTTACCCGAGCACTATCATTCCTTCCTGGATGTGTTTGATAAAGTTCGCTCCGAACATCTACCACCTCATCGCTCATGGGACTGACCCATTGAACTCCTGCCCGGGAAGATTCCTCCACGAGGGCGAGTATACCCATTATCTTTACCTAAGACCTCCTCTATGTCAGAGTATGTTAAGGAGAATCTTCTACGTGGGTTTATCAGACCTTCTTCATCCCCTGCAGGAGCAGGTTTTTTCTTCATGAAAAAAAAAGACGGGTCGTTGAGACCATGCATTGACTATCATGGATTGAATGCTATAACAATAAAGGACCGTTATCCCATCCCACTCATCACTGAGCTCTTCGATCGGATCAAGGGGGCTCATGTCTTCACCAAACTAGACCTAAGAGGCACTTATAATCTTATTCGGATCAGAGCCGGAGACAAATGGAAGACGGCATTTAATACACGTGATGGTCATTACGAATATCTAGTAATGCCATTTGGTCTTTGCAACACACCTGCTGTATTCCAAAGTTTCGTTAATGAAATATTCAGAGATCTGCTCTATGTTTGTGTCGTTGTATGCTTAGACGATATTCTAATATTTTCTTCTAACCTCACATCTCATCATCTCCACGTGGCAGAAGTCCTTTCCAGGCTATGTCAAAACCACTTGTTCTGTAAACTGGAGAAGTGCTCCTTCGAACTCGACCAAATACCATTCTTGGGTTACATCGTATCCGGTTCTAAACTACAAATGGACCCGGACAAGGTGAAGGCAATCTTGGAGTGGCCCCTTCCATTGGGCTTGAAACCTATCCAGCGATTCCTTGGCTTCGCCAATTATTACAGGCGTTTCATCCTGGGCTATTCCACCATTGTAGCACCCATTGTGGCTCTTACCCGGAAGGGTTCCAACCCTAAATCCTGGCCATCGACCACGGTAGAAGTTTTCGACTTCCTTAAAAAAGCCTTTGCTTCAGCACCTATTCTCAGGCAACCCAACTCCTTTTCTCCATTTTTTCTAGAGGTCGATGCATCTAACGTGAGCATTGGAGCAGTGCTCTCGCAAAAATCTCCCCAAGGTCAATTCCACTCTTGTGCCTTCTATTCAAGAAAATTCTTTCCAGCGGAGAAGAATTACGCCATAGGGGATAAGGAGTTGCTGGCAATCAAAGTGGCCCTGACGGAATGGCGGTATCTTCTTGAAGGGGCAAGACACCCGGTTACAATCTTCACCGACCATAAAAATCTTCTATACCTCCAAACTGCACAATGCTTAAACCCCAGACAGGCACGCTGGTCCTTGTTATTTTCCCGCTTTGAGCTCCGGATTACCTTCAAGCCTTGGAATAGGAATAAAAGGGCTGACGCTCTCTCCCATGCGTTTCCTGCGCATATACTTTCTGAGGATGAACCATCTTATCCTATCCTGGACCCTAAATGTCTGGTGTCTGCTATGCAGCTCAAATCCCCTGTTCCTCCTGCTGGGAAAACCTTTGTACCTCCTAGACTCCACCATAAGCTCTTGAAACACTTCCATTCTACCATTTTCTCTGGTCACTCAGGCATCCGCAAAACCACAGAATTAGTGTCCAGGAATTATTGGTGGCCCAGTCTACACTCTGATATCAAGGACTTCGTCTCTTCCTGTAGTACCTGTACACAAAGCAAATCTTCTCATCAACGTCCTGCCGGTCAACTTTTACCTCTGCCGCTTCCTCAGGTACCCTGGACCCATATCAGTATGGACTTCATAACCGATCTTCCATCTAGCAAGAATTGTACAGTCATTTGGGTCGTGGTCGATCGCTTCTCTAAAATGGCCCACTTCATCCCACTTCCTGGTCTGCCCTCTTCACCCATCCTAGCATCTCACTTTGTTAAGGAGATATTCCGTCTGCACGGCTGTCCTCTCGAAATAGTATCGGACCGAGGCGTTCAGTTTGTTTCCAGATTCTGGAGGTCCCTCTGCAAACTACTGGGAATCAAGTTGAATCTATCACAGCCTACCACCCACAATCTAATGGGCAGACTGAACGAGTGAACCAGGATTTAGAGACTTATCTCAGAATGTTCTCCTCTGCTAACCAGGACAATTGGGTAGATCTCTTACCATGGGCTGAATTTTCTCACAACAATGCCTTCCATGAGTCCACCTCCAAGTCTCCCTTTCTGGTGGTTTATGGGCATCACCCTTCTCTCCCTAAATTCACACCTCTCCCACCCACCCAGGTGCCTGCTGCAGACCTACTTTACCGCAACTTTCTCTCTATTTGGACTCAAGTAAGATCTTGTCTCAAAAAGTCCTCTACATGATACAAATTGGCTGCTGATAAGAGACGGCGGGTACTCCCTGTCTTCAAAGTTGGAGATCGGATGTGGCTCTCCACCAAAAATATACGCCTCAAAGTTCCTTGTATGAAGCTGGCTCCGCGGTTTATTGGTACCATTTCTCAAGTCATTAATCCAGTTTGCTTCAGATTACGCCTACCAACTTCTCTCCGTATTGTTAATTATTTTCATGTCTCTCTGTTGAAACCACAGAGGATCAATTGATTCTCTTCAACGTCCTCTTCAATCATCCCTACTGCACATCAGGAGGAGGAGTTCGAACTTAAACAAATTCTAGACTCCAAGTATTGTAAAGGCGGTCTAAAATATCTGGTGGACTGGAAGGGCTTTGGTCCTGAGGAACGCTCCTGGGTTCGTGCCTCCGATGTTCACGCTCCTCGCCTGGTGGACAAATTTCATAAAAAGTTTCCTACAAAACCCTGCAGTAGACGTGCGGTGCCCGTCTTTAAAGGGGGGGTACTGTCACCCGCCGGGGTATCGGGCAGCTCACCCGACCCCCGGCAAACTTACCTGCCTCCAGCGGTCCGCTCCGTCCCGGACGTCACCTTCTTGGATTCACAGACCCGCAACTTATAAATCTATGCCTGTCCTCCTATTGGCCAGGCAATCCTGGCACCAAATACAAAAGGCACTTCCTCCAAACCCTCAGTGCCTGTTCCTCAGTTGCCTTTTGGGTACCTTAGACGTGGCTACTCTGTACTACTCATCTGCAAAGCTGACACTCCATTCAGGTACCAACTATCTGTACTACTCGTCTGCAAAGCTGACACTCTACTCCCGTACCTGCTACTATCTCGTCTGCAAAGCTGACACGCTACTCACGTACCTGCTACTATACTCGTCTGCAAAGCTGACACTCTACTCACGTACCTGCTACTACTCGTCTGCAAGCCGACACTCCATTCAGGTACCAACCATATATTCTGCTAGTCTGCTAAGCTGACACTCTACTTACATACCTGCTACTATACTTGTCGGCAAGGCTGACATTGTATTCTAATACCTGTTATCCTACCTGCTGGGTTCCAAACTTCCCAAGAGGGCCTCGTGCAGTACTCTAGCAGGGGCCGCGACCTGCGAGCAAGACGCAGCTAAGACCATACTGCCTTGCGGAAGTTCCTGGTGAACACCGTCTGCTCGTTAGACTCCGCGCCCTGTTGGTGTAGCTCTAAACTGTGCAGACCCTAGGATTCGCATTGTAAAGACCTGCTATCGCTTGAGACCGTGACAGTAGCATTTACAAAAACACACCCTTACTGTCCTCGGCCTACACTTGCACATCTCTTCCCTCCCCTGGTCCACCTCTCTAAATGTAAGAAGTCATAAGCTTAAGAAGCGACCGAATCCGTATTGGGACAGAACCATATCTATTTCTTGTGTGCATGCAAAGGAAATGTTCATTTTGTGCAAGAAAAAGAGTCACCCAATGAACCCTACATGAGGGCCCTGGTCTGTTACCTGGAACATAGTGCACCAATCCCCCTTTTCACACTAATTTCCCAACTTAATTGTAAAAAATGAGAAAATATGATACCTCACAGTGCTAAGAAAAATCACAAGCAGCTATTAAAAGAGATGCTGCCCTCTCTATTACTTAAATAATTAAACAGATGAACAGAGCAAATACTATTAAAACTATAATATATTAATTCTTTGATTGTATGCTGATGTTAATAATGTGTTTAGAGAAACACTGATCTGTATGGGGCTTCAAAAATTCTTTCTTTGGTTCCTTAGAAAAATGCTAGTATAGAGAAACACATAATTTTGGAAGGTTGGATCATGTTTTAGTGGCGTAACTTTTATACTCCAACTTCTCCATATATTCTCCACATACTGGAATATTTTCCAGGGTCACTAATTCTTCTATAAGATGGTTGTGGAAATCTAGGCCCAGGATAAGGCTTTCATCTGTTTCAACAGTGAATGGTGAGTTCACGTCCAGCTCTTATGACATATTAGAGCTTGACAGGAATGATTGCCTGCTTTAGCTGACATTGATATACAGGTTGGACATGTTTTTTCCATGAGCAAACCTGGTTTTCAAAATTGTTATAGACAATTGCAGAAAAATCCTTTGTGCATGGGACTTGTAAAGGTGGAAGGGACTTTTGTTCGTAAAATCTGATGGTCATAGCATTTGTAGCTGAATTTATACGTGGATACTTTTTTATTGACGGAACAAAAGTTAAGGGGATTTGCTTGCACATGCTACAGTGTATATAAAAAGGTGTTTGTGATGTAAATCAGGTTAAACCATGACAGACCTTTTATCACAAGTGTGCACAACTTTTCTTTCTGGGCTATAGATGTGTTCAGCTTTAACCTTTCATATTCAAAGTCAAGTTCAAATGTAAGACACCTGCCAGCAATGTAAGGGATTGTGATTAACCCCAAATAAACATTAGCTGTCCCTACAGGATTCATTTGCAATTTTTTGGTTGCATTCTACTTGTATAGTCATGGCCTGTAAGGAGCTTTCAAAACATCTATAGCTTCTCACAGTTGAAAGGTACCAATTAGGACAGAGATATACAAGAATTTCAAAGTCATTACATGTACCATGGAGCAATATCATCAATAAGGAGAGAAAATGTGTCACTGCAGGGCCATTGCCAAGAACAGGGCATCTATCCAAAGTTGATGAAAGAACAGGGAGAAACTCCTCAAAGAGACTGTCAAGAGGTCAATATCAACATTAATGGAGTTGCAGCAATTTCTAAAAGGAACTGATCACTCCCTAATTGTGATAACAATCTCCCATATTGTGCACATGCCCAGGCTATGGGGTAGGATGGCAAGACAAGCCTGTCTACATTTTGCTAAATTATAGATGAACTCCAAACCATGTGGAAAAGTGTATGATGGTCTGATGAGACCAAAGTTCAAATAATTATTAAAGATATGTTTGGCACAAAGACAACACAACTCATCACCCAAGGAACGTCATAGCTACTGTGAAACATTGTTGGGGCAGCATTATGCTTTGTGGTTGCTTCTCTTCAGCTGGGACATGGGTTTTTTGCATATGAGAAGGCATAATAATGAATAGCTCCAAAAAGATATTTTGTTGTGGAACCTGCTGACTTCTGTCACAAAGCTGATAATTAAGAGGAATTTCATCTTCCAAAATGATAATGATCAAAAGCATTCACCCACATTAAGCAATGATTGGCTTCAGAAAAAGAAGACCAAAGTCTTGCAATGGCCCAGTCAGAACCTAAACCTCAATCCCATCAAAAATTGTGGAAAGACTCAAAGAGAGCCTTGCACAGGAAAAGCCCTCACAATTTTCTAGACCTTGTAAGTGGGATAGAATTACAAGGTCATAGAGGGAAACTTACTAATCTGTCATTTTTCTTTAGCAGTTTACTATCCAGCAGTTTGGAGGGTGAAAACTCAAACCATGAGCAATGTGCAGTGATTTTAAAACAGCCGACAGTTTTAGACAAATCCATTACAAAAAGTTCATGAAGAACTGCAAAATAGCTCAAATTGCATGTTGTTTATGCTATAAGTTCATTCAGGACATAAGAGGAGGCACAATAATTTATTAATTATGAGGACAATCTTTATTTATTGATTAAGGATTGAAATTAATTAGTAATTATCATATGGGCACAAAAAAGTTTTCTGAATATAATGTATGATTATATTAAGAGGGTAACTTTAACAATATGTTAAGGGGTAATATTATTATGTTACAATTATATTATCGGAGCAATACTATTTGATTGCTAACAGGGGCAACAATAATTTATCTACAACAGGGGCAGCACTCCAAGTGTCAACAGACGCAAGGACGCAAATGTAAGGAATTTAGTAAATAAAGGAAATCAAGTTATCAAAGTCTGAGCCTGAAAAATGGATAGCAAGTCTAATCTCAAAATATTTTTTAAATGCCTAAATAGTAAGAGATATAGTATTATTATTAAGTTATTTACATAGCACTTACATAAAATGAGCATACTAGGTCTAGGGAAAAAATATGAACATGGTTAGAGAACTGGTTGAAATATATAAGTCAATGTTTAGTCATAAATGGAATATATTGGGCCTGATTCATCTAGGAATGCAATTTAAATGTAATCTGCATATTTCTGAACACGCATTTAACCCGTACATACGCAGGTCCGTATTCACAGACATGTGCCCATGAAGAAGCCGTTCGGAGATGAATACGTTTGTAACTCACTTATGTGATGTAAAATGTAACACAAGTGTCATTGCGTTTTTATTTGCTTTTCCATGTGATTTTGTAGTAATTACACCTAATTTCATTACATTCTTCTTTACTCCTAATTCACATATAAAGGCATATGTGTGCAATTCCTTAATTACCCCAATTCACCTTTTTACTGCTAAACACTTATGTTTCATGACAATTACTGCATATTAATGTTTTCTATGCATTACCTCATTAACCTGCACTATTCCATGATAACAAAAAACACTTTATAACATACCTTATTTACAAATATGTCTCATTATTACACATTTGCTTTGAAAAAATAAAACACACACGTTTTTTTCAAAGAACAAACTTTTTTATATGAAAATAAACAAATGTAACAATGGAAAATTTTATAAATTAGAAATATTTTTTTTATCATCTCCAGGTAATAACTTATTGATTTCTACCCCCTTGTTTTAATAACAATGTGCAGGCAGAGTGATTCTTCTGCACCTCAAAAAAAATAATTAAAAGACTACATTTTAACATCATAACATTATTACATGTTAGAAACATATCTTTGCTTTATGGGTGTAGTTTGTTCCCGTATTTTTCCAGGCCCCCAGGACTTAGCTTTATAGTAGTAGAAGCTTATCAGCGCTCACTGTAGTGTCAGGTAAACAGTATCCAAAATACTGGAGGCAGATACCAGAGACAGTCCAAAGGTCATGGGTCAGATGCGAGCAGGACAGCCGAGGGACAGGCAAAAGGTCAGGGCAGGTTGCATACATGGGTAATCCAAAAACAGGCTGAGGTCAAAGGGCACAGGAGTACAATCAGAGTTTAAAGTCAAGTCAAAGAGTCCCAATAGGATATCAAGTTCAAGATAACAGGAAATATACAGAAACAGGGGAGCTGGTCAGCAATTTGTGCAGGCACAGAGAATGCTATAACCGGCAGGGAGGCTAAGCCCTCCCTGCCTTTTATACAAACATGCACCAATCAGAAAGGTGCAACACATGTAGGGATGTTTTTAAACAAATTATCTTACATGGACTTACAAGAGAATTATTTTCTCGTAAAAGCATATGTGACTGCACTATATACAATAATACAGCTTGAAAAAGGGTTAAAAGCTATAGAGTTGTTGGAAACAGACATATTTTTCCATTATATAAACAAAAACAGACATAGGCCCTCTGCACTCACCATGTACAGACTGGGGTGCAAGAGGGAGTTGCCCACATTGTATAGACAAGAAAACAGGGATACTCTGCACTCTCCAAACACATAATCAATGCTATATCAAATACTGTTCTATATTAAAAACAGGGAATGTTAGTTCCACATATTGCAATATATGTTTAAGCTGACCAACTCACGCCAAAGTCTTCCCATTCTGGTCAGTCATAACATGATCAAATGCTATGCTATTTTATCTGGGCTTAAGGCTTACCTGCACACAGCTTTTAAAGGCAAGTCTTTCCCTAGCACTAGCAGCCATGGGAGACCTGGGACTCACCTGACACAAGTTGTAATTAATTAATGTAAAGAATGGGGTGCAAGAGTCATGGGACTTACATTGTATAAACAAAAACAGACATAGGTCCTCTGCACTCACCATGTACAGACTGGGGTGCAAGAGGGGGTTGCCCACATTGTATAGACAAGAAAACAGGGATACTCTGCACTCTCCAAACACATTTTTCCATTATACTGATTGGGTTCCTAATAGATAGGATCCAATTAATTTTTGGAGAATGATTATTTTTATTACAATGGTAATTATTTTCTCCAGATTACTGGAACAGCACTAGGCCCTAGGTTTGCCCCAAGCTATGCCAATTTATTCATGGCTTAATGGGAACATCGATTATTTAGGTTCTGATAACCCCTTTATGGCAAACCTGGTGTCTTGGCATCATTATATTGACAATGTCTTCTTTGTTTGGAGTGGAAATAAGAATTCTTTAGATTCCTTCTGCACCTACTTAAATGGTAGCCTGAATTTTTTTTCCGTGTGAGCATTTTTCTTGTGGGGTTTTTTCATAGAACCAATTTTAATTTTTGTCACACGAAGGTCACAGTTTTAATTACATAAATTCTGTGTCAGCAAAAGGAAATGCAAGTCAGTTAATCAGCTAATACTATACAAACAAGCATAGGGATGGCCAAATGGCCCAGAATCCCAGGCACTACTATAACTGCATCAGAGAGACTACACCTCTTCTTTCCTCAAAGGGAGCGCTCACAGAAATGACACCCAGGGCATTCGCAGAAATAACCCTAAAAGAGATATAGATTGAAAAGGGAAGAATCCTATTACCCAACATAACTCTTGTACCATGTATTAGCAGCTGACTGCACTGCTTTCCCACTGACTGTGCCTCATCTGAAAAAGGAAAAAAAAGCTAGAAAAACAATACAAATCATACACAATATACAGGTTGTGACACGGTGGTATGGAGGGATTTCCTGCAGCCAAAGAGAGAGAATTTCCTGTTATTGGATAATATAAAGGCTTGTATGCCGCTCCCAATTGCAGGCTAATGGATCTAATTTCAAAACAAGCTAGGGAAACTTTAACCCCTTTAACTCTTATACCCATTTCTCACTAAAATCCCTTGTCAGACACAGGTTTCAATCCATGTTGAAACCCAAACACCGAACTTTGGACCCGAGTATATCCCGGGTAGCCAGTGGACCCGTGTCTGACCCTGCATTATCAAGTCATTTATAGGGGACAACAGAGGCTCTTCAGTGAAATGCAGTATGTGAGAGGTGTGGAACAAGTTGAACTCTTGTAAGCATACACCCTGCTGGGGTGAAGTGTAGAAAATCACTGGTGATGCTGTAACCTCATATCTCTCTCGGGAAACTAGATTTTATCTATGAAGATACTTAATATTGTATTCCGGATTTGAACTTATGTACTACACTATATGTGGTCTTTGTGTTGTGAGTCTGTCTTTTAGACAAAACTGAGTGGAGTTTTCCTCAGAACTGACAAATTTTTCCGCTATCTTGTCATAAAATAAGGATCACTATCTCTTTATGTTTACATAAGACCGCCTGATGTACGCACTTTTTTATATATAATTTTCAATATAGAATTCCTGTATTATTGTGTATTCCTTCTCTTTATGGATGCAAATGACAGTTTAATGCAGCTGGTTACAGTCTGTAATCTGGCTGAGTGTTATTTCTGCAGGAGAAGAGCAGAGTTTTTGGCTGAGAGGGCTAAAACTCATTGCCAATACTTACACAGGAGGAGAGAAAAACCATTGAACCAAGTAGGAGACTTGCCATTGTGTTGTGGTGGTATGCAGTCCTGGGAAAATACTGCACAATTTCTTATTTGTTCAGTTTAGGGCTATCTACTGTTTGTACCCTAATACACAAAGTGACTGCATCATTGTGAAAACAGACAGCGCCTAGATGACACCATAAAAAATTTCAAAACTGGTTTCAAACAACATGGATATCCACAGTGTGCTGGAGCCATAGATGGGATACACATCCCAATTGCCCCCAAAGACAACCCGGCAGAAAGCTACAACCAAAATGGCTGGCATTCAATTATTCTACAAGCTGTAGTTGACCACAATTTCTAGTAAGCATCATATATTATTGATGTTTTGGTTAAAAAATAGAGAATACGTAATGTATCTCCTCTACTGTTATATATGTATATATGTATACTAAAATGTATTGTTTTCAGTTTCACAGATGTCTATATTGGCTGGCCTGATCTGGCAGACGATGCCAGAGTGCTTTCCAATTCAGACCTCTACCAAATTGCAGAAGAGCAACACGACGCCTGGCTTTTCCCCAGAGAGGTAAAAATTTGTTGTTTGTTTAAATAATTCTGAAATGTATCCATAAGTATTGGATGTTTCATGTAATATGTAACAGTAATGGTCATGAAATTGTTAGCGATTCTATTTCATATATTATTTTTAGTCCTACCACCTTTAGAATTTAACAACATGGATTGCATATTTTTTGAACAGACACATCCCCATATGTAAACCTGCTCTACTGTTTAATTACAACTGCTTTGCTGTTTTTCAGAAATCCAAGATGGTCCAGGAGTGAAGATCCCAGTTCATATTATTGGCGATGCTGCGTAACCATAGAGGCGATGGTTAATGAAAGGATAAACCCAGCTTCAACAACTTTCTCCTGAACAGATGTGCTTCACACATACCCTTAGCACTGCCTGGTGTCACACTTCAATACTGGAAGCTGTAAATGACAGCTATGAAGTCCCAGATATGATGAAAATATATATTTATTTGAACAGGTATGAACCAGAGAATGCAGGAATTGATAAGATTTGCAGACAATAAACAAGGATTTCTGGGACATGCTGAGAACTGGAAAGAACGAATACAACTGGTGCAGGTGGGCTCACTGAATGGAGAGAAATCAGATACAGAGATGATGGCAGCAGCTTGTAGGAGTCCTAGAGAACAGGAGAAACAGGAGAGCACAACAATGAGGAACAGCAACATAAACAACAATGACCAGCACAGGTAACTGGGAGAAGGAGGGATAAATAGGAGACAATGAGGTGCGAATGATTAGCTTAGTGCAACTAGTTAACCACTGGTAGTGAGAAGACAAGGAAAGGCACAAAAGCAGCACCTCTGGTGGATTAGAGGTACTGCAGAATATATTCAATAATCTAAAGTCCCGGAGGCAGAAACAGCAAGCTAATGCAATGCTGCAGTGCAAGCAGAGACAGATCGTGTCACCTGGATGGTGGTTGAAAATGCATTTGGATGACTAAAAGGATGTTGACTATGTTTGATAAAGAGGATTGGCATTGATATCAACCTAATGCCAGATGTAGTTGCTGATTTTTGCTTTTTACATTATATATATGAATTGCAAAAAGAGCAGTTTCTTCCAGAGTGGAATAAAGTAGAGCCTGAACTGTCTGTCAGTCAGGTAGATGCAGTCACCTATGAAGGAGAGCGACCTAACAGTGCTGAACTCATCTGGAACATTATTACTGATAATATCACAGAAATGTTAGACACATAGACGGCATTAGAAGGATTGTTATGACACATTGTTTAGTATTTGCAAACCTTTTTTTTTATTGCTATTGAGTCAAACATCTGCAAAATAGCACTTCACATCGGTGTAGACAATTTATATTAACATATTTTACTTAGAAAACAGTAACAGTAATGTGTTTAATTATAAGTATGGTTGCATACACAATAACCTGTATATCTTGTGTTTTAAATAAAGAAACATTTTTAAACTACAAACATGTGTACTGATCTCCGTTATTAAAAATCACCAATATTTTTATAAAAACGATTATAACATAAAAAACAATAAAACTATTGCAACTACTGGTAAATCTTTACATCAGAATTGGGAGGCGTGTCCATTGTGCTGAGTTCAAAATAACTTGAACCTCCACCATAAATGGAATAATTTCACACAGAATAGTGTAGGGAAGGGTGCAGATGTGGTGTGCGGCCTTGTACTCTAATCATCATCATCATTTTTATATAGTGCCAGCAGATTCTGTAGCACTTTTCTATGGGACAATGATTTGATACACAAGGGTAAGTGCTACATCATATTAATATTTGTCCAGCTAGTATGCAAAGTTTACAAAGTATATAGTGGGTTGTATTCTCAGTCACACAACTATGTTGGTCAAAGGGTTGTTGCCTTGTGTTAGCTGTGCAGAGGGTGGTAATAGGGTAACCTAGGGAGATTAAGAGGGTGGTAGAGGAATATTATAAGCTCGTCTGAAGAGGTGGGTTTTCAGAGTACGCTTGAAAGTTTGAAGACTAGGAGAAAGTGTTGTGGTGCAAGGGAGTGAACTCCATAAAGTGGGTGCAGCCCGAAAAAAGTCCTGTAACCGAGGATGGGAGCATGTGATGAGATTGGAAGAGAGACGCAGATCTTGTGCAGAATGGATGTGCCGAGTTGGTAGATATTTTGAGACAAGTGAGGAAATAAATGTCAGTGCAATTTTGTTGGTGGCCTTGTATGTTAGTAGAAGAATTTTATATTGGATTCTTTGAAAAACAGGCAACCAATGTAGAGACTGACAGAGTGACTCTGCAGATGAAAAATGATTTGCAAGGAAAATCAATCTAGCCGCTGCATGCAAAATAGATTGTAGGGGCTCGAGTCTGATTTTGGGAAGACCAGTAAGGCGGGAATTACAATAGTTGATGCAGGAATTGATGAGTGCATGAATTAAAGTTTTTGCAGTGTCTTGTGTGAGATATGTATGCATTTTGGAAATGTTTTTAAGGTGTATGCAACATGATGTAAATAAAGAGTTGATGTGCGGAACAAAGGATAGTTGCAAGTCTAGGATTACAACTAGACAGAGAGCTTGTGGGGTGGGATTTATGGTCATGTTGTCAACAGAAACAGAAATGTCAGGCAGGAAGCTTCTATTGTTGGGTGAGAATGTTATTAATTCTGGTTTTGAAAGATTGAGTTTGAGTTGGCAAGAGGACATCTAAGATGAAATGGCAGACAGTCAGTAACGCGAGACAACACAGATGGGGAGAGATCAGGAGAGGATAGATACATTTGTGTATCATTCGCATAGAGATGATACTGAAATCCAAAGGAGCTTATTAGTTTTCCAAGAGAAGTGGTGTAGATAGAGAATAGCAGAGGACCTAGGACTGAGCCTTGTGGTACTCCAACTGATAAAGGAAGTGGAGTGGAGGTTGTTCCAGAGAAATAAACACTGAAAGATTGATTAGATAGGTAGGATGAGAACCAGGATAGGACAGTGTCTTGAAGATCTAGGGATTGTAGCATCTGTATGAGGAGGGAGTGGTCAACAGTGTTAAATTCAGTTTTAGCTGTGATCAGATCATTGACAACCATGGTCAGTGCAGACTCTGTGGAGTGTTGAGAGTAAAAGCCTTATTGAAGATGAGCCAATAGGTTGTTTGCAGAAAGGAAATGTGTGAGGCGAGTGTAGGCAATTCTCTCAAGTTTGGAGGCGAATGGGAGCTGAGAGATGGGGCTGCAATTTGAGAGAGAGTTTGGGTCAGAATTCAGAAGGTTGGGGTAGGAGGATTGAGAAGAGATTTAAATGCGCTAAAAAGGTGTTTGGGGTTAGAAGCCTGAGCATAAATGAGAGATTGAAAGTATGTTTGTTTAGCAGTGTCCACAGCATTTCAATAGGAGTGGTAGATAGCAGTATATTGGCTGAAATAATTAGAGGTACAAGATTTTCGCCAGTGACGTTGAGCTTTATGAGAAAGTTTTTGTAGATTTCGTGTTACTTTAGTGTGCCATGGTTGACAACGATATCTACGCGGAGTTTGAAGTGTCGCTGGAGCCACTTGATCAAGGGCAGTTGCTAGGGGATGATGAAAATGAGGAACTGCCATATCAGGGGAGGAAAATGTAGAAATTGGGGAGAGAAGGTGTTGGAGAGAAGGTGTTGGAGAGAGTTGGAAAACTGTTGAAAATCAATAGAGTTAATATTCCTGCAGGTATGAGGAGGCTTGGAAGAGTTTGACAGCAGGGAGGATAAACTGGGATTGAGAGAGTAACTAATAAGGTGATGATCTGAGAGGGGGAAAGGAGTGTTAAGGAAATTAGAAACTGAGCATAGTCTAGAGAAAATAAGATCAAGACAGTGGCCATCCTGATGAGTAGCGGATTTAATCCACTGAGAGAGCTCAAGTGAGGAGGTTAAAGAGAGCAGTTTTGAAGCAGCATTGGAACATGGTATGGCAATAGGAATATTGATATCTCCCATGATGATGGTGGGGATATCAGAAGATAAGAAGTGAGCGAGCCATGCAGAGAAATGTTCATGAAATTGTTGATGGGATCCAGGGGAGTGATTGATCACAGCGATACGCATAGAGAATGGGCTAAAAATCCTAACAGTGAGTACTTCAAAAGATGTGAACGTGAGTGATGGGACATTTAGTAGAACTGTGAATGTGCACTGTGGGGAGAGAATTAATCCAACGCCAGCTCCTTGTCTGTCTCCAGGTCTGGGGGTGTGGGTGAAATGGAGGCCACCATCTGAAAGGGCTGCAGGTGAGGCAGTGTCTGATTGCGTGAGCCATGTTTTTATTATTGCCATAAGTTTGAGGTTGTTTGAGAGGAAGAGGTCGTATATGGAAGTTAGTTTGTTACAAACAGAGCGTTCATTAAATAGAACGCATTTAAAGGACTTTCGGAGAGAGGGGAGGCAGGTGATTTGTTTGAGGTTTGCTGGATTCCGGTAGCGTTCAGATATACGTGTGTTGGAGAAGTGTGGGGGACCTGGATTAGGTGATATATTACCAGCCAATTGAAGCAGAAAGGAAGAAAGATAGGAAAGATGATTGTAATATGTGTGTTATTTTAGTTTCTGGCGACACGGTAAGGCTGTTGAAGTTATTGAATTTAAATAGGACAACAGTTCATGAGTGTTAAGTAGAGGTGAGTGAAGTAATGAAAGTAAAATGTGGACCGAGGTGTGTGTTGTAGGAAGGGTGAAGGTGGATATAGTTCTAAAGATAATGCCATGAAAGGAAAGCAAGAAAAATAATTTGGCAAAATAACAACAAATGTGGGAATGAAAGAATTGTAATATCCTGTGCAATCAGAAGTAGCAGAGTAAAGATGCAGCAGATGCAGTTTAGACTAGATGTCTTCAAATGTTATTCAATGTCTGTTCAACTGTCTTGTTTAACTGTATTTTCTAAACACTTTGTGATAAAAACACTTAGGGGTTTATTTGCTAAACTGTGGGTTTTAAAAAGTGGAGATGTTGCCTGTAGCAACCAATCAGATTCTAGATATCATTTATTTAGTACATTCTACAAAATAACAGCTAGAATCTGTTTGGTTGCAATAGGCAACATCTCCTTTTTCAAACCCGCAGTTTAGTAAATATACCCCTTAGTGTAGAAAACACACGTCTGCCCCCACATATGCCCAGACTAGATGGTAAGTTATAGTGAGACTGATTTCAAAATAAGTTACATCTGTGCTAATTGGACAGCTGATCAGAGAAGGGAGTCGGGGAACTATTGGGTTTACTCAGGCTTTATGAGAGCCAGGCCAGAGTCATTAAATTGGTTCAATGAGCAGCAACTAAACATAGGTTAAGCAAGTAACAAAGTCCTATTACATACTTTTTAAAGAAATACAGACACAGTAATCAAATGATCTAGGGAAGACATCTGGCTCTCTCTATTTTTTTCTGCTGGTATGTATGGTCATTAGTTGAGCCATATAATTGCTTTGTTGCTTCCATTCAAGAACTTCTGTAGACTTGCGCCTGCATAGCCGAATCCATCTCCCTCAGCTGCTTCACCAATAAGGTAGACACTGCTTTAGTGGCTTGTTCCATCTTTGTGTTCTTTTTTTTCCTTGGTGAAACAGTATACAATATAAAAAATTAAAACAAGAGTAATGTTTATAATAATAACACAGAAAATCCACAGTAAGGCTAGGGAGGCATGTGCGGACTCAGATTCCAGCACTGCACAATGCTGATAATTAACACTTACTATATGACGTGGATATTATCATTATGATTGAAAATAGCCATTGCAAAACGTATTGCAAAAAACGCAATTATTAATCATTAATACATAGGCCCCAAAAGAAGCTAACTTACTATTTGAATGCACAGGAGGTGTATCAATCCACTGCTTCTTCAAAACTACTCCCTAGGTCTTCATTAATAGAGGAATCAAGTTTTCTGCTATCTGCCGTTTCTTCAGCCATCATCTGTGATGAGGGCGAGCCAACACAGTTGCTTTCAGGGGTTGCATTACTGTTAGCACAGCTTGATGAAGAAAGGCAAATGGGGCTGGATAGGACTCAGTTGTCAAAAAAAGCGTTACACATATAATATGGTGCATCCAATGCAGCATTTGCTACTTTGCTTTTTGTTATATCTTGCACTTTGCTGTACTGCTTCCACTGTACTGCTTCCTGAGGACCTTGACCTTGTTTGCAACTTGCTGCTATGAGCGCTTGATGCCTGGTCGGTCAGTATCTTTGTAGCATCTTTCACTGTGCCAGTAATTTGCTTTTTTATCTCCACCTCCCCACTTACAGCAAGTAGCTCACTGACTTTTGCATCCTGCCACTTCTCCATCCCTTCCTTACTGACATTCTGCAGCTTATAGGCAGGGCCGCTGAGAAGGGGTGGGGGTGGGTACTAATTACATTTTTTTTTTTTGCGGCGGGGGAGGGGGAGGCTCGGTCGTTGGTGGGGGGAGCAGGGTAGTTAAAAAAAAAAACATACTCATGTGATCGCGACGCCGACATCTCTCCTCTCTGCTGCTCTGTGCTACATTCAGACTGTCTGAATGCCGGGTGTGACGTCATCATGTCATGCACAGCATTCAGTCAGTCTGGAGCAATGGAGCACAGAGCAGCAGAGAAGACCAAGAAAGAAGAGAGAAGAAAAGGTAAGTGAAGGGAGGAAAGCGGGAAGGGGGGGGGGGCAGAGGGGTTAAAAAATGAGGGGGGGCACAGAGGGGTTAAAAAATGAGGGGGGGCAGCATGACACAGAGGGTTTAAAAAAGGGGGCAGCATGGCACAGAGGGGTTAAAGAAAAGAGGGACAAAAGCAGCATGGCACAGGGGGTTAAAGAAAGGGAGGAGAAACACAGAGAGGCATAGGAGTTAAAAAAGGAGGGACAAAAGCAGCATGGCACAGGGGGTTAAAGAAAAGAGGGACAAAAGCAGCATGGCACAGGGGGTTAAAGAAAAGAGGGACAAAACCAGCATGGCACAGGGGGTTAAAGAAAAGAGGGACAAAAGCAGCATGGCACGGGGGTTAAAGAAAGGGGGACAAAGGCAGCATGGCACAGGGTGTTAAAGAAAAGAGGGACAAAAGCAGCATGGCACAGGGGAAAGAAAAGAGGGACAAAAGTAGCATGGCATGGGGGTTAAAGAAAAGGGGGGCAAAGGCAGCATGGCACAGGGGGTTAAAGAAAGGAAGGTGAAACACAGAGAGGCACAGGGGGTTGAAGAAAGGAGGGACAAAAGCAGCATGACATAGGGGGTTAAAGAAAAGAGGGACAAAAGCAGCATGGCACAGGGGGTTAAAGAAAGGAGGGACAAAAGCAGCATGGCACAGGGGGTTAAAGAAAAGAGGGACAAAAGCAGCATGACACAGGGGGTTAAAAAAAGAGGGACAAAAGCAGCATGGCACAGGGAGTTAAAGAAAAGAGGGACAAAAGCAGCATGGCACAGGGGGATGATGAAAGGAAGGGGCAAAGGCAGCATGGCACAGGGGGGTGAAGAAAAGAGGGACAAAGGCAGCATGGCACAGGGGAAAGAAAAGAGGGACAAAAGTAGCATGGCACAGGGGGTTAAAGAAAGGGGGACAAAGGCAGCATGGCATGGGGGTTAAAGAAAGGGGGGCAAAGGCAGCATGGCACAGGGGGTTAAAGAAAGGAAGGTGAAACACAGAGAGGCACAGGGGGTTAAAGAAAGGAGGGACAAAAGCAGCATGACATAGGGGGTTAAAGAAAAGAGGGACAAAAGCAGCATGGCACAGGGGGTTAAAGAAAGGAGGGACAAAAGCAGCATGGCACAGGGGGTTAAAGAAAAGAGGGACAAAAGCAGCATGACACAGGGGGTTAAAAAAAGAGGGACAAAAGCAGCATGGCACAGGGAGTTAAAGAAAAGAGGGACAAAAGCAGCATGGCACAGGGGGATGATGAAAGGAAGGGGCAAAGGCAGCATGGCACAGGGGGGTGAAGAAAAGAGGGACAAAGGCAGCATGGCACAGGGGAAAGAAAAGAGGGACAAAAGTAGCATGGCACAGGGGGTTAAAGAAAGGGGGACAAAGGCAGCATGGCATGGGGGTTAAAGAAAGGGGGGCAAAGGCAGCATGGCACAGGGGGTTAAAGAAAGGAAGGTGAAACACAGAGAGGCACAGGGGGTTAAAGAAAGGAGGGACAAAAGCAGCATGACATAGGGGGTTAAAGAAAAGAGGGACAAAAGCAGCATGGCACAGGGGGTTAAAGAAAGGAGGGACAAAAGCAGCATGGCACAGGGGGTTAAAGAAAAGAGGGACAAAAGCAGCATGACACAGGGGGTTAAAGAAAGGAGGGACAAAAGCAGCATGGCACAGGGGGTTAAAGAAAAGAGGGACAAAAGCAGCATGACACAGGGGGTTAAAGAAAAGAGGGACAAAAGCAGCATGGCACAGGGAGTTAAAGAAAAGAGGGACAAAAGCAGCATGGCACAGGGGGATGATGAAAGGAAGGGGCAAAGGCAGCATGGCACAGGGGGGTGAAGAAAAGAGGGACAAAGGCAGCATGGCACAGGGGAAAGAAAAGAGGGACAAAAGTAGCATGGCACAGGGGGTTAAAGAAAGGGGGACAAAGGCAGCATGGCATGGGGGTTAAAGAAAGGGGGGCAAAGGCAGCATGGCACAGGGGGTTAAAGAAAGGAAGGTGAAACACAGAGAGGCACAGGGGGTTAAAGAAAGGAGGGACAAAAGCAGCATGACATAGGGGGTTAAAGAAAAGAGGGACAAAAGCAGCATGGCACAGGGGGTTAAAGAAAGGAGGGACAAAAGCAGCATGGCACAGGGGGTTAAAGAAAAGAGGGACAAAAGCAGCATGACACAGGGGGTTAAAGAAAGGAGGGACAAAAGCAGCATGACATAGGGGGTTAAAGAAAAGAGGGACAAAAGCAGCATGGCACAGGGGGTTAAAGAAAGGAGGGACAAAAGCAGCATGGCACAGGGAGTTAAAGAAAAGAGGGACAAAAGCAGCATGGCACAGGGGGATGATGAAAGGAAGGGGCAAAGGCAGCATGGCACAGGTGGGTGAAGAAAGGGGCAAAGGCAGCATGGAGGGTGCAGTGTGATCATAAGGGGGGATAGCGTGGCGATGATAAAGGGGCACTGTAATGTGTGTGTGATGGCACAGAGCTTTTGGCAATGTAGTGTGTGTGAGGTAGATGGTGGCTAATTAATGGTTGCTATTTTGTTTGCGGGGTAATGGGAATACTATTTTAATGTTGGGGCTGGAGGAAGGCCTAATTATAAATCATGGATGCTATTGATTTAACGGTGGGGCTTGCTGTAATTTTCTAAATGTAGCCATTTTTTTTTCCAAATAGGTCCTCCAACATTCCAGGATCCGGACAAGCCGCAACTAAAGAAAACAGCAGCCACATGTGGTAAAAGTGAGAAGAACAGGTAGGACAGAGCAGCATAGTGTGTGAAATGTTGTGATTCTAGTAGGGACAATGCCAATGTTTGCTGAGTGTTTGGTAAGCCCAGTGGGCGCAGGCCAAGACTGAGCTCTTTGTGTACACACTACATTCTTCCTGTACTACACAAGGGTGCTAGATGTCCTGAAAGTCAGGAGTGCTTGCACAAATGTCACGGTCCGGTGAATTCAGGACCTAGTGACGCCCCATCATGTGACCACACCCATGAACATTTTTTTGGCTTACTCAACTATAAGGGAGGCCCCATGAATTTGTTGTACTGGGGCCCTGAATTCCTCTTGGCAGCACTGCTTATAGGTGTCATCAGAAAGCGTTTCCGCCCTGCCACTGAAATGCTTTTAACTGAACCTGGTTTGATTAATTTGGTAACACCCTTCAGACTGCAGCGTATCAGGCTCCAACCCAGGAATAACCATGGTTGCAACCAGGGTTGCGAACCTGGCTCACATGACCCAGGTCACCCCAATCACACTGACACAAGACCTGGGCTATTCCCGGGTCCATGCCTCTGTATGAAAGGGGTATTACAGGAATCAATTTAGTAAAAGAACACCATTGTCAGATAACTAGGGAAGATATGTTTGAATGGCAGGTATTCATGTCCCAGGCTGCCTGACTTACATGCTTTAAAACCCAGGGAGATTGCTATGTATAGGAAACAGAATCCAAATGAGTGTTTGGCTTCAGGAAAAGCTGTTAAAAGCAGTCCCTGGTGTTTTGTATGGAGAGAGCAGGGTGAGCTCCATGCAAAAGGCCCAGTTCAGGTCTTCTGGTCGGCAGGCTCACAGACTAATTAGGAGCTGCATGTAAGTAATAGCTGTAAAAGACTACAGCTCTGCCTCAATCTCGCTCACAGAACTGGGGAGGAGGTTGGTTGCCTCCTGAAAGACTCTGCTGTCATGAGCAATAATATGTGTTTGATTTGTGTGTGGGACATACGGTTCTTCACTCTTGAGAGAGGGGGTACATGAAATGTGTAGTGAGTGCCAGACAGGCAAGGCTTTTTATTTATGTTTTGTTCATTTGATTGTGCAGATAAAACTGACTAACCTTAGTTACACCGAAATTAATGGACTTGCATGACTTTTTTGCAGCCATCTACCCCGGAAGATGGTACCTATTCCCCTTACACAATCACAATGTATATGTATGATATATGTATATATATATATATATATATATATATATATATATATATATATATATATATATATACATATATATGTACACACACACACACACACACACACACACACACACATACAGTATATAGTGGTTGAAGTGGACTTAGCAGTGGTGGTTTGGAAAATGAAAAAATGTAAAGTGTGTTTGTATGATTATGTGTCTTATTATAGATTTATTCAAACATTCCATTGTTATTGCATGAATTTTATTTTGCTAAAATACATCTCAGCGTACACTTATAGCATTTCCAATTAATAATACTTTTGTGCAATCATTTCTAGGTAATGTAATTGTTACCTTAGAGACAGGACTTTTGGGAAATCCCTTGAGAAAGGTTATGAGAGATTTGTGGATTGCAATTACTTTGACCAAAACGTATATAAATGTAAACAGTCTTGTTTGCCATTCATTTGATAAACTGATTAGCCAGACCACACATTTATATCATAAATAAAATACATTTTCCACACTATGCTGTAGTTCATATTACTAAAATTAAAACATAATATACACTATCTGTTGTTTGAATTTAAAGTATGCCATTTGATAATTAACAAAGAGAAATATTATTCTACATCTGCATTGAAATTATTACTCTATTTACCTGATTCATGTTTTTCATTTTATTGAAAAATATGCAATGCCATGAATAGGGATCCACAGTTGGTGTATATTTTGAGAAAAGTGAATATACTAATAAAGGACATCCCTGTGTATTCCTTGTAAGCATATTTACTTGTGTTAAGTACTGTATTTTAGTGACATAGGAGAAAAAATCAAGCACAAAGATAGAACTAACTGTCTTTTATTATGTGATGTGACACTGATTTATCTATGAATGTAATTTATTACATTGTAAAATATTGACTTGATTTGTTACAGGACATCCTCAAATTGTCTGCTAACTAGACGCTTTTCGCAACACAGAGAATTTAGAAGATCTTTCATCATGGACAACTACACAATAATGAATGTTTTCTACCTGAATGCCTTTGCTGACATGAGACAGAAAGGATTGCTTTTTGTAGTGTTCCTGATAATATATCTTGTAACTGTAATTGGGAATATGCTTATCATTATCCTCACAAACGTGGATTATCATCTTCAAACACCAATGTATTTCCTTCTTAGGAATCTCTCCTTCTTAGATATCTGTTATACCTCTACAACCCTACCACAAATGCTGATCAATTTTCTGAATGAACATATAGCTATTTCCCTTCCAGCATGCATTGCCCAGCTATACACCTTCCTCTCTTTGGCAGCCTCTGAATCCTCTTTATTGGCTGGTATGGCATATGACCGATATGTTGCCATTTGTAATCCCTTAAGATATGCAGTCATTATGAATAGGAATGCTTGCCTCTGTATGATTGCTGGGACCTGGGTAATTGGAGGCATATACGGGGCAATTCATACAGCAAACACTTTTAGGTTGCCTTTTTGCAGCTCTAATGTTCTCAACCACTACTTTTGTGATATTCCACCACTGTTAAAAATTTCCTGTATTGAAACATACCTTAATGAGATTACCGTTTTTGCTGTTGGTGGCTTTCTAATGCTTGGCTGCTTCATTTTGATATTTGTATCTTACATGCACATTCTAAAATCAGTCTTGAACATTCCAAAAAGAAGTGGGAGAAAGAAAGCTTTTTCTACATGTGTATCTCATCTTATTATTGTCTTGCTCTTTTATGGTAGTGGTAGTTTTATGTACATGCGTCCAAAATCGAATCTACTGGCAGACAAGGAATGGCTTCTGTCCATTTTCTACACCAGCATCACGCCTCTTCTAAACCCTCTAATATATAGTTTGAGAAACAAACATATTCAAAGTGCATTTCAAAAATATTTTAATCACTTTCTTATAAACAGACACTCCTAGATAGTCATGGACCTCCAGTTACACATCCAGTATTTTTATTTTAATATATTTTTTGCCATTCACTTAAAATATGTATTTATTTTATCATTTAAAAATATACTGCAGTTAATATACAATTTACAGTACTAGTGTACAGAACTGTTAAATGATTTAATAAACTGGAAAATGCCTAGAGCAGTGTTGGGAAAGCAAGGGGTAATTCTTAAAGTTTTTTAGTTTTTTCTTTAATCTTAACTGGATATGTAGTGCACATTGTATTTCATGCTTTCTTTGTGGCTATTTTGGAGTATATTCTTCTTTATAGGTTTAATTAAATGTTTTCTTTCTTATAATATATTGTTATCTAAGATTTATATCTAATCTATTCATATAGAAATTCTAAATTACTTTGATTCTTTGCCTGTATTTCTGACTAGACGTCTGCAGATAATCTGGGCACACAAATATATATATATATATATATATATATATATATATAGATAGATAGATAGATAGATAGATAGATAGATAGATAGATAGATATATATCTATACATATATATAGATAGATATATATTAGGGATGTGCACCGGCCACTTTTGGTGTCTCGTGTTTTGTGTTTTGGATTCGGATTTCCTTGAGGTTTTGGGTTTGGATTTGTTTCGCAAAACACCTGACGAAAGGTTTTGGTTTGGATTTAAAGGTTTTGGATTCGGATTTATTTTGAAAAAAACATAAAAAGTGTTTTCACTCCTACGCTATTATCAACCTCAATAACATTCAATAACAATCATTTCCACTAATTCCCAGTCTATTCTGAACACCTCACACCTCACAATATTGTTTTTAGTCCAAAACAGGCTCTACTGAGGCAAGATGTCGTCCTCATCCTCAATCTCTGATTCCTCTCCCCCTACAGTGTGTACTTCCTCCTCCTCACACTTTATCAATTCGTCCCCGCTGGACTCCACAACCACAGGTCCCTCTGTACTATCTGGAAGGCAGTGCTGTACTTGATTGAGGAATTGATAATTCATTTTTATGAACATCATTTTTTCAACGTTCTGAGGAAGCAACCTCCTTCGCCGCTCACTGACCAGGTTCCCCCCTGCACTAAAAACTCTTTCCGAGTACACACTGGAGGGGGGACAACTCAGGTAAAATAGAGTCAGTTTGTACAGGGGCTTCCAAGCTGCCTTTTTTTCCTGCCAGTAACAATATGGACTGTCTGACATGTCTATTTGGATGGTGTCAGCAAAATAATCCTCCACCATTTTTTCTATTGTGACAGCATCCAATGCAGCAACAGTAGACATGTCTGCAATGATTGGCAGGTCCTTCAGTCCGGACCAGATGCTATCAGCATCCCCGCCAGCGGGTCTTTTAGGAAAACTGAGCTTTTTCCTCGCAGCTTTATCCTCCAAATTTTGGTTTTCCATTATATGTAGCACAAGAGAGCGTACCCCTAAGCCACACACACTCGGCAAAGCCTTTAAAAATTATATGCGGCACAGGAGAGTACCACTGGACTTATACTGCAGAATCAGTGAACTTTGTAATATTGCAGTACCACTGGACTTATACTGCAGAATCAGTGAACTTTGTAATATTGCAGTACCACTGGTGGACTTATACTGCAGAATCAGTGAACTTTGTAATATTGCAGTACCAATGGACTTATACTGCAGGATTGTTTTTGGATATTTTTTTTTAATTTCTTTTTGTTATAATTATTTATTTTTTTTTTTTTTTATAACTTTTTTTAAAAATTTTTATAACTTGGGAATAATGGGGAAATAACAATGCCCTTAGAAGGACAGAGCACAGGACACAGCACCACTGGACTGAACAGGACACAGCACAGGACCCAGCAGCACCACTGAACTCAGAAGGACAGAGCACAGGACACAGCACCACTGGACTGAACAGGACACAGCACAGGACCCAGCAGCACCACTGAACTCAGAAGGACAGAGCACAGGACACAGCACCCCTGGACTGAGCACAGCACAGCACAGCACAGAATATAGCAGGGCAGAGGACCACCTAACACAACCTCCCTCTACCCTGATCAATGCCTGAGTGAAGATGGCGGCGGCCAGCGGAGAATTTATAGAATCCGAGTATCGCGAGATCCAACAACGGGATTATGACTCAGAGCCTCGCTTTCAGTTTTGCAATTGGCGGGAATACCCGGATCTGTCTCGGATCCGGCTCGGATCGGCAAGGTTCGGGTGGGATCGGATTTTAGATATCTGAGCCCGCTCATCCCTAATATATATCTATACATATATATAGATTATATATATATATATATATATATATATATATATCTATACATATATATAGATATATCTATATATAGATATATATAGATATATATAGATATATATCCAGTATTTTCATAATTTGGGATTTTATTCAACAGATGATCTGAATGTTAACTACAAGTATATTGTCTATCTTTATTTTAAAATGCAGACAATCTAATTAGTTATATGTTTCTTTCTGCTGTAATAGCAAACACATATTTCATATGAGTTTCAGCATCTGACAGTGTGTAATGGACATAATTATATATCAGGTGCAGTATATTCATACTTGCCAACTCTCCCGAAATATCCGGGAGACTCCCGCATTTTGCAAGAGTCTCCCGGGCTCCCGGGCGAGTGTGGCAATCCCCCGCATCTGGATAATTCTGCCCACTTCCTAGTGAAGTGGGCACAATTAAGTCCCAAATTTGGCCCTGCCCCCGCTGTCAAATGACGCATTTTGCGTCATCACGTCATAGGGGCGGGTCCAAAATGACGCCATTTGGAGCCCCGCCCCCCCTGTTACGCCCACCTCCTCTGCAGGCTCCTGGATTTCACCAACAGAAAGTTGGTAAGTATGAGTATATTAGCTCAGTAAACAAGGTCCTATCCCAGCTAAAGTTACCAGTTCAGCCCTATATTGTGATTCTGAACACATATGAAGATAGCATGCTGCATGGCTACACTGAATGATTATTGAAAGTACTTGTGACATGAGATGAGCAAAAATGTGCTTTTTAACAACTCTCTTGTAAAAGGACACCCAAATGCTTCAGAAGATTACCAGTTTCTAAATCCACAGCTCATTGTTGTGCATCCACTCACAGTGGACCTTATTCATCAAGGCTTGCATTCTGAGCGCAATTTGCATTTATATTATATGCACGTATTTCAGCTGTGTACTCCCAAATTCATCAAGACACGGATCTCAAGATGTGAGTGCTGTTGCATTCAGGGCAGGGCCGGACTGGGACTAAAAATCAGCCCTGACATTTAAAACACACAGGCCCACCTGCTGTGGGCTCCGTGCGCGATATTGTTGCACCGTGAAATGGCGTTGCTGGTGCAGTCCAACATGTTAAGCAGCAGCACAAACTTGTGTATCACACTTTGTTTTCTGCCCACCCTGATCAATTCCCTTGTTGTGCAAATCAGTTTGCTTGAATTACAAAAGCATACTGTTCCGACTGTGTGCGAAAACATAAAACGACTACAGAAAACCCAGGGATTGATTAAGGGTTTCGGTCACCGTAGACAAATACACCAACAGCGCCTCCCTTCCACTGCCCCCCTCCCCCCCAATGTATAGTAATACTCCTAAATATAAATATTCTGAAACATTCTCCAGCATTCAAATTTAGATTGATTGCGCCGTTCTCTCTTACCTGTTCTTGCTCTTCTCTCTTGCTGCTTTGTTGTCTTCCCGCTGGCTTCTGGAAATTTGGAGCCCTGTATTGAAAATGCAAAAATTTTACTATCTTGCAAATTGTTAACAAACCCTGAATGAATAGGCTCTTTAATTAAAAAAAAAAACACTCCATCATGGACAGATAACTCTACCCCATTGTACAGGCATATATAAGTAATATCTGAACATTTGTGGTCAATAAAATATTTACCTCTACCAGCCCCATCTCACTGGTATTTAATATTCTAGTGATAGCTGAGACCAGAGAGCAGCCATGTAACTGCCACGCAAAAAAAGATATCATGCCCCCCAAAGCTACTCTATTTTTAGCCCCTCTTTCCCTCCCCCCCTGCAGACCTTATCAGCCCCTCTTTCTCCCCCTGCAGACATTTTCAGCCCCTCTTCCCCCCCTGCAGACATTTTCAGCCCCTCTTCCCCCCCTGCAGACATTTTCAGCCCCCCTGCAGACATTTTCAGCCCCTCTGCCCTCCCCCTGCAGACATTTTCAGCCCCTCTCCCCTCCCCCTGCAGACATTTTCAGCCCCTCTCCCCTCCCCCTGCAGACATTTTCAGCCCCTGTCCTCCCACCCCTGCAGACATTTTCAGCCCCTCTCCTCCCACCCCTGCAGACATTTTCAGCCGCTCTCCTCCCACCACTGCAGACATTTTCAGCCCCTCTCCCCTCCCCCTGCAGACATTTTCAGCCCCTCTACCACCCCCCTGCACTCATTTTTGGGTCCTTTCCTCCCCCCCCTGCACACATTTTTGGGTCCTTTCCCCCCCTGCACACATTTTTGGGTCCTTTTCCTTCCCCCCCCTGCACACATTTTTGGGTACTTTTCCTTCCCCTACCCCTGCACACATTTTTGGGTCCTCCCCCCCCCCTTGCACACATTGTAGGGTACTCTTCTCCCCCCCCCCATCCTGCACACCTTGTCGGGTACTCTTTCTCTCCCCCCCAGCACCATTTTCCCTGAGAAAATAAAAAATACACTTACCATAAGCAGCCTCTGGTAATCCACTGTGCACCCTCTACGGCCAGTCCTACGCGGCCACGCGATGTGATGACGTCACATTGCACGGCCGTGTAGGACTGGCTGTAGAGGGCGCACAGTGGATTCCTGGAGGCTGCTTATGGTAAGTGTATTTTTTTATGACAGCGCGGGAGACGGGCCAGCCCACTGAGCCGTCATGACGTGTGATGTCATGACGGCTCCACCAGGGCAAAAATAAAACATAATTTAATATAATTAAGTGGGGGATCGCAGGGAGCCAGACCGGCCCGCACTGCCATCGGCCCTTCTGGCATTTGCCAGAAGTGCCAGATGGCCAGTCCGGCCCTGATTCAGGGTCAGGTCTGCTGTGCTCTACTACACAAGATAGTATGCGTCCAATACTTATGGGAGAATAAATTCGCAAAAGAACACACAGGAAAAAAACAAACCAACTGTTAATAATAATATAGGCACCAATGATACAAGAGTATAACATTTTTTTTTTGCCATTTAATACATTTATTAGGATGTTGTCAATGTCTGCTGAGAATAAAATACATTTTTGAGGGTGCTCATGATTGCAAACACATGTTATAGCATGCATACGAGACTGTCATCACTACTTATCAGGATTAGACCTTTAGCTGGAACAAGACATACAGCTGAAAAACAAGTAACTTTTAGATGGCCAAAGCTGGATTCGGACGTGGCTATTTGCACTTGAGTTTGGCTACTGTTAATTGACAGAGGCAAAATGCCCCTTCCCCACTTCGTTCACTCCCAGAAATCGTAGGCTGCAGTAAGTGTACCTTGTGTTCGATGATGCAGAGTACAGTGCTGCGTTCACGGACCTATCTCCCAGTTCTGGGCAAGCACAGAATGATTTTGCATACAATTCGCTCAAAATCAGAAAATATGTGACTTAGTGAATCAGGCCCAGTGTGTCCATAATGTTATGAGATGTGATATATATGGTCAGTGCTAGCTGTCATTAGAGTTCCAACACCTATCCAGAAACAGATTCAGCATCAACGTGTTGTTATAAATTTAATGTAACTTGGATGAATTCAAATAATAAATGTGTGCATATACTTATGTTTAAAGAGTTAATAAGAGTTAATAAGAGTTCATAGTATGCAGAAGGAAAGCTATAAGAGATAATGTACTTTCTTTTGCTTGACTGTACCACAATATGAGAGAACCAGGTGAAACCAGATATATTGTGGAAACCTGCAACCTCACACACTCTGTTTATTGGACATCTCTCTCGAAAAAAAATGATAAATCATAATCATAAGACAGGAATTGACTGTGGCCGCAGTTGAATGGTGAGCTTTATTGCCATTTATTCCACTTCCTGTCTTATGAGATACAGTTTTGTTGACTTTGAGAGGTGCTGCCTGAGCTGGAAAATGAACCTGAAGTTTCTGGGTAAGATCCAAATGTTCTTTTTTTTATTAATACAAAAAAGCAAATATCGGTATTACTCTTTGTGCTATCATAGTCTGTGTTTGTACCTAATAAGCTTGTCTGAGTCATGCATATCAATACACACTTTCACAATATAAAATATATAAAAATCAATTGAACAGTCCTCTGACTCTCTTATAGCACACAATATCCCAGGAAGGCATCGTCAAAGAAAACATTTAACTTCAAAATCCTTGTTGAGCCCATAGGGGATGAGGCTATTGAGCTGGAATATCTACCTCATCTCCATCTGGCACAACAAGATATCTGTTTTTTTATGTCTCCAGGTAGGTTGAATTGAATCTATACCTAGAAATAAGTAATATCAGTTTCTTTACAAGAGTGGTGTGTTTTGAAATGGGCAGATACCGAATGGGTTTCTAAACCTTTCTTGATATTATAAAGGTGTTCACTCATTCTCTTCTTTAAAGTTTTAGAGGTCTTACCTACATAGATTAACCCACATTTACAAGCCATCAAATAAATCACATTTACTGAATTGCATGTAATGAATTTTCTTATCGGAAAAGTTTGTCCATTAACTATAAATTCCGTAGTTCTGTTGGTAAGATTATTATTAGAAGTGGATCTGCACGCATGGCAGCTCCCACATCTATAAAATCCTTTATTTCTATTGATACCCACTTGTAGGGTATCAATAGGAAGTGTGCCTCTTACTAAATGATCCTTCAAACTGGAGGATCTCTTATAAACAAATTTGGGCTTAACTGGAAGAATTTTGGTTAGAATGTTATCTTTCAACAAGACATTCCAGTGTTTGCAGATTATGCGCTCTATTTTCTATAATCTTTATTAAATTTGGTGAGAAACAGAATATCCTTGCTATCATTCAACTGTTTTGTTCTATTTAAATATATCAAATCCTCCCTAGTCGTCTGCATCACCCTAGATTGTGCATTATGCAATAAATTAGCATCATAACCCCTTGATAAAAAATTAGACTTCATTTCTTCTAGTTGTTGTAAAAAGACTTCTTGTTTAGTACAATTCCTTTTTAGTCTTAGGAACTGGCTATATGGTACTCCATCTAGCCAGTGTTTATGGTGCTGACTATTTTTATAAATGTAGGAATTTATGTCTGTAGGCATCCTATAGCATCTAGTATTGATGTTACCCTGATCGACATAGATCTCCAAGTCTAAGAAACACACAGAACATGTGCTACTATTAAAGGTAAATGTAATGTTCCAATCATTTTGATTGAGACTAGAACAAAAAGATTCAAGGGTGTTAGCACTACCTCTCCATATAAAAAGGATATCATCTATATATCTACACCAAGATACCAGGTCTGCCCCAAGACTAATGAATAGATGCTCCCAATACGCCATAAACAAGTTGGCATAGCTTGGGGCAAACCTGGTAGCCATGGCTGTCCCCTTCTTCTGGAGATAAAAATTGCCCTGAAAATAGTAATAGTTTTTCTGTAAAATAAACAAAATACCCTTTTTGATAAAGGATTTGAGATTATCAGAATAGTCCGAAAGATCCAAGAAAAAGTCTATCGCCTCCAGGCCCTTCTGATGATCTATGATGGTATAAAGAGATGTAATGTCTGCTGTAACCAATATCCAACCATCCTGCCATTGAATGGTGTCTAAAAGTTTTAGGACATCAGTAGTGTCCTTAAGAAACAAAGCATTTTGAATCACTAGGGGTTGTAAATAATAATCTATTATGGCAGAGAGATTAGATGTAATTCTATTAACCACTGAAATGATTGAACGACCCGGCGGGTCAACCAAACTGTTGTGAATTCTAGGCAGGACGTAAATGTAAGGGGTGGTGGGATCCTTGACCTTCAGGAACTGAAATTGATTCTTATCTAGTGTGTTCTCCGCGAATTCCATTAGGAAACTCTCAAAGTCTTTTGTAATTCTAAATGTAGGGTCATTATTTAGTTTTACACAGGTCTTGTCATCGTTTAGCTATCTGGTAATTTCTGATACATAGTCATCATAATTCATGATGACTAACCCACCCCCCTTATCCACAGGCTTAATGACAATGCTTTTACCTTTTTGGAGGTCTTTCAACGATGTTCTCTCTTTATAGGAAATATTCTGGGAATAATATTTATTTTTATTTTTCTTAAGTGAGATCTTTCTAAGGTTATCCAACACCAGTTTCCCAAATGTCTCTACATACGGCCCCTTAACATGGGTTGGATAGAATTCTGACCTTTTCTTGAAAACTTTTTTACTACAAAATGGATCTGACGAGTCTTCATCAACAGAATGAGATATATTATTCATTTTAAAAAATTTCCTTAAAGACAACTTTCTCAGAAATTTATGTGTATCAATAAAAAATTCAAAATCATCAACCTTAGAGGTAGGGGCAAATTTTAGACCTCTTTTCAGTAAGGTAAGTTCATCCTCAGTTAAAACTCTGGAACTTAAATTGAAGACTTCCCCTTGTATCAAGTCATCCCTGTTACAAGATTCCTTATTTTTCTCAATTTTCTTAAATAATTTTTATTCAAGAATTTATTAATCCTCTTAGTTTTATTTCCACCTTTATTACCTCGCTTGTTTTTTTTTATTTTTTTAACTATTTTACTTTGTATCCAAGAAAAATGTTTAGAATCAGAAAGCTTTATTTTATGTTTATTTCTCCTTTGTGCCCGATGCATATCACTTCCTTCTTTGCCCTGTGGCGATATGTCACTTCCGGTTGAGCGATCGTGGAATTATCTGTATTATGTTTATATAGACGAATTTGATTATATGTTTACTTTCTGTATTGTCCCTATGGGTTATATTGAAATGTTCATATTGGGATATGTTATTCTTATTTTTATTCTTTATAATATGGAATTTTTAATAATATCATCGCGGATTGGCTACATCCGGTATAAAAAGCTGGGGATTTGGAAACAGTCTTATCTCCTTGACAAATACTACACTATTGTGCGCCTTGTCTTTTTGTTTTACTTTCCAGACATCTTGCCTACTACACCGATTGGCTTAATTAAGGTCTGGCTGCCGCCTGTACATTGGATGTGTATGTCACGGGCACTAGGAGTCTTTGCCCAGGATATCACCAGATGATGGACTTACCAGAGTAATATAGTTGGTAATATGGTTCTCTGGTAGCAGGGTGACAACGGAACAGGAGAAACAGAAGATGGTGAGAGAATGCTCGAGGAAAGTCTATGACTAGCAGCAACTGGTAATGAGTAGATGAATGTACACGAGGAGCCAGATGGACAAGGGAACGTGAGGAAAGTCAGTGGTCTGCGTATAGCAAGTTGTACCACTGCTATAGTGAGGTGGAATGTCCAGGAGTATCGAGGAGGTAGTGAGAGTCAGTAGTCCACGTATAGCAAGTTGTACCGCTGTCTAGGTGAAGGAATGGAATCCAGGTGAAGGTAGGTAACAGGGAAGTCAGTGGTCTGCGTATAGCAAGTTGTACCACTGCTTATGTGAGAGGATACTTGAAACTGGTGTCACAGGGAACAGGAGTCAGTGGTCTGCATCAGCAAGTTGTACCACTGCTATATATATGTGAGGATGGGCACGAGGAGATGAATGTAAAGCAGAGTATACACGGGGCACACAGAACTTGATCCCACGATGATATCCACAATACAACGATAACTGACAAGCACTGCTTTAGTATACAAAGTCACAATAACTATCCAGGCAATAGGAAACAAAGTCAATGGTAACAATAGCTTCAGTGGATAGGAGACTCCGGAGGAGAACACAACTCAGTCCAGATGGATATGCAATACACAAGCAAAGTCAATGGAAAGTATGCATACCGCGGTTCAGGAGAGCAGGCTGTCAGAGAGACGTGCAGGGATACCTGAACGGCTGAAGACCGGCAGGAGGAAAGACCACTGGAGGGTGGAAGCGGTAATCAGGTTGGTGCAGCGCACGGCAGGTAATACAGAATGAACGAAGCAATACTCAGGAAGCAGTAGTACGTGGAACTGGAAACATGAAGAACACGGGAGAGTTGAGGCTGTCTGGTATCCAGTAGTAGAGGTGGAGGCAGCGGAGCGCTGACACGATAAACCCAGGAGAGTTGAGACGATCAGGAACTCTGTAGAAGTAACGGAGGCAGCGGATAGGAATCAGCTGAGTGCAGACACGATGAACACAGGAGCGTTGAAGTGAGCAGGAACGCTGTAGAAGCAACGGAGGCAGCGGATAGGAATCAGCTGAGTGCAGACACGATGAACACAGGAGAGTTGAAGTGAGCAGGAATTCTGTAGAAGCAACAGAGGCAGCGGATAGGAATCAGCTGAGTGCAGGCACGATGAACACAGGAGAGTTGAAGTGAGCAGGAACTCTGTAGAAGCAATGGAGGCAGCGGATAGGAATCAGCTGAGTGCAGGCACGATGAACACAGGAGAGTTGAAGTGGTCAGGAACTCTGTAGAAGCAACGGAGGCAGCGGATAGGAATCAGCTGAGTGCAGGCACGATGAACACAGGAGAGTTGAAGTGGTCTGGAAACCACAATAGCAGTAAACAGGAATCAGCAGGAGCTGAATACACGAGGAACACAGGAACACCTTCAGAGGCTCATGGGGAATGAGACTCCAAGATCAGGCCACCAGGTAATGATCACAGGTGGTTTAAATAGGGAGGGTTGCCTGATCATCCAATCAATTAAAAGCAACAGGTACTGAAGGTTTGAAAGGGCTGCACATGCGCAGACCCTCAGGATGGCGGACGGCCACGGTTCCTGAATACACGGGAAGTGGCACTCACAGTCCGGTGAGTGACAGTGTGCCTGAATACTTTTTGGACTTATACACGTAATTCTAATAGCTGATTCTGCGCCAATTTTTGTATTAATAATTGTTACTAGATATATATACATATGTTTTTAATATAGAACAGTACTTAGTATAGCATTAATTATGTGTTTGGAGAGTGCAGAGTATCCCTGTTTTCATATATATATATATATATATATATATATATATATATATATATATATATATATATATATACATTTATATATATATATATATATATATATATATATTTATATTCACATACATATATATATACATATATTCAAAAAGAAGAGAGGACACTCACCATTTGAAACAAATAAATTATTCTTTATTTTCAATCCAGTTCCCTTTATATTGTAGTTGACATTTGTGTCTCCAATCCAGACCTTTTTCAAGACCGATTTACATAGAACAGCAGACAAAACAATCATAGACAAGACAACATTACAATTACCTGACTATATATAGCGCAAAAGGGTTGTCAGCTGTAATTCATCTTAGGAATTTGTCAATACTAGTGCATGTATACACCCCCCATAGTGTTACAAACAAAATGTGTTCCACCCTGAAAAGCATATGAAGGTCACCTGGTTTCAGACTTCTGTTTTTAAACTACTACTAAATACTACATTCTACCACTACCACTACACAGTAAATATCATCTCCCATTACTCCACCAATGAACATATCACCTTCTCCAGACTCCATTTCTAGCTGGAAATGGATTTAGCAATAAATTCTTTAATACAAGTTAGTAATTCTAATTCCGTCATGCGCTCCACTGTGGAATGAATAGCAGGAAGTCTAGGGAGGTGTTAGGTCTATCTGATCACGTGACCTGAGAGGCAGGGAATTAATACTGCTCCACTATTTGTTAGGTCTGTCTGATCATGTGACCTGAAAGGTGGGCAAAATTCAAACTTCCCCACTACTTAGTCTTCACTCTGACACTCTCCTGTGTACTTAGTGTCTGGCAGCTCCTGATCCCTGTGCTTTCTCTGTGCACTTCTCCCTGTGAATACTGGCTGACTTTCTGTGTACCGACCCGGCTTATCTGATTAACCCTGCATCTGCTGAAATACTGGCAACACACATTGCCTAACCTTCTGCAGTAACCAGCTACAGTTACTGACTCCTCTCGTGTTTGTGATCTCGTGCCTCTCTACTAGACAGCAAGGTACGTCTGGCTTCCTACTACTTTATATCCAGCTAGACGAGGCCTTTTTCTGTGTTCCCAGAATCGTTCACCCTACTACTATCTCTCTACTACGCAGGTGGGCTAACCCAGGGGCCGCGACCTGCTGGCCTCCGGCAGCTGAAACCATCCCGGAGAAGACCGGGGGGTCCATTAGACTCCGTGCCTTTGGAATACCAGTGCCAATACTGGTTGGTAGTTGTCTCCAATGCCATAACGGTGAAAAATACATTTCCCCTACCCTTGATCTCCGAGTTATTGGGCAGGATTAAGGGATCTTCAGTGTTCTCCAAATTGGACTTCAGAGGCGCTTATAACCTCATTCTTATTAAACAAGGAGAAGAGTGGAAAACGGCATTCAATACCCATGATGGACACTTTGAATACCTTGTCATGTCTTTTGGCTTGAGTAATGCCCCTGCCGTTTTTAAAAACTTTATGAATTACATTTTTCAGGATTTTCTGTACCACTTTGTAGTCATCTGCTTGGACAATATTCTTATATTTTTTTCCGATATATCATCTCATCGTAGTCATGTCTCCTTGGTACTTGGCCGCTTACGTCAGCACCAATTATATTGTAAGCTAGAGAAATGCCTCTTCGAAAAAGATTGCTACAGACAATTTATCAAGGGCTTCTCATCTTTAATAGCACCCATAGCCGCTCTAAACAAGAAATCGGCCAATTCTAAGTCCTGGCCTCCAGAAGCGGTCAAGGCTTTTTCTTCACTGAAATGAGCCTATACTTCTGCCCCCATCCTTTCTCAGGCTGATCCTACATTTCCAAGATATACAAGACTTTGTGGCGGCATGTCCCACCTGTGCTCAGAATTAAGTTCCTCAACAGGCTCCTTATGGGTTATTACAGCCGCTTCCCATTCCGGATCATCCTTGGAGTCATCTTTCCATGGTTTTTATTACCGACCTCCCCGTTTCCAAAGGTTTCTCCGTAGTTTGGGTTGTCACTGACCGTCTCTCTCGAGCTGCTCATTTTGTGCCCTTGAAGGGCCTACTTTCTGCTCCTGCCTTGGCACGGAGAGGTCCTCCGTCTTCATGGTTGTCCTGAAGTGATTGTTTCCGATGATGGAACCCAATTTGTGGCAAAATTCTGGAGGGCATTTTCTCAATGTCTGTGGGATCAAACTGAACTTCTCCTCTGCATATCATCCCCATTCCAATGGCCTCACTGAAAGCACCATCCAAGAGCTTGAAAAGTTCTCTGCCAAATACCGGGGAGTTTACAGCACTGTTTAATACCCATGTCTATTTATTACCAGTGTTTTTGTGTCAAGCTTTCTCATGTATCCATGTTTTTAACTCCTCTACCCACATGGTAGGGCCAAACCTTGGGAGAATTCACAAAGCGCGCAAGTCACGGAGGCTTCAGTACATGAATGCGGCCAAACTTGCGCCACCCTGTAACCAGGAGTGCGACAGATCTCACCCTGCATCAGAGTCTCTTCTATTCTCAAAAATCAAGTCGCTTTTGTTCTCACTTCACTACATCTGCCCTTCCATCCCCTAGTTGGTTCACTTACGGCAGCCCCCACCCGACGAGGATCTATTCTGACACAGTTTTGCTACCACAGAGCCGGGCGCGGTGGGATATGCATGGTAACGCCAGGGTGTCTGGTCACGGAGTTCAGCCATCTGCTGCAGAAGGTTGGACCCATCCTTTTCTGTGGAGACTGCTATCAGAGCACTGGGACAAACTTTCTAAGGCTGCTGATGATTTAGGATCCATCTCAGGGAAGTAACGGATTTTTTATTCTATTGCATGATTGCTAATTCACGGAGCCTTCCCAGCTTAGTCCCATTACTATTGGTCAGACCGATATCCGATGTATAAAATTTCCAAGTGGTTGATTATTTGACAATAAGACCGCATATGATACATGATTCCAGGTGCTATCTACAGAATGAAGCGAATGCAGTCCATTGTTCCAATCATTTGAATACACACTAGGATAAAACCGGATCCAATTATTGGAATCTATAAAGAGGAACTTTGACTGACCTATTTGAGATTTCTTATTAAGGAATTAGAAGCCCCCCTTGCTTTATTATCAACACAGATTGTCAATTATTCAATATTTATGTGTATGCGATTTTGGAGTGGGATTGGTTATCAGTACACTGATGTTAACATTGTGTTTTTATTCATCTATATTAGTCTTTTACTATTAAATGATTATTAACCAAACGTGGATTCATTACTGGGTTTAGTTCTAAGCCTTAGCGCTGATTGACATCTTCTCTTTTGCTTCAATCCAACCTACAGGTTTTTAATCCAGCAGCAGGACTTCTTACTAAAACTCGGTTTATATTTTATTGTATTTTATTTTTTTTCATTTTTGGATCTTGACTAGTGGTTCAGCGCCGGATTTATTTCTGTTTAGTTAAAGATTTAGTTTGGCAAGACGATTATGATTTCCTAACGCTTTATGTACAGGCTTTATACACTAACATACCTCATAATTTAGGAATAAATACCATACAGAAAGTGCTTAATTGTCAAGGCACCTTAACATAAAACCACAAAAGATTTATTATTGATTCCATCACTTTTTTGACTCACAATTATTTTCTTTTTGAGGGTGTGCACTATTTGCAGGTGCTGGGTAAAGCCATGGGGACCAAGTATGCCCCGATCAATGCCAACCTCTACATGGGTCTGTTCAAGGAGGAGAACATCTGGGGTGGCGAGTTCAGGGTGAACCTGGCCCTTTATGGCCATTATATAGATGATATTTTTATTGTTTGGAAGGATAGTGAACAATCTGCAATTTATGTTGTAACGCACCTTAATAATAATTTTTATAATTTAAAGTTCACTCACAATCTTAACAAAACTTCCATGGATTTCTTAGAGTTTACTTTTTTTTTTTTTACCAACGGGATAATAATTACAATTTCGACCTATGAGAATTAGGTCATTATTAATAACTTTCTACATTATGATAGTGCCCACTATAGGGCTTGGAAGAAAAACATCCCCAAGAGTCAGTTGATGCATCTAAGATGCAATTGTTCCACCTTCACTGATTTTGAATGCAAAGCAGGAAATATGATTGGTTAATTTAAAGACTGAGGTTATCCCCTAAATCTCCCACAGAAAATTTAAAATGAGGTTAAGACACTAGATAAAATCACCCTGTTGTCAGTTAAAAAAGACAGGCATCGGACTAAAACTTAGTTTATGGATATGGCCTTTATTTAAAAATGTAGTAGTGCGTCACATCACATCAAAAGAATCATTAAGAGCTATTATCCTATTTTATAACAGGATCCAATTCTACAAACCATCATACCAGAAAGACCAAAAGTTATTTTTTAAAAGAATTAGAATCTAAAAAATGTATTCGCTACTCGTTTTCTTAAAAAGCAAAATAAACCTTGTGACCAACTGGAATGCACATCCAAGTGGTTATTTAGGCCAATAAGTGGTACATTTAGATGTGCAAAGGCAAATTACATCACTTGTAAATACATTAAACATGGATCTAAAGAGTTTGCCTCTACCAGAACCAACAAGAAGTTTAATATAGTGGATTTTATCAACTGTAACACAGATTTTATGATTTATTTGTTACAATGCAGTTGTTCTTTGCAGTACATTGGAAGAACGACTAGACCCCTAAAAAGGAGGCTAGTGGAACACAGGCGTAATGTTTTGAATAAATATCCCAACCATTGTGTCTCATGCTATTTTGCTGCTGTCCGTAATGTGGACCCGAAATGTTTATCTATATATGGGTTTGAACATGTAAAAACCACAGAAAGGGGAGGTGATAGATATAGTAGATTGCGTAAACAAGAAGTAGTATGGATGCATCAGATCAATTCCATCTATCCAGATAGTTTTAATGAGGCAATGGAGCTTAATAGTATTTTATGAAATGTAGAAATGTTGGTGCCATGTTTTTGTTAGATTTAGTGGTCTTTACATTCATTCATGTAATTTGTTTTTTGGGGTTTTTTGTGATATGGAAGTTAGTAGCACTAGTCGATAGTTTACAGTTTATTTTCCTCACACATTCATTTTATCCTTCCTTTCCTTCTTTTTTCTTTTTTTCCATGCTATCATCATCATCAAAATTATTTTCACTCACATTTTATTTTTACTTTTATTTGTACTCTAATGTATATCTATATTTATATTTAATTTTATTTTAAATTCCATCATTATTTTGAACTTTTATCTTATTTTCTTTGCATAATATCTATTCTTTAAGTTTATCCTATTGTATTTTTACTTTCAAATTTGTATTTATTTTCTTAGTCATATTCATATATAATTTATTTAATTCATTTACTATTGCATTCTCTATTTTTCGAGCTGGTCTCTATGTAATATACATATATATATATATATATATATATATATATATATATATATATATATATATGTATATGTATATACACACACACACAGTACATAAAACTTATATTAAGCATTTGTTTCCATGTTTTAATATTTATTCTTTTGCTGTGTTTATTTTGGTATTTACTTGGTTCGTTTAGCATATGCTATTTATTATTTGTTAGTTGTAGGTGAAATTAAATAACATTTATATCTATCACATGCCCATCTGTTTATAAACAGGACCGTAAGATGCTACCTGTCAAATGTATAGTGTACGCTTAAGACATAATAACTTGTGCGCATCTGTTAAATGTATAGTGTGCGCATAAGATATAGTAACTTATGCGCATGCACTATAGGTATAAGATTTGAGTATTATTTGTTAGTTGTAGGTGAAACTAAACAATGTTTATATCTGTCATGACATTTTGTTTCCAAGCAGTGACATAAGACGGTTTCTGTCAAATACACAGCGTACACATAAAACATAGTAACCTCCTGTTCTCAGGCGCAAGATGGCGTCGTGCACTATATTAGGGATACCAATCCAACTAGACAAACATTTTTAATAGTGAAACGCGTTGAGATTTTTATTTATTATTTCTGGATTGTTGCTTTATATGCGGTGAGGAATCTGCTGACCCGGGTAACGTTTTAAACCAGGATCCGCTGCATGGTGAAAACATGCATGATACAGATAAGCTGTTTATAATTTTTTTTACATTGTGAGTGCGATGATTGTATGTCTATTTATAAATTAAAGTTTATGTGGAAGTACTACACCACATTGGTCCCTATATGATGTTTTCTGTGTGAGGATAGCAACAAATTGTTGGAAGATTCCTGGAGTGCGTACAGATAAGCCAAAAAAAATTCACTTTGGTACAAGCATACACTTGAGGTGGGGAGTAGTGCACTTGTGTGATAGCCCAATTTGTTGAAGAGACAAAACTTTGCTTTTATATCTATCTAATTCAGGTCAATCTGGTATGGAGTATGATGTGAGATCTTGAGAAACTTCGGAAAGAGATTCTTTGACATGTCTGAATTATTCAACTGTCTGGTACGCACAATTAAGAATTATTTAAAATGTTAGATGATATCTAGTCAATACTGCACTATTGGGCATCTTATTCCCTTTCTTTTCACTCTTAGGGCTAGATTTACTAAGCTGCGGGTTTGAAAAAGTGGGCATGTTGCCTATAGCAACCAATCAGATTCTAGCTGTCATTTTGTAGATAGTACTAAATAAATGAAAGCTGAGATCTGATTGGTTGCTATAGGCAACATCCCCACTTTTTCAAACCCACAGCTTAGTAAATCTAGCCCTTAGACTTTTCCGGAAACACAAACTAGTATTATTGGGAAGTGGCTGCCGCCTGTACATTGGCAAGTGTCGGGACTGTTTTGACTGTATAGACCACTAAGGGATCCAAATATTGAGTTTTTGCTCCAAGTTTTGTCTGTGTATTGAGATATATATATATATATATATATATATATATATATATATATATATAGTGGCAATAGGAGTGGAATTGAATATGGAGCTGACAGTCTGCAGGTAAACGGCTGCAGACCAAGCTATATAAAGGTCTAGCACTGTGTTTATGTTCAGTTACATACAGGTCTGAGACATGTTACAAGCTGAAGTGTAAAATGTAATTTAACTTACATGCTTTGAGCTGTCTTCCACAGCAAAAGCAGAAGGCTGACAAGGTGTCTGCAATCAGGAGAGGTTACAGAACATCTACTGGGGACTTCTTTTAAAGGCAAAGGGGGAGTGTCGCTTGTCTGTCAAGCTAAGTCTGTGGGAGGAGACTCATGTATAAAAACCTGAACTGAGCATGTGTGAATGGCAACCGATGCCAGTTAGTGGCCGACTGGTAGTAGGGGACTGCTGTATATGACATAGGTTGTCTGTTGTTGTCCCGACGTGTGATACTTGCTTTGGCTGGTTTTGTGATGCAACAATAAAGCACAATTTTGATTTGAAACAAGACGTTGTCTGTGTTGCTGATATCTACAGGGTGCTCCTACAACAACTGGTGTCAGAAGTGCAACAAGAAGGGCATGTTTCTATAATATATATATATATATATATATATATATATATATATATATATGTATATATATATATATATTTATATATACATATACAAACACATACACACTAGCTGAAGTACCCAGCGTTGTCTGTGTTTAAATATTCAAGTTATTAAGTTAACAATGAGTTGGATGTAGCTGTCAACATCCTAAAAATAATTAGCAGCTTAGTAGCTCTTTCAACACACCCATTATGTGGCTGCGCACTGCTATTTCTCTTTTTAGACTAAATGTTATCCAAATCCATAAAGTGGAAGGCCCAGAACAGGCTCCCCGGGTTCAATCTCCCTTAAAACCTGGCCAGGATCCAACTGGACCACCTCACATTGGTTTCATGCCAATTGGTGCAGGGGAGTCTGCATGCATAACCGGACAGACAAACAAACCAACTCACTCCAGTAGAATGCCCAGACCAGGCTCCCCGGGTCAAAGTTCTGGCCAGCGTACACCAACAGGAGGTCTGACTGGGTCCCTAAAACCCCTCAAAATTTGTCAGGGATTAAACTGAACCACCCCGCGTTAGTTTCATCCAAAACGGTGGAGGGATGTCGAAGATATTCGCCTACAAATAAAAAACTTCTATTTTTATATATATATATATATATATATATATATATATATATATATATATATATATATAAAAATATATATATATATATATATATACACATACATACATACATACATACATATATCTACATACACACACACACACATATATATATATATATATATATATATATATATATATACATATATATATGTGTGTGTGTGTATGTAGATATATGTATGTATGTATATATATATATATATATATATGTATATGTGTGTCTTATTCCACTAAAGGGTTCACTTCTACCAACCACTTTAGCAACTAGTGATTCCTCACTGTTCGCCAGCTATAACATTTGAATTAAATTGGTTAATTGATGAGTATACCTTCTTAAATAGAGCTTAGGAGAGCCTTGATTCATTTGATATTTTTCCCTCTAATGCAGTTACATCTAGTAATGAAAGAGTTAGAGTATTGACTGGTAATTGAGTATTGACTCTGTTAAACTAATTTTTATCTGGAGTTTATCTTCATTTCAAATAGAAGAATATCATTGATATGCCAAATGTTGAACTGCATTATGTGAGCACCCTATGAACTACCATTCAATCACTGAGAGGGACTGAACAGCTTTGGAGACACCGGCATGTTTGTGTCTATTGCCGGCTTTAATATAAAAGTGTGGTTTCCACTTATTGTCAGACTTCATGCATACTTTCATATTTCAGCTGCTACTACAACTGTTGGACGTGCCTTTTAACATCAGCCAACAGGTGAGAGCTGCTTGTGGGTCTGCACTGAGGGCCTGGCTATCACAGCTGCTCATTGAGTGATCTTTTTCATTTTTACAATTGGAGTTTCAGCTTGGAACTGGTTGTAGATTCCGTGGGAACTGCAGGCAGGATTTGTCTTTCGGCTCTCCATCACACTCCATTATCCCCTATGATAATTTACACCTATTACTCTACATATGTTTATGGAATGTCTATCGAATTATAATTTCAGGAGGCTTCATACTGTTTAAAGTAATTGATTACAGTCAATATCATTCAGGATCATTCTGTTGGAACTTTAATAATGACTGCTTATCTAAACAGAATAGTTTCCAGTTAAAAGGTTTTTTGAAAAAATTACGTGACTATAAATGTCTGCAGTATTTTTTTTTTCAATTGATTTTAACAGTCGGCATATGTTGCACAATGACTGAAATGGATGAGTTGTTTATCTAATCAATTTTTCTTAGCAACTAATAATTATTCCGATTTCTGTATAGCCGATTGAATACTTTTAAGTTATATTTATTCTTGGCATAGTATCAGCATTGAAGTTTTTATTTTGTATCTCTATATTTAGGATTTTATCATATTTGCATTTTATTAATTGTTTATTATTTTGTATATGTTTATGTTCTGAAGATTACTGAATATTATATTAATTTATCTGGTAATCGGTGAGATATTATGATTTTTGCATACTTATCATTTATACTATAGATTTTTTATTAGTATTATGTAAGATTGCCAACTCAGGTTTTTAGTGCTGTAATCAAATATATACAGTATATCTATTTTTTGTTGTTGCTATCAAAGAAGGGAGGTTTGCAGCCTCCCTTCTTTACAGCTATTTGACCTTTGTTTGATATATTGAGTATTTGATTTATTATCTGGGTGCCATTATGAAAGGTTTCTTTTTTCTCTGTCAAAGGCAGTTTGCTGAAAAACAAAAAGCTATAAATACTCAGTTTGTTGTTTGATATGATCTTTAAGTCTTCCTTTTATTCTTTTCTTTATTTTGGTAAATGACAGAGTGAAGTAAATTATGACACATGTTTAGACTTCCTTAGGAGTTTCAAAAAAGCATTTTTCATGTCTTTGTTTCTAAGGCTATAGACAAATGGATTTAGTAATGGAATTATGATTCCATAAAACACAGAAGCTACCTTGTTTCTACTTGTGTTGGAACCAGATGGCTGCACATACATGACACAGACTGAGGTATAGAAAAAGAAAACCACTATAAAGTGAGATACACATGTAGAGAATGCCTTCCTTTTGCCAGTTGTAGATGGTATTTTGACAACAGTATGTATAATGCAACAGTAAGACAGCATGGTCAGGAAAACAGAGCCCAGTGTTAATGTTGAAGTAGAGAGGGAGAGGATGAATTTAGCTGTGGAAACATCTGTACATGAAAGCTGCAATAAAGGTGTGGATTCACATAAATAATGTTCTACCACGTTTGGGCCACAAAAACATGACGTTGCTACTAAAAAAATAGCAGCAATGGCCACAATGAATCCCACAGACCAGGAGAGACATGCAAGTCGTATGCACATTCTAGCATTCATCAACATAGTATATTTCAGAGGGTGGCAAATAGCTAAATAGCGATCATAAGCCATCAAGATCAGAAGAACATTTTCCGTACCTCCTAGACAACTGAAACAATATAGTTGGATTATACAAGCAGTGAAAGATATTGACTTATTTCCTGATATAAGACCAACTATTAGATTTGGCATTGTGGAGGAGATGTATCCAATTTCTAAGAAGGACAGATTGCAGATGAAAAAGTACATGGGAGAATGTAGTTCAGGGTCAGTCCTCACCAACATAATAATCACAATGTTGGATGATACTGTTAAAAGGTAAACAAATAAGAATATTATAAAGTATGTTTCTGGAATCCCTTTAAAACCCAATATAACAAACTCCTTTGTTCCACTACAGTTTATGTTCATGGGCTCCATTGTCTGTAATTAAGATATATGTTATTTTAAACAGCTTGTGATTTAATAGCACTTATGACAGAGTACCAAAAAGAGGACTAGTTATGATAGATTCATAACACAGAAGGGATTCCAAAGCATACATTTAATTACTGACACATATGAGCATAAAGGTATAGGTTCTGTGACTTATTTGACCAAGACTGAATCTGAATTTACTATTTCAATGAATTAACACCTACCACACAAACAACCTGGCATCATACATTCTTTAAAATTTAGAGAGGCAAGTAAAAATGTGTGCTTACATACAGTATTACATCCTTGATATCAGGTTCATTTAGAGTTGAATGTATGTCTGTTTTTTTGCGTAACATTTACATTTATGTACTGTTCCAAAAATGCATACATATATGTCGGCATATAGTATTTTACATATTGTTGACTTGGGTCTCCTTATGCCTGGAGAGAAAGAATAGTGACACTCAGGGGCAGGCAAAAATGAACTGACTATATTATAGGCATATTCACAAAATTGCAATACAATTAGATGTTGATGCATCTATAAATAGACCTTTTAGACGGCATATCTCTTGGAGGTCCTGCAGGGTTGGTGCAACAATATGTAATGATAATGATGATTTCTGACCAGCTGAGTGCATATTAACCCTCCAGCTGATAGCAGTTAAATCAATAGTGGCTAAGTTATATGAAGTAATGGCTGTTGATTTGCATTATTTGATCATCGTCATCATCAGCTATTTTATATAGTGCCACTATTTCCACAGCACTGTACAGAGAACTCACATACATCAGTCCCTGCCCCATTGGAGCTAACAGTACAAATTCCCTAACACACACGCACAGACCGAGAAATACCAAGAACAATTTGATAGCAGCCAATTAACCTACTAGTATGTTTTTGGAGTGTGTGAAGAAATCGGAGCAATTGAAGGAAACCCACGCAAACATGGGGAGAACATACAAACTCCACAAAGATAAGGCCATGGTCGGTAATTGAACAAAGTGATTATCATAACTATTTGGATTACTGCAGGAAAGAAGATTCCGATTGATTTAAAAAGGGAAAACAAGAGATTTTTTATTTTATTCCATTAGCATTTGATATTTGTGTTTATTTTTAATTACCTTTATATTGAAAATACAAACTTTGCATATTACTAATATTATCAAGCTACAACTATGCAATATCTCTATGGCATAGTGGAATATAATTATGCACACTAGTTACAACTGATGTAAGCTAGTGTATCTTTTCTGGATGCATATGGATATTTTTTTTTATTTACAGGCATCTTTTCCCTACAAACGAGATAATCTTCCACATCTTTGTATTCAGTCAATCACCTGTGTCTGACCCTTTATGATCTGATGGGCATTAGAATGTCACACTTGTTATTGGAAATCCATTTTCAAATCATTCCTTTAATTACCAACACATTGATATTATACAATAAAAGTTCTGTAACTTCTTGCACCCAGACTGCATTTTATTTACCATTGCCCTACCACTTCTATTTATTTTGCATTTATTTTTTACTAGCATTGGACCATTATATGTATAATGGTATATTATATAGCATTAACATTATGTGTTTCCTTTTAATTTTGTGGCTAATTCTTTTGATCTTACCTCTGTTGTCTCTGTCTCTTCTATATCCATTTTGCACAGAATATCTGGAAATTCTCAATACATGTGGATTGCATAATCTTGAGCATTATCTTCCTGTATGAAATAATTTTTGGTTTGTGCAATTTAAGCATCCTTTAGCATTGGTATGTTAAGTAACAATTTTAAATACGTTGGTCACTGTGTATTCAAACTTGCTGATATACTGCAAATAAAACTTTAACAGCATACTCTTGAAAATATTTAAAACTGTAGCTGACATTGGTCATACAAATATGTTTCCCTTTCTCTATTAGGAATGGAATTCAGTATGTTCTATTAACAATAAATCTTTGGTTCTACAAGTGTTAACAGCAATAGTCCCAATTAATGGTAAAAATGTAACCCTGTTGATGAAAGTGTTACTGTAATATTCATTAAAATATATGACCAAGACTCAGGCCCAATAGGTCCAAATGTACTGACAACATCAACAAAGAGCATATTTCCTGGACCACTGAATAACATCATTATTTGATTAAGAAGCTTTCCACTTGAACTAATGAGTTCGGTCAACTACAAATTTGTCTCAAGTCTCCTATTACATAAGCACATAGAATCATATATTGCAAATAACCTAGCATGGCATTGTAAACAGTAACAGCTATGACATAATCCATTCAGACTTCAAGAAACAATATAGCCCTTAGTTAAGCTTAGTACACACTACAGAAAAATGCTCCTGATGCCATATCATTAACGATTGTACCAACATCTGAAAGCCCCATTCAGCAAGCCGATTCATGAGTACACACTTACACGATTTACCTTCAGATCTGTACTCTTCGGGGCCGATTCAATTCTGCCACGAACAACGTGGCGTTAGCAGTATTACCGTTATTACTGTAAAACTGTGCATAATTACCCTTAATACAGTAATTTTACAGTTGGATTTTTACTCGCAGCTCCCTGAGAAATCCAGGTTAATATTACCGTATTAACTGTAATACTGTTAACACCGCGTTATTCGTGGCAGAATTGAATCTGCCCATAAAGAGTAAAGAGAAGTGCGAAAAATGTGTATAAGGGGCACTCAATGGCTCTTACTTGCCATTTAATTAGTACAAACATAAAATATGCATAAAGCTTTATTGGTATGCTTTAAAAAAGGAGAATAATTAAGTAATACCGTTCTCTTAATGTTGTGCTAGAGAAATATTAAAAATGAGAAAAATTAATGAATTTAAAAAAATATAAAATATAACTGTTAAGATGGCAGTAATAACTGCCAAGCCACTCCGCTACTCATAGAATTATATACTTCTATTAATTATATGATTACTAATTGAAGGGATATATAATTGCAACAATTGGAGATACCAATATTCCTCTTTTACTGATGCAATAAATTATTTTTCAATAGTGTGTGTGTGTATTCATTAAATGGTTGTTTTCAAAATACATAATAAATTAATCTCAGTTCCCAGGAATATCCTTATTAAATACACTTATTATTCGCCCCTTTATATGAGGCAAAGGGATAATTTATTAACTTGGACTTAAAATAGTAGAAATATCAGATAATGCTTATCTTTTTTTAGTTGTATCTCACAAACCCCTTGAATGGATATTGTAATTTGATATTCTACTTAATAAGTCTAATTGAGAGGCTAAAGTAATGCCTCATACCCCAATATTGCACATTGAGGTCTTAATTCATTATATAGTAGCTGCATCTATACATTTAAATACATTTAAATTAGAAGTGAATTACAGCAGACTGTCTTGCATGCACATCCCCATCAAGGGTTAATTGTATTGAGCAGTCAGATAGTTAATTGACTTAGGCTTAAAAAGGTGAAAAAATGCCTGAAGCTATATTTCTCACCTTGAGACTGTATTTATAATGTTATTCTCCTTGAATCCCCTTTGTTGGGTATTATAATATATATTTATCTAACTTGAGCAATGTGAGAAAGCTTCTAATAATATCCTGCTCCTGTACACTCTACTCATAACTGTATCTGTTCCGTGCAGCCTAACTAAATTACCTTAGATTCCCTCGTCAGCATAATAAAAGGATAATGAGCTCCAGCAGATACTGGAGACTGGATATTTTGCAGTTTTTAATAAAATAATATTAAGTGTAAATAAAAGTTTTATTTAGTTAATTGGGATATATATAAAAAAAAGTTATGTATTTAAGTAATGAAATTTATCTATAGACATAGTTAAAATAGATAACAGATAAGGATTTCTCTATACTGCTAAAGTGATATTAATAGTCCAGCCCCCATCTTAGTGCAGCGCAATGTGCCCCGACGGAATAAGTAAACTTACCTGGACAAAGGTAGTCTCTTTTCTTACAAAATAATTGTCTGTAAAAGAAACTTGACATCAATATGTTCTGTGTGATCATATAATAAATAATAACATTAAATGCTACAGTGAATTTCAGGGTTGTTATTTTTGTTGTTTTTAGCTTTGGTTCTGACGGCAGCTTTTCACATACTATAAAATATTATGTTCTTGTTTGAAATCAAGCTACAGTATGTGACTTTCCACAAGCTTTGGATACTTACAATCCAGTATCTGCGGTGTAGGAATTGCTTAGCGAGATTACACATCTTCAATGATCTGTTTTGTTTAGTCTTTAAGTTTTAATTGTAAACTTAATGCAATAAAGCAAATTTGCATCTGTTGACTCATACTATAGGTTTATCCCCATAAATAACCTGTTTTGTTTAATCTTTAAGCCTAAATTTGACAAAACATTCACACTTCAGATTAATACAATAATTGCCTGGAAGAGGAACAAGCAGTTTGTTCAGTGTTAATGACACTCTTGATACTATTTGTTATGATTGCAAGTTCTGAAGGTAAAGCGGAGATTCATGCCTTTTTGTGACATAAGACGACTCTGCTCCATTGCAGTTAATTCTGCATACACAAAGGCTTTGTCTTTATGTATCTTTCAGATGCATTTAACCTCTCTGGGGGATTGACTTTGTCATTACATTAGGGAAAAATCTGAATAATAATAATAATTTGCACAGGCAGTTCAGTAAAGCTTTTTTATATAAATAGTTCAGTGATCTGCCTTTGTCTCTAGAGATGGGTGTAATTTGTAAATGTAATTTTGCTCTTTATTATGATAAGTCAATGGTTCTATATGTAGTACCCTACAGGGCAAGCCACCTGTAAAACTGGCAGCCATTGTATTACAGCAGGGTGATTTTCATGTAAAACATAATTTTCTGCAGTGAAGTTTTTGATTGCATTTTCCATGTGCTTCTTATTAAATATGTATAAAATAAATGGATAGGTTATTTAAATTAAATCGTATTCTGTGTAGCATAGTGTTTTAGCCTCCAACTTTTACTCCAGCAGCAACCGATGAACAACCAGATTGCATCTTATTTGGCCCTTAACTGAAAGACTTTGCTTGCGAAGTTCAGTCAGAGTCATTATACCACAGAGAGATGAAAAGCAGTGCTCTGGGGCCCATATATATATATATATATATATATATATATATATATATATATATATGCTGTGGGACTGTAAAAAGAAAGTCTTATAAGAGGTCCAAAAAGTTCTGTTGTCATTTAGTAGGCAAATAACAAAAGATTTTTATGCTCAGCTGCATCCCTTGAAATAATAAAAATATCCCCATTAACTTACCTTTTAATAGGCTTGTTCTCCGATCCCCTTCTCTTCTTTTTTTCATAATCCTCGCTGAGTCAGTCACTGCTAGTTCTCCGAGCTGCGCTCCTCAATGAAAATGTCGGGCGTGATGACGTCCTTTCCGACATTCACTGTGAGCGCAGCACGGAGGAGGGGACCAGGGAGGGAGCCGGATCGTCACCTGACGTGACCGCGTGACCGCAAGGTAAGTTTTTTTTGTTGTTTTTTTTTGCAGGATTTTTTTTTTCATTAAGAGCCCTGCCTGCCCCCTTCCCCCCCCCCCCCCTCGGGCACCTGCCCATCGTGCCCAGTCTAAAAGACAGCCCTGGGCAGTGACACTACTATCCCCAGGGGAAGCATATTTAACAAGTATTGTGAAGGTACTTGTACCACTGCAATACCTCTTCTGTTATCAACATCTAGCTGGCTCATACATATCTACACAGACTGGTCCAGCTAAGTAGTAAGTTAACCATTACCGCTCCAGGCCAGTATCGCCAGGACAGCTGAGTATTGCTATCTGCCTGGTCATATTTTATTGATCAATTGTGGCGATAAGGGATTTTTTTATCGTACCTTAAAAAATCGTTCTCATTGCTGGAGTAAGATGGAGAGAACTGATAAGACGGAGAGAGTCGGATATCCAAAAAGCAGATGGAAATTGCAGGGGGAGTCAGTGGTATAAAAAACACCTAAGAGGGTGAAAGTGAGAGACGTGTAAATAGACAGGGGGAAAGGGAAAAATAAGGATTGAAGAAGAAGGATAAGGAGATTGCTAGGTTTGAGTAGCAGGGACAAAGGAGAAGATAAAAGAGTAAAGTTACAGTTATAGTTTGGACAGGTAACAGAGAAGGAGTAAGGGTAAATTAAAATAGAAAAATATAAGAGGGACAGAGAAATATTTGGAAACACATTAGTGAAGTGTAGTCTACGAAAACTACAAATAGTTAGGAAGGGGTTGGATACGATTTGTCGACACTGAACCTTTTGACAGCCAGGCTGTTGACACCAAAATTTGACAGTCATTATGTTGACAGGTTCAGTGTGTCTATGTGGTTAAAATGGAGATATTGTGACTGGCAACAGGTAGTAAAGTTGATAGTCACAATGTCGACATTCAAACTGCAATGTCAGCGTCAGCCACTGGACTCGCCGGCAATACAGCCGCTGGACCCTCCTGCACAAAATAGTTAATACATAACAAAAAAATAAAACAGAGTACCCCCTCACACCCCAACAAAACTCATTAACTCTAGTGCTGCCAGCCGCTGGACACACCTGAACAGCATTACATCCATCGGACCCGCCGAAACAAAACAGTAAGTAATACAGTAAAAAGCAAATAAGTAAAATGTCAACAAATAAAAAACAGCCCCCCCCTTAAAAAACAGCTTAATAAAAAAAGTGTTTTTTTTAAACGAGGTTTGTGTTTTATTTATATTTTGTCATGGTGCATTACAGGTTCCAGTGATCCCTGGATGACTGATTGACTACATCCCTGAGAAAGATAGAACAGAGTAGGGAGAATGCAATGGGAGTGACAGGGACCACCACTCCAAATTCCAAGCAAGACCACTCAGTGCTTCAGGGATAAACCTTATATTGACTCACATCATGAACAAAGGCTAGAGACTTGCACAGACTCCTAAACTGTCTCCAAGAGCAGATAATTGAAAAGTGTTTCTTCTTACGTTATGCCAAAGAAGTCGTGGGCAGCTGAACACACTCTGGATGACTTTGTGTAAGCCAGGTGCCAAAGATTAAAAAGGAACATTGAGTACCTAACACAAATTCTTATCATACTAATGCATTAGTTACTGTAGTGAGGTACATTGACTGTAGGCGAACAACAAACCAGTCTGGCTTAGGTTAGTACTGTGTTTCCAGCCGATTATCGGGCCAGACGACAAATGACTGGTTGGCCTGATATCACAATGTGTACTCTGCAATGAGTAGCAATTATCATTCCAAAGCACATCATATCGTTGAAGGAAATTTTTAAACTGAACTAAAAATATTGTTCAACAATGGAAGGATGTTGTTCCAATTCTGCAGTGTGTATGTAGTCTGCAGAATTGGAATGGTAATTTAGTTATAAGATGCTATATTTATACCTACTGTTACCCACCAGGATACAGGAGCTGGTGTCCAGGGGGTCAGTCTGTAGCCTCATGTATCCTCTTCCTGATATTCTGAATGGGTCATGACCTTACAATATTAAATTTCAGGGAATGAGGCTGGGCAGAGCTGTCTTATTTTCATATGTCTCTTGCAGACCTTCAACTAACCAATATGGCTGATCAAATGAGATGTGACCTGCACCTTAGCTGAGCAGAGCTGGCATTTAACTCTACTTTGATTTTAAGTAGTATGCTTGTAACGGATTTACTGGATAATACTACTAATCTTGATCAGCGCTGGCTTACCTGAGGTGCGGAGTCTAACCATCTCCCCAGTGTTCACTAAGGCGGGATAAGCTTTGCCGCCAGGAGTCACAGGTTGCGGTCCTCAGGTTCGCCTCAAGATGTAGTACAGGAATCCACAAGGGAAACAGGAGCCAGGAACAGGTAAGGTTGCTCTGACACTCACCGAGTATCAGAGTGAAAGTTATATACAGATGTGGATTCAAAATGCTCGCCTCATTGTTGCGGTCATGTGACGCCCGAACTCGAAAGTGCAGCTACCGGACGGAGTGGCGGGGAACAGATAAGTTCGTAACAGTACCCCCTACCGTAAAAGTGGACTTCGGACACCTAACAGGGTTTCAGGGGAAATTTCTTATGGAACAGTTTGAGTAAACGGGGAGAGTGAAGATCGACAGTTTTTACCCAGGCGTGCTCTTCAGGTCCGTAACCCTTCCAGTCCACCAAGAACTGTACAGAACCTTGAACTTTGCGAGAGTCCAGAATAGTCTTAATCTCATATTCAACTTGATCCTGATCGACAACAGGGGGAGGAACTCTGGACGGAGTGGTGAATTTGTTGGTTACTACCGGTTTCAACAAGGAGACATGGAAAACATCTGGTATGTGTGGGGAGGGAGGCAGACTTAATCTAAAGGCTACCGGATTGATGACCTCAGAAATAGCGAACGGACCAATGAACTTGGGAGCGAATTTCTTACTGGGAACTCTTAAACAAATGTTTTGAGTGGATAGCCATACCCTGTCACCGAGAGAGACAAACTTGGACCAGCTCTCCTCCTCTTATCGTAGAATTCCTTGAAACGAATCGTTGCTCTCTTTAAACTTGGTCTGTTCCCAGATGAAAGAGAAATTAAAAACCATAAGTCTACAGCCTGAACTTCGGAAGGTGCAATTTGAGAGAAGGTGGGTAGTTTAGGGTGGCAGCCATACAGGACAAAATAGCCTTGTGAATATGATTGTTATGGGCGAACTTGGCCCATGGGAGAAGATCCACCCAGTTATCTTGATTGCTAGAGACAAATATTCTTAAAAATTTCTCTAACTCCTGGTTAGTCCTCTCCGTAGACCCATTGGACTGGGAATGATATGTGGAGGAAAAATTTAGTTTAATTCCAGACTTACTGCAAAAGGCCCTCCAAAAATTGTATATGCACTGGGATCCTCGATCAGAAGCAATATGTTGAGGACAACCATGGAGGTGAAATATCTCCTTAATAAAGATATCGGCTAAGGAGGAGGAAGATGGAAGGCCTCTAAGAGGAATAAAGTTGGCTGTTTTAGAGAAGCGATCTGTGACCACCAGAACCACAGTACAAGATTTGGAAGAAGGAAGGTCCGTAATGAAAACCATGGAAATCTGCGACCAAGGATATTCAGTAATTGGTAAAGGAAGCAAACATCCATAGGGTCTCCTCCTGGGGGTCTTGCGTTGAGCGCACTCAGAGCAAGCAGAAACAAATTTCCTTACATCTTCCAGTAATGAAGGCCATCAGTAGCTTCGGGATAACAAGTCCCAGGTCTTGCGGATGCCGGCATGCCCGGAGAAGAGACAGCAATGAGCCCATCGTAGGAGTTGGGTGTGTAGATGAGGAAGGATGAACGTCTTGCCCGGAGGGCAACCTTTATTAAGGTGTGTAGCTACCAAAACTCGGCTAGGGTCCAGAATGAATTTAATTTCCTCCAAAGGTTCCATATCAGCTGGATCAAAAGAGCAAAATAAGGCATCCGCCTTAGTATTCTTAGAATGAAAGGTGATGTTAAAATTAAAGCACAAGAAAAATAAGGAGCATCTTGCTTGCCGAGGATTCAGACAGCGTAAGTATAGTATATACTTGTGATCTGTATAGATGGTAATAGGGAATTGTGCCCCTTCTAGGAGATGCCTCCATTCAGAGAGAGCCAAATTGATGGCCAGGAGCTCTTTATCGCCAATTCCATAATTCCTCTCAGCAGGTAACAGGCGACGGGAAAAGAATCCGCAAGGAAGAAGTTTGCCAGAAGAATCCCGTTGTGAAAGTACTGCTCCTGTACCTACGGAAGATGCATCCACTTCCAAGGGACGTGAGCACAATCTGCCTGTTGGAGGATAGGTGCTGAGGAGAAGAGAGACTTCAGTAGAATATAGGCTTGGGTAGCTTCAGCAGACCATATTTTAGCATTAGCAGACTTACAGGTCAATGCAGTGATGGGAGCCACCAACGAAGAGTAACCCTTGATGAACTGGTGGTAATAATTGGAGAATCCTAGGAAGCATTGAGTAGCCTTAAGGCCCGAAGGCTGAGGCCAATCAAGTATGGCCTTCAATTTGGTGGGATCCATTTGCAGCCTGGTCCCAGAAATGATATATCCCAAGAAAGGAACTTGCCTCTGCTCGAAGGTACATTTCTCTAATTTAAAAAATAGATGATTCTTCCTGATGTGGGACAGAACCTTCAGTTCATATCTGCGATGAGATACCAGATCTTTGAAAAAGATGAGGATGTCATCCAAGTAGATGACTACAGATTGATACAAGAAGTTTTGGAAGAGTTCATTCATAAAGCCTTCAAAGATAACCGGGGCATTCCATAAGCCAAAGGGCATGACCAAATATTCAAAATGACCGTCCCGGGTGTTAAATGCTGTTTTCCATTCATCCCCCTCCTTTATGCGTATGTTGTATGCTCCTTTGAGATCGAGCTTAGAGAAGGTGGTGGCGCCTTTAATGCGGTCAAACAATTCTAAAATCAATGGCAGCGGATACCGATTCTTCATGGTAATAGCATTTAGGCCTCTATAATCTGTGCAAATACGAAGACCCCCATCTTTCTTTTTTTACAAAAAGAAGCCAGCACCAGCTGGGGAGGCAGACTTACGGATGAAGCCCCTTCTTAAGTTTTCTTGGATAAACTCCTCCATGGCCTTAGATTCAGGAACGGAAAGGGGATATACACGGCCTCAAGGAACAGGTTTACCAGGCAGAAGGTCAATACCACAATCCTAGATTCTGTGAGGAAGTAGTGTCATGGCTTCTTGTTCACAAAAGATGTCCGAGAAGGATTGATAGGGATCAGGTAGAAGTGTCAAGGGGAATATTTTGGAGCGTTTGGAAACATCTTGGGGAACCACCCTTTGAAGACTGTGTGTGAAGCAGAATTGTCCCCTAGACAGGAAATGACCAGGCTGCCAGTCTAAGGTGGGAGAATGGAGATGGAGCCATGGAAGACCAAGGATGACCGGATTGGTAGATCTCTGGATGACTAGGAAGGAGATGCTCTCCCGATGGAGTACCCCTACTTGGAGCAGAAGAGGAATGGTACGAACAAGGATAGAATTTTCAGGAATCTTTCCTCCATCGATGGCCAAGAGGGAGATAGGTTGTACCAGGGCTTGAGTAGGAATGGAGAGTTGTTTCACCAGAGCGACTGAAATGAAATTGCCCGCAGCTCCGGACAGGGTCAGATCTAGACATTTATTCTACCCGGGGCGATCTTAGGGAGGAAGGCGCTTTAGGCCCCGCCCCCTTTCTGATTTCTAAGGCTGCACTTTATGTGCAGGTCCTCTCGGCAGTGGCAGTGTGCTGCCCGGCTGCTCTGATTGGGTTTAAAACACAATCAGAGCAGCCGGGTAGCACACTGTCATTGCTGAACAGACCTGCACAGTGTTCAGCTGTCGGCAGCAAGCCCCTGCAAGGGGGGGGGGGATTGCCTCGTTATTTCAGCGGAGTTCAGATGCCATAGTTCTGAATTGAACTGCATACTAACCCACAGTCTGCGTTCCCTGGTGCAGACGTAACAAGCCGGTGGCAGCGTTGGATACCCTTCCAGGCTCATCGAAGATCTTTTTGAAAAGGTGGAAAAGAAGGTGAAAAATTTGTGCAAAATATGATCATTCCTCTCCCATAAAGGTGAGGCCCAAGCCAAGGCCTGGCCAGACAATACCGAGATCACATCGGCCACTTTGGATTTTTCAGAAGGAAAATTTGCCGGCAGAAGCTCGAACTGAATGGAGCATTGGTTTGAGAACCCTCTACACAGTTTATGATCCCCATCAAATTTTGGAGGACTAGGGATACGCAATAGGGAGGTAGAAGCAGCCGCGGAGGCCGGGAGGTCAGGTGCAGACACCAGGGGTGCAGGGGGTCCGGTGGCTAATAATGTATTCTGGATTGTATTCATCCAAACGGATAGGCTCTGAAGGAATTTTAAAAGTTGCTCCTCATTGGCCTCTTGTTTCTCTACCCTCCCCACTAAATGCTCCAGGAGGTCCATCTTCGCAGAATCCATGGTCAGAGCAAACTGTAACGGATTTACTGGATAAAACTACTAATCTTGATTAGTGCTGGCTTACCTGATGTCACACGCTGCTCATTTGGCTTCCACAGACAAAGACTGAGACACTCACAGGTGTCTCATTAACAGACTTCAAACCTCCAAGTTCTGATCTGCACAGGTGCAGACTGATTACCTGTCTACTTCTAATTAAGATTCCTATTGGTTCCTGCGTTGGCTCCAGACTTGAAAAGGCACTTCCTTCCTTTCCTCTGGGCCTGTTGATCATGTTACCAGTCTGATTAGGTTCCTACCTACTCTGTGAGCTCTCACCTGGATTGTCAGTGCCTTGCTGTGTTGCTGTTAAAGACCATACAGATCAAACTGCAACTGTCTCTGCTGTGTACTACCCCACAGACTATTCAGCTCATGCTGCAACTATCTCTGCTGTATGACACTCCACAGGTCGTATCATCAAGCTGCTTGTGTTGCTGCTAAAGACCATACAGATCAAACTGCAACTGTCTCTGCTGTGTACTATTCCACAGACTATTCAGCTCATGCTGCAACTATCTCTGCTGTATGACACTCCACAGGTCGTATCATCAAGCTGCTTGTTGTTCTTTTCTCTGGCTGAACTGTTCATGTATTATTGAAAGCATTAAGGCATTATTTGGTTCCTGATTGCTGCCGCATCTATTGTGCATATACTGCTACCTGGACAGTTAATCTCTTCTCTGATGTGGGCTGCTCAACTGTGATACCATATACCTGCTGCCTTATTCTTTCCACCTTATTGCTGGACTGTGCATTCAAAGCCATATCTAATTATATGCTGATTGTTCATATTGCATATAATATTGCCGGTGGCTCCGCCCACATTGTACTACGCTCCTAGTGTGTATATATATATACATATATCAAGACTTTCCTGTATATTCATCCAGTCATCATTAAACCTCTGATTGTACTTTTATCCTGCATCTGGCATCTATTTGAACCTCAGGCTATCATTACCACTTACCAGTGTATTACCATATTCTCACTCCCCGAGGATCTGTTCCCACAACATCTATGAACAGATCCAGAGTCCAAAATACCAAACCGTGACACATGAGGTGCGAAGTCTAACGCTCTCCCCGGTGTTCACCAAGATGCGCTGCAAAGCGGCATGGACTTCGCTGCCAGGAGTCGCAGGTTGCAGTCCTCAGGTTCGCCTCAAGATGTAGTACAGCAGGAGTAGGAGCAGGAGAAGCATAGTCAGACAGGCCGGGTCAATACACAAGAATCAGCAGGCAAGCTCGGAGTCAACAGACCGGGTCGGTACATGGGTCACCAGAATAGAGGAGAAGTCAACAAGCCGGGTCGGTACACAGGGGCTAGAGAGGCAGAAAAGTCAGACAGGCAGATTTGATACACAGGAAGCAAACAGGAGGCTTGGAAGCACAGGAATCCACGAGGAAAACAGGAGCCAGGCACAGGTAAGATTGCTCTGACACTCACCAAGTGTCAGAGTGAAAGTTATATACGGCCCCCCCCCTCTCCTCCTGTCTCCATACCGGTTCTTTTGCTCTGTCTTTACTCCATATGTCTTCCTGGAGTTCCTGAAGCATTGGTACTTTGTGTTTATTGTTCTGTACTTTGTCACCCTGTTTTGTACTACTGTTTGTACTGTGTACGGCGCTGCGGAGACCTTGTGGCGCCCAACAAATTAAGGATAATAATAATAATATACAGATGGGGATTCAAAATCCCCGCCTCCTGGTTGCGGTCATGTGACCGCTGAACCCGGAAGTGCGGCTTCCGGACGGAGCAGCGGGGAACAGGTAAGTGCATACCAATGCTGACTACACTCTCACCCATCCATCCCCTGCTTGTACTATAGGGTCAGGAAGGCTGCAACTCCTGGTGCAGAGAGGGAGGGATGCATGGTTGCAATAACCAATTCAAGTATTCCTGAAATATTTCTTTGCAAATTGTCCTGTTCCTAGGAGCTGCTAGGACATTTCCAATGGGGAAAGAGTGTATGCATTGGCACTGACAGATGAAGAACACAGATCTGAAGGTAAATCATGTACAACGTGTATAGTGTGTACACATGAATCAGAATGCTGATCATGACCTTTTTTTTTTAGAGTCATTGATAAAATTGCTAACAATATTGAGTTGTTAGAATTCTGCTGTAGTGTATACCAGCCTTATATTAAGCCTAAGGCCACTTAATTCTAAAATAACAAACTATCTTGGCTTAATGAGAAACTTAACGGGCCTGAGTCATTAAGGAAGGTAAAGCAAAAAAAGGAGTAAATGTTCTCTGGGACAGACCATGTTAATCAATGCCAGGGGTGCAAATGAGTTTATTATTTTGCACATCAGTTAAATACTGGCTGTTTTTTCATCTAGCACACAAATACGTAATGGCTTTATTTGTACACTGAAATTTAAAGTTGATCTAGGACATGCCCTACCCCAACTATAAATCTGTCCCTACATTTTACATTTACCTCCCCCTCCAATACAACATGGTTTTGCCCAGATACAAAGTTACTTCTTTTTTATGCTTTACTCTCCTTAATGACTCAGGCCCAACATGTTTAATAAGAAAAATCGAACATTAATCTTTAACTTTGGTTTCGGAGTGATTTGAAGTTGCAAAGAGGTACAATGACGACACAATTGCTCTATAGAAAACTGTAATTGAGAAAACTGTATTGAATAAATAAATTGTTGCCTTTCAGCTGGAATTCATTATCTAAATCTGGAGACTGTAGAGTAATGTATGTATAAATTTAAGAGCCTTTTAGTGATCTGATAGGATTATTTCTGTAATATGTTGGATTATCCATACTGTCATCAACATTTCCCCCTAAATATCCCTTCTATATCCCTAAAACATTCCTTTCTCTTTGTATCCCCATATCCCCCAATAAACATAAATCCTTTTAAAGTATTTAGTATTTTGGTCTTGTATAGAACCAGGGCCTGCCGCTCTGCTTAAAGGTGAGTGACTCTTTTTCTCTGAAAAGCAAAAGAGCCTTCTATTCATCACCAACATAACTGGGGTTGTCTTTTGATAATTAGTGAGTGTCAACGATCAATGTAAAATAACAAGCAGCGTATATTATTCATGATTATTAGCACAAGTTTTATAAAGCTCCAGCATATTTGACATCTCTATACAATTGGAAACAGATACAGTAATAAAACAAGACTGAGTATTAACAAACAGACAAAGAGGTAAAAGGGCCCTTCTTAATGCTTATAATCTTATTACAATAACAGTTAGAACATGAGATTAAGTGCTACAGTCTGCATATTTGTTTAGCAATATTGCAGAAGGAGAAAGTTTTTAGTGGGCCTATATGATCAATTCATACAACAATATTGGGTCGGAGTTAGAGAGTTGTTTTAGTATAAATAAATAATAAATGTACATTTTTGAACTGTGCAGAGGGTGCACTTTGGTTTTGTTTCTTTTCATTCAGGTGAATTACTGGGAAACGACAGAGCACAACACATTTTATTGTTGAAAAACAAATGTTTCTTTTTCTATTACGTTTCCAACATGGTTTGGTTACTCTATTTTGTCATACACCTAACAAAGTTTGGTCTAGGTCTTATGACTATAGCGGTGCTTTCCTTGCTCCGACCGGCAACTTGTTGTTGATTTCCTTACTGTTGTCTGTATAAATGAACTAACACAGCAGAAGTGGGAAGAGCATTACCAAATTGTGACAGACATCAGAGCCAAGAGCAGTGGTGAGGATGTGGCTGTAGAGGAAGGCCACCTTGTTAGGGTAGGCCAGGGAGGATAGAGGGGAGAGTTTCAACAAAAATAGAAGGATCAAGAGTATCATGATTGTGTCTAGTAATAGTAGTAATAGCAGATTTGGACATGGGAAGGGTTGTAGGAGAAGAGGAAAGAATGAAGGAGGGGAGATGGTGGTCAGAGAGGGAGAGTTGGAGAAGTCAGTAAGAAATAGCACTTTAATGGGAGAAGACAAGATCAAGGGAGTGACCAAGACAGTGTGTGCGGGAAGAGGTCCATTGTGAAAGGCCAAAGGAGGATGAAAGGGCAAGAAGTTTGATGTACGCTGAGACTGGGAGGTTGCTGATGGGGATGTTAAAGTCACCTGGTGACACGTTGCTAATAGAACATATAAATATTATTTATATATATTAGATATTTATATACATGGGTCTTGGGGACCACCTCCGCTGCAAATCTCAGGCAGTCCCCTTTACATCAGGGTTGGGTGAAGTTTCCACCGGGGGGAATGACTTTTCAACCTTTCATTCCCATCAATATATATGAGTCCCCTGGTTTGATTCAGAAGGGCTAATGAAAACCATGCTCTTGGCAACCAATGAATACTAAGGCAATGTATTGTGTGCCTAATCTTTGAATTTTTGTAGTATGGATGCAAGCCACCTTCTTCTCTCAGCATCCTCACTTATTTATAGAGTGACAGCAAATTAGGGAGCTCTTCAATTGGGTATCTGCTTGTCTAAATATATATATTAATGCCACAGTCCATCTAACGACATTGAATTGTCACTGCCTCTTCAGTCTACATAATAACTGGAGTATAAAGTTTGAAATTTAGTGCGTGCATAGCATGTCAACATTTTTATCTCTTGCACCTTACACTAACTGTTTTTGCTGTTTAATTTATCCAATGGAAATGCCTCAGTTGGTGGCATGGCAGATGAGATTTTTTTTTGCAGCCGCTGCAATGTTCTACATGCAGTCACTGAATTTGGAAAATGCCCAGAAAAAACCCTCACACACAAACTCCCTTTTTAGATATAGATTTCACTGACTGACCCTTCCAAAATAGACAAGTATTGAAAAATAGAAGAGATTAGAATATAATAATATATAAAATGACAAGAAATATTCAAGCACTACCTCTTCCACATTTTGTAAAGGTGTATGATAATAATAAAAAATAATATTTTTATTCAAGAGATGCACTTGACGGTGTCGCTAGATTCTACCAAAAAAGTCTACAACATGTAACAGATAAAATATACAAACAATAGTGCAATACTGTATTTAAAATATATTCTTAACTCAAGTATTATATAATAAGAGGAGAAAATAATCCAAATCAATCTCCACAGTGCAGATCCCCTTTTGTGGGAAGACTTACAGAACACCAATTTGTGAGTGTGTCTTTATAACAATAGAGTTGATATGACACCTTCCTTCGTGATATTTCCCATTTGTTATTATGCTTACTGTGTAGAATAAGGAACTTTGTATATAAACAGGTTCTTTACACTCCATTATTGAAATGGTTTTATACCGATGGATTTTCTCATGGGTAGGTAACAAACTGAAAACTCTATGGAAAAGACAATCTAGTGCAACATGTATGATAAAAAATATTTTTTTTTATTTAAATTGTACTAAATATAGGTTTAAAAAGATAAAGTAAGATATGCAGGTACTCCTACCAGATAAAAATAAATGATAGGCATATCACAACAGATGATAATTCAATCCCAGGAAAATGGTGATAGCTGACAATTCTCCTCGATAGTATATCCCCTTGGTAGGTGCTCCTTCAATTCTTTACTTGCACCTGTGCAATGCATTTTGGCCCGATATGTGGGTCTTTGTCAAGGTCAAGCCATTAGTCTATGTAAAGTGTATTTAATATTGATATTAAAAACAATTGATCAGCAAACTATAGTAGCTCACTATTCTCCACAGAACTGCTTTACACAAATTAGATAATTCTACTCCTTTCCTATGTCCCTGGTTCATCCTTACTCAGGGTTGGACAGGCCTGCCAGGGAGCCGGGCTATCCCAGGGTGGGCCCCTACCCTGATCGCTCCCCTCTTCCTTGGTGGGCGGGAGCAGACACTTTAATAAAAACAAAAACAAAAAAACATACTCATGTGAAGATAGAAGCCGATAGAAAAGGTAAGTGAAGGAACGGAAGCAAGGGAGAAGCAAAGACAGCATAGTGAAGGGGGTGCAAAGGCAGCATGGCAGAGTGTGAAGGGGAGGCCAAAGAAGCATAGCAGTGTGTGAAGGGGGGCCAAAGCAGCATGGCAGAGTGTGAAGGGGGCCAGGAGAAGGGGGGAGCAAAAGCAGCATGGCAAAGGGTGAAGAAGGGGACCAGGAGAAGGGGGGGCAAAAGTAGCATGGCACAGGGTGATGAAGGGGGGCCAGGAGAAGGGGGGATCAAAAGCAGCATGGCACAGGGTGATGAAGGGGGGCCAGGAGAAGGGGGAGCAAAAGCTGCATGGAGGGCGCAGTGTGATCATAAGGGGACACAGCATGGTGATGAAGGGGCATAGTAATGTGTGTGTGTGATGGCACAAGCGGGCTTGTGGCAATGTAATGTGTGTGGTAGGTGGGGGCTAACTAATGGGTGCTATTTTGTTTGTGGGGTGATGGTGGGGCAATTTAATTTAATTGTGGGGACTATTAATTTAAGATGGGGTGGATTGGGGGCTATTAATTGAATGTGGGAGTGAGTTTGAGGAGCATAAGGTCTATTTATTAAATATGAATATGAATTATTTAATGGCAGTGACGGTTGCGGTAAATAGGTATATTTATTATACGTAAATGCTATTAATCTATTGCTGGGGCTGTTTGGAGGGAGGGAAATAGGTTTATTTATTAAATGGGAATGCTATTACTTTAATGTTGGGGCTGGAGGAAGGCCTAAGTATTAATCGTGGCTCCTACTGATTTAACGCCGAGGCTGGTTGGAATTTTCTAAATGCACCCATTTTTTCCCCCAAATAGGGCCCCCAACATTCTGGGATCCAGACAAGCCACAACTAAAGAAACCAGCAGCCACAGGTGGGGAAAATGACAAGAACAGGTAGGACAATCTGTCAAATGTTCTGATGCTAGTGGGACAATCCCGAGTTTTGGTGACTGTTCTGCCCAATCTAAGGGGCAGGTCAAGACTGTGTACTCTTTATATACACACTGCATTCTTTATATAATACACTATGGCGCTAGCTGTCCTTCATGGGCTGACCCCTCCCCCTCTAGTGTCTGGTCTAGCCTCTATGATGGCTGTCCACACCCTCTCTGGTGGGCCCCTAGCATTGCAGTCCCCTGGTGGGCCCTTCATGTCCCAGTCCGACACTGACCTTACTGTAATTTTATGAGCAGAGTACCGCAGCTAACCTCCTCCCTACATGCTGTCTGTTCTAAAATGGCACTGAAGAACATGAGGGAGGACAGATATATATATATATATATATATATATATATATATATATATATATATATTTCCAGAAATTACATTTTCCTTTGTTTTGAGATCCGAGTTAGACGGGAGAAGCTGAGTCACAACTCGATTTTTCTCGGATCCCAATGTCAGATTTCCAGTAATATGAACCACTCATTTCTAATATATACCATAGTGTAGTATTTCTCTTTATATAAAAATCAATTAAAAAGCAAGCTTATCAGGATTAAAGATGTTCTTGGACAGATATCTCCTGGTCCTGTCTCTTTTCTCAGTCTCCCCATTTACCTTTGTAATCCATGGCTGCTGTAACTCATGATCAGCAACATCTGTCAAATTATGGCTAATGATACACCGCAATGAACACTGTATTTATCATTACTAGTATCAGACATGGGACCCTCTGTGACTTGAGAGAAGAGGGGTTAATACTTAAAAAAAATAATCTGAAGTTTTTCTTAAAATGGTGGTCAACTCTCTGACCTAAAACACTTGAATACCTATAATATTATACAATGCAACCCCATTTCATTATTATATAATGCAGAGCCACATTTGATGACCAGGATACAAGGCAGAGCCCTTTCTTTTATGTTAGCTAAAAACAAAACTCCCTTTTGATAGTTAATATACAAAGTAAGCCCCATTCTGGTGAACATGATAAAAAAGCCAACCCGTTTCTTGTGGCTGGCATGCAAACTAGATCTCAAGCATTTGTTATAAAATTCATAATCATATATTGCACATTGCATCTTTGTCCTGTCCTGTTCCTCACATCCTGGCTAAGGATAAATCTATCATCCATTTTCCGTGCTCTTTCTGGCTCCTGCTATCCCCATCCACATATGTCCCTAGTAAACTCTACCCACTTACATGCTCATCCTGCGTTGGCTTAAATTACCCTAATGTCTCTGGCAAATATCAGGCAATCATATATCTGGTATTTTTCATTTGAAAGTGATAGCACAGGCTCAATCAGCTGACATACATATTAAATAAACAACCAGCAGGATGTTTACACCCTTCTCTGTGCTCATCATAACTGTAACTTTTTCCTGCTCCTTTCACCTTCTCCTGTCTCCAACTTGCACCATTCTCTTACACCCCCAAATTGCATGCTTCAATCCACTATAGTTACAGGTCCCATTAATCACTGAAGGTATACAGCCTAGTAGTTACACAATAATAGCACAATAAATGAGACTATCTCTACATTATGGACAGGGCAATAGTGATTAAAATGATGTACTATTAAAGACATAGGACCTTATTTACAAAGAACTTATGCAGCATAAAACATCTTGATTTTGCACTGATGTAGATAGTTGGATAGCCAAACCCAAATCAAGATGTACTATACTATGTACTGCCTACACTCAACTCACATAGAGATTCTTATACAAGCTAAAATACTACATCGGATTGTGCAAAGAGAAAATAAATCTGGCAAGGTATAATGTGCAAAAGCCTAGTTGGTAAAATTATCAAGCTGCAACTTTCTGACAGATTTGAAAAGTGGAGACATTGTCTATAGCAACCAATCAGATTCTACCTATAATCTTGTAGCATGTACTAAATAAATGATATCTATATCTGATTGGCTGCTATAGGTAACAACTCCAATTTTCAAACCCGTCGGAAACTCGCTGCTTGATAAATTTACCCCTAAATGTCTCATCAAAGGGCAACCTCCTACCACTTTAGTACAATCACTTTCATTTAATAAAAGTGATTTATTTTTTCAGTTTTTTCTCGTTTTCTCCTAAAATACTTCGGCTTTAGTCTCATTTGTAGTTTAAATTAATTGTAAAGTTGAGGACTTTTTTGCGTTTTGGAATTTTTTTGCAGTGGGCACAGTGAAAATGTAAGGCACAAAATGACACCCATGAAAAGATCAGAGCTGGTGCAAAAAAATCATTTAACAAGTGGAACTGGTTGTACACCTTTCTGCAAAGCAAGAAATACACTGCTCTACAAAACTGGGTGCATTGTGGTGCCTACTCTGTACTTAGCAAGGAATTACTTCATTTCTCCCAATAGAGAACACTGCTCCACCTCAAACACTGTGACCTTGATATGCAAATTCATGAGATTTGGTTTGAACCTAGGGTACACCTGCACAGTAATCCAGCACCAACAAAAAGGGTTATGTGGTGTACCGTAAATAAGACACAGGGCTAGATTTACTAAGCTGCGGGTTTGAAAAAGTGGGGATGTTGCCTATAGCAACCAATCAGATTCTAGCTGTCATTTTGTAGAAGGTACTAAAAATAAATGAAAGCTAGAATCTGATTGGTTGCTATAGGCAACATCCCCAATTTTTCAAACCCGCAGCTTAGTAAATCTAGCCCACAGTGTCAAAGGCAGTTTGCTGACAAACTGAAAGCCATAAATACTCAGTTTGCTGTTTGACATGATTTTTAAGTCTTACTTTTATTCTTTACATTTTGGTAAATGACAGAGTGAAGTAAATTATGACACATGTTTATACTTCCTTAGGAGTCTCAAGAAAGCATTTTTCATATTTTTGTTTCTAAGGCTATAGGCAAATGGATTTAGTAATGGAATTAGGATTCCATAAAACACAGAAGCTACCTTGTTTCTACTTGTGTTGGAACCAGATGGCTGCAAATACATGACACAGACTGAGGTATAGAAAAAGAAAACTACTATAAAGTGAGATACACATGTAGAGAATGCCTTCCTTTTGCCAGTTGTAGATGGTATTTTGACAACAGTATGTATAATGCAACAGTAAGACAGCATGGTCAGGAAAACAGAGCAAAGTATTAATGTTGAAGTAGAGATGGAGAGGATGAATTTAGCTGTGGAGACATCTGTACATGAAAGTTGCAATAAAAGTGTAGCTTCACAAAAGAAATGTTCTACCACGTTTTGGCCACAAAAGCATGACGATGCTACTAATAAAATTGCAGCTATGGCCACAGTGAATCCCACAGACCAGGAGAGACATGCAAGTCGTATGCACATTCTATAATTCATCAACATAGTATATTTCAGAGGGTGGCAAATAGCTAAATAGCGATCATAAGCCATCAAGATCAGAAGAACATTTTCAGCACTTCCTAAACAACTGAAACAATACAGTTGGATAATACAAGCAGTAAAAGATATTGTCTTATTTCCTGATATAAGACCAACTATTAGATTTGGCATTGTGGAGGAGATGTATCCAATTTCTAGGAAGGACAGATTGCAGATGAAAAAGTACATGGGAGAATGTAGTTCACGGTCAGTCCTCACCAATACAATAATCACAATGTTGGATGATACTGTTAAAAGGTAAACAAATAAGAAAATTATAAAGTATGTTTCTGGATTCCCTTTGAAACCCAATATAACAAACTCCTTTGTTCCACTGCAGTTTATGTTCATGGGCTCCATTTTCTGTAATAAAAATATATGTTATTTTAAGCAGCATGTGATTTAATAGCACTTATGACAAAGTACCAAAGAGAGAACTATTTAGGACAGATTCATAACACAGAAGGGATTTCAAAGCATACCTTTAATTACCGACATATGTGAGCATAATGTTATGTGGTACAGGTTCTGTGACTTAGTGGACCAAGACTAAATCTGAATTTCCCATTTCAGTAATGAATTAACACCTACCACACACACGATCTGGCATTCTTTAAAATATGGAGAGGCAAGTAAAAATGTATGCTTGCATATAGTATTACATTGTTAAGATGAGGTTCATTTAGAGTTGAACATGTGTCTGTTTTTTGTGTAACCTTTACATTATTGTACTGCTCCAAAAATGCATACACATATGTCTGCATATAGTTTATTACGTATTGTTGACTTGCGCCTCCTTACGCCTGGAGAGGAACAATAGTGACACTCAGGAGCAGGCAAGCATGAACTGACTACAGTAAAGGCCTATTTACAAAATTGCAACAAAATTAGATGTTGACACATCTGTAGATAGACCTTTTAGCAGGCATATCTCTTGGAGGTGCTGCAGGGTTGGTGCAACAATATGCAATTATAACTGCTGATTGGCTAACTGCATATTAACCCCTCCAGCTGATAGCACTTGAACCAATAGTGGCTGTGTTATATGAAGTCATGCTGTTGATTTGCATTAGTTAATTGACATTTCCATTTGGATTACTATAGGAAAGAATATTTTGATTTAGATTAAAAGGGAAAATAAGAGTTTTGCATTTAATTTAATTTGCATTTTATAGTTGTGTTTTTATTTAATAACATTTATATTGAAAATACAAATTTTGCACGTATTACTAATACTATCAAGCGACAGTTATATGATATCTCCTTGGTATAGTGGGATATAATTATATACACTATGAAACCAGCTAGTGTTTCTTTTCTAGTGTTTCTGGATGCATGTAAAAATACTTTTTTTTACATGCATCTTTGCTCTACAAATGGGATAATCTTCCACATCTAGATAAGCCCCTTTGTATTCAACTAATCACCTGTGGCTAAAGCTGGGTACACACTTCACTGTTTTCAGCAGATTATCGGGCAAATCAGACGCTAAACTACTGATTGGCCAGATATCATGTGAGTGTGTATACTTACACGATGATCGAAAGTCGTCCCATAGTGCCGATCCTCATCTCATTTGGTTGGTCATACTATAAATATAAAAAGCCCATGTCACCCTTCCGAAGTATGTGTGGACGGGTCTGTAAAGGCTGCGCTCTCCTTATGCACCAGTACGGCTTTTGGAAAATACGATGGACCCTTTCATGAGCAGCACCCGCATCTAGCACGGACTCCGCGTTATACCTGTCATTCACCTCCGAGAACGCTCCACTGCCAAAACTCTGCAAAAGGCTATTTGATGTGTTTAGCTGGGTACCAGGAGAGGACACTATGCTGCTACATTTCAGTTGATGGTTATGACAGACGAAAGCACAGATCTGGAGGTAATCGGGTGTAGTGTGTACACTTGAATCGACATGCAGACCGGGACTTTTTTTTTTTTTGTCGTTAGTTAAATTGGTAAAGACATCGTATCGTTAGTATTTTGTTGTTGTGTGTACCTAGCTTAACCCTTTATGATCTGATGTCACATTTGTCTATTATTGGAAATCTATTTTCAAATCATTCCTTTAATCGCCAGCACATTGATAGCAAAGATCCTGTGACCCAGACTAGATTTTATTTACCATTACCTACCCACTTCTATTTTGTTTGCCTTTAATTTTTTACTAGCATTAGACCATTGTGCACTTCCATTTAATTTTGTGGCTAATTCTTCTGATCTCACCACTGTTGTCTCTGTCTCTTCTGAATCCAGTTTACACAGAATACCTGGCAATTCTCATTAAAAGTGGATTACATAATTTTGAGCATTGTCTTCCTGTATGAAATAATATATTGTTTTTGCAATTTAAGCAACCTTAGCACTTACATTTTCTAGTATTGGTATGTTAAATAACATTTTCAAATACGTTTGCCACTTTGTTTTTGAAACCTGCTGATATACTGCAAATAATACTTTAGCAGAATCATCTTGAACGTTTTTAAAAGTTTAGCTGACACTGGACAGATAAATATGTTTGCTCTTTCTATTAGGAATGGAATTCAATATGTTGTATCAACAATAATTATTTGGTTCTAACAGTGTTAACAGTAATATTCCCAATTAATGGTAGAAATGTAACCCTGTTGATGAAAGTGTTACTGTAATATTAATTAAAAGTATTTGATCAAGACCCAGGCCCAATAAGTGCAAATGCACTGACAATATCAACAAAAATGCACTACTGAATGACCTCATTATTTAACTAAAAAAGTCTTCACTTCAGCTAATGAGTTTGGTCAATTTCAAATTTGTATAAATTCTCTTACTAGGTAAGTACATAGAAACATATATTGCAATTCACCTTCTAGCATGGCTTTGCAAACAGTAGCAGATATGACACAAATTATTCTGATTTAAAAAAACAGCATAGCCCTTAGTTAAGCTAGGTAGACGCTACAGAAAAATTCTTCCAAAGACATATCTTAACAATTTTACCAACGACTGAAAGTCCCGTTCAGCATGTCAATTCGTGCCTACACACTTACACGATTTACCTTCAGATCTGTGCTCTTCATCTGTTGCAACCATCTGCTGAAAAGATCGTACCTCTTCATACTCCATAGAGACTTGCCTACACTAGTGGGCGTGAGTGCATACACACTTCAGAATTTTCCCTGGCATCATTCCATCATTTACACAGATTTTTAGTCCAGTTATAAAATCAAATGAAATGATACAATGTGCTTTGGTATGATAAAACATGACTGTGGTAGCGTATGCACTAATGCAATATCGGACATAACAGTCATTTTTCGTGTGATTGGATATTTGGGTGAAAAACCTGTAGTGTGTACCTAGATTTAGTTTTTAGCCATAAGAGCATTTAAAACTTGTGGTCTTTAAACTCACGGTGCTTAGTTGCCTCAGGCCTTTTAAATAATCTCCAAGGGTTTATCTATAAATCTATTTATCTACAGTAGTGTTACTGCCAGGTTTTGTTTCATCCACACCTTTGCAGTATATGCAATATTGTGTCACTGCGCAAATAATCCAAATCTCTGTATAAATCAACACTGTTTTGCAGATGAGACTTTATTCATTATAAAAGACACCAGAGATCCAATTAAAAAGTACCTGCTTAATTGATGAGTGGTAGCTGGCTGAAACTAATCCCCAACAATGCAGAAGCACTTGCGTAGTGACAAATCAGAAGCTGATAACAAGGTAGAAATAAAAGCCTTCTGTGGAGTTCATTTACAACACTGATAATGTAGAGGACAAACACATTTTATTTCTCTGTAAAGCACATACAGTGATATAACATGCCTCAATAAATGATAGCTTATCAGCACAGACACTTTGTGGAATATTTTAATGATTGGACTAAGACTGAAAAGCTCATGTCTACAAAAGTAAAAGCATCACCTCAAATAGGGATAGACTGGGGAAAAAAAATGTCCCTAGCATACAAATCACACCAGCACATATTTTTATCTACTTACTGGCACCATGGTCAAACCAGTTATATAGGGCACCCAGTACAGTGTGTCCCGTGCCTTCAGCCTATGACTTCTGGACTAGAAAGCTGCGCAGCGGTAAATGTTTGGGATACCAGATCATCCCACTAATACTGTCACGATTACCAACCCTTCTTACAAATACCACAATTGCCTGTCCTAACCTGACCTCAACATCCTACCAACCCTCATATTTGTACCACTCCGTTAATTCATGAGAACTTTTCCCTTTAATCCTAAAACACTGTTAGTTGTATCATAATTAAGTTACAATAATACGGTAACATTGTCACTGCATGTATTTCAAATGTTAGAACTGTATATATTGAATTTGTATTTACACTTGTTTATGTGAGCATATTCACTTGCTTCCTCTATAAATTGCACCAAGATAAAGCTAAAGACATCTGATTGAACATATTGGACCTCATTTAGAGTCGGACGCAAAGTCTGTTTTAGGCGCAAGTGTCCAAGATGCAGGCGGATTTGGTGCTTTCTGCACATGCATGATAGTGTTTTTTTGTTGGATGCGCCTAAAACGGACTTTGCGTCCGACTCTAAATGAGGTCCATTGACTGAGTAGTTTACTTTCACATCCAAGTTCATGAAACTTGTAAAGGATTTCAGGGATTTCAGAGGAATTTCAGAGTCTGGCACAATTACTGCAGTTGATTATCATATTATTTCCCCTAAAAATTAAATATAATTCTGTTGTTTATTAATATGCTTTTGAAAGTCAAGCTTTTACAGTTATACATTTAGGTAATGTAGCTTATCTCTAGACAGAGTTAAATAGATAACAATAGCTATGACAATCGCCTGTGTAAGGATTACTCTTACTGCTAAAGAGATAGTAATAGTTCACCGGTCTTAGTGCAGTGCAATGTGTCCGTCTGAATAAGTAAACTTACCTGGACAAAAGAATTATCTTTTCTAGCAAAAGAAATGTCTGTGGAAGAAACTTGTGTCAGACTCCAATATGTTCTGTGGGATCATATAATAAATAATAACATTATATGCTACAGTGATTTTGATGGTTGTGACTTGTTGTTTTTTGGATCCGGTTCTGACTGCAGCTTTTCACATACTATAGCATATTTTGGTCTTGTTTGAAATCAAGCTACAGTATATGACTTTCCACGAGCTTTGGCTACTTACAATGCAGTATCTGCGATCTAGGAATTGCTTAGCAATATTACACACCTTAATCAATCTGTTTGGTTTAGTCTTTAAGCTTAAATTTGATAAAACATTCACACTTCAGATTAATACAATAATTGCCTGGAAGAGGAACAAGCAGTTTGCTCAGTGTTAATGACACTCTTGATACTATTTGTTATGATTCCAAGTTCTGATGGTAAAGCGGAGTTTCATGCCATTTTGTGACATGAGAATACTCTGATCCATTGCAGGGAATTCTGCATACACAAAGGCTTTGTATTTATGTATCTTTCAGAAGCATTTAACCTCTCTGGGGGATTAACTTTGTCATTACATTAGGGAAAAATCTGAAAAGTAATAATTTGCACAGGCAGTTCAGTAAAACTTTCATTATATAAATAGTTCAGTGACTTGCCATTGTCTCTAGAGATGGGTGTAATTTGTACAGTTAATTTTGCTCTTTCGTTGTGATGGGTCAATGGTTCTATATGTAGTACCCTACAGGGTAAGCCACCTGTAAAACTGGCAGCCATTGTATTACAACAGGGTGATTTCATGTAAAACATAATTTTCTGTAGTGAAGTTTTTATTTGTAATTTCCTTTAATGTGTTTCTTATTAAATGTATATAAAATAAATGGATAGCGTATTTAAATAAAATCTTATTCTCTGTAGCATAGTGTTTTAGCCTCCAACTGTTCCTCCAGCAGCAACCAATGAGCCGCCAGATTGCATCTTATTTGGCTCTTAACTGACAGACTTTGCTTGTGGAGTTCAGTCAGAGCCGTTATACCACAGAGAGATGAGGGCACGGATGACAGCAACTAGCAAGGATTTAAAGAGGAGCAATGTAGTACAAACGGAAAATAGGAATAAGAAAAAGTAGGGGGAAGATTAAGAGGTAACAGGGGAAAAATTGAAGACAAAAGAGGGGAAATAGAGGACCAGCAACATAGCTTTTTCTCGCTTCACCATATACAACGAAGGGCTACTGCTGGCAGTGACACTCCTATCCCCAGAGGAAACATATTTAACAAGTATCGTAAGGGTACTTATACCACTTCAATATCTCTTATATCTCTTATATTATCAACATTTAACCAGCTCATGTATATCTACACAGACTGGTCCAGCTAAGTAGTAAGTTAACCATTACCGCTCTAGGTCAGTATCGCTTGGGCCGCTGAGTATTGCTTAGCTGCCTGGTGATTTTTTATTGATAAATTGCGCAATAAGGGATTTTTTGAAATCTCCTTGTGATTGTCGACAAGTAGTAAAGTCGACAGTCACAATGTCAACATGCAAACGACAATGTCATTGCCAGCAGCTGGACCTGCCAGCACAAAACAAAATTACCAAAAATTTAAAACAGTGTGCCCCTCCACCCACAAAACCCTCCACATATTAACTCTGTGGGGTAAATTTACTAAACTGTGGGTTTGAAAAGTGAAGATATTGCCTATAGCAGCCAATCAGATTCTTGTTATCATTTATTTAGTACATTCTACAAAATGACAGCTAGAATCTGATTGGCTGCTATGGTGAAACACTGTAAAGACACCAACAATTGCCATGAGCACTGTATGACAGCAAAAGACTGTGTTTCTTTTCTGTTGGTGCCCGAAATACGTGTAAACTTTTCAAGCTCCTCTGTGCAGCATTTTTCATGCCCCACAGTGTGTGTGCTAGAGGTTAAGATATATAATGAACTGTATTTCTACCTTTGTACTATATTATCTAAAATCTTGGGGCTTCACAATCATTCATTGAAAAGTTGGAGTAGATAATAAGTGTAGAAGGATCAGCATTTATTGCAATAAAGCACATACATACACTGTACGTTGCTGAACATGAATAAAGGTAACATTAATTCATAAAAGTAAAAAAAAACCTTTTATTGAAATTAAAGTTAAGATAATTTCTTAATGATGTGTAGAGAGACATCATTTAGCTAGCTACAGAACAACAGTTATATTCTCTTACCAAATTGCTAGTTTGTTAAATGTTTACCCATCCCCACAATCTGCGAATATTGTAATCATAAATAAAATAATCTCACGTTAGATAAATTAATACATCACAGCGTTTAATAATCACACACAGTTATATTACATGTCAAAATATGTCAATATAAAAACAATATGTTTCTTCTGAGGAAAGATTTTTAGTTGAAAGGATGGTTGGCTACTATTAAAATGTTGTTTAGAGTAGGACCACCCTAATAGCAAAAGCACCGTGGAGTGGTGGGTGGCTTCAACATACATTTGCAAATGTGGGCAACCGAGACTTTTGCATTTTTATCTACAGTAGAAATAGCAGATCTGTTGCTGGCTATAGCAGTGTGCTGGGGGAATTTGTCTGTGTTTTTTCCTTTTAGGATAACCCCACCCTTTCATGCACCTGTTATAGCCTATAAATTGATTTGAGCAACTTCCAGTTCTTTATTTGTCTGAGAGGCATGTTGGTGTCAGTAGCTGAGGGGGGGTACTGACATTGGATTGCTATTTGGAGGTTTCTGGGGTACCTCTTTGGTAAGTTAGCTCTCAATTTAAAAACACACATGTATGGCCCAAATATATGGGACTCTCATTGTTTAGAGTAGGACCACCCTATTAGCAACATCACCGTGGAGTGGTGGGTGGCTTCAACATACATTTGCAAATGTGTGCAACCGAGGCTTTTGCATTTTTATCTACAGTAGAAATAGCAGATCTGTTGCTGGCTATAGCAGTGTGCTGGGGGAATTTGTCTGTGTTTTTTCCTTTTAGGATAACCCCACCCTTTCATGCACCTGTTATAGCCTATAAATTGATTTGAGCAACTTCCAGTTCTTTATTTGTCTGAGAGGCATGTTGGTGTCAGTAGCTGAGGGGGAGTACTGATATTGGATTGCTATTTGGAGGTTTCTGGGGTACCTCTTTGGTAAGTTAGCTCTCAATTTAAAAACACACATGTATGGCCCAAATATATGGGACTCTCATTGTTTAGAGTAGGACCACCCTATTAGCAAAATCACCGTGGAGTGGTGGGTGGCTTCAACATACATTTGCAAATGTGTGCAACCGAGACTTTTGCATTTTTATCTACAGTAGAAATAGCAGATCTGTTGCTGGCTATAGCAGTGTGCTGGGGGAATTTGTCTGTGTTTTCTTGCAGAATACAATTTACATTCTGTTACTCCCTCTTTGCTTCTTAGGCATAAGCATACAATGACTTTAATAAAAACTGGCTACTCAACATACAGTTATAGGCTTTCCCACAAATAACAGATAATGCCAAAGAGTTTGGTGCAGTTTTTCTCAGTTTTAAACTCAGTCTCTGTTCCCTATCTGCCCCTACACTTCATCATACTTGCCAACTCTTCCTGAATGTCAGGGAGACTCCCTGAAATAGGGGTGATCTCCCTCACTTCCTGAAGAGTCTGGCATTCTCCCTGATGCTGAGCCAGTACAAGACGTGGTTGACTTTGCCAGCTGTGGCATGATGACACAGTTCAGAAATTGTGCCTGATGTCCATGTATTGATGCCTATGGAGGTGACCATTTTCATGGAGACCAAGATATAATAAGACTGACAGGTAAGATAATATGAATTTAGTAATGCAGAACGAAATGTAAAAAACACTTCAGTCTCTAGAGATTCATTAGCTACTTTTCTTTAACGCATAGTTGCCTACTCTCCCGGAATGTCTGGGAGACTCCTGCATTTCTCGGAGACCTCCTAGGCTCCCGGGAGAGCTGAGCAACCTCCCGGTTTTCGCCCCCACAATAGATAAGTGGCGGGGGGCTGGGTTTAATGACGCAAATATTGCGTCATCTTAGACCAAATGATGCGATTTGTCAAGCCCTGCCCCCGCACACCCATCTCCCCCTGGATCTCCCTGAAGCCAATGAGGAAAAGCTGGCAATTATGCACTTCACCGATGTTATTATATCATAGTCCTGCAAAAGGGTATTATACAATATCCCCACCTGTTCCCTACCTGACTAATTACACAATATTCAGGCCAACTAAATCAATAACAAGGTAAACATGGGTTACTTATCCCCATTGTCCTTCAGTATCTGCTTCCAATATGGCTCCTCTCTGTTCAGGTGTCTGGTAAGCTATCTCACTGGGATGCCTTTCCCACTCTCCCCTTGCATCTCTCCCTCTCTGGGGTCTCACTTTCACTCAGACCACCAGTCAGTGCTTCTCAGAACACTGCAGTTTGTAAGTGCTCCTTCATAAGCTCCTCCTCCCCACTGCATACTGGGAGATGTAGTTCTCTGCCTGCAGGGGAAGCATCCAAAGTACATGTGCGGCCAGCTTGGGTCACTGGTGCCACAAATGTAAAACAGCTTCTCTCAAAAATTACAATAAAAATGAAAACATGTAAACATTAAAAATTTGAAACAGCAAGATTTCCTGTCCCTCTATACACATGTGTGATATGAGTGTGTAAGCTGTATAATGTACAGTACGGTATCTCCACCTTTTATACTGTGCTGCCACAAATGCAGTGCTTCATAATTTAATAATTCATTAAAGCAGGTGTACAATATTAAAGAAAAACAAACAAAAAAAATAATGAAACACATACAATAAATGTACTTTTTCTGCACATTACTAAACTATATGATTATCCAAATAATTGAATTGCTATATCCATAGTGCCTATCAGTAGATGGCCTCTATCAATTTCTGGAAAAATAAAAGTAATAGGTTCCAACTTGAGATGTCCATTGGCAGATCAAATGTCCCTATGGTTCATGGACATTGGACCTGATTCATTAAGGAAAGGAAAGCAAAAAAATTTGTTTTTTTGAAAGATTTCTCCCGGACAATCACTATGTTACAATGCAAGAGGTGCATATTGGTTTATTATTTTGCACATATGGAAAATGCTGGATGTTTTTTCATGTAGGACACAAAAACTTTATAGCTTTATTTTTGCACTGACATTTGAAGTTGATCTAGGACATGTTCTACCCTAATTATAAATCTGCCCTCACATTTTAAATTTATCTCCCTCTCCAATGCAACATGGCTTTGCCCAGGTGAAAAGTTACTCTTTTTTTTTCTTTACTTTCCTTAATGAATCAGGCCCATTGTCAAGGTCAGTAAAATGAGCACAGCATTTTTCAACTTCTCTTTGCTCCAATGCTTTGTTTATTGGCTTCAAGAGGTTATCCTACAGGTTATCTTTTCCGACCTTGATTTTATGTATTGGATGTATTGGTCTTCTGTACAGGAATGCATACTTCAAACAATAATGTAATTCTTTAATCATGTAGAAATTGTTAGAGTGCATAATAATTATTTTTCTTATTTTTCTTTTTGCTGTACCTTGAGGGGATCTAAGTAGAAACGAATTGTGTAGAGTGCCATAAAACAGAATCTAAAGATGGCCCTGCCCAAATAATCTTACAGTCTACGATGAGAGGGGGAAAATTTATATAAGGTAATGAAATAACAATTGTAGTGTATGGCTGCTGTAAGAAAGAGAATTATTAGTCACCAATGGCTTCTGGTATTTCTATGCAGCTACTGGTGGTGTGGTATGGTTTGAATAAGGAGATTCTTTGGAAGATGGAGACATAAAATATGTATTAGGAATTAAGTGACTGCTAGTGAATACTTTATCTTGTGAAGACTACATAAGCAACATACTTTGGCAAATATGGCCTACTGGAAAATATAGTTCATAAATATTGCTTAAGAGGAAAAAATCACACACCATACACAATGTGTTTTAATTAAATTGTAAAACTCCCCAATATCCCTTGTTTACCTTTTTATTTAACTCCTTTATACATTTCTTCATTACTGATATAATCCATAGGGATAAAAAAATAATAAAAACCTTAACAGAGAGATGATACTTTCTCCTAGTGTAGCCATGCTGAGAATGCATGAAGGGGCCAATATGCAATCAGACAATTAGAGTAACTTGCATCTGATTGGCTGGAGTGTGGGACAACCAATCTGATTGACTTTTCTTGTATTGTATCCAAGAGGTCATTTAAGTTAATTCATTTTGTTGCGGATCCGACACAATTATACAGGTGGTAATTGGAGTTGTATCTTATCTTATTCATAATAAAAATAATAAAAATAATAATAATAATAATAATAATAATAAAAAGAAGAAGATGAATAACATTATTATTATTATTATTATTATTATTAATCTTTATAGGATACCACATGAGGTCTGTAGCGCCGTACAGAGGGCAAACAACAAGACAGTACATCATATAACAGTACAAAACAGTAAACAAATAACAAGTTAACTACAACTGACAACACAGCTGCTGGTAGCCTGGAAAAAAGTTATAGATAATAAGAACAGGAGGGAAGAGGGCCCTACTCACTAGAGCTTACAATCTAAAGGGAAAAGGGCAGACAAATGATTAACACATGGGATGAGCCAATATAAGGGGATTTGAGGGCAAGAACCAAGAGTGGGAGAGATGGAGGATGAAAGAGGGTGATCTATACTGCATGATGAAATGGTTAAGTGGACGACTGGAATTCTTTTCTAAACAGGTGAGTTTTTAATGAACGTTTGAAGTTATACAGGCTAGGGTATATTCTTATAGAATGATAGAGATTGTTCCAGTGGTAGGTGGCAGCACAAGAGAAATCTTGGATGAGGGAGTGAGATGTGCTTACCAGAGGGCAGTACGGCGATGGTCATTGGTCAACCAGAGAGGGTGAGAAGAAGTCTAGCTGCAGCATTAAATATAGATTGAAGAGGAGCAGGGGCAGGCCAGTAAGGAGAAGCTTGAAGTAGTTAAGATGAGAAATTATCAGTGAGTGGATAAGAGTTTTGGTGGCATTCTAGGAGAGAAATGGTCTGATAGGGGCAATGTTGGAAGCAACAAGATTGGGCAAGAGATTCAATGTGATGGGCGAAGGAGAGAGATGAGTTAAGAATGATGCCTAGGCAGTGGAGTTGGGGAACAGAGGAGATAGTGGTGTTGTCAACAGTAAGAGATTATGGGACAGGAGGAGATTCTTGATGGAGAGAACACAATGAGTTAAGTTTTGGCCATGTTAAGTTTGAGAAAGCATAAGGACATCCAGGAGAAGATGGTGGTGAGGGAACTGGACACCCAAAAGAGGAAGGGAGGGGAGAGATCAGGAGATGAGATGTAGAGTTGAGTGTCATCGGCATAGAGGTGATACTGTAGGGTGAAGGAACTGGTGAGATCATCCAGGGACGAGGTGTACAGAGAAAAGAGCAGAAGGCCAAGGAAGGGAGGAGGAGGAGAAAGAACAGATGTAGAAACAATAAAGGAGCAATTGGTGAGGTAGAATGGGAGTGTCACACTCCGCTCCCCGGGTACCTCTACCCGAGCCTCTAAACACTGACTGTCATTTTAATTTCTGTTTCTAGTGCAGACTATTAGTCACGGTCTGCACCTGTGATTACTACACCTGTGTGCTGGTCAGTTTTACCATTGGTCAGTCTCCCTTTATAGGTCTCTCCTTTCATTCTCGCATTGCTGGTTCTTCAAGTCATATCTGTTACTCTGTTGTCTCTGTTGGGATGCATACCCGTGGAAACTGTGCTTTATTGCTGCTGCATGGCTGGACTTCATTGGCCTCTGCATACTTGTTCCACTGTTCCTAGTAAATGCTATGATCTACACCTGTTACCACTCAGCCTGCATTGCTGACTATTGTTACCTGTTCCGCAATCTGGGGTAAGCTGCTATTCATCGCTGCTGTATGTTGGACTTCCTCGATCTCTGCATACTTGTTCCACTGCTCGTGGTAAACGCTATGATCTACACCTGTTACATACTCGGCCTGCACTGCTGACTATTGTTATCTGTTCCACAATCCGTGGTAAGCTGCTATTCATCGCTGCTGTGTGTTCATCGCTGCTCTATGTTGGACTTCCTCGATCTATGCATACCTGTTCCACTGCTTATGGTAAACGCTATGATCCCCATCTATTATCTACTTGGCCTGCATTTTTGACTACCGTAATCAGCTCCACAATCCGTGAGAAGCTGTGTCTATCGTGGCTGAGTATGTCTGGACTTTGTTGATTCCTGTGCCTCAATTTTACTACTAATGGAGACTCTGGTTATTGCATGAGCAGCTTGTATTAATGAAGGTTGCTAACAGTTACTATTCTTGCATGTCTTCGTGATCATCATTTGCAAATTACTCAATTCTTCATTGAACTCTTGTATTAATGTTTTATAATAAAATGCTAATCTCCGTTATCACCATTTGATGTCCGAATTGGATCACTCTTTTGCTATGTAACTTGTTCTCTAGTTGTCATATTGGGAACTTTCCTGGAGGGCCGCGACCTGCAAGGTGGGAGCTGCAGAAGCCCATATTCCCTTGCGGGAATCCCTGGTGAACACCTCCCATTTTGTTAGACTCCGTGCCTCCAGGGAAGTTTAGTCAATTCTCATTGAGACAGCAGGATCTCACTCAATTATTCGTGAGCTAACCTGACAGGAAGCCACAAAATAAAGGTGTCAGAAAGATCAATGTTGTGAAGGGTGTGGAATAGGAGTGGGTGGTCCATGGTGTCAAAGGCTGCAGAGAGATCCAGCAAAATTATCAATAAATTGGGAGGTAGGACCAAGGGGGGCGGAAGATGACTGAGACACGGATATGTCAGAGACGGATAGAATTGGCTTCAAAGGATGAGAATGAAAGGGAGGGCTCAGGTGAGATGCCCACCCCGTCTCATGGATGGTCATCAGGTCTGACAGAGTGGGTGAAAGAGAGGCCCCCATAGGAGAGAGCAGTGAGGGAAGCAGTTTCAGTGAAAGAAAGCCATAAATCAGCACTGTATAGCAGAACAGAGGCCTGAACAAGCTCTACGCAGAGTGAAGATGTGAAGGTGGAGGAAACTTTCATTCATGCGCTTGTCACCATCTTTGTCTCTCCTAAATGCTTATCATTGAGCGCCTGACAAAGGATGACTCATTGTCTTCTTAATTTACCATGGAAAAAAGTAAATAATAAAACCTTACTACATTTTTCTTTCATGTTTTCTTTTTACTTTGGAGAAGTACATTTCTCATATATTTTAATACTAACTTCAGTCTATCCACTCCATCATAATTTTGAGACCCAAAAAATGTGCCCCAAAAGCCTTCAACCTAGGCTACAGCCTAATCAGCCTATTGGATAATCAGACCCTGCTGACGTGTGTGTAACTTACTAACATGTAACTGACTCACTGATGTGTGTGCAAGTGAAATCTTAGTGTCAAACATCGGAGTCCGACTGTTACTTTTCAAACCCGCTATACGGCATCCTCCCTCTACTCTTCCCTCAGCTGCAGGCTCAAAACCTTGTGCCATAATACTTTGTTCAACATAAAGTTCATCACCCTTTAAGAGCTTTGAACCTGTGGTCATGTTTTCTGACCTTAGACAGGCCTATTTATAAGCTCAGCTATTTTATCCTGCTCAGTGCACAGGCCTGTGCCAGAGTATTAGGCTCCAAACCTTTATTCCAGCGTTTCAGTACTTATTATGGCTAATCCCTGTGAATTCTGACTATTACTAAACCTTTGTTCTGTCTGTCTGTTTATGCTCCTGATTGTTGCTGACCCAGCTTTTTCTGACACTTCTTCCGTTTACTAATTTGGCACTCTGCAGTCTGTTTGCGCACTAGTCCTGGCTACATTGACCAGTGTCTTATAGCAGTTTGATACCAGCTCGTCAAGCTTGAGGTAGTACAGAAGGTTGTGGCTTGCAAAACTACCTGCAGCAAAGCCCAAATCAACTAGGGGTCCATGGAGAAAACTGGGGGTTTGTTAGACTACGCATCTCTGTTACTGTCAGTGCTATTCCAAGTTGGCGAAAGTGAATCTGTTATCCGCTAGATTTGAGAACTCAGTACGTTTGGGAGGGATGCAATTGATGGGAGGCAGATACATCTGTGATTTTCAATGTAAGTGGTTTACTAACAATGCAATGTAAAATCCCAGTTAAACAACACAGCTGAACAAATGGAGAACAAGAACTGAGGACAACCAGCAACAATCTTTTTCTGCAATATCCAGAAACTGCACCTTTCTTGCTATTTTGTCATCCTTGTTGGCCGACATTGCTGACTCTCTTACTGTCATTTCATCTTGGATTTCTTCTTACCAGTTCTAAATTTCCAAATTACCACTTCTAAATTTCCACTTCGACCTCTGATTATTCTAATATAAGTTAGTTTATTAATGAGTGAAGACACCAGAAGGAAAGACAGGATTTCTAGAGGGGGGTTTCCATGTCATGCCGCCAGAGTGGTCATGATAGGCACACATAGGACATGACTATTATTTTAGACAGTACAAGACTGCTATCCAGCTCTTCCCCTAATATTCAAATACACGAGCACTGCTGTGTGCACTACTGCTAGGTGCACATAGTTTCCTCTTCAGGAGCTGTGAATGAGTGTGACAATGTGAAGCAAGGCATACCTCCCAACTGTCCTTACATTTGGGACAAGGTCCAGACTGAACAGGACAGTCACCCAAAATTGGGACTGCCCCACTATAATCAGGACAGTTGGCAGATTGTCCTGCTCTCTCCTACTTGTTCTTGTCACTTTCACCACCTGTGGCTGCTGATTTCTTTAGATAAGTTGCTGCTTGTCTGGATCCTGGAATGTTTAGATAAGAAAATGGGTACATGAAATTTAGAAAACTCCAACCAGCCCCGACATTAAATCAAAAGCACCCACATTTAATAATTAGGCCTCCCTCCAGTCCCAACATTAAAATAATAGTACTAACATTTGATGAATAGATCTATATCCCTCCAACCAGCCCTGCCATTAAAGTAATGGTATTCCCATTTAATAAATAAACCTATTTCCCTCCCTCCAAACAGATAAAATAAATAAATTAATAGCATTTATGTTTAATACAAACATTTCCCACAAGCATCCATGGCATTAAATACCACATTCAATTAATAGCACCAAACCACCCCAGCAATAAATTAAATGTCCTGTCACACCATCTTAATTTAATAGTCCCCACAAATAAATTAAATTGCATCAACATCACACCACAAATAAAATAGCGTCCATTAAATAATTAGCCACCACCTAAACTCCACCATTATATTAATAGCCTATCTCCAACTGAAGTGCTATTAAGACATCCCCCCTCCATTCCCTTATATCACACAATATATTAAGAGCCCCCCACTCCCTCACACATCATAGCACATACACCACTCTTCCCTCACACATTATAACAGGCCCCATTCCTTATAGGTTGGTATATTCAGCCCCCTCCCTATAGTTTTGTATGGCAGCCCCCATCTCTCTCCCTATAGTTTTGAATGCCAGGCTCCCTCTCCCTCCCTATAGTTTTGTAGTTTTGTATGGCAGCACCCCTTTCGCTCCCTATAGTTTTGTATGACAGCCCCTGTCTCCCTATAGTTTTGTATGGCAGCCCCTCATATACCTTTAGTTGTACTAAACAGTGTCGCTCCTTTTTCCTCAGATCAGACAGGAAGTGAAGACTTCCTAAATCCTGTCTGCAGCACAGTCTTGTGGGACCCCATACAGTAACAGGCAGCCTTGTGATTGGCTGCTTGTTGCTGTCCACTGACCACCAATGCTTTAGATCCTTTGCCCCCTCCCCCCGCTGCACTACCCCCACCCTTCCCGTGCCAACACCACGCTCACAGCGCTGGTAAAAAAAAAGGTAGAAAAAAAGTGATATAGGCCACTGGTGTACTGGCAAATACATTTGCTGGAACCATATACAGGACATAACATCTCTAAAATTCCTAAACATCTGGGCCTAATCCTCGTCAGAGTGCAAACCCAGGTCAGTCTCCTACTTGTATTTAAGAGGGAGCAGTCCATCAGGGGCAAACTGAGAAGTGAATTCAGATTGAAGTGTAGAAATGACCTTTTGTCAGGAAAGGAACCCAGTTCCTTGCCTGTATTCTGTGTTCTAGATCAGTTCTAGTGATCTCCTGATGCTCCAGCATGCCTTAGCTCCACCCTTTGACTTCCTATAAAAGCCTGGCCAGTTCCTGTCTCCAGTGCCTGATTATTGTGCTCTGTGCCTGTGATCTAGCTCCTGCTGCTGTTGTTCCTGATTACCAGCATCTCCTACTCGTGTACCGACCTCGGCTTGCCATCCACTTCGCCTCTGCCCCTACCTTTGGACTTCTCCGCCTCTCTGTATACTGAACCCGGCTTGTTTGACCTTCCTTACCATCTCACCTCCTGTTAGCCAGCCTTCCTCCCTGCCACTGGGCTCCTATCCTGTCTCCAGACCGTATCAGAATAATCAGACCCAAAAATGGATCCCGCGGGAGTAGATGCGCTAAATACTCTGAAAAACCAAGTAAAGGAGTTGCAAGAGTTTGCCTGCTTTTCTCAGAACAAGATCAGAGAACTAGAAAGCCTTGTTAAAGCTCAGCAGGAACAAATAACTCAATTGCTGAAAGAATAAAAAAATTATGACGCCACCGCTGCACAAATTTCGCGTCCACCATTGCCTACAAAATTCAGTGGCGATCGTCGCCTATACAGAGGCTTGTTAAACCAGTGTAACATTTATTTTCGGATGCAACCTACACAGTTCAATAGTGATGAGATGAAGATCTTCTTCATAATTAATCTCCTGATAGGGGAAGCCCTAGCCTGGGTCTCTCCTTATATTGAGCAGAAGAGTGCTTGGGGAGACCAAACTCCTATCTCAGTTGCTCAAACAATTTAAAAAGACCATTAGCATGTAGATGACTCAACGCAGTCACACCAAATATTATCCCTGAACAATTTCTTAACTCATGGAGCTTACCAATATACCTCATGGGGGATGTCCGGGTCATACCCCTTCCCATCCAGCAGATTGCGAGCCAGTGAACACACCTCAATCCCTTGCCTAACAATTGGGGCAAGGTTCTATCTCTTCCTGTCTGGCAGAAGAATATGAAGTGGGGAATTTGGGGACCCCGTCTGCTCACAAAGAAGCCCCACTAGCGCACGACCTCATCCATCGATTAAGTTGGAGAGTGTGCTGCCCAATAATACAGTTTGTGATTAGAAAGGACTAGATCTTCAAAGGCTTTGGATCTACAAAGAGTAGTTAATATAATTCTGGAGTGACTAAGAGACACCAAGGACACCGACATGAACAGGAAAGATACTGAACTTGTCCCAATTGATCCTGAGACCTGAAAAATAAGCAAAGGTATATCCAGTAGCGTAAGCAGAGAGGGGTTCACATCAGCCAGAAACAACAATTTGTCATCTGTATAGAGAGCTATTTTATCCACAACACTTCCAACAGGGAGGCCGACAATGTTAGGATTTGTATGAATCAAATATGATAGTGGTTCAATGACCAGCGCAAACAATGCAGGAGACAATGGACACCCCTGGCAAGCACCCCTATAAAAGCCAAACAAGGCCATAGTTTAGCCATTGACAACTTAGTCGCCGGGGATGAATATAATAATCGAAACCACCGAATAAAGGTTTAGACAAGTCTAAACTGATCCAGCACTGACCACAATGTTCACTCAACCAAGTCAAAAGCTTTGGTAGCATCCAGAGACCCAGCATTGCCTCAGGCTCAGCCTCATTGGCCATCTGGAGATAGGTTAGTTGAATGCCGTCTGGTCTGGGAGCACTAACTGGGCAATTACAGAGTTAAGCCTAGTGGTAAGAATTTTGGACATGATTTTGACATAAGAACACAGAAGAGAGATAGGTCTATAAGTATCCGTAAACTTCCTCCCTTGGAGCTCTCATCTCTTTGTTCGGTTTTCAGTATCACCTATATGCTGATGATATTCAACTCTACATCTCTTCTCCTGATCTTTCCTCCTCCCTCCTCGCTCGTGTAACTGACTGCCTCTCAGCCATCTCCTCCTGGATGTCTTCACGCTTTCTTAAAATTAACATCTCCAAAACTGAACTCATTGTCTTTCCCCCACCCAGACTCCCTTTCCACCATGACCACTCTATAATTGTTAACAACTCCACTATCTCCTCTGTCACCCAACTCCGCTGCCTAGGAGTCACTCTTGACTCCTCTCTCTCTTTTGCCCCCCACATTCAATCCCTTGCCCAAGCCTGTCGCTTCCAACTCCGTAACATTGCCCGCATCCGTCCTTTCCTCTCTCAAGATGCCACCAAAACTGTCATCCATGCTCTCATCATCTCCCGCCTCGACTACTGCAACCTTCTCCTTACTGGCCTCCCCTGCTCCCACCTCGCCCCCCTCCGCTCTATACTCAATGCGGCTGCGAGACTCATCTTCCTCTCACGCTGCTCCTCCTCTGCCTCCCCTCTCTGTCTTACCTTACACTGGCTCCCCTTCCCCTACAGAATCCTTTTCAAACTCCTCACCACCACTTACAAGGCTCTCTCCCAGTCTACGGCCCCTTATATCTCTAATCTCCTCTCCATTCACACTCCCGCCTGCTCCCTGCGATCAGCCAATGATCGCCGCCTCTCCTCCACTCTGATTACCTCTTCCCACTGTAGAGTACAAGACTTCTCCCGAGCTGCCCCCCTTCACTGGAACGACCTGCCTCGCTCCATCCGTCTCTCACCCAATCTGTGCTCCTTCAAGCGGGCTCTTAAAACTCATCTGTTCCTTAAGGCCTACCAACCATCCACTTAACCTCTCACCCTTCTGTTTCTCCACTGACTCCTTTTTACTCTCCCCTTTGCTTCACTGGCTCCCTCTTGTGCCTGATTTTGTCTACCCTCCCTTAGGATGTAAGCTCGTATGAGCAGGGCCCCTCTCCCCTCCTGTCTCCACACCTGTTCTTCATCTCCGTCTTTACAGTATTTGCCTGCATGGAGTTTCTGAAGTTCTGGTACTTTGTGTTTATTGTTCTGTATTGTTCTACTCTGTATAGTCTACTGTTTGTACCATGTACGGCGCTGCGGATACCTTGTGGCGCCTAACAAATAAACGATAATAACAATAATAATAATAATAATAAGGGATTTATCCCAGACTTAGGATTGACAATAATCAATGCTTTCGACATGGAGGGGAACACTGAGCCCAGGTCTAACAGGTGGATAAAAAGTATTAAATAGTTGTGGTATGAAAAAATTCTCTAAATTTCTTAAACAATTGAACTGGGATACCATCCACACCTTGGAAGCGAGGCTATAGCCAAGTAAATTTCTCCAATGGTGAAAGCACCGGGAGAGACGGCGCAAACGGATATGGTTTAAATAGGCCGCAAGGAGAGAGTTTGTACACAAAGGAATCATAATATCATAGGAAAGTGTGGGCAAGATATTTACCAGCAAAGTGTTTGACATTGTGCTCGTCCAGAAAAACCATAATGGTTAAACTAACCAGATAATCTAGGGCCAGAAACACCAAGTAACTCACCCCATGTCTGCCACAGAGTACTGCTAATGCCTAGAATACAAAAGGCGATGTTTAGACATATCATATGGATGGTCTCATCAGTCGTGTCCAGTATGAAGCCACCTAAACCTGTCCTCTCTAGGTAGAAATGTATGGACACTCATTATCCCTACAGGCCTGCTCCAGTTCAGCTCCTTGAGTCTTTAAAGGCATCTCACAGATGAATTTGGGCATTGTCCACAAAATAACCTTACCGCATGTGGAGTGGGTTCGAACAGGCAACCATGCCGGGTGCAGTTTCCAAAACTGGATGTTCCTATCCACAACTACTTCAACTGTGACCATCAAGGGACAGTGATCCAAAATAACTCTTTCCATGTAAGTTATGTCAGAAACAAGGGGAGCTAGTCTATTGGACAGCAAAATAAGATCTATGGAGGAGAGAGCATGATAGATGGCGGAATGACATGAGAATTGTCACTCAAGTGGGTGTCTAGGCTGCCATACATCAACTAGACCCCAATTGTAAACACAGTTAATAAATAAACCTACCCCCCAGCTGTGGCCAAACATTCAACTAATAGCTCCCAAATCACCCAAATATTAAATTAACAATCCCATCATTCCATCTAAAATTAATAGGCACCACCATGGCACAACAATAAAGCAAAAAGAATATACCTTACAGATGCTAAAAGTTACCAAAACAACTATTTGGCTGCTGCTAGAGACTCTGTGACAATTAAATAAATACTACAAGCATAAAAGGGTAGGTAAAAAGCAGCACTATATTATTCTTAATAAATTAAAAATTAAAAAATGTATAAAGGAAACTGACAAAAAATGGCAGAGATAAATCCACAGATAACATTCTCATCACCACCATTTATTTGTATGGCTCCACAGATTCCATAGCACCTGACATGACACACATGAGATATAAGCTAACGGGCCCTGACTGTGAAAGCTTACATTCTAGAGGAACAGGGTAATAAGACAAAAGGCAGAGGTGACATTAGTATTAGTGGTCAAGGTGGGCAGCAGAGGAAGAGGAGGCTAAATGGCCTTTGTTGCAGGAGGGTAGCTATAAGAGGTGATGGAGGGACAGGGGTAGATATAATGGGCAGGTAGGCTTAGGAAGAAGGGGGATAAGGGAGGTAAGATAGGATAGGTGGGAGAAGAGGATGAGACAGTAAAGGATAGATAACAAGGGGTTATAGAGGAGGTAAGGTAGGATGGAAAGAGACGACAAAAATGAGGAGGCTAGGAAGGTTGGTTACGGAGAAGGGGGAGGCTTGGAGGTGAGGTGGGGGAGGCATGTTGGAAAATATATACTGGATTTTTAAAGCAAGTAATAAGAGAAACCATCAGCCACAGTAAAGTGATAGTGTTGTAAACTGATATTTTAAGATTTAATTCAACAAAGTCTGCACTCTTTACAGTATACCAGAGAACTGTACCATACAGCATACTCTAATACAACACAAAAAAAGCATCAAAAGTATCTATGAGCACCTAATTAGCACCTTGTAATTCATTTTCTAGAACTCTGCAAGCAGCAGAAGATAACTGCCAGCTGCAACAGGTACTTGGAGATCAAAGTATAGCATGAGTAACTGCAATGGATAAGTCCCAGGGTGCCAGGAGTACCAACCACACGCTACTTCCTCACATAACCAAGCAGACAATGTAATTTGGTGCTCACAACAGGTGACATGATGTCAGCAGTGGAAAGGAAGTACAAATCAGGCCAGGGTAGAGGCCAGCCACCAGGAAGGACCCAGAGCTCCGGTTGAGGCGTAGGGGAGGAGTGGGGAGGTTCCAGGCATCTGGAAAGCCCCCCTAAGTGCGTGCATGGATGCAACAGCAGTGAAATAGTCACAATCGGTAACCTGGCATGAGAGTTTGTAAAGCACCCCTGACTAAAGTAAGTTAGTTTTATATACAGCAACTTTCATTTTTTATTATTTTGTGGCATCTTATATTACACAAGCTATATATATATATATATATATATATATGTAAAACTGATAAATAAGCACATACGTAAAACACATTTTTTTAAAATCCTACGGTACGGGGGTACATTTCCAAAGATAACCAATTAATCAAAGCAAATACTCTCACGGGTAATAGCACCTGTGTGTAGGAGGATGATGATTAAAGGCAGTGATTCAGAGAAGTGTGCTGTGGGATTTTTCTCTATATTTGTTCCTTTCTGGATAACCACACCCTTTCAAGCACCTGCTTTGAACCAATAAATTGAGTGAGCAACTTTCATTTCTGTATTGTTGCTTGAGAGGCATGTTTGGTCTAAGTATCTGATGTGGAGTGCTTGTACTCTATTGTCATTTGGAGGTTCCAGGGATACCTCTTGGTAAGTTAGTTAGCTCTCAATTTAAAAACACATAAATATATGACTGAATATAGGGATTTACATTGTTTAGAGTTAGGATCACCCTATTAGCAGAAGCACTTTGACGGGCTGGTTGGCTTATCATACATTTGCAAATGTGTGTAACGGAGATTTATGAATTCTATGTATAAGTAGAATAGCAGCTCATTCACTGCTTCACAGCAGTGTGCTGGAGGATTTTTACCTGTAGTTGTTTTTTTCTGGATAGTCTCCCACCCTTCCAAGCTCCTGTTGTGAATCTATATATTGAGCAGCTTCATTTGTGTATTGTTCGTTTTATATATAGAAACTTTGAGTTATTATTGTTATTATTATTATTATTATTATTATTATGTGACATCTCCAGTATATGTGGGGTATATATATATATATATATATATATATATATATATATATATATATATATATATATATAAAAATATGTGTGAGTGTGTGTAAAACAGATAAATAAATACATACGTAAAACACATTTTCTGAAATCCTATGGGAATACATATACAGAGATAACCATTTTACCAAAGCAAATGCTAAATCTCACGGGTAATAGCACTTGTGTGTAGGAAGATGATCATTAAAGGTTTAAATAATAACTAATTTCTCTACATATACAGGTGTTCACAAGAAACAGCAACATGCAATGCACTTTTGGACTGGTGATGTTCATAAATTAAATTTTTTAATTGGATTGGTTTAAAAGCCATGAGGCATAATAAATATTGTTACTTATTGTAACCATCAGAAAAATTTACGTTAGCTCTCATTGCTTATGTTACAAATAAAAAATAGCAGGATGCTTGCAGTTTTATAACACTGTGGAAAACATAAAATGTGCTTCAATTAATTTAAAAATTAATCATTGACTAAAAACATGGCAGTCGGAAATATAAGCAGCCTCTGGACTGAATTTATTTTCCTAGGATTCCCTAATATTTTTGGATCTCAAAGTGGACTATTTGCTGTATTTCTTTGCATGTATCTGTTGAGCCTTTTGGGGAACTCGTGCATTGTATTTGTGACCAACTTGGACTCCAACCTTCAATCGCCAATGTTCTACTTATTAGGAAACCTCTCATTCCTTGATATTTGTTATATTTCTGTGACAGTGCCAAAAATGTTATCTGATTTCCTAGCGAAGAAGAAAATCATATCTTTTATAGGATGTGTGATGCAAATGTTACTTTTTATCTCCATGCAAGGAACAGAAGCTTTCCTCTTAGCAGTCATGGCTTATGACCGTTATATAGCCATATGCTCTCCTTTAAGCTACACAGTTATCATGAAGAGGACAACTTGTCATCTACTGGTGGCAATTTGCTGGACAAATGGATTGTTAAATTCCATAGTGCACACAACTCTTACTTTTAGTCTCCCTTTCTGCAAATCTCATGACCTCAATCATTACTTTTGTGATATCCCACCACTGCTACAAATTGCATGTGTTGACACGTATGTTAATGAGCTAGTTCTCTTCTTCATGGGAGGCATATGTGTAGGCTTCACAACTTTTCTTTTAATCCTAATCTCCTACACTTTTATTCTTTCTACCATATTCCAGTTGCCTTCTAAAGAAGGAAAGCATAAAGCTTTCTCCACATGTACCTCTCATCTCATTGTTGTCGCCCTGTTTTATGGAACAGCCATTTTCATTTACATAAGACCTTCCTCAACATATTCTTTGCAGAGAGACAGTGCAGTGTCAATTTTATACAGTGTAGTGGCTCCTATGTTGAACCCAATTATATATAGCTTAAGGAATCAAGAAATCAAAGGAGAGATCAGAAAAATGGTTAAAGATAGAGCTTATCTAATTTCCCTATTCAAATAACACATATTCAGGGCCTTATTCATTAAGTAATGTAAGTCTAGTCGTGTGAGGTATTTTGCGTGAAATTGCTCTGTGCATAATTAGAAACAGACTGTCTACAATTTGAAAAACGGAATGTGGGAAGAAAGTGGTGTATGCAAGTAGGCAATGTACAGACTGGGCTGGTGAAGGTCGAGCACACGCACAATCGTCCAATTCAAGCTCTGAGTATCTCTCAGCTACATTTTTTTTAGCCATATCACTTGCAAGAAATACAGTGTAAGTGTAAGTGTGGATTGACTGGGATGACAGGCGCGTGTACATGCTAGAACATGTGTTTGCAATCAGGAACAACTGTAAAAATGCATATCGTGTACAGTAGGCATTAATAACATCCTAATAAATATATTTCCTGTTAAAAAAGTCTATTTTTATTAATGATTATAATATTAACAGGTGTTAATGTATTTAATATTTTTTTCTTTGAGTTCTGATATATTGCGCATATGGATTGTGCATATCCTGCAGTCTGTTATGTCTGTCTGCATGCGACAAGTACAGTATAGCCAGAGCCTACTAATAACCGTATTCAAATGTAAATGATTCTTCAGATCCACTTGTACTTGAATATGGGCATACGTGCGTGCATTTTCCGTCTGTGTTTTAAATCTGTAGAACAGTAAAGTGCTACAGATTTGTTATACTATATATAATGTGATTGTAATTAGTACTTAAAATTATATTCTGTATAACATTTCTACGTGATCATTATTTTTTTTTAAAAAAAAGTCCCTTTGCGTTCCTTGATTAATTAGACCCTCTATTTTTTTAAATAACAAATCTGTAGCACTGTACAGTAGTACATATATTTAAACACAGTGGGCCTTCATTAGGGATCTTAAATTAATAAGTTTCTTATTTAAGTCTCCTGGACAAAACCATGTTACAATGCAATGCAAGGGGTGCAAATTAGTTTTCTGTTTTGTACATAAGTTAAATACTGTCTGTTTTATCATGTAGCACACAAATACAGTCAGTATTTAACTTATGTGCAAAACAGAAAACTAATTTGCACCCCTAGCATTGTAACATGGTTTTGAACAGGAGACTTAAATAAGAAACTTATTAATTTAAGATCCTTAATGAATCAGGCCCAGTATCATTAAAAATGTATTAAAACAAAAAGTAAAAAGTAATTTAAGTACATTACAAGGTTCTATTAAAAACAACAAAAGCACACAAATATGGGCTATTTTAGCCTTAACTCCACCCAAAGAATTTTCTTATTACATAACTCATAAAATAATCACCAGTGACATCACATAAAACACTTCAAACTTTAGTTATGACATCACTGATATTACACAATATCCTCTATGGCAGAAATTACACTAAAAATCACATTATGGCAGCACAATAACGATCATGAATTTTTAAGAGAAAAATGCATATGCAATTAAAATGTATTTACAGTTCCTATAATTCCTTTCATGCAATTATATAATTGCAGATGCCTTCTCTATCAGATTTTATGTAAGTGTATAGATCTAAGTGGGCACACCAGTGTTGGTCCTATATTTTATTGTATAATTTGTTTATATTAGAAAGGTCACAGTTATATACCAGTTAAATATACCCCTTTATCTATAAAGGGGTATATTTACTAAACTGCAGGTTTGAAAAAGTGGGGATGTTGCCTTTAGCAACCAATCAGATTCTAATTCTCATTTATTTAGTACATTCTACAAAATGACAGCTTTAATCTTATTGCTTGCTATAGGCAACATCTCCACTTTTTCAAACCCGTAGTTTAGTAAATATACCCCAAAGTGCTAAATACAGTGCGTTGACCTCCATTTTTTCAAAAAGATATCCCGCACTACATTATTGTATTCCTTGTGTTTTACATATATCTTGCAAAGTTGAGTTGGATACAATACCTTCAGTACACCTTATTAAGAATAAAGATTTACTTTCTAGTGCATAAGGATTCAAGATTATTGTTATTATTCATATTGTTTATTTTGGGACTATCCTATGAACTACTATTGAATGTTATGAACTATTTGACCATGAAAATGGCTGCTGCACCTGGACAAGAATGGAGATCCGTGAAACAAACGTGATTCATCATTGCTTTGATATTGTATTGTTATGACTGCTTTGTATCATGTATTCAAAGCAGTGTATGGTGACATAATTTGTTAAAACACACCCTCCATTGTAATAGTTTATTAGATTGCAACTAGATCTCTGGCCCTCAACTTGCTTTGGAATCTTAGGTTGCAGGTCATACTGACACTGAACTGTGTGCTTTTTGCTATAACTATATATATATATATATATATATATATATATATATGTGTGTGTTTGTTTGTTTATTGGCAAATAATATACGCTGGGCAGAACTTTGACCCGGGGAGCCTGTTCTCCACCATCCATTGGATAGATTTGATTGACATTTTATATGTTAAATTCAACAGAGATTCAGACATCCCTGCACAGATTGGGATGCAACCAATGCGAGGTGGTCCATTTGGATCTTGGACAAGTTTTAGGGGTGTTATGGTCCCGGTTAGACATCTCGCTGACCTGAGCTTTGACCTAGGGAGCCTTTTATCTGCCTTCCAATGGATGGATTTGGATGACATTTAATATATAAACAAAAACAAGACTGGGCAGCCACCTCATGGGTGTGAGCTGCTAATTATTTTTAAAATGTTGAGTTGCATCTAACTCATTGATTTATTTTCAAACATAAAACTTTTTTTTTATTTTTTCCCCAATTAATTAAAAAAAAAAGGATGATTTCAATGTGTACTGAACATAGAATGTGTTTTAATAGTATATCAAAGTATATGTTCTGTCATCACTATCAGTCGGCATTTACACATGACCTGTAGTGGGTGCAAAAGATACGGCTGAAAACAATCGTACTTCTGAGAAACAAAGTCGAAATGCCCTTACTGTACATGACCTACAATCCACCTCTCAAGTCATAGACAGCCATAAGTGTAATTTGCGTTCAGATATGAATTGCGTGCAATTGCGCTCATTGATGTAATGTCTGTTTCTGAGCAAGCACAAAGAGAGTTCATACAAGATACGTTATGCAAATGGACAGACGTCCTAACATGAATCAGCCCCATATGTATAAAGTTTATTATGTTTTTTAAATTGTCAAATTCTTACAGCATTTTTAGAATGACCAAATCTGTCGTCTTCACTGTTTGTGGTGTAGCACACAAAATGGATGGTGCTATGGTATGCCATATTTGCTATTTGTAAACCTTCAATAGTTGATGTCAGAGGGTAAATTATGTAAATTATGTAAAGACAATGAATAATGAGAATGATAAGTTATATTTCAATTTTTTTTTGTTACTCATAAGTAACATTAATTATTAGTAAAAGCAGTAATGGGGGCAGTAAAATGCCAATAGAAAGAGGGGAATTCAATTCCAGTCAGGGCCCTGTATGTTCTCCCCATGTTTACCTGAGTTTTCTCCAAGTGCTCCAGTTTTCTTCCACGCTTCAAACACATACTTGGTAGGTTATTTGACCTCAGATAAAATGAACCCTGTATGTCCGTGTGGTAGGAAATATAACTTGTAAGCTCTACTGGAGCATTTATGTGAGTGATTAAATATTGACTGCATTAGGCCCATAGTGTTTATTATTTTAAGTAAAATAATTTTGCTAATTAAATGTGTGAAGGCTCACTTGGTATTAGTGAGTGGGTTGCCTTGCAATGAAGAGTGTTTGTCCACATATATCCCAGGTGAAAACATATTGAAAAGTTCAGACATGTTTCCCCCACAATTCCATACAATCAGAATTTCCTTATGTACATAAGAAAATAACACAAATAGTGCATTCTGTGCTTCAAAGAACCAATTCCAATCAAACAATTTGCTCAACTAGACTATAAATTAAAATCTCCAAAATTCAACTACAATGCATAGTACTAAGAAAAGAAGGAATACTTACTCATCTGTTCTCTGCAAATATGGTGTAAAACAGGGGTTCTTAACCTGTGAGGTGTACCTCCCCTGAGAAGGTGAAAACGGGTAAGTGGGGAGATGTGACTGTCACCTATAACATTTTTGTAATTGCTTTTGTTTAGAATTTAGTTTAGATACAGTCAAGTCCTGATTATCTGGATCAAAAAAATGTCGGAGGCATCCAGATAATAAAAAATCTGTATTATCAAAGTGTTCGGTAAAATGAAAACTAACTGTCTGTTTAGTTTAATTCTGTACCAAACCCCCATGTCAGAAATGACTCTCACAACACCTGCATAGAACAATCGCAAGGACAATAAAAGAGCAGTCACACGATAACTTTGCACTCCTCGACCATTATTGTTAGCTTGCTGAATGACTGCAATAATGGATTTTTCCAAGACTGTTTAATTTTAATTATTGCTAGCTTAGTTAACAATTTGTCTATCCTCTTTAATGCTGGAAGTTGTTCCATTATTAACTCTGCTTCTATAAGTGTATATATTACAAGTCTGTGCCCTATGAGAAAATGTCAACAAAAAAAGGAAGTACAGTGACAACTATGTTAAATATGGGTTCACATGCTACCTTGGCCGTGATGGAATTGAAAAGCTGCAGTGTTTTCTATGTGCAAAAGTCCAGGAGCATTTCACTAAAGTACACCCAGAAAGATCTGGAGAGAGCTCAATTCAACTCATCAGGTACGTTACCCAAGTTAGATTTTGTTTCTACATGTACACAAAAACCACTGCTTGAAGCCACCTAAAAAGAGTGGCATGTCTTATTGCTCAGAACATAAATCCACATACTATTGATGGGACTCTAGTAAAGCTTTGTGCACTTCAAATAATTGAAACTGTACTTGGAAAGGAAAAGAGGAACCAGATTGCTCAAGTACCTCCTACAAATGACATCATCAGATGTAGAATTTTAGATATGTCATATAATGATTTGGCTCAACTTGTGGAACAAATCAAGAAACTAACTCTACCTTTTGCAATTCAGTTGGATGAAAGTATAGATGAGGCTCAATGCATTCAACTCCTGGGGGTAAATGTATCAAGCTGGATTTTGAAAATCCTGTGATGTTCTCGGGCGAGTTGAGACTCGCCGATGTATTAACCTGAGATTTCATGTAAGATGAGTTATTGTAAAAATTGTTTATTTCAAACTCGCAGCAAATCGGTATCCTGATTTGGTTCCCCATTCTAGCTATAAAAATCTCTAAATCACACAACTGAGTTTCAAATAAAAATAGTCAGATACAATACACTGCATGACTATACAGCCGCAGGTCCTGGCGGCTGTCAAAAGTTTAAAAATAGGTGATTGTTTTTTGTAAAAAAAAAAATTTGTGGGGTCCCCCCTTTAAGCACTATTAACCCTAATGCTGCCAGCCTACTGCTGGTTGTGTGAAAATCGGGAAAACATTTGCTTGAGATCCTCCTGATTTTCACACAACCAGCACTAGGCAAACCAGCTGGGATGGGTGGTAGGTCCCCCTGCCATAATGACAAACCAACCCCAGGCTGTTCAGCGCTGGGTAGAATTCCCTAGAGAGTGGGGTCTGCAAAAATAATGTGTGGCACCTCCCTCTAGGAATAACCAGCTCAGTGCTGAAAGCACCAGGGCTCTTCCAATACCCCTGGGCTTTGGGTGTAAAGTAATAACAGCGATTAAAGTGTAAAAACAACAAATAGATGCCGTTTTTGTTTGTGGAACTAAAAGCCCCAGCCAGGCCGGGTTGCCCTAAACAGTCTGGGCATGCTGCTGCTTATAAACTACAAGCACCAGCATACCCATGGCAGTCAGGTCATGCTGGCACTTGGAGAACCACAAGTGCCAACATGGCCTGACACTCCATGCCTTGCTGTGACCAGTAATTCCACAACAAAAATGTTAAAAAAAGCCCCAACACCTTTATTGAAACCACTACATTTTAATAAAAATAATAAAACCCCAATAAAAACACAAAACACCCCCTTTAATACCACACCTATTTATTAAAAATAATAAAACCCCAATATACTCACCAATATGATGTCTTCTTTTGTCAGCAGTTTTTAATCCAAAAATGCTTGTAAACCATGTCCATATAAATTTGTATTCCCAAATAAGGTCTGTGAAGATGTCCCCAAAATATTTGTATATCCAAAAGTCTATGCTTGAAAATATCTTCTATTTTTCAGGTTAGGAGGACTCCCTATTTGTAAATCCACACAGCTTTTTTCTTTGGGTCAGAATGACCCCCAATTTGGAATTCCATCCGGAACATGCTTAACGATGCTTTTTTTGCTTGTATCTAATACAAGCAACCCGGTGCGAATAAAATAAACAGCCACAAGCTCTATATATAGACTAAGGGGTTTCCCATGACAGTGTGTGAAATCCCTTAAATCGCCAGTTTTGCATGTAAAACTTGCAGCCAATCAGAAAGAATTGTGTCTTTCAGATGGTAATTTTCAGCTAAACACGGGAGTTTTTGAAATCGCCGCAAATAGCGAGAGATGAACAGCTATTTTGAAGTTCAGACTAAAAATCGCTACTTAATACATATAGCAAATTTGGGATTCAAATCGCCGATAATCTCTTGCAATTTGCCGCAATTTTAAATCACTGAAAAAATCGGACCTTGATACATTTACCCCCTGGCCACTGTGATATATGCCAAAAACACTTGCATCAAGGAGGACTTTTTGCTCTTTAAACCACTGTTGGGTACCACAAACTTTTTTAATGTGTACCAATAAATTGTTACAATAACATTTCCATGTCAATTACTTAATTTGTCCAATATTAATTGCTTTCAAATAGGAGGGGAGATCTGAATTTCAAGTTTACTTTCCGGGGAGGTGTGAGACTAAAAAGGATTAGTGTAGCAAAATATGTATTGGTAGCTCAGTGCTGGGGCTATGGGTTCAATTCTGACCAGTGCGCTATCGGTGTGTAGTTGTATGTTTTCCCCATGTTTACATAGCTTTCCTCTCACAGACCAAAAACATACTGGTAGGTTGATTGACTGCTGACAAAAATAGACCCTACTGTGTGTATGGCTATGTGCTAGAGAATTTAGACTGTAAACTCCAATATTTTAGGCAGCACAGAAGAAAGGTATAAATACCAGAACATTCCTCTTCCACACAAGTAGGAGAAGGGGCAAAAACACTACAGGGCATTAAAATGCTGCTGTGTTTGTCTTTCAGGTACTAACAATGGAGTGGTATGGGCTGTTGCTTTGTATGTAGTGGCAAATGTTTGTTTCAGCTAAAGCCCCGGGCACAGTGTATTCTATTGTGTCCCATTGTTAGAAAATTACTACATGAACACACTGTGCTCAAGTACCATTATATAATATACTGTATTGCTTCTATCATACTCAATTTGAACACTGATGCTTGAACAGACAAACATAATTAACCACACATGTTTGAAAAGATTGAAAGCATCTCCAGTCACTATTAATTAATGGCACAACAATGTTTTTTAGTTCAGCTTATGGGCATACTGAAGTATTAAAATCTATCTAGTACATAATTTTAAAATTTGCAGCAAAAGTCCACTAAGCAGCCAGTCATGGCAAGGCAAAGCAAGCAGTTAATGGTTTGTTATATTGATACATTACACTACGCATATGCAAAATAAATTGTAACAAGTTAACAGTGTGACGTGATTTAACTACCGCTCATTCAATCCTAGTTTAGTACTTGCTACATCTGTAGGGTGCAAGGAGTGAGGAGGAAGAGAGCAAAACATGTACAAGGAAACATAGGATTCCTATAGGTATAATTACTTCACCCATTTTCATATTGGAAGGCAGGGCCGGACTGGGACTAAAAATCAGCCCTGGCATTTAAAGTACACAGGCCCACCTTCGTTCCAACAGGAAAGAAACGCGGTGGCACCGAACAGGGTGTGACCTCATTGTGTTGTGGGTGTGGCCAACATGGGGCATTGATACATACGTTATAATAATAGATTAAATTTATCATGCTCTCCCATCCACATCATGCCATCCCCCCAGGCACATTATGATACACCCAGCCCACTGTACTTATATATTCTTCTGGTGTTGCTGACATACATAAAAGTGGGAACTTCCTGTAGAGTGAGCAGGGAAGCTCTCTGTCTCACGAGATTACCAAATCTTGTGGTACTTAGAGCACCTCTGCTTGCTCTGCAGTCTGTGTCCTGCCCAGGAACTGGGAGCAGCCATCAGTTCCCTTTCCCTAACCAGAGCTGGATTAAGGCTCAGGGTATTTATGAAATCAGGGCCCCTATTATGTAACATGGTTATCATTTTAGACAAATACACAGGCACTACTGTTAGAAGCACACAGCTTTGCCTTCACAAGCAATATGTTGTGAAGCGGGACATACCTCCCAACTGTCCTTGCAGTCGGACCAAATCCTGACTAAGGGAGAAAGTCACCCAAATTCAGGACTGTCCCACCAGATTCAAGACAGTTGGCAGACTGCCCTGATCTCTCCTACCTGTCTTTGTCACTTTCACCACTTGTAGCAGCTGGTTTCTTTAGCTCAGTTCATTCTTGTCTTGATCCTGGAATATTGGATGCCCTATTTTGAAAAACAAAAATGGGTACATGAGATTTAGAATACTCCAATCAGCCCCAGTGTTAAAACAATAGCACTCACACTTTATAATTAGATCTCCCTCCAGTGCCCACAATAATAATATTCACATTTATTAAGTAGACCTATTTCCCTCCAACCAGCCCCAACATTAAATTAACAGTATACCCATTTACTCAAAACAAATTTCCCTCCCTCCAACCAGTTCTAGCAATAAATTAAATAGCATTAAAGTTTAATAAATATAGCTATTTTCCACAACCATCCCTGACAATAAATAATTCATATTCACATTTAATAAATAGCCCTCCTACCCAAAATCAGCCCCATATTCAATTGATAGCCCTAAACCACCCCCACATTAAATTAAAGGTTCCTGCACCTCACCTTTAATAATTAGCCCCCACCTACACTCCACTATTAAATAGCCTACCTCCCACACTATATTAAGATCCCCCCTTCCCTCATATATTATATTAAAATACTGCATGCACACGCTATATTTAAAATACTGCACACACGCACAAACACACACTATATGAACAAACGCCAAACGCACACTATAGCAACATGGGGCCACACAGACACACTATTTGCCAAACAGACACACTATTTGCCACACAGCCACACTATTAGCCACACAATCACATGGGACGGCACCACGTGACAAGTGCCATCCCATGTGATTGCTAATGTAGGCGGCAGTCACTGATTCTCCCTCCGCCGAGCAGCGCGCAGATTGCTGCTGCTCGCCGGGCATGCGGACCGGCCCATCTGGCCATCGGCCCTTCTGGCATTTGCCAGAAGTGCCAGATAGCCAGTCCGGTCCTGTTGGAAGGTCATTTACAAATAAAAAGAAAATCTACACACATTTATGTAACAAAATAACATTATTTACTGACAGAACATAGGAACCATGTCTTGTATTGATCTATCAAGCATTCAGCATTAGTACTAGAGATGCTCAATGACCCCCGTGTTTTGGTTTTTGTTTTGGATCTGGATTACCGTTGTGTTTTGGTTTTGGTTTGCCAAACCAGCATTGCGTGTTTTGGTTTTGTTTGGTTTGGTTTTGCTATTTTGTTTAAAAATCAATGTTTTTGGGCATAAAATAACCAAATTTAGTGCTCCACCAGTTTCTTGGATAAGGAAGGTAATTCTAAAGCTAATAAATTAGGAAGAAAAGAGTTTAATCCCTAGTAGGCCATCCTTAATTCTGCACACAAACCTGGTTGTCTTCTTCTTCATCTTCGCCTATTGGCAATGCAGCCATTGTCTTTGGGTGTATATTACACCCTACTCTTATAGTTAAATATATAAATAAATGGACAAAGGCAGTTTGGTTTCTGTCTATTTAGGCCCCCCTCCACTTGTAGAAAATACAAAAAAATTCAGCCATTATAGACTGTACAATAAAAATTGAAATGGACAAAGGCAGTTTGGTTTCAGCCTGCAATGACTGAACAATATAAAAAAATAAATGGACCAAGGTAGTTTGGTGGCTGTCTATGACCCCCCCGCCCCGCCCTCCACTTGTAGTTGAATAGAAAAAAAGCAGCCTGCATAGACTGAACCATATAAAAAATAAATGGACCAAGGTAGTTTGGTGGCTGTCTCTGACCCCCCCCCCCGCCCTCCACTTGTAGTTGAATAGAAAAAAAGCAGCCTGCATAGACTGAACCATATAAATTATAAATGGACCAAGGTAGTTTGGTGGCTGTCTATAACCCCCCCGCCCTCCACTTGTAGTTGAATAGAAAAAAAGCAGCCTGCATAGACTGAACCATAGAAAAAAAAATAGACCAAGGTAGTTTGGTGGCTGTCTATGACCCCCCCGCCCTCCACTTGTAGTTGAATAGAAAAAAAGCAGCCTGCATAGACTGAACCATATAAAAAAAAAATAGACCAAGGTAGTTTGGTGGCTGTCTATGATCCCCCCCCCGCCCTCCACTTGTAGTTGAATAGAAAAAAAGCAGTCTACATAGACTGAACAATTAGAATATAAAAATAAATGGACCAAGGCAGTTTGGTATCTGTCTGCATCAGACCCCCTCTCCATTAGGAGTAAAATAGAAAACTTGTCAGCCATTATAGATTCTAGAATATAAATAGAAATTGAGAAAGGCAATTTGGTATCTGTCTGCATCATAATCATCACCATCATCATTAGTGCCCTCATCACCTACACAAATCTCCCCCTCCTCCTCTTCTAAGTCCAAAGTGGCATCCTCAATTGGTGTATCAGCGGCTACACTCAGGCTGTTAAGGCACACATCAGCAGAACTGCTGAAAGGACCCTTCTTTATGAGTACACTGGCACTAACAGAATGCTCACGATTAGACATACCACTGGTGGATGGACTCTCCAGAGGGATTGGTGTCATTTCTGATTCAGAGCATACATTATCCTCTAATGCTTTACTGTTATTTTTCAGCTCAGCTTTGACGCGTAACAGTAGTTGTGCACTACTTGTAGACTCCAAATTACTAGTACGAGTGACCGTACAAGAAGAAGGCTCGGTAACATTTTTTGATCTGCCACTGCGTGTGTAGAATGACATGTTGGCATTTTTTTTTTTTTATCGGCAGTTAACTTTTCCTCAGTTACACTTCTTTTTAGCTTCAACACGGTAAAAAAATTTTTGAAGTGTGTTTTTTTTTGCCTGATTTCAAAAGACTATGTAGTTTGACATCGCCTTTTCCAGATGACGTGCTGGGAACACTACCATCAGGACTGGTGACAGAACCTGGTTGCTGATTCTGCTCATATGTGGACTGCTTTGAATCTATTTTAATGAGGCCAAAGCACTTGGATTGCTAAAAATTGTTTTTTAAACTGCTGACAAATATGACTTTTGACAGCCAGAAAAATTAATGCAAAAGAATGGGGAACACCCCAAAAGCACTGTGGAGTGCTAAATATATATTTTTTTGACACTGCTGCCAAATAAGACTTTTGACAGCCAGAAATATTAATGCAAAAGAATTGGGGACACCCCAAAAGCACTTGGAGTTCCATAAACTGAACAAAAACCCTCCTCTCTTCTCCTCTTACTGCTGTAACAACTGGTATTAAGATTAGAATGGTATTGAATAGAAACAAGAATGCGTCCAATTACTGCTCTGTCCCAGCGCTGATATAGCCAGTGTGACCTTACCCTGCTTTCTCCCTCTGTCAAATGGCGATGGATTGCTGTGGAGGCTGGTATTTATGCTTTTCAAATCTCGCGAGAACCGAGCTCAGAAATACGAATATATCACGATGACGTTTTGCCTCGATTTCGAATCCGAATGGGCGGGAGAGTACCGAGCGTGCTCGGCTCGGTACTCGGATAGGCTTAATTTGGTAGGATTCGGATCTCGGGGAACCGAGCACACCCATCTCTAATTAGTACATACAGTATAAACTCACTTTAGTGTCATGCACAATACTATTGGGAATATCAAAGAAATAGCAAATGTAATTGTATAAAAAGATAGATACACCCTCAGGTACCCCGTGCTATCTACGTATGTTCAAACTCTTAGGCATAACTGAATTTTGGGGGCCCCATTGCAAAATTTTCAAGGTGCCATCAAGTTTTCTAGAGTCCCTTACTTCTATTACCCAGACTTATCTTGTAAGTCGGGGGACTTGAAGGAAGGGACCCAGACCTCATGATAACTGCAGGTGTCAATGGTGATGGGGAATACATGTGTCGGAGCCTGCCAGTCAGCCACCTCCTCGTCACAGAGGAAGGAAGCACCAATTCCTATTACACATTTAGAATGTTTAAAATCCCTGCAGCAGAGAGTCAAGTTTAATAATATGAATGAATAATCGGAGTGAAGTTTCTCAATATAGAGGGCGTATGTTATCACCCTTTAGTGTTTTTTTGTTGTGATTTATATGTTAATGAGGCTGATATATAGCAAAAAGGTTATTTTTTATAATGAGTGAATTTACATCATAGTGTTAGATGTTGGTATTGCAGTGAAGTAGCAGTGATCTGTCAGTTACTTTGTCACATGGGGAATGTGACTACTCTAACACATTTTGGTAACCATTTTCTCTTGTTTTCAAAATTGTCAAGTTAAGGTGTTAATAGACTTTGAAGGTTACTCATTAGATAATTGAGCTTTAAATTAAGCTCTTTAAATTAAGGTAAACACTGTGCCACAGTGGTTAACACTGTTGACCCACAACCCTCTACACACAAAAAGGAACACCCCTAAAATACAGGGGTCATAGGTTCAATTCCAATCAGGGCCCTATCTTTATGTGGAGTTTGTATGTTTTCCCCATGATGGCATGGGTTTTCTCCTGGTGCTCCAGTTTCCTCCCACACTCCAAAAACATACTAGTTAGGTTGTTTGACTTCAGATAAAATCGACGCTAATGTGTATATGTTTCCCTGTGGTAGGAAATATACAGTCGTAGCCAAAAGTTTTGAGAATGACACAAGTATTGGTTTTCACAAAGTCTGCTGCTTCAGTATTTTTAGAACTTTTTGTCAGATGTTGCTACGGTATACTGAAGTAAAATTACAAGCATTTCATAAGTGTCAAAGGCTTTTATTGACAATTACATTAAGTTTATAAAAAAAGAGTCAATATTTGCAGTGTTGACCCTTCTTTTTGAATACCTCTAGAATTCGCCCTGGCATGCTGTCAATCAACTGCTGGGCGACATATTGACTAATGGCCACCCATTCTTGTCTAATCAATGCTTGGAGTTTGTCAGAACTTTTGGATTTTTGTTTCTCCATCCGCCTCTAAAGGATTGACCACAAGTTCTCCATGTGATTAAGGTCTAGGGAGTTTCCTGGCCATGAACCCAAAATTTCGATCTTTTGATCCCGAGCCACTTAGTTATCACTGCCATCTTGCTCCTGCAAGATCTTTGGCAGATATGTAGGTGCAGGGCTGGAACAAAGGTAATTTCATGCAGTGCCGCGGATGTTTTGCTCTTCATGACCCTGACTCCTCTGTATTTTACATTCTTTCTCTTATTGTGTGCTCTCCTTGCCAGTATTCTACTGTTTACACTGTTAGTGTAATTTTCATTTATTTTTTCAGTGTCTTATATATTTATTCTGTCTCCAATAAAATACAAAACAGGATGGATACAGAATATATTAATATTTTAATATTAAGTGATTGCTACTTTGTCAAAGGTAGCTCATTGCAAAAGCCATCTAAAGGATGATGTTCTCCTTCCTGGACATGACTTCACACCCACAAACCTTAACTCTTACAATAAACTGAAGATTAGGAGATATATTAGGTGAAAAGAGATCACATCTTTAATTATCTGGAATGGTGGCATAGAAAGCTCAAGTAAACCATCAGCTCCAGCCAAAATAACAAACCATAAGGGGTAGGGGTGGCCATGTATCCCTGGCACTGCAAGAAAGTGAAGAACCCACTCTCCCTGACTCGGTACTGGAACTTCCGTATGAGTGGTACCCAGTATCCCCCTGCATGAGTGGTGACACAACTGTCAGCAGCATTATAAAGGAGAGTGCTCCAGGACCAACTCGTTCACCAAGCCAAGGTTGCTGAGTGCTGTCCAGCACAGTTCCCCACCCAGAACATCATCCTGCCACAATCCTTGACTTCTTTACACCCAGTTAACCCTTGAAATACCTGCTCTAGAAGCAAAACTAAATCATCATTTGTGAGATGCAACCTATTTGGTCTATATACATGATCATACTGAAATTGTATCATTGGATGCCTCACAACAGGGCCACCTTACCCCAACATAAGCTGGGGTATGTGAGTTGTACAGAGAACTCGCTCACATTGGTACCTCCCCCATAGAAGCATACCGTTTAAATTCCCTAACGTACACACACTCAGACAGAGAGACTATGGTCAATTTGATAGCAGCCAATTAACCTACTAGTAAGTTTTAGGAGTGTGGGAGGAAACCGAAGCACACGGGGGAAACCCATGCAAGCAAGAGTAGAACATGCAATCTAATGAGCCAATCATGTGGCAGAAACTTAATGCATAAAAACATGCAGGCATAGTCAAAAATTTAAATTTTTGCTCAGACCAAACACCAGAATGGATAAAAAATGTGATATAAGTGGCTTTACTGTGGATTCATTGTTGGTGCCGGGCAGGTTTGAGTACCTCAGAAGTGGCTGATCTTCTAGGATTTTTACACACAACACTCTCTTGTGTTTACACTGAACGGTGCTCAAAGCAAAAATCATCCAGTGAGAGGCAGTTTTGTGGGTGGAAATGCCTTGTTGAGAGAGACATCAGAGAGAATGTCCAGCCTGGTTCAAGCTGACAGAAAGGTGACAGTAAATCAATGAACCATGAGTAGTATGCAGAAGAGCATCTCTGAATGCACAGCACATCCAACCTTAAAGTGGATGTGCTACAAAAGATGACCACACAGCACTCTTGTGACCGCCACACAATACAGAGCACCCTTGTGACCACCACACAAATCAGAGGGCAGCCTGGTGACCACCACAGAATACATAGGGAAACCTAGTAATCCCCAGCTTAAGTACATAAAACAAGATCCAGATAAAGTAGCAGCAATAGATCATGAGATCAAGGGGAAAAAACTATTTGGCATGTTGCAGGTATATTGCTTTTTGTAAAGAAAGCCTCTGACTTTCAACAGTCACCAGGTTTCCCTATGTGTTGTGTGGCGGTCACCAGGTTGCCCTCTGTATTGTGTGATAGTCACCAGGATGCCCTCTGTATTGTGGCAGTCACCAAGTTGTCCTCTGTATCACAGACTCACTCCAATATATAGATCCTAAGAATCCTTCCTGCTTCATGCCTGTGGCCAGGTCCCCCTCACATCCTACTGGACCAAGATGACTGCTGCAGCATCAAATGGGTTAATACCTGACGTTGCTGTGCTGAATGGGTTAAACCTCAGCACTAAGTGATTAAATATGTATTAAAGGGTGTATTTATTAATTTAAATGTAAATATTTAATGTATGGGCACTGTTGCACTGGTAATTAGAAAGGACTAAGTCCCTGCGTTGGGCGGTGGGAGTATGAATGCATTTATTTTCATATTGATGTATTGATTTCTGATATAATAGCCATTTGTTGGAGGAGGCTTGTTTCTGTAACTTTTCTAATGAAATTCCCCCATGCTAATTAGACCTTTTGATATGTGACTATCCATCACATGCAATAGCCTGAAATCACAGGAGATGGTAATTAGACTTGCTATCTCTCTAAGACAGGATGCAAGTAATATAAGAAACGTAACACCAAGTTTTAGGAACCCACAGATTAATGTAAATTTTGTTAAAGTTTAAATTGTTAGCTACAAGGTTAGATGGTATATTACATCTTAATGGTAATTATTGATTGTGATATATCAGACGCAGCAGGGCCGCCATCAGGGGGCAATGGCCAGTACAGCTGTGAGGGGCCCGGACAGACTAGGGGCCCAGACAGAGCTCTCTGTCTGTCCGGGCTCCCTAGACTGTCCAGGCCACTCAGTCTGACCGACCGTGCTGTCCCTTATTCTCTGCGATGCTGCAGCTCCCAGGCTCTGACAGCCTGGGAGCGCAGCGCAGTGACATCATCACTGCGCGCTACGCTCCCAGTCTGTCAGTGACCAGGAGCTGCAGCATCACGGAGGAGAAGGTATGGTAATTGGGTATTCATATGATAGGGGAGGGGGCAGATAGAAGAGGGGGACATTTACTGTGATTGTAGGGAGGGGACATTAACTGTAATTAGGTGGGTGAGAGGGGCAAATTTACTGTGGTTGTTAGGGGAGGGGAATTCACTTTGTGGGGAGGGGAGAGGGGGATGTTTTCTGTGATTGCGGGGAGGGGAGAGGGGACATTTACTGTGATTTACTGCGAATGTGGGGGGAGAGGGAACATTCACTCTGAGAGAAGAGCAGGGGAGGGCTGGGCCCGGGTGGCAGGGTGGCACATGCCCCCCCGGCCGGACAGAAGGAGTCTATTTTGGGCCTGTGGCTCGACTGGCCCAAGTCTATTACTTGGTGGCTGACCCCTCCTCCGGGGCCAGCCACCTTCCTTAATGGCCGTGGATCCTCCTGATCCGTCCCACCCCTCCCCTCCTCTCCTATGTGTGAAAAATCAGTGTCACATGGGATGAGCACCATGTGCTGGGTGCTTGCGCTCCGGGCTAAAGTCTGCCAGCCCCTGGGGGAGGGGAGAGGGCAACATTTACTTTGGGGGGGGAGAGGGGAAGATTTGATGTGAATGCGGGTGGGGGGTGGAGAGGGGGACATTTGCTGTGATTGCAGGCAGGGGGGAGGGGAACATTTTCTGTAATTGTGGGAGGGGAACATTTACTGTGATGAGGGAGTGGGGGAGGCATGTACTGTGATGAGGGATAGGGATAATGTACTGTGATGAGGGATAGTGGGCGCATGTATGGCGAAGGAGGGGGGCACATGTATGTGGAGGAGAGGCCGGTCAGATTAATTAGTACTGCATCCCACAGTTTCTGATGGCAGCCCTGCCAGCTGGGACAAGGGCTTGGTTTCTCCCTGCCAACATAAATGTCAATCTGTATAAAAAGAGCACTGTTGGAACATGTAATGCATTATTCCATCTGTAACTTCTGGAAAGATCGCTAGCCCCACAAACTGGCGTATAACTGTACTTATTAGGACTACCTGAGCTAATAAAACATAACAGCTTCTTGAGCCTGCATTGACGCCAACTTTCCTGCTGTAAATTTTGCTGTTCTGAGGTTAGGACTCCACATTAGTACCAACGCTTTGCTTGCCACCCTACAGCTCTCACCAGTGTGATAGGCCCGGAGGAAACATCTACAGCAACCCTGGTCTAAAGGAAGAGGTCGGGTGTACCAACCCAGGTGCCCAGCAAGGGAGTACCCTAGAAGCGACAGTTACTCAAAAGGAAGTGGTTCTAGGTGCCATTGAAGGAGCCTAGTGATAGCAGCAGGCCCCTCCTACTGCAGTTAGAGGGGTGGAATTTGGGATAAAGAAAGGGGACTGTGGCAAAGGAAAGCTCAGCCGGGCCTCAGTATCATAGACAGGGTTGCATAGGAAGTCCATCCTGTAAAAATACCTATTGGTTACTTCTCATAAACCAGTCCATCAGCAGAAATGTAACTACTGATCAGGTATTATTCTGATAATGGTTTCGATTAAAACTATTACAATATTTAATCATATAAAAAACAGTTGCGCTCAAATCTAGTCTCAGTGCTCATAATAAATATATTTAGTACAGCTCCCAATAAGTGAAATTGCTACAGCTTACTCTAAAAATAAACAGACAATTAATAAATGTACAGGAAGCGCAAAGCATATACAAAATAATACAAAATACCTGTGCACAACAATGTTCCCCACACTTTACATAAAAATCTTTTTAATTATAGAACATTTGAAATACATTAGGCCAGTTATTTACATCTGACTTTCCAATTACTTTGGAGACCATCTCGTAGAAGCTGTACATTTGGATGGATATTTTGTAAATGCACTGTTTGGAAATCTATATAGTTGATATATGCATTTTCTGTAGAAATATATTAATTGCTAACAACAGATTATAGCATTATTCCTTGTGTAGAAATTGTGGATATTTTATTTTATGTAAGTAAATGTCCTATAATTAAAAATTCTTTATGTGAAAAAAGTATTTTGTAATGTTTTATGTTTTTTGCACTTCCTATACATTTATTTCTTTACTATTATTTATTTATTTATTTACAACAAAAGAATGATGGTATTGAATAAGGCATTTTATTTTAATATCCTTACATCTGGACATGATTTTTTATTTACAGGACTCCATTTGTTTTGCATTTTCACTATATAATTTTCATTATTTAAAAATAATTATTTGGACATATCCTATACCTTTCTGGTTATATAATTGGAATTGGACAATTGTAATCCTGTTTACAATGGTGTAATGTCCAGTGATACAGTAAAGTATTCATTAGGTTTAAAAAACAAAAAAAATACAGTCATAAAATTGCAAATGATAAACATGGTGACAAAATATATGTTTCTAATATATCAATATACAGAGCTGATAACGGTAACATAAAAGTAGAAAGTAAAAATATAAATACAAAAAACAAAAATTATAAGAACAAATTGTAAGAGGCACAGTAAGCCTGAGGCAATGGGGTCAAGGTAATTGAATAAGGTAACCCCCTCTCCAGAGTTCTTGTATGATAGTATGCTATATATTACTTGTTGATTTAATGCACTAAAAAGTTTGCTGTATTTCACAATAGACACGCCATGAGTTAAAATAAAAAATCTTGTTAAAAGAACCAATCCCTCCAACAGTGTCTGTTGAAAGTGGCAACACCTCCAAAGCCCTTTTGATCTAATGTGGTCCAAATGTAGACTATCCTTCAACCTAGACCCCTTAAAACCAACATATCTTTTATTGGGGAAAAAATATCCAAACACACTTAAAAATGACCTCTACTTCCAGTTGTAGTTTGGCACTGAACTGGGACTCTCATGGATTACCTTCTGATTGAAGATACTGCCAGGTACAAGAGAACAGGTTCAAAACGTTTTCAGTATTTAGACGCCTGATTGCATTTGAATGGAACTTCTCAACAGATGAAAAAACTAAAAGCAAATTATAGTGTTAAGGATACATGTAAACTTTTATTGCTTTGACTAATTTAACAAGTGGCATTACTAACAAAATTACTTTTTTAATGACAATAATAACAATAATAATAATGATAATCCCTTATGATGTCACAAATAACATTTCAATATTATAATTTATATCACACATCACTGACCTCACATCCTTTAGATTGTAAACCTTAATAGGCTCTAATTTCCCTCCTCTGACCTTGTCTATCTAACTGCCCTTTCTATTTTATGTTTTTTTACAACGCTTGTTTGTTATACATCTTGCCTATTATGTCTTGGGTACAGTAATATGCTTCTTGAATGTCCTGTACTTTGCCTGTTGGTCCTCTACTTTTTGTAATATGCTCTATTTTCCCCACTTTACAGCCCTGCAGATTCCTGTAGCACCTTATAAATCAACAATAATAATTATAGCACACCCTCTAGCATCAACAATTACTGAAATTAATTATGATAAAACATGTTCCCTTATCAAATTGGCATTCAATAAAGGATAAGGTACCTAAGAATGATACATTGCGCTGCACTCAGAATATTACATATGTTTTTGTAATTGTTGATAACATAGAAGTTTGACAAATAATAAATACAGCATATACAGTGCCACAATCCATTTTGTATGATACACTATTGGGCATTTTTATTAAAGCTTGTAAAAGAAAAACTGGAGATGTTGCCCATTGCAACCAATTAGATTCCAGCTATCATTTTCTAGAATGTACTAGATAAATGATAGGTTAAATCTGAATGGTTGCTATGGGCAACACCTCTGCTTTTGTTTTTAGGAGCATTAGTAAATCTATCCCTTTTGACAACATTCACTGTGCAGCAGAAAGATTTGGTAAATCTTAAATTAAATCAATTTACTGTAACTAAAACTTTTTAAACTTAATTACTTTAAACATATGGTCACAAAGATTTGTGTAATCACTACAGCTAGTATTTCGAAGTGGTGTTAGTCAAACATTCATTATTACTGAATATCCAGTGAATCTATACCACATAGCTACAGAGTATAATACCAATTGCATACATATTTGTAAAGTGCTTTAACTATGTATCCTGGGCTTGATTCATTAAGGAGAGCAAAGCAAAAAAGGAGTAAGTTTACTTCTGGACAAAACATGTTACAATGCAGAGGGTGCAAATTAGTTTATTATTTTGCATGCAAGGAAAATACTGCCTTTTTTTTTTTTTGGAGCACACATTCACTCAATAGCTTTATTTTTACACTTGATCTTGGGCATGCCCTATCTCAACTATAAATCAGTACCCACATTTTCATTTTACTTCCCCCACCATGCCATGGTACAAAGTTACTTTTTTGCTTTTTTTTACTTAATAAATCAGGCCCCATATATCTAGTGTATTATAAATAATCTTTTGACTTATTTTAGCTTTATATTGTATATACTGCTTACACTTCTATATATGATTTGGTACATTTTATAGGAACTAGAGAAACAGTTTTAATTGCATCTTTGTTTCTTATGATTATTCATGGTCATTATTGTGTTTCCAAAGTGTGACTACTGGTGTACTTGTTTCTGTGGAAAATATTGTACTATCCGTGATGTCATAGCTAATGGTTAAAATGTTTTATGTGATGCCATTAGCGGGATCATCTATATAAAAAGTGAAATAAGATAAGCTTTAACGTTAACCATTTTTGTAATCTCTCTTTTTATTTCTTGATTCCTTAAACTATATATAATTGGGTTCAACATAGGAGCCACTACACTGTATAAAATTGAAACTACGCTGTCTCTATGTAAAGAATATGTTGAGGAAGGTCTTATGTAAATGAAAATGGCTGTTCCATAAAACAGAGCAACAACAATGAGATGAGAGGTACATGTGGAGAAAGCTTTATGCTTTCCTTCTTTAGAAGGCAACTGAAAAATGGTGGAAAGAATAAAAGTGTAGGAGACTAGGATTAAAATAAAAGGAGTGAAGCCTACACATATGCCTCCCACCATAAAGAGAACTAGCTCATTAACAAAAGTGTTCTTACATGCAATTTGTAACAGTGGTGGAATATCACAAAAGTAATGATTGAGATCATGAGTTTTACAGAAAGGGAGACTAAAAGTAAGAGTTGTGTGCACTATGGAATTTAACAATCCATTTGTCCAGCAAGCCACCACCAGTAGATGGCAAACTGTCCTATTCATGATGACTGTGTAGCATAAAGGAGAGCATATGGCTATATAACGGTCATAAGCCATGACTGCCAGTAGAAAAGCTTCCGTTCCTTGCATGCAGATAAACAGTAACATTTGTATCACACATCCTGTAAAAGATATAATTTTATTCTTTGCTAGGAAATCAGATAACATTTTTGGCACTGTCACCGAAATATAACAAACATCAAGGAATGAGAGGTTTCCTAATAGGTAGAACATTGGCGATTGAAGGTTGGAGTCCAAGTTGGTCACAAATACAATGCATAAGTTACCCAAAAGGCTCAACAGATACATGCAAAGAAATACAGCAAATAGTCCACTTTGAGATCCAAAAATATTAGGGAATCCTAAGAAAATAAATTCATTCCAGGGGCTGCTTATATTTCTGTCTACAATGTCTGGATGATCAATTAAATTATTTGACGCATTTGATATATTATACACCATGTTATAAAATTACAATCCTCCTTGTATTGTTTTGTAAAATAGGTCATGAGAATGATCATAAACTTTCCTGATGGCAAAATAAAGTGATAACAGTATGCCTCGTGGCTTTCTTGTGAACACAGTATATGTAGGGAAATTAGTTTTCATGTAAACCTTTAATTATGTTTCTACACAGAAGTGATCTTACCCATGAGAGTAGTAGATATTTGCTTTGCCAATTTGGTTATTCCTGGAAATACAATCCCATAGGATTTTTTCCTAAAGACTCTTTCATTAAAAATATGTTACTTATGTATTTATGTATGTTGTACTTGTATGCTATGAGATGTCACATAATATTAAAGAACAATAATTCTCTATAAATAAGTTTAGTTTTAACTATATACAAATATACAAGCATATAAATAATTTTATAGCAGAAAAAGCCCCAAACCAGAGGGATTTATAATTTAATTTTCAAGTGTTTGTGCCAGAGGAACCAGTGTCTCTGTTTCACCTCTGATTCATTGTTTCTCTAAATTATCTTTAACTAAAAGTCGTAGAAAAATGATGCATAAAATAGACATCTGTCTCTTGCCTATCTGGTGGGGTGGAGAGGGGGGGGGGCACTAAGCTGTTTCCATCTAGCATAAAAAACAGTTTGACAACATTTTAGCTAGAGATGCTCACTGATCCCCATGAAGTGGTTTTGGATCTAAATTAGCTTTGTGTTTTGGATTTGGTTTTGGCAAAACCACCCTCGTGTGTTTTTGTTTTGGTTTTGGATCTGTAATTTTTTAGAAAAATTGCTAAAATATGCTAAAATCACAAAAGGTTTCTCTTTTTTTGTTCCTACATTATTATTAACCTCACTAACACTAATTTCAAGTCATTTGCAGTCAATCTTGATCACCTCACAGGTCACAATATTTTTTTCATACACTTTCGGATACTGCAGCGACCTGGCTGGATGCTAAAAGACAGAGCAATGACTCAAACACACGGCAGTTCCTAGTAACATCTAGGACACATTGGCACACAGCAGTGGCAGAAAAGAAAAGTGGTGCAAGACGGAATTGTCCTTGGGCCCTCCCAACCACCCTTATGTTGTATCTTAAAAAGAACATGCACACTTTAACAAACCAAGCACTTCAGCCACAAAGTGCCACTCCTTTTGGCTGAAGTGCTTGGTTTGTTTGAGTCCCCACAAAACAAGGTAACAATGGCCTTAAGCCACCTAAGGTAACAGTGGTGTTAATGAACTCTACTGTGGCAATATGTTGTTGTCATCATCCTTCGCCTCATCCTCACCCTCATCAGTGTGTACATCATCATCACACATTATTAATTCATCACCGCTGGAATCCACCGTTACAGAAGTCTCAGTATTTTGAAGTAATTGGCGGGAAAGGCCTTCCTCGTGGAACTTGAAGTTCATTTTTTTGAGTATCATCTTTTCCACATTTTGAGGAAGTATCCTCCTACACCGATCACTGACAAGGTTCCAGGCTGTGCTAAAAACTCTTTCCGAGTACACACTGGAGGGTGGGCAGCTTAGGCAGTGCAAAGCGAGTTGGTACATGGGACTCCAAATTCCCTTTTTTTCCTCCCAGTATGTAAAGGGACTGTATGATGTGTCTATTTCTATACTGTGGTGAAAATAATCCTCCACCATCCTTTGGACGCTGATAGCAGGATCAGGTGGAGTTACGGCACAGGTGTCACGTTTTTTGGTCAATTATTTTAGTCCAGACCAGATGTCAAAATTTGGTGCAGAGTCATCTGCATCATCCCTGGGTGTTTTGGGAAAGCAAAGTTTTTACCTAGCAGCAGTTGAGTGAGATACTTAAGGAGGAGATGCACGTAACAATTGAGCTGTCATCTTGCTCACCAGGAGCTCCTTGCATCTCTTCAGATCTGGGTCAGTTGGAACAAAGATAAGACATAGCTCTTGAACCGAGGATCAAGTACAGTCGCCTAAATGTAGTGATCCGATTTCAAGATTTTGATAACTCTTGGATCCTGGCGAAGCGAATAAAGTATTTGGTCTACAGGTCCAACATACTTAGCGGAATTGCTTTGTTTCATCTCCTTCAGTTTCTCACTGCTTTTCCAAAAGTCTAATTAAGGCAATAATGTGACTCAAGCTCGCAGTGTCTGAACTCACTTGACAGGTGACTACTTCAAATGGTTTCAGCACCTTGCACAACACGGAAAGTATTCTCCATTGCGCTTGACTAAAATACATCCCCCCTCCTTTCCGGTTGTCATGGCTTGTGGAGTAAGCGTGGATGGCTTTTCGCTGTTCCTCCATCTGCAGAAGCATATACAGGGTGGAATTCCACCTTGTCACCACCTCTTGCTTCAGATGGTGGCAGGGCAAATTATATTGTTGCTGCAATCTCCTACACGCTGTTGCCGAATGCCGGAAATGTCCAGATATTTTACGGGCCACAGACAGCATCTCCTGCATGTCACTGTCGTTTTTTAAAAAGCTCTGCACCACCAAGTTTATTGTGTGAGCAAAACAGGGAATGTGATGGAATTCATCCAGCTCTAATGCTCTCACAATATTAGTGGCGTTATCAGAAATGACATATCCTGGGGAGAGTCAAAGCGCGAATAAGCCATGTTGCAATAACATCCCTTAGTTTTTGTAACAGATTGTCAGTTGTATGCCTCTAAGTGAAGCTGGTGATACACAGAGTAGCCTGCCTCTGACAAATGTGACGTACTTGAGTACATGCTGCTACTGTTCCTGCTGGGGAAGGCGAATCACCAACCCAGTGGGCTGTCAGTCATATAATCTTTAGTTTGCCCAGTTCCACTTGTCCACATATCTGTGGTTAAGTGTACAGTGGGTAGAACGGCATTTTGCAGTCCAATAATAACATTTTTACGAACCTTCTGGTATAGGTGAGGAATAGCTTTTCTACTGAAATGGTGTCATGATTGAATTTGGTAACAGGGACACGACCTCAAGTAACTGTCTAAAACCAGCTGCATTGATAGTGGATATTGGATGCAGATGTAATACGAGCATAGTTGCCATGGCGTCTGTGATCCGCTTTGCGACTTGGTGACAGCATTCATACTTGCTTCCTCTTGCAAAGTATTGTTTAATAGTCAATTGTTGTAAATTAGTAGTAGTCTTCTTCTTGGTCTGCTTCTGGGATGAATATTCACCCCCAGCATTCACCAACAGTAGCAGCAGTGGGACCAACGCTCAAGAATTCTTCAGAGGAATCAAGGATAGTGCAGGAGTCATCTAAGCTTAGTAACTTTGATGCAGGACTAACTCCGATCGCTACTGAGGATATTGATGAGGACGGAGTTGTGGGTGTAGATTGCATGCGTCAGGCTGTAGGTGAGAGAAGGGTCCTAGCTGATGATGGAATGCTTGTTGTTATTTTTTTACCATAACTTTCTGATTTTCCCAACACTTGCCATAAACTTCCGTCAAATGGCGTAACACGGATGAGGTTCCTAGATGGTTAAGGTCCCTCCCTCGACTGACTGTGGCTTTACATACAGTACAAATGGCTAGACAACTGTAGGCAGGATTTGGGTAGAAATGATTCCACAAATAAGAAGTGGATTTTTTTGATCTTCTGTCCAGGCATGACAATGGCCTTCATGCACACATCTGCAGAAATGCTGAAAGGGGCCTTCTTTATGGGTACACTATCAGAATGTTCAGGATTACACATAGCACTTGTGGATAGACTCTCCTCAGGGATTTGTGTCATTTCTGATTTGGAACATAAATTTTCCTCTTATGCCATACTGTTTTCTTCCAGCTCGGCTTTTACACTAAAAATAATTGGACACCACTTTTGGAGTCCGAATAACAAGGTCTTTCTTGGTGACGACTGACCTTACAAGATGATGCCTCAGTGACAGTTGCAGAACTATCACTCATAGAGAAAGGCGAAGGCCTCATTCTTTCCTTGCCACTGCGTGTGTAGAATGGCATGATTGCAATTTTATTTTTTTCTGCAGATAACTTTTGCCTGGATTACAGGTCTTTTTTTTCTTGACCAAGGTGAAAGGTGTTTTTTTACATTTTTGTTTCCCTGACTTACAAACACTATGCACTTTAACATAGGCTTTACCAGATGATGTAGAGGGATTACTATCATCATGACTGGTGCCATCAGCTGCTTGTTGCTTCTGCTCTTCTGTGTACTGCTGTGAATCCATTTTGATAACACTGTACAAATTGACTGCAGATTCAGAAGATCAAGCCTGCCAGCCCTAGTATTTCTATATCGGCAATGACAATTAGCAATGGAGCTCTCCTCTTTGTGTGTGTAACCTATATAACACCGTACTATTTAACTGCAGATTTACACCAAGACTGCCAGCCCTAATATTTGTATTTCAGCAATGACAATTCAATTAGCAATGGAGCTCTCCTCTTTGTGTGTTACCTATATAACACAGTACAATGTGACTGCAGATTTACACCAAGACTGCCAGCCCTATTATTTGTATTTCAGCAATGACAATTAGCAATGGAGCTCACCTTTTTGTGTGTTACCTACATAACACAGTACAATGTGAATGCAGAATCACACCAAGACTGCCAGCACTATTATTTGTATTTCAGCAATGACAGTTAGCAATAGAGCTCTCCTCTTTGTGTGTTACCTATACAGTACATTGTGACTGCAGATTTAGAAGACCAAGCGTGCCAGACCTATTAATTCTATTTCAGCAATGACAATTAGCAGTGGAGCTCTCCTGAATGTCACTGGAGACTTTAAGAACACTGCAACCCCTCCTCTTTGTTTTCTACCTATGACGCTGCCCAACTGCTCTAGAGACTGCCAAGAACTGTGCTACCCCTTCTGTGTCCCTCTGTGAAATGACGCTGGATCGCCGTGGAGGACGGTACTTCTAGAATGCAAAACTCTCGAGAGCCGACAACATAACAATGACGTTTTGCCTCGTTTTCATTTCAGAGAGTACTCAGATCTGCTAAGTTCAGGTGTGTGATGCCTGAACATCTCTAAAAATATCCTCTCTCTAGCAATACATGGCTTGATATATGAACTGTAAAAATGCATCCCATAGAGCATTTCATATTGCACTATGTCCTATCTATCAGTCTCAGGTATATATAGTTGCATGTACACAATATTCTTTCATCCCACACTAACATTATCAACTACAGATATATGCAGTTCCTGTAAAAACAAGTATTATTATTGTTTCAAATGAGTAATTTGGATTTAGAGAAAACTGAATTTTGGGGGGGCACCGAGTCAAAATCCAGACAAATTCTGAGCTAAAAATTAGACAAAACATAAATTCTGGGAAAATGTCAGATCTCATGTTTTTGCTCAGAAAAAAAATAAAAAATATGCTGAATGCTATACACCTACCAGTGCGGCCACAGCATCCTCATTCTCATCCTTTCAGCATAGTAGTGTTAGCAGACAATGTCAGGTCATTTATAGGCAAGCTACTTTCAGTATCGTTGTCTTCACTAAGAAAGTTAATATGTTGGAAAACTCTGGCATCTCATAGTAGAATGGCTCAACTCACTAAGACTCTCCTCAATATTCCTCATTGCCCATAATGGAATGGATTGGACATTGTGTGTGCATTATGACTAAATTTCAACACATACCATGCTTTGCGCACACAATAAACTCGGTGGTTAAGAATTTCCTAAAAAAATGAGAGGTCAGTGCAAGAGATGCTGTCCGTGGTCCATAAAATTTCTGGCCATTTTCTCCATTCAGTGACCTCATGTAGAACATTATAGTAGCTGCAAAAAAAATATATATAAAATGGAATGCTATTAACTGAAGCAAGACATGGTAACGAGGTGCAATTCCTCACTTTATATGCTTCAACAATTTGAGGAATAAAAACAAACCATTAAGACCTACATACCAAGCCATGAGATTCGGAGAGAAGGGGCATGTTTCCTTATTCCAGAATAATTTCAGTTTTATGCAAGTTACTCATACCATTTGAAATTGTAACAAATGAAGTGAGCCCCTTTTAAATTTCCACATATTTCTTATATTATCATGTTAATAACTCATAATATTTAAAGCAATGAGACCAACAAATAAATGTTTTTATACATGTATTTAAACACACATTCTTAACTTATGTAATTATTACATATGTAATTCATTGTAGTTTGAAATGTATTAATGTAATTCCCCCAGTTCCCATTATGCCACTCAGTAGTGCCCCAAGTTCATATTGTGCCACAGTAGTCCCCCAATTCATATTATGACACAGTAGTTCCCAGAGTTCATATTATGGCACACAATAGTGCCCACAGTCAAAATTATGCCGCACAGTAGTGTCCAAAATTCATATTACGCCACATAGTAGTGCCCCAGTTCATATTATGCCACAGTAGTGCCCCAAGTTCATATGATGCCACACAGTAGTTCCACCAATTTCATGTATGCACACAATTTACCATTAAAAAAACATATGTTTTTTTTTTAAGGTTAGTAGATATGTAGACAACTCTGTTTTTCAGGTTGGGTACGTGTTAACGGGGACGGAACCCCAACATGCTTCAGACCTCCAGGAAAATTCCGATTGCAGCAAAAAACGAAGTCAATAAAAAACAAACTTACCAGAAAACCGAAGATCCAGCTTTCCAATGGCAGCGCATGCTGACAGGCACTCATTCTAATGAGGCAGCTGCCCGTCACTTCACTTTCACGTTGTCAGGATTTCCCAGGTATGACCACGGAGAGGAGATAAGTGGTTATAATGAGTTTATTAATAAACAGAGATGACAAGGTAACTCATGAGACAGTTCAAAGTGCAGATGAGAAACAGGTAACTGCAATAGTAGATTTCAACAGGCAGCATAGAACTACAAGTACCAGGTATAAAGGTTGAAGATGCAGGAGTCCAGGACACAGGTAACAGCAAATAGTGGATTTCAACAGGCAGCGTAGAACTACAAGTACCAGGTATAATGGTTGAAGATGCAGGAGTCCAGGACACAGGTAACAGCAAATAGTGGATTTCAACAGGCAGCGTAGAACTACAAGTACCAGGTATAATGGTTGAAGATGCAGGAGTCCAGGATACAGGTAACAGCAAATAGTGGATTTCAACAGGCAGCGTAGAACTACAAGTACCAGGTATAACGGTTGAAGATGCAGGAGTCCAGGACACAGGTAACAGCAAATAGTGGATTTCAACAGGCAGCGTAGAACTACAAGTACCAGGTATAACGGTTGAAGATGCAGGAGTCCAGGACACAGGTAACAGCAAATAGTGGATTTCAACAGGCAGCGTAGAACTACAAGTACCAGGTATAATGGTTGAAGATGCAGGAGTCCAGGACACAGGTAACAGCAAATAGTAGATTTCAACGAAGAAATATGCAGGAGTCCAGGACACAGGTAACAGCAAATAGTGGATTTCAACGAAGAAATATGCAGGAGTCCAGGACACAGGTAACAGCAAATAGTGGATTTCAACGAAGAAATATGCAGGAGTCCAGGACACAGGTAACAGCAAATAGTGGATTTCAACGAAGAAATATGCAGGAGTCCAGATAGCAGATAGAAGCTGAGCACAGGGAATGCTCCTCAGAATGACCTGATGATCTGGCCCAGACTGTTTGAAGCAGGCAGGTATAAATAGGCCTCATGCAGCTGAAACCACTCCCAGTGATCAAGGAGAATAATCAAGTAGCACAGTGGCCCCTTTGGTGGGCAGTGGTACTACAAGTGGAAAGCATACCAAATCCAATAGAGTCACTGTAGACAGCAGCTGCAGAGTGCAAATCGTGACACACGTCAGTGCGCAGTACATAACTGTTAATTTAAAGCGGCAATGTCTGGACCCCGCAGGCTAAGTGTTTAATCCCTGTGTTGTTTAATGGCAATCCCAGATCCAAATGTTTAAACAGCATGAAATAAGTGATGACTTATAAATACAGTTCAAAGAGGATCCATTGGAAGTATGTAAGTTCCACAGATTGTTACAACATGGAGAAAGAGAGTCATAAATTGCATTTTGGTGGTGATTTAAGTTCTAGACCATCTATTAAACAACCAAGATCTATTTTCTGTCTTTAACTGTTGAAGATATCATTCCATACTGTTACATAGGGATGTTGTCAGAAATTGTGGGGCCCAGTACAAATGAAGGGTCCCTGCTCCCCCCCAAAAAAGTACTTTGGCACGCCTACTTTACTAATCCCCAAACCCTTTCATATTCCATCCCCCTCCAATCCACTTAAAATACACAGGCAATGTTGTGTGCACCTAAAATCTCCCCCCTTTACAAGCAGGGAAGTTTTAAGCAGGGCATACCTCCCAACTATACTTGCAGTCAAGGGTGGGATAGTCACCCCAAATCCAGACTTTCCCAACAGAACCAGGACAGTTGGCAGAATGTCCTGCTCACTCTTACCTGTTACTTCATTTTCTCTACCTGCTGCTACTTGTGTCTTTTCTCAGTTGCAGCTTGTCTGGATTATGAAATTTTGGGTCCCTGTTTGGGAAAAAAGGATAGGTACATGATATCTGAAAGTCAAACAATGATTGAACCGTTTAGGCCTCCCTTTCCCCAGCCAGCCCTAACGTTAAATCAATGGGCAATGCATTTTATAGCATTCACTTTTAATAAATAAACCTATTTTCCCCCAAATAGCCCTGACATTAAACCTATTACAATAAGAGCAATAATTAACAGATATGTCTCCCCCATCATCACAGTGATGCCCCGTTCATCACATTGTGCCCCCTGCATCACACTGTGCCCCTCATCACACTGTCCCCCTGCATCAAACTGCCCCCTTCATTGCACTGCCCCCCTCATTGCACTGTCCCCCCGCATCACACTGTCCCCCTTCACCATACTGTCCCCCTTCATCATACTGCCCCCTCATTGCACTGCCCCCCTCATTGCACTGCCCCCCTCAATGCACTGCCCTCCTCATTGCACTGTGCCTCGATTTATACTGTCCCCCTGCATCACACTGTTCCCCTGCATTGCACTAAATACCCTCATCACACTGTAATCCCATTTCACACTGTCCCCCTTTTCACACTGTGCTCTTTATTACACTGTCCCTCAGCATCACATTGCCCCCCTCATTAACCTGTCCCCCTTCATCACACTGTGCCCCTCATCACACTGTTCCCCTGCAAAAACACAACTCTTTATTTACATTCTGTGGTCTTCTCTTCTGTCTGGTGCTCCTTTCTGGCGCAGCTCCATGTCGAGACTTGATGATGACGCCTGATATTCAATGAGGAGAAGGAAGCATGGAGCAGGAGAGAGGCACTGTGTGTCCCCTCCCCCCCCCACAGCTCCGCCCTTGCTCGAGCAAAGAGACAGCAACCTGGAGCAGGTACACTGGTGCCGCCCTCTTTGATTTGATTTGGCAGGTAGTATCAGTGGAAGGAAGCAGCGGTGGTTGGGGCATCGGGTTGATATCCTGTCCCCTTTCGGTAAGGAGCAGAACTCCATGGTGGTGGGGCCCACCTGGGATTTCCCCGTTACCCCGGTAGTCCAGTCTGACCCTTATAATTTTACTTTAAGGATGAATAGCTAGGACTGTACATTTTCATGAAAGTGATGTAATATAAGATTAAAAATACTTTTGTTTTAATTGGGAAATGTTTTTGCTAAATAAATGCTTCCTGAGCTTCTTTTACACTTGTTACACAGTTTCTATTACACTAATCTCAAGAGATAGTTTCCAGAGCTATAATAAGGCCTTCCGTAACTGTAAAAGGCACATTAATTCTTGTTTGATAAAACACAGAAATAGACAAATGAAATCTGTTCTAAGCAAGTATATAAAAACATGTTTATCAAATAAGGTTCAGTAAGACAGTCCAGATTATATGATCTGTTTATATATGGGAAAGGTTTGTTTTCATTTTATGTCTGACAAAAGCTGAACATTGCCTTAATGGATTGGATTAAATGCAGACACGTATTACTGTCTGCTTCAAATTGTTAGGAGGTTAAGACACATTTATATATGATCATCTATAAGTGAGTAACTGAAATGAATACCAAAGTTGTACATTTCATTTGTCCTTTTATTCTTTTGTATCTTATTTAAGCTTTATACTTTCATTCATCATGTAAATTATTATTATTGACTTTTTAACATCTTGGGATTTTAAAGTTAGATTTATACTGTGAATTAATATACTCATTCATTTTGCATGCTAACAATAATATATTAATCATTTATCACATTTAGTATTTTACATTATTTTACATCTATTTCTCCTTACTAATATCTGTCTAGTTTTGAATGGACATTTAGTACATTTTGAGGTATATCTAAAATTGTGTATGCGGCATTGAAGAATGGGAAATGGTTCGATAATGACTGAATTCATCTTACTTGGCCTTCCTATCCCAAAGTGGCTCCACACACCCCTCTTTCCTTTCTTTATATTACTGTATGTGTTCATTATATGTGGCAACGTTATGATCATCCTTGTTGTGAGAAATGAGCCAAAGCTACACATCCCTATGTATTTCTTTATAGCAAATTTTTCCTTTCTGGAGATATGGTACACAACCGTCACTGTGCCGAGAATGATACGAGATCTAATGATGAAAGTCACATCCATTTCCCTCAGATCCTGCATTGCCCAATTCTATTGTTTTATGGTATGTGGAGCTAATGAACATTGCCTTTTGGCTGTTTTAGCATATGATAGATTTATTTCCATCTGCCACCCACTTCAGTATAGAACTATTATGAATCCAAACTCTTGCATTCAAATGATTGTGGGCTCCTGGCTCCTGAGCTTTCTGGCTCCTGAGCTTTCTGGCTCCCATATCTACTGCATTTTCCCTCTACAATACAAAATACTGTGGTGTCAACATTAATCATTTCTTCTGTGACATTGCTCCTTTGCTACAGATTTCCTGCCGTGACAACACTAAAACAGCAATCATTTTTTACACGCTGTCTTCTATTATTATTCTGAGCTGTTTATTTATGATAGGCACATCCTATGCTTTCATCCTGTATACTGTACTGCATATAAAATCCCATCGAGTGCTCCATCATGCTTTTTCCACCTGTGCTTCCCACTTTACTGTGGTTACAATATTCTATAGCTCCTGCATTTTCATGTACATCAGAACAAATTCACATAAGTTCTATCATGTGGACAAACTTGTCGCAATAGCTTATGTTCTTGTTGCGCCTCTGTTAAATCCCATGATATACACATTCAGAAACAAGGCAATGAAAGCTGCCTTAAGAAACTATATAGGCACTGATAAAAATAAATGCATATTTTCAGACTGTAACTAGTGCATAAGTGTATTTAATAACAAATGTCTAGATTGGATGTATTTAATATTGCACACATTAGTTGACACTGTGATATATAATCAATTGCTTGCATTGAATTGTGGTGATCACATTTAACTTAAAGCTTATAAAATTGAATATTTATTATTGGATTACATGAGTTCCAAAATAGACATATTAATATTTCAAATGTAATGCAAAAGCAAATTGTACATAGGAACTGAATTCCTTATAGAGGTCTTTTTAACATGCCAGTTTTCATGTGAGAGAAACCTCACCTTTGTTCTTTTTGGGCATAAGCTCATTTCAGTATAAAACCCTCAGGGCCATAGAGTCATTAAGGAGAGCATAGAAAAAAAAGAGGTAAGTTTGCTCCTGGACAAGCCATGTTACAATGCAATGGCTGCAAATCAGATTATTATTTTGGACATTTTTCATGTAGCACACAAATACTTTATAGCTTTATTTTTACAGTGAAATTTAAAGTTGATCTAGAATCTAGATCGTGCCCTATCCCAACAATAAATATTCTCACATTTTAAATTTACCTCCCTCCTCAAATGCAACATGGTTTTGCCATGGTGCATAGTTACACTTTTTCTTTGCTTTGCTCTCCATATTGACTCAGGTCCTCAGACTGTGGCTTTCCACTAATTCATTCACATACTTACGTTGTGATAGTGCCCTGTCACATGCACACCATGGACTAGATTTACTAAACTGCAGGTTTGAAAAAAGTGAAGATGTTGCCTATAGCAACCAATCAGATTCTAGGGCCTGATTCATTAAGGATCTTAACTTGAGAAACTTCTTATTTCAGTCTCCTGGACAAAACCATGTTACAATGCAAGGGGTGCAAATTAGTATTCTGTTTTGCACATAAGTTAAATACTGCCTATTCTTTCATGTAGCACTAGATCCGAGACAGATCCGGGTTGACCTGCCAATTGCAAAACTGAAACTGAGGCTCTGAGTCATAATCCCGCTGTCGGATCTCGCGATACTCGGATCCTATAAATTCCCCGCTAGCCGCCGCCATCTTCACTCGGGCATTGATCAGGGTAGAGGGAGGTTGTGTTAGGTGGTCCTCTGTCCTGCTATATCTCGTGCTGTGCTGTGCTGTGCTGTGCTGGGGAAATAACAATGCCCTTAGAAGGACACAGCACAGGACCCAGCAGCACCACTGAACTCAGAAGGACAGACCACAGGACACAGCACCACTGGACTGAGCAGAACACAGCACAGCACAGCACAGCACGAAAAATTTTAAAAAAAGTTATAAAAAAAAAAAAAAAAAACAATTATAAAAAAAAGAAATTAAAAAAAATATCCAGAAACAATCCTGCAGTATAAGTCCATTGGTACTGCAATATTACAAAGTTCACTGATTCTGCAGAATAGACTGGGAACTAGTGGAAATGATTGTTATTGAATGTTATTGAGGTTAATAGCGTAGGAGTGAAAATAAACCCAAAAACTTGATTTTAACACTTTTTATGTTTTTTTCAAAATAAATCCGAATCCAAAACCTTAAATCCGAACCAAAACCTTTCGTCAGGTGTTTTGTGAAACAAATATGAACCCAAAACCTCAAGCAAATCCGAATCCAAAACACAAAACACGAGACACCAAAAGTGGCCGGTGCACATCCCTACAAAAAACTAATTAAATAAAGTAGGTCACATTACCCCAATTGTGTTAATAATTACACTTACCAATATAGTTATATTGATGCACAGTTTATTCCCTAGTAGCAATAGAATATGGAACACATATCAATAACTTGCATTTATAGGCTATATGTACATGATTAGATGGCATAAAAATCAGTTGCTAAATCCCTATTAGATTCCTATTTTTGCGTATCGGTTTTCTGTGATAGGACTTTTCCTTCGCAGCGACTGCATCAGGTAAATATTGAACAATGTCTCACATGAGAACAGAAACTGGAAGATCTGGAATACACCCTTTATTAAGAAGAAAAGTAGCAATGTGTTCTAACTGAATATGATTTATTCCTTGCATTTTTGAAGTAGTGTGTGTTTATTAATAAACCAGCTGTCTGATTATTGAATCTAAAAACCTTTCAAGGGACCTTGTACATATGGAGATATAATTCCATAATGAATAATTACGGAGAAGCAGGAGTTGAAAGTATAAACAATAAAATAAAGTGCTCAGACCATATGGGTTAGAAAATCAAAAAAACTTTAAATTAATACGTTTGCCGGTTTTCCCAATCCCAGCGATTTTAAAATGCTTCTGCCAGAGCTGTATAGTGTACAGTTAGCAGGGCCTAATCAACCAATAGGCTGATCAGGCTGCAGCGCTGGGACCTGAGGGTGGGGGGGGGCGCAACGCCGGCAGCATGTAAGTTCTTTTTTTACTTTTTTTTTTTACTATTGATTCTCCTGCACGCGAAGCGCCCATCCTACACACTGTCCCTCCCTCCTCACTGGCTTTCGGGCGTGATGTCATCATCACGTGCCGACTGTGTCAGTGAGGAGCTGCAGTAAGAAGAGCTGACTGCCGGTGGAAGAGAAGACAGGTAAGTAGAGGTGTGTTTATGCAGAAAGGGGGGACAGTGTGTGTGTTTATGCAGAAAGAGGGGGGGCAGAGTGTGTGTTTATGCAGAAAGAGGGGGGGGGGCAGAGTGTGTGTTTACACAGAAAGGTGTATTAGCCTAGGGCTGCCAGAACCCTTAATCAGGCACTGACAGTACAGTATGGTTGATTAAAGTATTAAAACTGTTAATGTTTTTACCAAATAGTTTAATATTATGTATCATCTGTCAATCCATGCACAAAAGTGAGTGCTGTAGTATTTTATGATTATCTTTATTTTCTTTATTTTGTTTATAATGTAAAAGTTATATAATGCTGTGATGATTATGTAGTATATCTAATGACTGATTGTTATTTTCTATTGAATTCATGTATGACAATATATATTGTATGTAATCTTGTAATGTAGCTCAACGTGTGCTTTGCTAGATGACATGAGTTTGAATTTATACAAGTGTCATTAATCTGTTGAAATTAACCAGACCAGGGAGAGATAAGATCTTGGAGGAGTTTAAAACCTCAAAGTTGTAAACCATATAGCTAAGCAGAACGAGCAAAGGTGAAAAGTCAGGTCCTGTGAACATTCCAGAGCTCAGGACATCCCTAGCTCACTTCGAAAACCCTGTGACATTTGGGAGATCAATCTGTTCTTATTTACAGCTAAACTACATTTACAGTTAAAATGGTGGGGGGTGAAAGGTATGTGGAAAAAAAAGGTTTAAAATCTTCTGCCTTAGACAATAACGTATGCATTTTCATGAGGGGTTTAACGAGACTGAAATGTCATATTTTTCTCAGTTGTGTTCCCTCACACACCAAGTCTTAACTAGTAAGTAGTACTCTGGTTTTATTTCCTCTTTTATTTTCTGAAACTTATTTGTGCAAATTTACTGTATGTTTTGTTATTATTTTTTTGTAATGAAGCCTTGAAAACATTATTCAGACTAAATAAATTTAATCCAGCGTGTTATCCATGGTTCTTTGTGAACTTACGAAGCCCAGGGAGGCTTGTGTATATGATTTAAGTGCGAAACAATAATAAGTGTTTTGGTGAACGTAAGGACACCTTAATAAATCCTTTGTGGTGGCAGAAAGGTGTATTCATTGCTAAGTGACTAAGGTGACGCCAGTCATGGCCAGCTGTTCAGATAATGAAATAAACAAAGAAACTTGCTTTTCATTTAATCATTTTCATTTATACTTTTGGAGTTTCTTGATAAATTGCCACAGCAAATGGCGTTTTTCTTCCTGGTTCAGACTCTCCTTCTAGAGTGACAATGAAAGCTCCTGGAGCTTCGTCTTGCAGAGGCTGAATGTGGCCACCATGGTAAAGTTTTCACCTGTCAATCTCTTTGGAGGGATAGTACAAAGCATGTTCCCAGTGGCTGGAGTATGCTGGGAACAGTATCCATTGGGGTAAGGATTAGATTATGTAAATGCTTGATTATGAACATAGTTTTATGATTACTGAATAGGCAATGTGGTATCAATTTATTAAGTGCACATATGTAAAAGTTGTCTTGTTATGTAAAGATACAGCATAGCATAATTTATTTATTGTGTTTGAAAATGTGTTATTGTTTCGTGCCCATTGATTTGCTCTGTACAAATGCTGATTGCTCATAGCAGTTGTTGAGAATCTCCATCAAGGCATGGTTGTAAGGACATACTAATGTTTTATAATATGGCTCTGCCTCCTTGCTGCAGTGTGAGATCCCTGTTTCATTGTGCACAAAAGGTGAGGAAACAAGGTAAGGACAAGTGAGGTACCTGGTACATGAGGTACCTGGTACATTTAAGACATGTATTACAAATAAGGTCTGATTGCTGCAACATATTTTAAGATAAGGGGGAGAAGGTTTTATATCGAAATGTTATATGCTGTACTATTTATTTTATATCATACCATTCATCTGCAACATTATTTTCACAGATAGTTTCTGACTGTGTTTATGAATATGGTGAAGTTGGAGAAATATTGGAGGGTGAATATGCATCATTATTTTTAACAATTAGTAATTTAAAACCATGATGCACGGTTACTATATATTTGAAGTACAGATACTAATATCAAACATAATGGTCTATAAAATGTTAATTTATGAATGTAGGCTAATAATGGTTATTCATGAGATCAATTGTATGCCATTTTTTAATTATAGACTAATTTCACAATGTATTTTTATTGCTTATGGTATAAGATTATTAATATAATTTGTAATATTATATATATATACACATAGTATTTAATCTTTATATTATCACATATCTTCTATATAAACTTATTTTGTTATGAAATTCTGTTTATAATGCTTAATTTGTATCTATTATATTTTGATAAATTTTTGTATATATATTTTTAGAATTTTTATGCATTGAGATCATGGTCTTAATATGATATTAATTTGTTTTAGCTCAGAATAATTTCTATCCTATGTTGAATTGAATACATTGTACAGGTTATTATATATGGTTTAGAACAATTTAATATACAATGAACATTATCCTATACAAGTAATACAATGAGGAACGAGAGATAGGTATATATCTAGTGCAATACAAAACTCATTCATCCTTGAAAAAGCCTCCCTTATGAGATGAAACGCGTTGGTTGACACACCTACTAGGACTTCTCAAAATGCTGTAGACAGGAAGTGATGTGTGTATGTTCCACAGTGGAACGCACGCGATCCATCAACTTCTTTCCAGAACGGTTAGAGACACCGTGGTTTAGGATTATTTTCCTTGTTCTTTTACCACATGCACGGTGAGTTGTTTATGCAGACTGGGTATCCTGACTTGAGATCTGTCTTTCCTTATTATCCGTGGTATTGTTGTTTTTTGGATAGCGATTTTTTGCTATACTAGTGCTAACATCTATTATTATGTACTTTGAATAGTCAATCCTTTTATGTGGATTTACATGTATATTATTACTTGCTATACCTAAGTGATGTGTATAATGATGTTTAATCAGATTAAAGTGGTTTTTAATTGAGCATTAGATTGATTTGATTTGATTTTGACAATATACAACTGATAGATTCATATTAGGTTGCTTGACATTTTTCATTCACCTTATCATTGCACTAATTGGGTCTTCTGACCCTAATATCTGTTTTGTTTGAAGTTTGTGGGCATCCAAATTGCAGTATCTCATAAAACATGCGAACATACTACATAAACTCACTGTAGAATTTCTTATGGAAAAATTATGTCAAGCCTCCATTAGGAGATATATTACAACTAACTTCAAGATCAAGTCAGCCATGGTGATGCATTCAGTTTCCGTACTTTAGACTATTTTTAGATTTTTCAGTTTTTATACTTTTTATTTTATTTTAGCATATTCTTTATTGCTTGTAATCATTACATAATGTATTTGGGACATTAATTCTTTGCATTGTCTGCGCTATATATTGGTACTAGATTCTATCTGGTCATTACCATTTTCATATTAATACATGCATTTATATAGAGGATTTATTTGTAAATCAGTGTGTCCATATTAGATTATTAAAGCTAGAAGTGTTCATATAGGCTTATTACCTGCAACTGGACATTATCATTATTTATTTAATTGTGATCAGTTTATTATGAGCGCAGATAGAACATTTCACAATTTATCAAATATACGCGTCTACTTTAGAAAAATAATTTGAGGGAGATTGTACAAGTAACAAGTGGGCTTGTCTGGCTCCAACCAAGGAGCATGGCTGACTCAGCCTATGACACACCCCTTGACCTGGCATCATTAGGTCAGTGATGTCACAGCACGTGATAACATGAGCAAGTCAGCAATTTGGGGGGCACCCCATAAATCCTAGAGGTTAGCCTACCTTCCTGGGAGTCTGGGAGATCTCCCAATTTTTTAGGAGTCTATTCATTCCCGGAGACAACTATGCTACATCTGTGTATGAAGCACCGTCAATAGGTGTTGTTTCATATGCGTTGTGCCACAGTTACACTTTTTACATGGTTGCCAAAGTAATTGCGAGCCTTTCATTGGAAATTATAAGCCAAAATAATCTTATCAGGAAACAGGGATGTGCATCCACTGATTTAAAGAGAAATGAATGTTGAAAGTTTGGTGCCAGCAGTAATTTCCAGAAGCATTCTCCACCTGGCTCCTGGGAATTGTAAAGTCTGGGTAAGATGTCATACGTTATTCCAAAACAGACAGACTCCTTTCTAAAATCCTCTATATCCATGGTTCTAAACTTGATTATCCATATGGAACATATAGTTACACAGTACAATATACGAGTGTCCTGTATACTGATACATGATAGGCTTATTTACATACCAGATATTTCTATATCAAAGCATTCAATATTACAACAGATATTTAGACACAAGGAATACACACAACAGTTATACAACTGGATAGTATATCTCAGAACAGATATAAACATCTTGTACATTTATGGTTATATAGTATATACAGAGACCTATAGAAATTATGTTTGTCTCTTCATAGACATCTTGCTGATGCCTACCATATATTGCAATGTTATTAGGTTAGACAGCACCCCCTCACCGTAAATTCTATTTTCCTATTTTCTCTTCCTACTCCTCGTGCCTATGACCTGCTCTGGCAGTAATTCACAGGCATTTAGTGCAACCAATCGGCACAAATGTCTTCCTAGCAAATCTGGTGCTGAATGTTTCACCCACACAATCAGCACTGAGATAGCTTTACTGCTAACCAATCAGCGATTGAGTGTTTCTCTACCCAATTAGAAGCCAGCTGCTCGGAGGCATGTCAGTAATGTAGTGGACAAACATAATGCTCCTTGGTTTACAGCATAGGCACACTGAGTATTTGGGAGGTTAGCCTACTTTCCTGGGAATCCAGGAGTCTCCCAAAAATTCCGGGAGTCTCCCGGACATTCCGGAAAAGTAGGCAACTGTGTAATACAGTGCTGGGACACTTAGAGCCTGATTCATGTATTAAAAAAGAGCAGAAAACTAGTTCCAAATGTATTCAAATCCAATCATATCTCAAGATATGTTTCCATTTGAATCTTGGCATAAGTGTGCTCTGTCTACACAGTAATTGCCATATGTAGACAGAAAGAATAGACTGCAGTATACACAAAGGCATTTCCCATTAAGGACTGCTTCGTTAAGCAACTCAAATCCTTCAATGTGCCACATTTTGTGCTAAATTGCTCTGTGCAGGCTCAGAAATGGACTATATACCAGTGAATGCAAAAGCATGCAATTCATCATATTAATGATTACGACTAGAGTGGCGGAGCGCGGGAGGGAATGCAATTTGAGTACAGTAAAGGTGCTCCCAAGCAGATGCTGGTGTATCAAGTTCGGATGTATGCAGAATTACAGTCCTTAATGAATCAGGCCCATTATGACTGAAAAGGATATGCTTATATGTGCCATATTTTGAATAAAACAGCTCTGCGCAAGCTCAGAACCAGACTATGTGCCAATAAATGAAGCAACATCCAATTAATCTTTGAGCACAAATGACCATTACAGCAGCCTATGATTTCAGGGGTGGGACAGGGAGAGGACTGGGCATATGCACATAGCTAATGTACAGTAAGGTCGTGCCAAGCTCGAGCACACACAGCAGTGTCCGATTCAAGCATTGGGCATCTCAAATTTATGAGTTTTTCTGTTAAATCACTAGCACCATCTATAAGTCTGGTGGAAGCGCCCATTACTAGTGATAAAGGCTATGTATGCATGCCAGAACATGTGTTTGCAATCAGGAGCAACTCTCTTTTAGCAATTTTGTAATTAATGACTATATTATTAACAGTTGACAACTTTTTATTTTTTTCAGTGTTCTTTTGGCACTTTATATTCCACACAAGGTATCGCCATCATCACCAACATTTATTTATATAGCGCCAGCAAATTCCGTAGCACATTAATTACCAATTCTTTTTTTTATGTTTCAAAAATTATATTTAATTTTTTTATATTGGTTTTTAAAATATTGGCTTTTGCTTTTTCTGACACACAACAATAAAACGTTTACATATTTGGATGGACCAAGCTTTGTTAGCTGGAAGTATGTTTTTTTTTTCTATAATGTGTAATTTCAAAGAGGACCCCAAAATATACAATGCATAAGGGCATTTTTTCACAATATCGCCATCCACGGGTGGAAGAGGCCGAAGTTGCTGGCAAGGAGAAAGATGACGCTGCTCCTAGTCCTCCACACAAGATTATTCCACGTTCAAGGCATATGTCATTTCATCTAACTTTACATGTAAGTACCATTTGGGTTGACATAAAATGTAATGCTTATGTACAATAAATGAACACATAACAAGGAAAACATGAAAAAAATTGTGTATTGAGTGAAAAAAAAAAAAGTGACACACCAACACATGTGAAAATCATTTGGACTTGAACACTCGCTTTGGCCTCCTGGCCAAAATTCCCTGTGCTGCTAGATCTTACATGCCTCCAGGGCAGCCAAGCAGCAAATGTCAGAGGCATGAGGAGCAGCAGATGTCAGGAGGGCAGGAAGGGCAGCAGATATCACAGGGAGAGAAGGGGCAGCAGATGTGACTGGGGTAGGAGGGTTAATATGTGGTAAGTGTTAAGGAGAGCTAACATGTGGCAGATGAAAAGGAGTAGCAACAAGTAGCAGATGGTAAGGAGGGTAAACAGGTGGCAAATGGGAAGCATAGAAGATAGGAAGGAGGGTACAAAGGTGTCAGGTGGTAAGGAGAGTTAACATGTTGCAGATGGGAAGGTGGTACAAAGGTGGCACAAGGACAAGTGGGTATTAAGGTTGCACAGGACCAGGTGCGTTCAATGTTGGCACTTCTTTCCAAAGAGGAGTTGCTTTCATACATTTTGTTATAGAATTCTTGGAACACTGACAGATGGCCACCAGCCCCAGATTCTTCTTCCTGTGACTGTTGTTACTCTACCCCATCACAGGTGTCATCGCCTGTTGTCTCCTGTTCCACCGCAATAGGCACCTCTGCATCTCCAGTTAACATAATGGAAGAAAATAATAACATCATAACCATGTATTTTTTTGTCCATAACATCCATGTTTTTGCATCTTATCAATAGATTTCTGTCAGGGTTTCCAAGGCAAGACCACAGAGAGAAAGTAGGTGAATGAAGAAGTTTAATAGAGACACAGGTAGTACAGGTTCAGGATGCAATAACTGGTAAGGTAGTAATATAACCACAGATCTTAACAGCAGAATAGGCAATACTGTAAAGCAATGGTGAGAAGCAGTAGTTAGCAGGTTGCAGGGTGGATACCTCTGGAAGAGGAGGAGAGATAAGTAGCCTGTGGATTGCAGGGTTAGATACCTCTGGAAAGGTGGTGAGATGAGTAGTCTGTGGGTTGCAGGGTTGGATACCTCTGGAAAGGCGGTGAGATGAGTAGCCTATGGGTTGCAGGGTTGGATAATTCTGGAAAGGTGGTGAAATGAGTAGCCTTCGGGTTGCAGGGTTGGATACCACTGGGAAGGTGGTGAGATGAGTAGCCTGCGGGTAGCAGGGTTGGATACCTCTGCAAAGGTGGAGAGATGAGTAGCCTGTGGGTTTCAGGGTTGGACACCTCTGGAAAGGTGGTGAGACAAGTAGCCTGCGGTTGCAGGTTTGGATACCTCTGGAAAGGTGGAGAGATGAGTAGCCTGCGGATTGCAGCATTGGTTACCTCTGGAAAGGTGCTGAGATGAGTAGCCTGTGGGTTGCAGGGTTGTATATATCCAGAAAGTCTAACATAGCTCCTGGCAAACAGGAGCTGCAGGAGGCAGATTGTGACAATTTCATATCATACGTTATTAGTTTCACATGTGAATTTGTTTTCCATGTGTGTGTATATGTGGGTTCTTGAAGAGAAACTATTGCACCAAATGATTTGACAATACGCATATAGTGCAAGCTTCATATCTTTGGCTTGATGGAAATTTTACCTGTGCATCAATGTATCATTTTATTATTCTCCAAGGGATCATCACAGAAAATACATAGCACTTTGGGGTTGATGCTGAAAAATTGATAATCTCATTTGTAAAAAGGCAAGTGGAGATTAGAACAAATGGGAATATATACTTTGCTGATGTTATGGCAACCAGTGCGGCATAAACTTGTATAACTATAGCAGAAGAGGTGTTCACCTATAGCAGCTGCCTTTCCCGTAGAGACTGCTTATGCTCACAGGTACTCGGATGCCTCCAGGACTTACACTCAGTGTAGTCCAAGTTTATGTTCACATGGCAGCGCGCAGGTACAGGATGTAATACACAGAGTAGGGACCGGCCAGAGATTTGAGGAGTGGACCGAGCACAGGTGGAGACCTTGGATACTAGCTGGGTCAGGGGCACAGGCAAAGGTTCGGAGTCTGAGTACAGGCCCGAAGGCAAAATTCAGAGTCCAGGAACAGGCAGAGGTTATACATGGGAAAGCAATCTAAGGTCAAACACCAACGCAGCACAGAAGCAGGCAGCAGTGCTGAACCAGAACACTATAACCGGCAGTGAGGCTCAGTCCTCTCTGCCTTAAATAGTACAAAGGGCCAATCAGGGCAAAGCCCTGCAAGTGCTCCCACAGTCTGCATAATTAATTACTGGAACTTTTGCATTGTATATCTAACGGGAGAAGGAGAAAATGGGGGTAGGGAGATCTTGATCTACCGCACCAATGATACCGAGCATATTCTCATAATAGCCGATATCATGGTTCATGACTAGGCATGATACCATGATCTAGAGAGTGCATCCATATTGACAAACATAGATATGAAAACGAAAAGAATATAGAGGATGCACTAATGCTCTGGTGTTTGATGATACCGTGAAGAGATATATTACACTCATATATAAAACTTTGGAGTTGGCGTTCCGCTGGCTGTTCTTTCATCTATAATATAATAAGAGGATATCTAGCAATTTAATATCTGTTTGCTCCATTTGATCCAGAGATTAGTAGGAGCAACAGACAGGCAGTCAGCAAGACAAGATACAATCCTTTACAATTGAGCTAATATAAACAGGCTAGAAATTTATTAGCCCTACCAGCTCCTAAGCTGTACAGCAGCAAAGATAAGACATGGTTTATTGGCTGTAATCCTATTACAACAAAGATAGTCTAGGATTCGATTTGATTTATTAGCTCCAGAGATTAACAGGGGCTATGTATAGGCAGTTATCATAGTATATGCCACTATAACTAATCCAACATATCTATAGTCAGATGGAATGAATCCTTAAAAGATATACTTAATTGGTTTAAAATTATAGCCAGCCAATAGTGCTAGCAAATTCGTAATCCCTAGTACTCACATCACAGTCCATATAACCTAGATATAGCCTTTTGGAAGATCACAGCTTAGTAAATATATTTATATAAGCAGCATGTGTTATCTGCTAACCAGCCCCATTAAAGTCTCATTTGTGAAACAATTTATGTTTATAAGGAGCTTTTCAATCATTGTCCTACTGACAGTGTTTTCCTAAATAACAAATTAGATGGTTTAGTCTAGCCAGTGGATTTTAAAACGCACACACACAGTTGTTTTTAAGGTTAATTGATTTATATTGCGCTGCAACAAACAGCTAATTAAAGTTAAGTTTTATATATGAGTGTAATATATCTCTCCACGGTATCATCAAACACCAGAGCATTAGTGTATCCTCTATATTCTTTTCTTTTTCATATCTATAATTAATTACTGGCACAGCAGAAAATAAAAGAGCAGAGTGCAGAGCAGAGATTTTAAACTAATCAGCCATAATTGGCTGAGCCGAAACAGCCCTGCGCGCTAGGCTATTTGACAGCTGGCCGGGCGCGCCGGCAGAGAGCCTGAAGCATCCCGGTTGTTGCCTAGGCAACCAGGATGAAGGAACCGGAAGTGACGCCCTGGTCGTCATGGAGACAGCCAGGACGCCACCAGCAGGGCACAGAGAGTCGAGACTACTGACAGAACCCCCCCTTGAGGAGGGGTCAAGGAACCACGACATCCAGACTTCATGGGAATTTTTTTAAAAAATTCTTTAATGAGCCTCTCAGCGTTGAGACGCCTCTGTGGTATCCAACATCGCTCTTCTGGGCCATAACCTTTCCAGTGCACTAGGAACTGGATCTGACCTTGAACTTTTCTTGAGTCTAGAATCTTCTCCACGATGAAATCATGATCTCCGTTCACAAGCATTAAATGGAGACTAATTGAACTTGCTAGGAGAAACAGATTTTTTTTTTAGAAGAGAGCAATGGAAGGTGCAGGGAATTTTTAAAGATGGTGGTGGCCTAAATCTGAATGCCACTGGGTTAATCTTTTTCTCAATCGTAAGGGTCCAATGAATTAGGGTCTTAGTTTCCTACAGGGTTGCCTCAATTTGATGTTTCATGTAGAACAACCAGACTCGATCCCCCACTTTCAACAGACATGGACCACGATAACGATCAGCAAAGGATTTAGATTTGCAAGAAGCCTGACGTAGTGCAGAGTGCACCTTTTTCCAGACGGACTTTAGCCGAGATGTAAAGGCAGGAGTCCCGGAATAACCAACGGAAACATCAGAAGAGAAAGAGTTAGCTTCCGGGTAGAACCTGAGGTTACAGAAGAACGGGGATGTATGTGTTGCAGAATGGCAAGAATTGTTCTATGCAAACTTTGCCCAAGGTAAGAGAGAGGACCAGTTTTCATGTCGGCAAGGGTAGCAGTTGACCAGGAGGACGGCTCCTAGAGTATTTGTTTCTGGCACATTCTGGGCAGGCGCGGATGTACTTTTCCACATCAGAAGATAAGGTGGGCCACCAAAGCCAGCAGGAAAGTATTTTGTTGGTCATATGAATTCCAGGATGACCTGCTGAGCGGTTGACGTGGTATTCAATGAGGACGGACTTTCTCAAATGAACCCGGAACAAACAATTTATTTGTAGAAGTCTGAGCTGGAGCAATCGTTTGGAACTAGCGGAGTGTGGCCCCAAGGTCTTGAGTTAGACCAATATGAATGGAGGATGAGGGAATAATAGGTTGTGGGTCAGGAGGCTGAGGATGGCATGCCATGAAGCTCCGAAACAAAGAGTCAGCTTTTGTGTTCTTTGAACCTGAACGAAATGTGATGATGAAGTTAACCCGGGTGAGGGTTTGGCAGTCTGAACATACTGGAGATTTTTGTGGTCAGTGAAGATTGTAATGACATGGGTTGCTCCTTCTAACCAATGCCGCCACTCTTTGAGAGCCCACTTGATGGCCAACAATTCGCGATTTCCAACGTCATAATTAATCTCAGCAGACGAGAATTTCCTGGACAGATATGCACAAGGATGCAATTTCTTACTTTGTGGATCTCTTTGAAAAAGAATGGCGCCTCCTTCTACATCTGAGGCGTCCACTTCCACAATAAATGGGAGTTCTGGGTCTGGGTGCCTAAGAACGGGTGCAGACATGAAGGCAGCTTTAAGGACAGAAAAGCTTGCCAATGCCTCTGGAGACCAATTAGCCATATTAGCGCCCTTCCAGGTGAGAGCAGTGAAAGGAGCTACAAGGGAAGAAAATGAGAGTATAAACCTCCTATAGTAGTTGGCAAAGCTAAGGAATCTTTAAATTGCCTTTAGGTTAGTAGGGAGGACCCAGTCCTGGATTGCTTGAACTTTACTGGGGTTCATGGAGAAACCAGATGATGAAATAATATATCCTAGGAATGTCACCCTGGAGACCTAGAACTCACATTTTTCTAACTTTGCATAAAGGTGGTGTTGGCGCAACTTCTCCAGAACTTGTTGACGGTGCTGAGACAAATATTGAGAGTAAATTAAAATGTCATCCAAATAAACCACCACTGTCTTTTCCAGGAATTCACGTAAGACGTCGTTGCGGAGGTCTTGGAAGACTGCCAGGGCGTTGCACAACCCGGACAGCATCGCTAGATACTCATAATGTGAGTATTAAAGTCCGTCTTCCACTTGTCTCCCTCTCTAATGCGTATAAGGTTATAAGCGTCTCTGAGGTAAATTTTTGAGAAAATGGTGGCAGATTTGTATATATTGATATACATTTATATCTAGAGATATAGATATGTATCCACATATGTGGCCAAATAAGACAGAAATTAACGGCAAGGGATATGTGTTTTTGACCGTGATTTTATTCAGGCCGCGATAGTTTATGCAGGATCTCAGACTGACATCTCTTTTGGCCACGAAGAAACATCCAGCTCCTACTGGAGACTTGGAGGGGTGGATAAATACTTTTTCCAGGTTCTCCTCCACATACTGTTCCATAGCTTGGGTCTCTGGAACAGATGAGGAATACAGACGCCCTTTGGGTAATTTAGAACCAGGCACGAGATCCATACCACAATCATAGTCCCAAAGAGGCGGGAGAGAGTCAGCCTTCTTTTTACAGAACACATCACCGAAGTCCTGGTAAGGTGCAGGTAACAATTCTGGATAAAGCTGTAGAACTCTAAGAGGTAGGGTCAAGCATGTGAAAGAGCACTCTGGACTCCAACGGATGATCTCCCCCTTTATCCAATCAATAAGGGGATTATGACTCTGCAGCCAAGGATACCCCAGAACCAAAGGAGCGGAGGGACAGGTGATCAGGAAGAATGAGAGCTCCTCCATATTGAGAGCGTCTACAGATAAGCGAACCAATGGAGTCTTAGTGAGTATTCGCCCCCCCACCAAGGGATTACCATCCAAGCCGGAGGCGGTAATGCTCGAACCCGTTTTGACTTCAGGAATACCAAGCGTTTGAGCCAAGAGTATATCCAGAAAGTTCCCCTTGCACAATAAGACTTTGATCTGGTCTTCAAACCTTCAAGTGTTCTCTGAAATCCCACCTCTTCAGCAAGCTTACAGTATTCCTCAACCACCCGCTTAACCTGACTAGGTTACCCTCTTAGCACCCTTCACACAGTTCACACAAAATAACAACCCTCTGGCTCCCAGACCACCATTACTGTGTGAGTTGATCAGATAGCTCACTAAGCACTTTTACCTTTGCCATCTAGCTGGACCAAAATGCAATATTAACCTAATGTATCTAACTCCCATTGTCCCATGGATTGTAAACTTGCAAGCATAGCCTTCCTACCTCTCTGTCTGTGTTACCCAGTATTGTTTTATTATTATGTTTGATCCCAACTGTAAAGCGCTATGGAATTTGCTGGCTCTGTATAAATAAATGTTGTTGATGATATTCATATTCCTCCATAATATATTAATATAACAATATTGTCTGCATAATACAATGAAAAATAAAAAAATAAAAATTGCCCCATAAGTTCATTGTAAATATTTTTGCCCACAATCAATGAATAATGATTTCCACAATCCTTCATAAGTCAATGATGTCTCCTCCTTTCTTCAAAAGCAGGTATAAAAAAAGCTGTCTTTGTTCTGTCCGTTTTCTGTCGGTTTTGACTAAACATCTGACGGTTTGGGTGCTTTGCAACTGCCACACATCACTACCGGTTTTATATTCAAGCTTTAAACCACCCTATATTAAATGTGGTAGTTTGTAGCACTAAACTGCCAGCAATATGTGGCGATATGCAGCTGTTTCACACCTCCACCAAACACAATTTTTAAAATATATCTACCCCAGAGTGCTGAATACACAAGTTTTACGACACAAGTCATCTTGAAATAGAACAGAATTGTGTTCCAGACCACAAAACAATGCAACTGTATGGGAAAGCAGTGAAAAAGAAGCATGCTGTCTGTGAAAGTAGACAAAGCATGCTCTTTCACTCACATAGGGTATGTTAAAAACTGCTTGGGTGTAGCAATGGTGACAGCCTGTTGTCTCCAAAATCATTTACTTCTTAAGGCTACAGCGAATGTCTACAAGAGCAAAGAAACAGAAAGAGGACCGAGCTGCTGCATATTGGAATATTGGGACGCAAGGTGTATGTACATGTTCCAAAAGATAAGTGGAATAAGTGGAAAGCTCATGCAAAATACAAATTGTGGTGGACTGCATTGAGTAGTGGCACACAGTGTGGGGTCATCGTGTCATGTTAGGAACCAGTCCCAGATTAATGCAGGGAATTCCAAAACATTATTGTCCAAGGGGACAGTGCACTAACAGAAAAATACAGTTATAGAAAAATTATACTGCTGGTACTTTACTTTGAAATATTTTCAATACTTAGGACACTGTTTTTTAATGTGCCCTTGTCAGTTACAGTAGAAACAGAAAAAGGGCTACCTGTCCAAAGAGAGTGATTAGGAGTAATTATGCTTCTTGGTTACATTCCTTCATCTGCTTACCTGGAGCCCTGAAGTTGGTTCCATGTTAAAACAAATACCCTTATTAATCTGGCATTTATATTTGAAATGATAAAATCTGTTTATCTCTAATTATTTATTTATTATTTATTTAAACTTTATCAATATACACATGTCTCCTTTTTCCTCTCCACAAAAATATAAATGCTATAGCTTCTCATGTCGCCAAACTGCACCAAGAGCATCCGGACACCTTTTTTTTTTTTTAATAAAGAAACCACACTGAAGTGTAGAAAACTCATAACCATTTGAGATTACCCAATTCCCCCTTTGTTATTAACACGCATATCCTGTCAGCCCACAGGGATAGCTTTAAATAAAACTTTAGAAATATCTTTCTACTGTCTATTAAAAAATGCGTATCTGGGGCTGTCTTAACCTCTACATAGGCAGCAAGTACACAAACATGCCTTTACTGTACTTGGCCTATGTTGGAATGCCCCATTCCTCCCCCTTTCTGCCTGTCTAAGCATAAGTACTTACACTTACATGGGTACTTACACTTATGTATTTTTCATGCGCATAAACAGTAGGGATATGCATATTTTAAAATGGATGCACATCCAACTCTAGATGAGGCCCATACTGTTCCAAATTAGGAAAAATGCCACTCTTGCTTAAACATACTTGACATTCATTCCTAAATTATCCCCTTTAAACCATTTGTTTGTGTTATGTTTTCTTAGATTCCCATTGTGGTTTTTTACAACATCAGTTTTTCTACAACAACAAATGAAAATGTATTCCTTTGATGAAAATATTTTTGACTGTAATTATTTAAATTGTACAGGGCATTTTGTATACTTAGTCGCTATATTCCCTAGTTAAAAACCCTGAAGGCTCTAAGTGTAAGGGTGTTTTATTATATATACAGTCTACATTTAATTCAATAGTGTAGTCAATAGAGAATGATAGCCTGAGGATGACACTACAAGGTAAGATGAAAGGCTATATGGTGTTTTACTGGGACAAATATTTGTTATAAATTAACCAACTGATTATTTTCCTATCTAATATGTAACATTATTGTGGGCAAAAATACACAACTTCCTGCTTAATTTGTACAATAATCACAAGGATTTATTTTTAGCATGTACAGAATATATTGACTAGCAATCTTTAGATTATAGTTCCCCTTTTGCAGTGCATCCACCTTTACTTTTCTACTAAATAGGAGTTTAGCAGATTAATACTAGCTAGATACATATTTTTTGGCCAAATAATTTAATTAGGCATTGGTTTAAAATAAAATTAAGTTGACCATTATTCTCATCCAGAAACTAAAATGTGAATTTACAAATATAATATGGAATGGTATCAGCAGAATGACAAAGCAAAATTAAAAGCAGATTGTATCATTTGAACATTGCAGCTCTTTGAAATGGCCTGTTCTGCCACAAAATTTGACTTGTACAAAGTTTCTTAGTGATTTCACTCGTCGCTATATATCATACTATGTTTACACTAGTTAGATATTTTCATCATGATCAATAACAGTAAAGAGTGGGATCCCCTTCCATGATAACTTAACTTTGAAGAAATAATTGCAAAGTAAAGTTTTTTTTGTAATTTATGATATTTGCTAAATTAGTTTGCCTTGATTCATTTTTTACATTGAAATAAAGATTTCAGATCCAAACTGTTCAAATCCATTAAAAAAAGACAAAGCTCAAGGGTTTACTTATTACCATTTTCTCGTGATTGTATGCTATTAAGAAAAAAGCAAAAAATACTTTTTTTTTTAATATGTGCAACATTTTATTCTTTTTGAATCTAGGAATTATACCTTTTATTCAGACATACACCAAATTTCATTTTAGAGAATATGTCTAAAAAAATCCACATTCCAGAACACGTTCCCCACCTCTTATTTCAATCTATCAATATTCAAAATCAGTATTGATTTAGGAACTTTCGTCAATCTGATGACCTGTACCATTTTTTTTGCTTCTTGAACAGATGTAATGACATTGCAGCATGAAGACCAATGATTCTCTAGTGTCTGAATTTATTATTTTAGGTTTGTCTACACGTCCAGAATTGGAAACAGTCCTATTCATCCTGTTTTTAATCATTTACGCCGTGGCTTTGATTGGTAACTTAATTATCCTTATTCTTGCCATTATCGATCCTGGTCTTAACACACCTATGTACTTTTTCTTGGGATTTTTGTCCTTTCTTGACATCTGTTGTACATCAGCTACTTTACCTAAGATGCTCACAGGCTATGTGACAAAATCTAAGGTCATACCATATTATGGGTGTGTTGCCCAGTTATTTTTCTTCACTTGGCCCATGGGTGTTGAGCTTCTACTACTTACAGTCATGGCATATGACCGGTTTATTGCAATTGGCCATCCACTGCGTTATGGTACAATAATTAACCGTAGGGTCTGCATTAACATAGCAATCATTATTACAGTTATTGGCTCACTCAATTCCATGACGCATACATATTGTACCTTCCGACTCCCATACTGTAATGACAATAAAATAAACCATTTTTTCTGTGAGATAATGCCTTTGCTAAAACTGGCGTGTGGTGATACCTACATAAATGAGATTGTGGTGTTTACTGCTGATTTTATCCTTGGCATTTGCTGTTTCCTCCTGACTTGTATTTCTTATGTCTTTATAATCAACACCATACTAAAGATACGTTCTGCAGAAGGCAAACGCAAGGCTTTCTCCACTTGTGCCTCGCACATAATAATTGTGTCCATGTATTATGGAGCTGTGATTTTCACCTACATCCGTCCCAGGTCTAGCCTGTCTCTTGAAAAAGATAAAATAGTGTCTGCATTATATGCTGTAATTACACCCACTTTTAATCCTATAATATATAGCCTAAGGAATAAAGAAGTGAAAGAGGCATTCAAAAGGGCTGTTAAGAGTCTGGTCCATTTAAAGAACATAAGGGCAAAGTTCATCTGCTCTCTGTAGTCCTTTAAGGGAAAGAAATATTGGGGTGAATTGCATTGTGCATGAAGCCCTATCAGCGCCTTGCTTAATGTGTGCCTATGCTCACATGTATTGCAGTAAGTAAAACATTGCTGGTTATTGCTCGTACCTCTTTGTGGTGTGAGCAGAAACCAGCTGGTAACACAGCTTTAACTACAGCTCAGTTGCTATTAAAACATGTATTCTCCCGTTTGAGTTTTCCATAGGTGATCAATAATGGATTCCACTTCATTGGACAGGTTATGAAATACATTTGTAACCTGCTGGAGATCCAGCAAAAGCAGCAGAATTTCATGTACATTATCAGCCCCAATTGACAGGTATGATTGAAAGAATGAACCATACCTAAAAGGGAATAATGTCCGAATGTATTTAAGATAAATGGAACGATTGCACTTATCAGCCACTGGTCATGCTACTCACTGATAGAGGCAATCCTAATAAAAATAGAAAAGTCTCTAATTCTCTCTTATAAACACTTCTCATGAAAATAACCATTCAGATAATTTCCATCAGACCCTTAATAAATCTTTACAGCATTTCTTTTGTGAGATTTATTTTATATATGCATTTGTAGCAATCAGTACATGATACCTACCTCATAAAATACTTCTACAACACTCATAAACCATAAAGTATCATGTAGGCAATTTGGCCACTTAGAAAACAAAGTATGGAGTTACTCTCTTTTTTTATAGTCTTATTGGATCATGATACAATCTGTAACTGTACTGTCATTCCTGTGAGCACATATAAGCCTCCCTTAAATCTATTCCTCTGAAACACAGATAGGTTCATTTACTCAATGCATATGTATTGCCCCAATGATTCTTTTTCAGACCCTTACCCAAGTGAGAAAAGTCACAATCCATACAGGACACACCGTTTTTGTGCCCACCTAATAATCTGCACATGAGACTCATTACCACATTTCAACAATTTTGCAGACATCAAATACCCTCATCTAGTTGCTTTTCAGAGCTCTCTGGTAAGGAATGTTCATGTTGGCAGAACAAGCAAAGAAGCAAGATATAGATCCATTTCTGCTGTAATTGAAACTGCTAAATGAAAGGGGGATCTATCAAACTTCTTGCAGGAGGCAAAATCTATTCTTGTATTATGTAGCCAACTACAAATAAAATCTCTCTATATGAAAGAAATAGGAATTACAATCCGGTTAAATGCTACAAGTGGATTTTTGATCATGTGATGTGTATGTAATTTAAGGCTTATAATATAAGATAACAAACAACAGGAGATCATATTTTGAAATATATACTGTTTATTCTTACATTATTTAAACACAGAAGTGAGGTTTAGTTTATCCTGCTATTTTAGAGAGCACTTTTTGCACAATCACTTAATTTCACTTGCATTGTTTTTAAATATTTTGCTACCCATGATGATTCAGTAACAGATCAAAATTATATTTTTTTGTGAATGCTACTAAAAGCTGCAATTTTATTATAAATCAAATAAGAGTGCCTCAATAAACACAATTTTCTTCTTTCTCTTTTTGTTTTAATAAAAGTACTCGATTTGAAATGTGTGAGTGCAGCCCCGTGAAATGTTTGAAATGAAATATAGTTAGTACAAATTAACAAAGCAGGGGTTAGTGAATTACTTCAGTGTGGTTGGCTCTCTATTAAACTTAAAAGCCAGGTTTATCTGCTAAGTACTGATACATGTTTCCTGCTGGGTGGCCTGGAAACTGTGACAGTTAGTTGCAGTCACATATAGCAGCGCGTCTTACGGGGACCTCAATAAGTGACTGCTGTGTTGTTTTATTATTCACTTATCCTTGCTTTGTTTACAACAACCATGCCAAGAGGCTGCCATTGAGGACGTCGATGTGGTGGAACCCTTACAGGTCACCCAGAGTGCAGTTCAAAGATCTTACCATCAAGAATATTATTGTCACAATCAATGTATAACAAAGCAACTCATATGGCACTTGCATTGAACATCATCATCATCATCATCATCATTTATTTATATAGCGCCACTTATTCCGCAGCGCTGTACAGAGAACTCATTCACATCAGTCCCTGCCCCATTGGAGCTTACAGTCTAAATTCCCTAATATAGACACACACTCACACACATAGACATATACATATACATACAGACAGAGAGGTAGAGACTAGGGTCAATTTTTGATAGCAGCCAATTAACCTACCAGTATGTTTTTGGAGTGTGGGAGGAAACCGGAGCACCCGGAGGAAACCCACGCAAACACAGGGAGAACATACAAACTCCACACACAGATAAGGCCATGGTCGGGAATCGAACTCATGACCCCAGTGCTGCGAAGCACAAGTGCTAACCACTAGGCCACTGTGCAGACATATTCGCCACATTACTACTCTTGGTTCCTATGGACGTGCAATGTGTGAACTGTGGTGCCCTATAATTTTTGGTAGAGTAGATTAACAGCCATTTTTCACACTGATGTCACAATGGAAAGGTTTTGCTGCCAATGTGGTTGTTTCGCGATATTTAGCAGAACTGTTTTATGTCAACTAACCTCAAATTACGTACTCATTATCAGGGTCATCTTTCCCATTGGGCACAATGGGCAGGTGCCCAGGGGCCCTGCAGCCCAGGGGGGCCCGTCAGAGGCAGCAAAAAAAAAAAAAAAACCTGGAAAAAAAAAAAAAGACAATACTTACCTTGCAGTCAGCTGGCGATCCGGCTCCCTCCATGGTCTCCTCCTCTGTGCGGTGCTCGCAGTGCATGTTGGGTGTGATGTCATCATGCCCGCCCGACATCTATTGCGGAGCGCGACGGAAGAGGAGACCATGGAGGGAGCTGGATCGCCAGCTGACCGCAAGGTAAGTATTGTCTTTTTCCAGTTTTTTTTTTTTTTGCTGCTTTTGACGGGCCCCCCTGGGCTGCGGGGCCTATATATATATATATATATATATATATAATCATATATTTTTTTTGTATATATAGGGGCCCCGGGGGCCCAAGATGTTCTTAAGAGGGCCCTGCTCATTATCTCCAAAAAATCTTATTGTTTCTTATTGTATTTCACTCTTGCTTTTACAATTTGGCAAGTGTCTTCTCTAAAATTATTCATATTCTAGGATGTGTTTGTGTTTGTGCCAATGGTTTGTATTTTTTCTTTGGTTTGTATTAACTGCATTGCAAACATCAAATAAAAATTACAGAGAAGAAATATATGCATTATATAATTTGGGAAAACTAATGAAAAGAAAGATCTCTTTTGGAGTGCGATCAGGCTGGATGTAAGACTGTAAATACAGGTTTTCGAGAAGACTGGACAAACATGTACATGTAGTAAAGTAGTGCACTTTAAAGCTTAAAATTGATTGAGAACACACAAGAGTGATACATATCATAAATACTTTATTTAATATTTTTTTCTTGGAAAGAAAACATTATCTTGCTGGTGAATAAGAAATTGTACCGATCTCTATGGCATAAAGGGTGCCTGTGTAGATATTTTTAATCTTCTACATTACTATAATAGGGATGTGAGGGTCACATTGCACACTATCTCTCCTGTCCATATATGCAGGGCTACCAAAAGCAATTTCAGGCCCCTATACAGCAACCTTTTTGGGACAGTTTAATAGTCACTGAGCGGGAGTGTCCACACCAGGTTAGTAGTTTCTCCCACTGCAGAGGCCAGCCAGTGCCCCCAGACTGCTCCTCCCCCTCTTGGCACCCCTGCGCATACGACCCAACGTGCCAAACCACCAAGCACCTTGGTTTGACAGGTAGAAGCCACAGAACACCAATAACAGCACTGGAAAACAGTTTTGCTTTATAATATGAATGAGTTCATGAATGATATTAAACAGATAAGTTATTACAATATAAAACATATACACAAATACATTTATATATCAACTGCAGTTACCACATAAAATATAAAAACACTTTAAAATGTATCAGCATCTCTGTAAGAGATGTAAAAAGAGAACCACCTGCAATCAAGTAAACTAGGGGAGCTACACAGCAAAAACTTAAAAAAAGTCTCTAGTATAGATGTTTAGTAGCAATGCGGAAAACTCTGTGAGCCTTGATATAATAAAAATAGTTATAACTAATTTGGACTTAATGCCACATCCAGAGTACACATATATTTAGACAAGCTCAGTTTTCCATACAAAGGCGATACTTTGCAAATCAGTATGTCTGCAACCTGATGAATCCCTCTCCCAGCCAAGGTACAATGAGTTTGCAATGGTATTTGCTTGATAAGGTATCTTTCATCCATGCTGGTTTCCCAACTGAGACATCATATGAGCGCCAAGGCTGCAAGCTTGAAAATGTGGGCTATCTGGCTTCTTAGACTAGCTTTGATCAACTTGATGTAGAAGACATTGTTGAAATGACTTTAAGGTTACTTCACACCACCTGTAATCTGAACCCAGCAATCCTTCTAATAGGGTGTATTGATGTAACTGGTCCAATATTTACCAAAACAGTATAACACTCTTTGCAGACCGGCATTTTTACCTGAACTGCTATAGGAAGCAGGTGCAGAACTATTCTAAAAAAAAATCTTCTTTAGGCTTAGACTGCATGACTAACTACAGACCAGTATCAAATCTTCCAATTCTAGGGAAGATTTTTGAAAAAGTGGTTGTAAATAATCTGGATACTTGTCTGTCGACCCACAATATTTATGATCCATTACAGTCAGGATTTAGGAGATAACATAGTACTCAAACAGACGCTGTGTGCATGCTGAATGATCTTCTAATGGCAAGAAACTGAATCCTGATAAAAGAGAGGTTCTTATGAGAAGTGCTCACTGTCAAATAAAAGATTGCTTCTGGGTCAACCAACTGCGCTTAAGCTTGAGGGTTCAGAGTTGGAAAACTCTGATCATATTGGGAATATTAGTGTTGGATTTGATTATGGTTTGACCTCTAAACATCAGTTTTCAGCTACAATCAAATCTTAATTTTTCATCTGAAGAACATTGCCAAAATCAAGCACTTAATTCCCTCAGAAGATATTCCTACACTCGTACATGCATTTCTTCATGTTTTGACTACTGCAATGCACTCTACTTGGGTCTCTCAGAATAAGAGCTTGCAGCTGGTACAAAATGCAGCAGTAGGTTGTTACTTAACCAGTCCCGATACTGCTACAAAACACGTTTTCCATCCCTTCACTGCCTACCTGTAAAATGGCAAATGTGTTTCAAGTTTGACTTATTAATAATCAAGGCCCTACATAAACAGGGTACTTTACACTTCTGATTCTTTATGCTCTTACTCGCTCAATTAGATCCCAAAATGAAGAAACTAATAGCCATATCTCAGTTGGGGCTTGAGCTTTTGGCTTTGTGGCTCCTACTTTCTGGAACTCGCTGCCTTACACAGTCCGTGTAGCCCCTGCTCTAGAAATCTTCAAAAACAGACTAAAGACTGACCTGTTTACTAAAGCTTTTCTTTAATGCCCCTTATTTTTTTAAAAACACAAAAAAGCAAATTCTTAGCTCTATTTTCTGTACTCTGTTAATCCTTCATATGTTTATTTTGTATCATGTGTTTTTTAATCTGTAGATGAGTGATTTGGGGCGAATGCTATATAAATATGTTATCAAATAATATATATTATTATTATTATTATTATTATTATTATTATTATTATTACAATTTTGGTTAGAAAGTTATTTTGTATCAATAAAACACAGCAGCCAGGCATGCACAATTTATAATTTCACAATTTTGTGACTGGAGCCCATTCACAATTTCTGATGCCAAGTTCTATGAGTTCTATGACTCAAATGCATCAACCATGATTATATGGTGTCCATTTTTATATTAATTATAAGCACACAGTAGAAGCACAAGACAAAAGCCAAATGGCACTTAATGATCAATGATTACTATGGAAATAGTAATATTGTTTTATTGGTATTACTGAAATCATATAAATGAAGAAAAGCACATAATATCACATAATAAAGAAGAATAGCAATGATAAAAATATATATACATTAAAACAGACCTGCCACAAGGTTAAAACATACCAGGTGCAGCTCCCAGAAAGGGTGTACCTAAGGTCCCCTAAATAGAAAATGAACATGATAAACATAGGAAGGACAGCTAGCATGTGCAAAAAAGGTAAATGTATTATATTATAGCATAAGAATAAAGATACAAATGCAATAAAAAAATCAGTGCTATAAAACTGAATAGATATAAGTAACTAACAATATTGAAGTAGGATGTCTATCTAATATATATAAGCCTAGCGGTGTGTGTGTGTGTGTGTGTGTGGAAAAAACTATTTTCTCAGAAAGGGCTCATCCAATTGACCTGAAATTTGGTATACTGACATTATTTGACAAAAAAATTATAATAGTGAAGTCAGTTAACTTCCATCATCCCCCCTTCCCCCCGTTGGAGGGGTTGTAAAGGCTAAATTTACGAGTTGAGGGCTCAAACTCTTGACTCCTTCCGGAATGCCAAGGCACAGATTAAGATTGAAAGTTGGAAGCATTATTATGCTATTGAGAAATCTGAATGTTAAGAGAGGACTGTGCAATGGCACTCGATTAGTAGTGACAGCACTGAAAACAAATGTGATACAAGCAGAAGTTTTGACTGGCTCTGCTGAAGGAGAGAAGGTGATGACTTATGTCCATCCGAAACAGGACTGCCGTTTAAGCTAAGACGGCGGCAGTTCCCTTTGAAGGCGGCATTTGCTATGACCATTAACAAGTCACAGGGTCAAACACTTGATATTTATTTACCAGAGCCTGTCTTTGGTCATGGACAATTGTATGTCGCATTTTAACGAGTACGGAGAAGCAGTGATGTAAAAGTGCAGGTTATGAATACTGCCCTTCAAGGAAGACTGATTGAGCACAGCGATAAGGTGTTTAGCAGAAACGTTGTGTATCTAGAGGTTTTAGAACAGTAAGACGATGGAGATTAAGGATGTGGCGATGAAGATGAAGGATGAGGTGATGGAGAAGAATGATGAGGTGGTGACATGTGGACAAAACAACGTTAAAAAAGGGCACTTACGTCGGGAAGTAACGCTCCTCCCCTGAGGAGGCCTGGCCTAGCCCCAAATGCATGACAAGAACCTTTTTAACACCTTAAGTAGCTTGATTTGACTAGAATGCATGAGTATCATGCACGGGTTAACTTGTATATATATATATATATATATATATATATATATATATCAGTGGCGGATCCAGGGGGGGGGCGATCAGGGCATTCACCCCCCCCTAGCAGCAAAAAGCTAGGTCCCAGCCGCCAAGCAAAATAGGAGGGGCGGGGCTAAGCACGAGCGGTGGGCGGGGCTCAATGTGGGCCAGCCAATCAGAGTGGGCCCATCCGGCGCGCAAAACGGGAGGGGGCAGGGCCAATCACTGGCGAAAGGCGGGGTTTAACGCAGGCCAGCCAATCAGAGTAAAGGAGGGGCGTGATTATGCAAAATCGCCCGCCCTAAACATAAAGTGTAGGTCCGCCCCTGATATATATATATATATATATATATATATACCGTATATACTCGAGTATAAGTCGACCCGAATATAAGCCGAGGCACTTATTTTTACCACAAAAAACTGGGAAAACTTATTGACTATATAAGCCTAGGGTGGGAAATGCAGCAGCTACTGGTAAGTTTCAAAAATAAAAACAGTGCTGGATATCGTTAACACTGGGCTCCCAATAATATAAACGTGAGGTTGTAAATGAATATATCAAAATTTATTGTTATTAAACATCAATAAAATTTTATAAGTACATAATATATACCCATATCCTAATAAATTGTACACAAATGGTTAAACTAAATCCTCTGCACTTGGTATCAAGCCTAATAGGTGAACACAGATATAAATAACATTTACTAAAGACAACTCAGATCATTAATATATAAATCAATGAGACAGTCTGTGGATACTAAATACATGTGCCAGTTAAGTTTATTAGCCTTTAGAAGGTGATGAGCAGTTACTCCTAAGTGTTCAGAACAGTATAGTAATTTAGGCTTTAGTAATGCAAAAGATGCTGCACATACACTAAATAGAATTTGATATAATAGCTCAGATAAAGATAAGTTTGACTTTGTTTGCTGGAAGAAACATTTTAACAGAACAATACAATTTGCTTTGTGTGATTTAACCGTTATTATACTTGAAGTTTGGGATGTTTTTAGATTTTTCAATGATTTCACAGTTATGCAAAAGAATCTTCAGACACTTATTAATAGGTGACAAAAAATGAAAATATTGGACTTTATAAAACTGCTGCAAATAATTGCAGTGGACAAGTCAGGGTACTCACATGTGTCTCTGACCAGCGGGGCTAGATGGAAATGTCCCGGTCTTTAGCTTTGACTGACAGGCTTCTTTTCATTTAACTTTATTGTTCCATGTGCAAATGAACACACAAAAACGGGCTACAATAAAATGGTGGCTGACAGTGATCCACAGAGGCTGCAGATGCCTGCAGATGAGCGGGGGAGACTGGAAAACGGAGACCAGTTAAGTGGGACTCGAGTATAAGCCGAGGGGGGCTTTTTTCAGTACAAAAAATGTGCTGAAAAACTCGGCTTATACACGAGTATATACGGTATATATCTATAATATAAATGCCTAGTGGCGTGTGTTAGTCTGTCTGTGTGTGTGTGTGTAAAAAATAAAACCAAGCTGCAGCGCCACCTGCTGGGTGGAGTTATACACTGACCTACTAAATTCTTAGTGTGTGTGGAAAAAAAAATTCAGAAAGGACTGAAATTTGGTATACTAAGATGTTTTTAATTTGTTAATTTAATTTGTTAATTGTTAAAAGTGTTTATAAAGATTTTATAAAAATATATATATATTTCTTGAAGGAGAAGTGACAGTTGGAAGTGGTTGGTGGTTGCCGGAAGTGACAGTGGGGAGTGGTTGGTGGTTGCCAGGGGTGACAGAGTGAGAGGAGTGTGATACTCAGGACCGCTGAGAGAGATCCCTGTGTCTGGATAGACATCTGGATAGATGTGGCGATGAAAATGAAGGATGAGGTGATGGAAAAAAGGGCGCTTACGTCGGGAAGTAACGCTCTTCCCCTGAGGAGGCCTGGGCTATGGCCCAAATGCATGACAAGAACCTGTTTAACACCTTAAGTAACTTGATTTGACTAAAATGCATGAGTATCATGCACGGGTTAACTTGTATATATATATTTATTAGCCACACATACAATAAAGATAGACTATATAGTTAAAATAAGACAAGTGGCTGAATGCAAAATAGTCTGTGTTAGTAGTAGAGATCAGCAGTTCTGATTCAGAGAAATCTGACAAGATCCGATGTTGAGATATGAGCCAAACTGGAACACACCCGATTATGCACGCCAAATACGGATCTGAAAAAGAGGCAAAATTTTATTTACGGTAAAATATCAGATCACGCGAGTTGTGGATAAAAATATCTTCCATATATAGCCTACCCCCCCTCTTCTTGTCTGCCATTTTAGAATGTGGATAAGATGTAGGCTGCAATTCTGTGCTAAGAAAATTCGTTTGGAGATGGTGGGACAGGATGAAAGAAAATTTTTATATTGCAATTGCTGAGATTTTGCTGTGGTTTATTTATAGATCAGTCTGCTAGAATTGTGTGCTGACAGCAAGGAAATAGAGAGGCAGTCAGACGAGTCTGCCTCTGAAATCTACAGAGCCAGATGGTAAAAGTTAAGTGTGTGACGGGGGGCTCTTACTGTAGTAGCGGTGAAGGCTCTTTATTAAATTAATGGTGAGGGTGAGAGATAATCATTTAATAGTGAGAATATTAATTTATTTGTGGTTGGCAATTTATTGGGACTATTTAATTTATTAGTAGGTCATGGTTATGAGCATTAATTTAAGGTGGTGTTATGTTAGTATTTTATTAATGAAACGGTGGTTTAGGGGTTATTAATTTAATGTGGGGCTGAGTTTAGGGAGAAGGAGGGTTATTTATTAATTGTGAAAACCCATTAGTTAATATTAAGGTATTTGTGGGGAAAATAGGTTTAATTATTAAATGGCAATGTCATGCATTTAATGTCAATGCATGTTGGGTATTTTAGGTCTATCTATTAATTCTGAATGCTATTAATTTAATGTTGGTGCTAATTGAGGGGAAATAGGTATATTTATTAAATGTAAATGCTATTTAATGTCAAAGTTGGTAGGGAGGCAATTGATCTATTTATTAAATATGAACTGCTATTCACATATAACATGGTTTCAGGTAGGGAGGCCTAATTATTAAGCGTAGATGCTATTGATTTAATGTTGGGGATAGTTGGGGGGCAAAGAAGCCTAAATGGTTCATTGATTGCTAGATGTTCCATATTTTATATACCAATATCTTTTTTCAAACAGGGCCCAAAAATTCAAAAATCCAGACAAGCAGCAACTCCGCTTAATACACGGGCAGCAACGAGCAGTGAAAGTTTCTTGAAAAGTAGAAGAGATTAGTGCAATCTACCAATTGTCCTGATTCTGGTGGGGTAGTCCCAATTTTGTGTAACCGTCCTGCTCAGTCAAGACTTTGTCTCAACTGCAAGGATAGTTGGAAGGTATACGACGCGGGACATTCCTACCAACTATCCTTGCAGTCCTAACTAAGTTCTGACTGAGCAGGACAGTCACACAAAATTAGGACTCCCCCACCATAATGAGAACAGTTGGCTACTATTGCTCGTGCATTTGAAACGGATGGAAAGAGTTGGAGAACAGTCTAGTACTATCTCAAATGATAGCCACATCCTTGCATGTACTCTGGCAGTGTGGCATATGAGGCTCCCCTATAAATCCTGTGTTTGCCTCTGGCACTTGAAATAAAATATATATACTGAACTGTTTAGTGGAAAAAAAACAGGGTGCTCTATGACTCTGAGTAGCACACCCCAAGAAACAAATAGATGTATTGCTTTTAAAATCCCAAGTGTTTCAATCTCAGGCAAATGTGTGAGGACCAGTATCAGTGACATCTGAGGTATTTAGTGGATCAAAACCATGTTGCGGTATACTTCTCTGTTATGTATTTCCACAGTGCTGTTTGGATGGTAAGCTGTGCATACTGACACACTATCCTTTCCAGAATCTTCCTGATCTTAAATGTAATAGAAGTGGAGGAGAACCAAGACCCATAACGTTTACTAATTGACCAGCATTATTGACCAGCATTATCATTGCGGACAACACAGAGTTGAAGGCACTGATTACTAAGATGATAGCATATTCCCTATTTCTAATCATTCATCTCTTGGACACGTACAGTATATCTAATCAGTTTGTTTTTTTCTGGACTCTAATATTTCTTTTTACATGTTAAGAGGAAACATACTGTGTCAGTTAGAGTCAGATCGAATGTTTATCAGATTAGTGAGATCAATTGTTGTTTTATCCTTACTCTGTCTACATTGGTATAATTTATTAAATTATCTAAATGCTTTATTCTCATTATTTGTCCTATATGTGTATGGTTTTTGAATTATTTAAAATATTTTATTGTATGTAAGCAAATTTGCAAGTTTAATATATTGAATTGCACTTTATTTCCCTCTATATCTATCCCTTATCTTGAGCACTGCATTTCTAGTTTATTAGCTATACTCTACAAATGGTTTGGACACCCTTATTTTAGATTTTATGGCCCTTTTTCCCTACTTTAAGACTTTTTTAGCTTTATTTTATACAGGGTGCTCTTTGACTCTCTTTGTGCAGCACACGCCTTCAAAAACTATATATATATATATATATATATATATATATATATATATATATATATATATTTTACTTTGAAATTAAATAAGTAAACCAGAGCCTAATCAAACAAACCACGGTCAAGGGTTCAAGTGTGCAGAAGTATTAATTCTTTAGGAATTAAAACTTGGCAACTTTATTAAGTTCACATTTGATCCCCCAAATATTCTTTACTATGTGGTACTGAATCCAGATATCACTGTCTACTTATTAGCAGATATTGCTCCAATGCATACAATCTGAAAATATATAGTTTATAGTTTGAAAGCTTGTATGTTTTAGTTAAGAAGTTTTTTTTGGAACCGTTAGCAATAAAAGCTGTGGTGAAACGTGCATAGAGGGAAAGGGGGGGGATCTACACAATATCATAAAATTAGATTTGATCAGAGAGAATGATGATAAAAAATTATAATCAATTTAGAATATCAGTCAAAAATAAAGCAACTGATTTATAGTGAAAAATGTTATATCTGATACTAACCTGCAATTGAATACATACTGAGAAAAAGTGAGAGAACTCAGCATGGATTATACTCTTAGTGAATAAGCTTAAGGTAAATTAAGCTTTTACAATTTGAAAGTAAGCAAAGTTTATGTGGAATAATTATAAAATTAAGTATATTGAATGAATAACCACAATCTGATTATTTAAGGTTATAGAGCAACAACATAATATAAAAGCAATCTCAAAATGGCCATATGAAAAACAGAGAATTTAAAAGCTCTGTAAAGTAATAATAGAATTGTGTCTGAGGCTACAGAGTGGCAATATAAAGTCAGATTATTGATAGGTTACACAGTAGCAGTATAAAGATCTGAATATGAACAGCTACATAGAAATATAAAAAAGGAATGAATTGTCAACAGTAACACTAAAAGAGAAATATGTACATTTATTGGTACCAATAATTATATACATTTAGAGTGTTCTATGACCACAGGTGAATGATTAAAGTAACCACAACAACATTATTTTCCTTGAAGGTATGATTTTTGAGTGGAAACACTATACGTACAACCTACTAAGTAGCAGAATAAAGATCAATTAAGGGCATACCCTGTCACCACTGAATTTCTGTGATACATTGTTTGATAGAATAAAATATATCAATTTTGAAATATATAGGCCTATCTCTCCATATAGTATAAAAGTAGCAGTAAAAAGGATATTCTATGAGATCAAGTATCTAATTGCAGAAAATATCCAACTTAACTGTTTTTAAGACCCAACTAATATTTCTAAAACAAATCTTAATGATTTTAAACTATTTCACACTTTTAAAATACAATTATCACCCTTTTGATTTTAAAATACAATTTTTAAATAAGTCCCAGAGATTTAACTTCATATATTAAACTACATATGTTATCAGTGTCAGCACCCTAAAACACTTAAATACAAAACTGACAAGGAGACATTAATAATGGAACAAAAAACATATATAGTGTGCAAGAGGAGGGTAGAGTAAACACAAGAAAACTTGTGGATAATATTCGCTAGTGTGGTGAGTGCAACCAATTCATATAAATATAAGTGTGTACCACTTTGTACCATACCATATTATTTATATGTTCTAATATTGTAATGTGATGATTTCATTAATGCTCTTCTTAAATAATATTCAATCACAATTGTTTATCCACTTGTTGATAAATTGTCAAGTGTTGTTGATCCCACATAAGAGTACCCGATGAGTTGCAGGTGATCCTGAGGGGGTTGAGCGACCATATGTATGGTTTGCGCACTAATCCTAGGGGAGACGGATAAAGGCATTTCTAACTCACAGAGTATTGTAACATGCATGCATTGTGAATTTCAATGCAGTTGCCATTTTTCAAATTTACCAGTTACTACTTTATGCAGAAAAATAGAAGATAATCCATTGAAATGGGGCACACCTAGGAGATCACATACATTATATCAGAGTAATAAGATTAGTGGTATTCAAAAAGATGTAGAAAAGATTGAAGGAGAAATGCATGTTTGTTAGAATCCTCTATGAAGAAAAATTATTATCAAAAGAAAATTCAAATTAAAACATCAAATTTGATATGGTTATATTATAATGATCCTTCATAAAAAAAAGAAAAGTATAAAGTATGGATCGTATAATCCATTAAAATGTAAGGGTATTCTTTTATGAGGACTCAGTGAAATTATTATTATATTTTAATGTTTAATATAGTTCCAAAAAGTAAAGTATTAGGCTTTATAAGGATATATTTCCTATAATAACAGTAGAATCATTCATCTTTTGAATCATTATTCTGCTGTCTATTCAAATATCTATCTCCTTCTGGATTTCTGTACTTTGTCTTAAGTAAACTAGAGCTATTCATCTCTTATGATTTATTATTTTTGGGTTCACAAAATTAAATCTGGCTACCCTACATAAAGGGGGGAAGCAGTCCCATATCCTATCTTGCCTATCTATTTGAAAAGGTGCTAATAGAAATCTTGGCAGATTTTAAGACCCTTTATAATGTTCTTTTTTCTCTTATCTTACATATCAGAGAAGCTTATCTCTATAATGATTTCTCACACTGAAAATAGTTTTATATAGAAAATACTGAGTTGTATTAAAGAAATATACAAGGAAACTTTCCCAACATTCTTATTTGCTTTGTGTTCATATCCCGTTACAGGGCTATTGCATTACTAAATTTACCAGTGTTTATGCATTCATTTCACCAAAGGGCATATAAAGGGTTTATTGAACATGTATGAACACTACCCCAATACATTATGGCCCTGATTTAAGGAATATAACTACTAATATGTATCGTATTTTGCATGAAATCGCACTGCACATGTCCAGAAATGGACCATATGCCAGTGAACACAGCAACCTTCAATTCATCTGCTAACGCAAAAAATACTTATGACAGCCTATGACTTGAGAGATGAATTGGGGGAGGGAAGGGACAGTTGAATATAGCCAAAGTATAAAAAAGGCATTCCTTAGTGAATTGCAATTCAATTTCAGACGCATCCAGAAATACTTTCCTTTCCAGACATAAGGTTTGCACCGGCTACAGGTCAAGTTTGAGTGATGGATGATAGTGATGATATGAAATATACACACACACACACACACACACACACACACAAATACACATCTTTGGCATTACTGCCAATTTACCTAAACACCCGACACCAATCAACTCATCCAATAACATAATAATATCATGGTAAGTGGGTGCTATTGTGTCAATTCAGTTCTAAACAGAAAACACAGGAAAAAAAAACTGCTGACTGAAAAGAGGTAAGTGAAACTTTCACATGAGTGTCTTCGTAGGAGCAAATAATGACTTATGTGTTATACATGAACATATGTCACAGATGTAATAGTACGTGCAAATGGCTTAAATTGACCATTATTTAATATGTTGCAATGTTTCACATGTTTAGACATAGTTGCATAGATTCTGAAATGCAGGTTTATGTTTTACATTGTTTGAAGTGTTGGCTATGTTATTCAGCTTGCATATGGTTGCATTTTTGGAGAGGCTGTACTGTCCGTTTCTTCCATCACCAATAAAGATTGCCCAATGCGATTAATGTGGTTCCAAAGCACAAGAGATTTAATAGCAAAATATAAAGTATAATAAAATACAGTAAAGTATAACCGATATATTATGCTTGCGCACTGGATCCAGAAATAGTCATTCAATCCTGAAATCTGTGGTCAAGGAAGCAGTTACTAGGTCTAGTGCCTGTTTATACACAGTTTGGCTTCAAAAAAACAGTTGATGTCACAAAGTACACAAGGATATCACTAAGAAAGTTCTTCATTGGTTCAGGGTTTAAAAAAAGTCCAGTACATTGCAGGTCACAGGTCAGTTCAAAGGGTTCTTCTCCAAAGGATTCTTCTCCAACTGTTATGTGTGTATCCTGCCTCAAGCAGCCACTGAAAACTTTATTAAATGTGAACTATTTACAAATGTAGAAGTGAGTGTAAGTGCATTAGCTGTGTTTTCCTATGTAATTGTGTATTTAACATTCGTACACTGATGCATATGAATCACAATCGCACAGGATTCTGTAACAACCAATATTTATTAATTAAAAATTACTTCATCCAATTATTCAACGTCAACAGGCCACCCTTTGAGAGTATAACTAACACACTCACCCTCACAGTACAATCACGCTGTCTGTGGATATCAGTCGTGTTATCATGGTAAAGAGTCATAATTTCAGAAATTACTTTTGTTACAAAGCATATACCTCTGGAGCTCGGAGTTAACCATTTGTATGTCCTTCACCCACATATATAGTACATTATCTGGAAGGATATAAGGCACAATATAATTTATTACATCAATACACAATATTCTAGTAAAGTTCCCCATATCTAGCATTCCCATCTGTCCAAGGCAAGTCTTAGCCTGTGTAACATTTAAACAATAACCTAGAGGAACTTTCCCAAACATTATTTTCTTATGTCTATTAACATGACCTTGTTTATGATATCCTTCAGCCATTCTGGTTAACCGTACTCTAAAAAGTCTTTCACCAACACTTGTGGGATGGGCTATTGTCTGATCATTTGGTTCAGCTTTCCAATACTCAAGTTTCTTTGTATGTGAAAAGTTCAGGGACAACAATGACTGATCTACTGAGCAGTGGAAAAATTTCAAACTAGGGGTCCTAGTAGTATTATCTCCCTTCTATTGGTCTCCCCTCTCCTGTAATTCGAGAACCTCAGAGATGATAGGTAATAGTCCTACATTATTTTGTTCCTGAGGTACGTGAGAGCACACCCAGCATTCAGTTTGGTTTAGGACCTTTCCCACCAAAGAAGGATAATCATTCTCATGGATGCCTGCCCCAGTACAAATTATTACTGGACAAGCATCGCTGGAAGCATCTTTCTTCAACTATGGGGTCACAGTACTTAAAGATGCAATATTCTTCAGAAAATACCCCCTCACACTGTCTCTGAGCTCAAAGTTTAGCAGATCTTTTCTTTACCCCTGAATTGAATAGTGTAATTGGCTGGACTGATTGTGTTAACAAATTTCCCCCATCTCCACATCATCAGTATCACTACCTGAACCAATCTCCATCGTCTAATCACCATTACAAAAATAGAATGTCCTTGAAAAAATAAGGATGAGAAAAACACTGGAAATGGACAAAAAGAAAAACTGCTGCTCTTTGATGGGATAACAGTCTTTGCAAAGTCCTTGGCTTAGGTGTTATTAACTGCAATTCTTGGTCTCCCGGTACAGGTTCTGGAGTGTCAGCTTTGGCTATATTTTGAACCTTCTCCGGATTGTTGACTTCTCTGCAAGGAATGGAACTTATCCAAATGTGTCTTTCTGCTATTTTCAGAGATGTGGTGCTAGTCATCAACACTTGGTATGGGACTTCTCATCTGTCTGTTAAATAGCTTGAGCAGAGGAAATTACAGTTCATAACATATTCTACCAGTCCAACATCATGACGGTTAGTGTCTAGCATATCAGGAGACAGTATTTTCAACTTCCTTGGTTGCTGTCTCACTATTTGCTTCTCTTCGTAAGATTTTGAACATTTTCATTACATTTTAACTCGTTTTGGGAATCTATCATCAAGTGAGGATGCTTGTCAAAAAATATCTCAAGAGGTGACAGGTTAAGAGGTGATCTAAGAGTTCTTCTGATGCTTGGGAGGACTAGTGGCAAAGTTTCCGGCAACTCCAATCTCAATTAATTTTTGATAGTGCCATTTACCCTCTCTACTTTTCCACTGGCTTGTGTCATATAGAGAGTATGTAACTTACTATAAAAGTTTTACACGTGATCTGAAAGATATCACCAGTAAAATGAGTACCCGTATCACTTTATATATTTCTAGGGGTATAATATCTGTATACAAGTTCCAGGGTATGAAACAGCAGCATTAGTGGCAGCTGAAAATGTCTCTATCCAGTTAGAAAATACATATACATAATTGAGATTCCTGAAAGGTGGCAATTGGATGCAGTCAATTTGTTTTATGTGGTAATGTCCATCTCTAGGAGGGATATGGGATGGTTCTGTTGGCATTGTCTTTCCAACATTTTTCTCAAATAAGTAAGATAGAACACTGCCTTCCTACTAGCTTTAGAAGAAAAGTCTGGTGCACACCAGTATGCTCTTACCAGTTTGCCCATATCTTCTTTATCCAGATGATTCAGACCATGTGCTGCCTCAGCTAGGCCTGGAAGATATGCTCTGGGAGCCACGGGCCTACCTTGTCCATCTCCCAAGAGTCCAGAGGTCTCTTGACCATATGCCTTCGACTTTGAGACCGCCCTTTCCTGTATGGAACACAAATCCTGTATTTCAATTAATTTTTGTGTGTTTATTGTTTCAAAAACCATCATTTTGTCCATTGTCTTATTTACAGATAAACCTGCTGCCCACTTGGCAGCTTCGTCCACCCTGCTATTACCCAATTATATTGGACCTTTTTATATGTGTGGGCTTTACACTTAATAATGGCTACATTATTTGGTAACTGTATCACTGTCAAAGGTCCTATTTGTGATGCGAGTGTGCTACTGGTGTCCTGTTATTGTCATAAGAGTTCCAAGGTCACCCTATAGTCCTCCTACTAGTACTATGTTAATAATAAGATAAAATAATAGCCTTGCATAGAATTTCTCTTTATGTAGCACCTCTGAACACTGCAGAAATAAAAAATGTGGGAACAAACTACATTAATAAAACTAAGATATGTTTACAAAATGTCATAGTATTATGGTTTAAAAAAATATATATTTTCTTTTTTTTTGCAGGTGGCAAAGATTCCTCTCCAATATTCAGATATGTTGAAGAATCGAAAAAATTATTACAATTTTGTTTTGTTTACTAAAGTGCATTTTATTGTTGTTATTAATAAAAGAAGTTAATTTGTTTAAAAAAAGTTTGAAGTTTATATTTCTTATAAGTAAATGTATATTAATGTGATCGAGGGAGAGAAGTGTTCTATATGGATTTATGATAGCATACAATATCATGCAATTACACCTTGTAACAGTATCATCATCATCATAATCATCATTTATTTATATAGCGCCACTAATTCCGCAGCGCTGTACAGAGAACTCATTCACATCAGTCCCTGCCCAATTGGAGCTTACAGTCTAAATTCCCTAATATAGACTCACACTAACACGCAGACACAGACAGACAGAGAGGGAGACAGACAGACAGAGAGGGAGAGACTAGGGTCAATTTTGATAGCAGCCAATTAACCTACCAGTATGTTTTTGGAGTATAAGTTGATGTGATAATGCATATCACAAAGGTTTAATATGCAAGGGTAGTATTTCATGAATCGTGTGTATAATAAGGTAAGGAATTAATAAGGAAATAATAAAAATAATAATTAAAAAGGAAGGAATTGCACGATTGTGCGTTTCTCTGTCAGTAGGTAAAACAAATGCATGTGGTACACAAAAGTATGTCTGCTGGTGAATCAGGCACAGGAACAAATAAAAGAACACTGCTGCATGTGCAAGGTTTTACGCCATGTAAGTGAGCTGCACCCATTTTCATCAAGGAACATATTGCCTACATACGCTCGACTTGACAGTAATTTATGTTTTCCCGCTATATGTGCGTTTATTTAAAAACGCACATTACATTTCATCATCTTCATCAACATTTATTTATATAGCGCCAGCAAATTCCATAGCGCTTTACAATTGGGAACAAGCATTAATAAGACAAAACTGGGTAATACATACAGAGAGGTTAGAGGGCCCTGCTCGCAAGCTTACAATCTATGGGATACATTTGTTTTGCATTGCTTAATGAATCAGGTCCTATATGTTCATTTATCTTTTATTAACAGACTTTACTTTTTAGGAGGGATGTTTATAATATAAGCATAATAAAGTTGATTTGTTTTCATGTTGTTTATTAATATTTTTTCTTCATAGAGGATTTTTCAGGAATTGTTTCACTGATATAAATTATCCAAGTGAGCACTACGGTGAGACAGCCAGAATATAGATTATTTAGAAACATGACTGAGACATAAGAGTTCAGTATTCTACCAAGAGATAAAAGTTATTTATCTTATAAAATCCACTTGTGCTGTAGGTCCTACATCTTTTAACCAACTTACTACTTTAAAAAGTAAAGTAAATTTTCCCCCATATTGATCTGATGTTCAATGCATTCCTAAGTATGTTTATTCAGTTTTTCCCTATTAATCTGTTCTATAATTAATGAACCATAATGCAGCATAATTTATTAGAATGAATGATTATTAAAAGGGAACTGCATAATATCACTGATGGTTACATGTAAAGTAAAATAAATAAAGTTTTAATGTCTGGTTGCATGTGTGCACAAGAAATTGTATTCAATGGACGCTTGAAATGCAATAAAAATACATAGTGTAGATTGCATTTAAATGTGAAATATGGCTTGCCCCTAATTAGTAGAGATGAGTGATTCGGATTATTTGAAATCCGATGAAATCTGACGTCAGCGATCTGACTGAAACTGAGTTGTGATTTGGTTTCTCCCACCAAACTCGGATCTAAAAATATGGTGAAACGTCATTTCCGGCAATGTTTCTTTGCAAAACAGTCCTTCCTCGTTTTTTTCAGTGCCATTTTAGAACAGACAGCGTGTAGGGAGGAGGTTAGCTGCGGTGCTTTGCTCATAGAATAGCATTAAGGGTGAACTAGGGACATAGGAAAGCAGTAGAATACTGACGTTATTGTAAAGCAGTTCTGTAGAGAATAGTCAGCTACAATAGTTTGCTTATCAATTGCTTTTAAATACAAACTTCAGTAGATTTTACACAAACTAGTGACTACTGGTTATTGTTAATGTATTGCATATACCTAATAGTAAAAACAGTGTATGCAGACTGAGTTAGATAGATATAATTCTGAACTAAACAGTGCTTTTGCTGTCAAACTGTTAGCAGCTGAATCCAAAAAACAAACAGATCTCTTTCTTTTAAAAGTGAAAGTTTTTCTAGTGAAAGTAATCTTGTGAGGTGCAGTGACAAGAGAAATAATTTTGAAAAGAACTGGTTGTTTGCAGGTGAGATTCAGCAGCAGATGCACACCCCAAAAAAAGCTACATATTGTAAACCTATCTATTTTCAATACTTTAATATTTTGGAATGCTCATTCAGTGAAATCTATATTTAAAGTAGGCTGTTAGTCAGGATCAGCATGCAGCTAAACTGCCCCCCCCCCCCCAAAAAAAGCTATATATTGTAATATTTTCTATTTTCCAATACATTAAATTTTGGAATGGTCATTCAGTGCAATCTATATTAAAAAAAAGGAGGCTTTTGTTAAAGGGGTTTATTAATATTTTTTCTTCATAGAGGATTTTTCAGGAATTGTTTCACTGATATAAATTATCCAAGTGAGCACTACGGTGAGACAGCCAGAATATAGATTATTTAGAAACATGACTGAGACATAAGAGTTCAGTATTCTACCAGTGACTGCATGTAGGACATTGCAGTGGCTGCAAAAAAATGTACCACTGTTTGGTTTTGCTGTTCGTTGTTAGCTGACTCGCATTGCTCTCTACGCCACCATTTTTGTTTAAATAAAAACTGTGACCTTTTGCCAAATTTATATTGCTGTCCCTGTGGTTATTTATTTACTCAATTACAGTAATACTAAGTCTGAACATGCAAGGTGTTTTGGGTGCAATGAAAGGGAGATATCAGCACTATTTAATTTATTATTTTTTTAATTGAATCAGAGAAAGCAAATGCAATGTTGGTAAAGTTATAAAAACCTTTGTTAAGACGGCTTGCCAACATTGTATACAAATTTGGAACGTTGTGCAAGACTCATTAGAAAATAGATGGGAAATGAATGTTAATGCTATAAATAGTAATATAGGAGCAAAAACAACTCAAAATGACATTATTTTAACTATTTATTATATATAGTTTTCAAATTTTTAGTTAAATCCGGATCCAAAACCAAAACCAAAAATCAAAACCTTTTGCGATAGTTCGACAAAACCGGTAGCAAAGCCGAAAACAAGATTTTGGGTTAGACCCAACGCCGATTAAGAAACCAAAACACGAGGGGAAGCGTACACCTCTCCTAATTATTAACATAATGGGGCTTGTGCAGAGTTAGATGCATTTACACCTTGAACGGAATCAGTAAAAGAGTCAAATATGAAAAGACATATATGTTCAGTTGGACACATCTCAAGGTGTGCCTAGCAGTACACCAGTAGTATGTGCATCAGGTTTACATCAGGGGTAACAAGTGTTATTCGTATGCCCTACAGTAGTGTAGAGAAAGCATAGAGATGTAGCATGACATTGTTAGTGGAAATATCAAATAAGCAATGAGAATAGATGGCCACAACTTCACATAATATAGCAGCCACACTAATAAATTAAGTAAAATAGGTAGAGGGGAAAATACGCAGGTAGATAGGGCTTCTGATCATCATTGAATCTCATTGCACCTACCTTCCAGCAACTGCAAAATAGATGTCTCCTGACAGGTGTATATGAGTTTGTGTCCAGCCACCTCTTTTGCAATTGTATGAACATGCCCTTACTGTACTTAGCCTGTGCTTGCCTGCCTGTTCCTCCTCTGTAAGCAAGAGTCATAAATGTACTACAAGATGTGCATATGTATGCATTTTGGTGCACATGCTCAGTATGGAAATGTGTATTTTGCACACACAAATCTAGATATATGTTCAACTCCCCTTTTCCTCCTAAACTCTACACAAGTTGAACTTGACTTTGATTGCTGTTGAAATATATGTGTGATTACATATTATGTAATATTTTAAATGACAGCAAAACTATTGCAACAGTATGAAGTAGACTAGATTCATTGTATCAAATTCAAACTTGTGCTATTAGTGTTAGGATCCAAACTAATTTTAAATATGTGGAAATATTTACACGAAATGATTGAAAGAGCATCGTTCCTTTGAAGATGAGTGTTCTGGAAATTATAATGCTGACATTCAAACAGACTGAGAAAAATCCATTGGGTTGAGTTGCAGAAAAATAGCATATTTTCAGTGAATTTTCATTAGTTTAAGCTTTTTACCCATTAATTTCCAAATTGCTAAAGTTAGCTAAAAAACTAAGAAAAAGGGTAAGGTAGAACTGAAATTAGGATTTTGCTATCTGCTTAATGTTGTTATTCACACTAATAATCTTCTTCATTGCTTGTTTTAATTCTTTGTTTCTCAAGCTATAAACAATTGGATTCACCATTGGAATGAGAATAGTATAGAACACTGCACTAATTTTATCTTGCTGCAGAGCAGAAGAATTGGACTTTGGTCGCAAGTACACTGATATACCAGTAAGGTAGAACAATCCAACTGTTATCAAATGAGATCCACAAGTGGAAAATGTTTTTCTACGTCCTGTAGCAGAATGAATCCTCATTATGGCACTTACAATGTACACATAAGAGATTATTGTTAAAGCAAAACATGGTAGAATTAAAACAGCTCCTATACCAAAAATCAGATTTTCATTTAGTTTAGTATCAGAACAGGCAATCTTCAGCAAAGATGGGATATCGCAGAAGAAATGGTCAATGATATTGGATCTGCAGAAGTTTAATCTAAAGGTGTTAATAGTATGAATAGTGGAATAAACAACTCCAATTGCCCATGAGCCTATGTTAAGGTGTATACAGACCTCAATGTTCATGATGGTGGAATAATGTAAAGGGTTACAAATGGCCACAAATCTGTCATATGACATAGCAGTCAGAAGAGTTGATTCAGTAGCTGCCATAACCAGAAACAAGAAGAGCTGAATCACACAACCACCAAATGAAATTATATTGCATTGGGTTAGACAAATTGCCAACAATTTAGGCACTATGGTTGAAATGTAACACATATCCAAAATAGCCAGATTCTTCATGAACAAATACATGGGTGTCTGGAGATACGAAAACTTCAAAATGATTACGACAATCATCACATTTCCTAAAAATCCAATGAGATAAACAATTAAAAATAAGACAAAGGAAATAATCTTAATTTCAGGTTTTTGTGAAAATCCAGTCAGCACAAATTGCATTGGCGCTGTTTGGTTTCCCATTGCAACAACACCAACTGCTGTCAGTATAGACTCAAAGTAAAACTTTGGAACTTTTCAAAAGATAATAATGACCACTGTAACTCAATTTCATTAATGAACTGTGTATGCTGGGATAACAATAAGAAATATAATTTTCTCAAATAATAATACTATATCATAAAGATAAGTGAAGATAAATCATCTGGGATTGTTTTTGTGATTGGAATCATAGCCTAATAACACACCTATAATTACCCTATTTTTCCAAACTTCTTTTGTGATTTCTCACAATGAATTTCAACAAATTGTATTTATGATTATTTCAAAAGTAGAAAAGAATTGTTCTCATGATCAGCATTCCACAATGTTCCCATATTAGCATGTGATTTGAAGCATGATCTGGATTCTTTAAGTATTCTAGTTTATATAAATGTTTATTGGCGCAATAGAGATTTAATGTCAGAAGGAAATCTCCAGAGAGATAAACATTTATTAGATTACACTGGGAATACTTTCTCAATCATAACAGGTGCATAGATACAAGCCAATTAAAACTTTTTATATGTAAAATTGTGGGCCACTGGCAAGCAATAAAACTAAGTAATAGTAATAGTATACATACATTGAGTTTTGTTATTATAGCCTTACAGTTGACATTTGAGTCCAGATTCATTTAAAAATTAAGAAACTATAACATTTTACTAAGATGTGGCTGAAGTCTTTCATAGTGTACATGGGTCTGATATTACAAACATAAGTTTGATATATAGCTATTTGGTCATCCAGGGCAAGTCATATGGTGCCATTGCCAGATATGTAGTATTGATGCTCATCAAGTACTTGAAATTAAATTGATTTCTGTAATTGCACAAACAAAAATACCTACACGGCTTCTTAGTCAATGATTTATTCTTTTTACAAATATAGATACAATATTTTTCTAGAAAATAATAATATTTGAGAAATATTACACAACAGTGGTTTGGATAGTGCTTCTGGTGTATAAACCAACATAAGTAATTATGCTCATTTAGCCATTAAATCCATTCTTCATTTTTTAATTCTCTATATAACAGTAATATTGAATAGACATTAATTGTTCGAATCTGTGTTTTACAGATTCGAGCCTTGTATTGACACAAGATTGCCATAGTTCTTCTTGTATGAAAGTGTATCAAAACAACATTTTTTTACATGAAGTTGGAATCTTATGAACTTTAACTTCACATCTGTTTATATATGGCACTCCCTCTTCAAGAGTGGTTGGGAGAACATATGGGAGCAAAGACAGTGCACAAAAGAAAGGGAGAAAAAAAACCCCCATCAAATTACTGTCGGTCAGAAATCAGAAAAACACTTTTTATGAAATTTGCCTAATAGATGAGATGGAACACTTGAGAGAAACAATAGTGGAACAAAGGGCCAGCCAAAAAATACTGCAATATATCACTTACCTATAATGCGTAATGTAAAGAACAATATTGAACAATTAAATTAATGTGATTATTATACATTATGTGAACAAAAGTATTCGGACACCTGACCATTACATCAACAAAGACTGTAATGACATTGTATTCAAATACATGTACTTTAATATAGAGTTGGTCCCCCTTTTACAGAGATAAAAACTTCCACTCTTCTTGGAAGGCTTTCCACAAGATGTTGAAGTGTTTCTGTGGGAATTTGTGCCCATTCGTTCTGTAAAGCTTTTATGAGGTCAGGCACTGATGTTGGACGAGAAGGCCAGGCTCACAATCTCCATTCCAGTTCATCCCAAAGGTGTTCGATAGGGTTGAGGTAGGGGCTCTGTACGGGCCAGTCAAGTTCTTCCACACTGAACTCATCAAACCATGTCTTTGTAGTTCTTGCTATTAGCACTGCTGCACAGTAATAATGATGTAGAAAAGGGCCTTCCCCAAACTCTTGCCACAAAGTTGGAAGCATAGCATTGTCTAAAATGACTTGGTATACTGAAGCATTAAGAATGCCCTTCAGTGGACATAAGGGGCCTAGCCCAAACCCTAAAAAACCCAAGACCATACCATTATCCATCCTCCACCAAACTTCACAGTTGGCATAATGCAGTCAGGTAGGTAATGTTCTTCTGGCATCCGCCAAACCCAAACTCGCCCATCTGACTGCCACAAAGAGAAGCGTGATTCATCCTTTCATAGAACACGTTTCCACTGCTCCACAGTCCAAGGTCAGTGTGCTTTACACCACTCAATCCGATGCTCGGCCATGGAAACCCATTCCACTAAGCTCCCGCCGCACAATTTTTGTGCTTACATTAATACCAGTGGAAGTTCGGAACTCTTCAGCTATGGAATCAGCAGAGCATTGGCGACTTTTACGCACCATGCGCCTTGGCAGTCGTTGATTTTATGTGGGCTCTATCTTGTTGGCTGAGTTGCTTTTAGCATTAAACGCTTCCACTTTCTAATAATATCACTTACAGTTGACCGTGGAATATTCAGCAGGGATGAATTTTCACAAACCCTCTTATTGCAAGACCCATTTTGCATCACAAATATTTGAAAATGAAGACTGCATGGCTAGGTGCTTGATCTTATACACCTCTGGTAATGGGTCTAATTGAAACACCTCAATTCAATAATTAACAGGTGTTGCCAAGTACTTTTATCTATATAGTGTATGTGTACTTGACATCATGTGAGAAATGATGAGACAGCAAATGATTAAATATAAATTTCAAAAGGATGTAGGTGGATTCATTTAAATTGGTGACTGCAAACTAACTAAATTGGCTGTGGTAAGGCCAGATACGGAATACAAAGAAACCAAATTATATACTAGAAGAAAAATATCTTCGTTCCTGACATAATTTTTGTCATAAATAAAGCAAATATCATTTAGGGAGTGAACAAATAATAAGTTCTATACTATATGTGAAGCAATTGTTTTTGCAAAAAAAGTTCCATTTTTAACTTTGTACATTTGATAAAGCAATATTCATTGAGTAGTTTGGAGACATTAACAAATAGCTACAGTCTGTAGCAAAGACACAATTTGAGATTTACCCGTATCATTTAGATTACATTACAGTTAGGGCCTCTCGGAGTTCTTTACCTAGTGCAGCTGCCTTTCCTGTAGAGATGGTTACTCTCACAGGTACTCGGATGCCCCCAGGACTTATACTCAAAGGTAGTAAAAGCTTTTACCAAGGAACCAGTAGTGAGGAGAAAGAGTCTAAGACAAAACTCTCTGGAAGAGTGCAAGGAGTAACCCGAACCAAACCAGAGGTCGTGGGTCAGTTGTACACAAAAAGAATCAATACAGGCCAGGGGATCAAACGCAGGCAGTGAACAGCAGTAGTCCAGGTAAAAAAGTCAAAAGGTCAAGGCCAGGCAGCAAACAAGAGTAGTCCAGATAGCAAGGCCAAGGGGTCAAATAGCAGGTGGTCAAAATAGCAGAACTCAGACGGAGAGCAGCACAACAATTGGAGGGTAAGTGCGCTATAACCAGCAGGGAGGTTAAGCCCTTTCAGTCTTTTCAATAAGAGAGGATCAATCAGAGGAGAAGTAAAAGGACAACTCCAGTTTGCAATGGTGATTGCAATCAAATTATGCAGTGCAATCACGCTGCTTTATCAAAATAGCCGGGGGTAGGGATATACCGAAGCATCCAGGCTGCCAAAGAAACAGCCAGGTCGTAGAGGGGAGAAGCAGTGTCCCTGCTCCACAGGCAACAGCTGGGACAGAAGTATGTGCCATACTACAGCCTGGTGACTCAGGTGGGATTCGAAGGCAATGAGCCGTAATTAGCGCAATAACAATTAATTTGTTTGGTGAACATAGAGAACTTACAGTTATTTATAAGGGATAAATCATAACTGCAGTGTAAATATGTTATATCAAATGAATCCATTGATAAGTTCAGCTACTAAAGTGTAAAATGTGAGAACATAAAGTCTGATGTAAATGTATTGGAGGGCTTTGCACATTCCAGTGTGAGAAGATTGGAGTGTCACCTATGGCAGCTTCAAAGGGCTCTTGCTGTGAGATATATCCTGACACAAGTTAGTTTTTGGACTCCTGAATAGACTTTGTGGGGACGGTTACAGCTGGACATCTTTGCAGCCCAAGGCAGCATTTTTAAGGCCTATACAGTGTCGAAGTAATAATTAACAAAAACCTTAGATTACCAATTAGTTCAATAGATGAACAAATGAACATGAATTTAGTTTCCGTGTGTCTTTAAGAGAACGTGTTGCACAATACAGAATTGCATAACAAGAGACACGTCTTTAGTAATTTTCCATTACTGCACAATTCCTGAGCAAAACAGATTAGATAATGGTCATATGATTGTACTTAACAATATCACCGGATATGTCCAAAGAAATATTGGCACCGTTAAAGGTCAAGCTGACCATCCAATAGAACATGTTATTTTAATGATAAAGTGCCAGCAGTGCTGTAAGCTGGGAAGGTGTGTTTTGAAGTAAGAAGGAGTTTCATAATCTATAAAAGAATAAGTTAATCAAATATAGGGTGTCAATTGGCATTTGAGACCCTGGGCGTATGTCTGCTTCGTCCAGTATGGCTGTATCTATGTATAATACCTTTTTAATAAATTATAGAAATATTATATTTTGGAAACCTACTCATCTCATTTATTATTTAAAGAGACGGAAAGAAAATAACTTATACAACAGGTGTATAGAAATATGAGCTTCCAATGAAAATGCATTCATAGTTCATATTTTGGGAAATCCGGGTGGCACTCCATACTGAGGAGTAGAAATCATACCAGGGTTGTGAATAAGAGGTACGGGTGGTATCCGGGAACAGCTAAAATCACATATCTTTGGAAAAGGTATGTCACAGGGTCAAAATTTCAATATGTTTGGTATCAAAAGGTGGACAGAGTCATAGGGAATGTAATAATGATAAAACTGGATCTGTGTGAAGCTCCACAGATAAGTTAGATCACAGTGGAATTGGTTAAATCAGGCAAGATGCAAATGGTGATTGAAAAAAGTGTCACAAGCCACAACCCCCAGGGGGAAGAAAGAGGTGTGGAAGTGTCTTTAAAAGGCTGAGACCAGGTATAGCAAGGGGTCAGACCTTTTTGGGAAATCAATTCACATTGATAAGCTGTCCATCTTCCTAGTCAATTTCCCATGGCACAGATTATGCAACTCAAGTAAGTGCTATTATGAATGTAACCCCTTTTATTTTAAACTGTTTTGCTTGTGTATGTCACTCTATTAATTGTTTATTCATTTTTTTTTATATCTGTATGCACTGTAGTTTTGTATATTATATCTATCATTTAATATGTTGCGTCCTTGATATTCTAACAAATCCATTAGCCTGTTAAGAAGAAAATAGCTTGGCCAAGTTAACCCTTTGCATGCCACTGTGAGGTTTGTGATACATTTGAGTAACAAGCTGTGTGTGCTTGCCTTTACATTTGTGTAACAGTCTGGGTGTGTGAAGAGTTAACCCTTTGCTTGCTAGTGTGGGTCTTGCTAGTCTGTGGATAGCTAGAAGCCTTGTGTGCCAGTGTGGGACAGTATATTGAGGTCCTATTGCCCCTATTCAATAGGTGGTGGCAAATTTGAAGCGTGTTAAGTGTGTTTGGGGGCGATTCAGTAGGTCTATAACCTGTGTGATAGGTAAAAAGAGACTTCGGGCTGGAATTGCGTGACCTCATACAGTAAATCACCCAAAAGTCACGGCAGCTGGGAGCGTGTTCGTGACAATTAATAAATAATAATATCAGAATAAATCTGCATTCTCACACAATTGTTTGCAAGTATAACCAATTCTAGCATTCAGGGATTAGACTGAACCATACAATAATTGGTTGCACCCCAGAAAGGGAGTAAACTGAACTATACAACAATTGGCTGCACCCTAGAAAAATCATTCTTTGGAGATAATAAAAAATAAATCATACCAGCTAGTGCAATAAATGAAACAAAATAAATTATATTTAAAATGAATATCTTGCATGCACATAAAGCTTTATTCAAATTCCTAGAACTAATTCCAGTATGTCACCATAGGCATGGTTTTCCAAATCTCTTAAGTTTAAAAAATGTGTTTGGTCCACTGTGTCTGCCCTATTAGTACCATATAAGTAAAAGCTGTATTTACAACACTTTGCTCCAAAGGTTTAAAAAAATATTTCTGTTGTGGCATGGTGCACAGTTTTTTAAAACTACTAAAGTTAAAAACTGTGTGTGTTTGTGCTGTTCATGTATAGGTCCTAGTGCTGTTGTATATGTGAAAAACTGGGTGTTCTAACTTTCTCTTCACTCCAAGGTTTAGGAAAAGCAAATTCCACCATGCCAGAAAGGCATCCTTTGGAGAACACAAGGAAAGAGAGCCCTGCTCGTGAGAGCTTACATCCTAGAGGAAAGGGGAAGACAAAAACAGAGTGGTACTGACTGGGGAGTGGGGGTGAAAGCCAGGACAAGGGAGTTAGGAGGAAGGAGGAAGGCTGATAGGCTTGAATATGAGTTTTAAGGGCATGCTTGAATCCTTTGAGAGTAGAGGCTGTAGAAGTCAAATAATTGGATGTAGCTGTTTAAATTAATAAATATCGGTTGTTATAGTTTCTTGTGTAATTGCGATTAGTATGCAACGGCGTACAAAGGTTAATTAAACAATCGCATAGGAAAACACAGTAAATACACTTACATTCACACATACATTTATAAATAGTTCACTTTTAACGAAGTTTTCTATTTACATTCATTTGTTATTAATATAATATAATATAGAGATTTATTACACCATGGTAAAACTACATTAAAGATATTTAGGGTTCAGATCAAAAGAAATGTAGTGTGTTTGGTCTTACATTAATCCACATTTTACCAGTAGGAATCCAATATCATCAGATAAATGATCGCACATTGTGATCGCTAGTTGTGATTAGTATGAGATTAATACTCAAAAATACTCTGCACCGAATACGTTAATAGTGTAGTTTAAACTGGATTGTTGGCGGTTCCCTGAGGCAAGACACGTGCACAGCTCTTAATGAGTTGCCCCCACCTTTGGAGAAGAATCATTTGAACTGGTCTATGACCTGCATTTTACTGAACTATATTGAACCCTGAACCAAAGAAGAATGATCTTAGTGTTATCTTTGTATATATTGTGACAGCATCACTGTTTTTTTTCCACTCAAAACTGTATAAAACAGGCCACTAGGCACAGGATCATTTCTCTCTCTCTACACAGACTTCAGGATTGAACACTGTTACCGGATCCAGTGTGCAGCGAATGTATCAGTTATACTTTGTTATATTTGCCAATTGAATATCTTTGTGCTTTGTAATCACATTGATTGCATCAGGCAATCTTTATTGGTGACGATAGTTACAGATGTAACAAGGCTAACCTGGTTGAGCGTGGGAGATGAATCCCCAGCTGAGGAGCAGCCCGGGCAAAGTCCTGGAGGCTGGAGTGGCTGGGCAGCAGAATTGAGGATCGACTTAAGAAGAGCAATGTGAGAGCCAGGTAGGCCAGAGAGAAGGAGGTTACAGTAGTCAAGGCTAGAGCTTACAAAAGAGTGAATAAAAGTTTTGGTGGTTTCCGTGGTGAGAAAGGGCCGTACCTTGGATATATTCCAAAGGTGGAAGTAGCAGGATTTTGAGAGGGACAGAATGGGAGATTTAAAGGAGAGGAAGGAGTCGAAAAATACCCCAAGACATCTGACTTGAAGAACAAAAAGGAGGGTAGTATTATTAACAGAAATAGAGAGGGGGATGTGGGAGACCCCTGGAATAAGGGGAAGACAATTAGTTCAGTCTTGGAAATATTGAGTTTAAGAAAGCGCTGGACCTCCTAGATGAGGTGGACAAGAGACAGCAGGAGACATGAGACATAAGAAAAGGGGAGCGGTAAAGGATGATATATAGATCTGGATATCAGCAGCATAGAGGTGGTACTGGATGCCAATGGAACGGATGAGGACACCAAGGGTGGAGGTGTAGGGGGAGAAGTGCAGGAGGCCAAGAATGGAACCTTGGGGAACTCCAACAGGTAAGGGAAGATGGGGGATGTGTAATCCTGTAGGGACTGAAAAGGAGCGGTTGGTGAGGTAAGAGGAAAACCAGGAGAGGATAGTGTTACAGAGGCTTATAGATTTAATCATCATCATCATCATCATCATCACCATTTATTTATATAGCACCACTAATTCCGCAGCGCTGTACAGAGAACTTACTCACATCAGTCCCTGCCCCATTGGAGCTTACAGTCTAAATTCCCTAACACACACAGACTAGGGTCAATTTGTTATCAATCAATTAACCTACAAGTATGGTTTTTTTTGGAGTGTGGGAGTAAACCGGAGCACCCACGCAAACATGAAGAGAACATACAAACGTCTCACAGATAAGGCCATGGTCATGACCCCAGTGCTGTGAGGCAGAAGTGCTAACCACTTAGCCAGATTTGAAACTTTCCGACGGGAGGCAGTGAAGAACGGGATCAAAGCAACAGAGGGGTCGAGAAGGATAAGAAGGGAGAAATGTCCTTTAGATTTAGTGAAGAGAAAGTCTTTAGTGACCTTAGTGAAGGCAGTTTCAGTTGAGTGAAGTTGCGAAAACCGGATTGGAGTGAGTCATAGATGGAGTGAGAAGAGAGAAAGGAGGTTGTGGACAACCTGTTTGAAGGAAGGGTTTCTTGAGTATGAGGGAGACAAAAGCATGTTTAAAGGAGGAGGGGAAGATTCCAGAGGAGAGGCTGAGGAGGTAGGCAATGCAGGAGCAGGCCTCATGATAGAGCGAGCAGAGAAGGTGGGAGGAGATGGGGTCAAGTGGGCATGTGGAGGGGGGTGAGGAGGAGAGAAGGGTGCAGACTTCATTTACAGATACCGGAGTGAAGGCAGAGAAGGAGGATGGGCTAGCATGTGCGGAGGAGGGGAAGGAGATAGTGTCCACAGAGGATGGTGGGAGGTGGGCAAATGGGTAGGGAGGGGGAGAGGGTGGGGCAAGAAGGGACTGCTTGGAGGAAATGTCATGATGTATTGGCACAATTTTGGAGGTAAAGTGAGTAGCAAAGTCGATAGCAGAGAGCAAGGAGGGGAGTGAGAGTGTGCGAGGGGAGAGGAGATAGTTGAAGGTGGGAAAAAGGGGTTTCCGGATTGGCAGGAAATGAAAGCCTTAAATAATGATTATTTAGAAAATGATAGGGCCGAATTGTAAGAGGCAAGTATGAACTTGAAGTGGAGGAAGTCAGCATGAGTGCATGACTTTCTCCAAAGCCTGTCTGCATTGCGGGAGTATTTTTGAAGATAGTGGTTGAGTTTTGAGTGCCACAGATGAGGCAGTGACTGACGAAGCTTGATGGCTACTGCCGAGGCGACAGAGTCAAGTACGGTGGTAAGGGTGTGATTATAGAAGAAGACAGCCTCATCGGAGCACGAAGGAGTAGTAATAGGGAAGAGGAGTGAGACCAGGGTGGAGGAAAATGTGGTAGGATCAATGATGTGGGGAATAAACGACAGTTGTGAGTCAAGGATTACATCTAGGCAACGAGCTTGCGGGGTGGAATTTATGGTCATGTTATCAACAGAAATAGAAATATCAGGCAGGAAACTTCTGTTTTTGGGTGGGAATATTATTAATTCAGTTTTTAAAGATTGAGTTTGAGTTGGCGAGACGACATCCAAGATGAAATGGCAGAGAGACAGTCAGTAACGCGAGACAACACAGATGGTGAAAGATCAGGAGAGGATAGATAGATTTGTGTATCATCCGCATAGAGATGATACTGAAATCCAAAGGAGCTTATTAGTTTTTCAAGAGAAGTGGTTTAGATAGAGAACAGCAGAGGACCTAGGACTGAGTCTTGCGGTACTCCAACTGATAAAGGAAGTGGAGCAGAGGTGGATCCAGAGAAATTAACACTGAAAGAGCGATTAGATAGGTAGGATGAGAACCAGGATAGGACAGTGCCTTCAAGACCTTGGGATTGTAGCTTTTGTATGAGGAGAGAGTGGTCAACAGTGTCAAATGCAACAGAGAGTTCCAGGAGAATTAGAAGAGAGTAATGATTATTATTTTTTGCTGTGATCAAGTCATTGACAACCTTGGTCAGCGCAGTCTCTGTGGAGTGTTGAGAGCGAAAGCCTGACTGAAGAGGATCTAATAAGTTGTTTGCTGTAAGAAAGTGTGTGAGACGAGTGTAGGCAATTCTCTCTAGAAGCTTGGAGGGGCGTGGGAGCTGGGAGATGGGGCGGTAATTTACGAGAGAGTTAGGGTCAGAATTTTGTTTCTTTAAAATGGAAGTAATCATTGCAATAATATATTCACGCCAGTTATTCAATGGACAAAATATGACAAAATCAAGGAGTTACACTTACAGTCATGAGCTACAACTCCCAGGCACCCTATAAACCAGGACCCTTTCAATACCCTGGGACAATTGGGTGAAATACTGATTCTAACTCAGTAGTATTCCACAAAAGAACATGTTGTAAAAGAGGGAGGAGTTGCAATTATTAGTCAATGTATGATATTTTGCAATGTTGTCAACAGTTGTGTTAATATTGATTATTTGTATCTCTTGTTCTTAAAGAATCAGGTGATTTGTGGATAAATCTGACAGGGTCTAGTGTGTAGAATACAGGTATGGAAGCTACATTTCCCCATAAACCCTCTCCTCCTTTCAAACAGGAAGCTCTGGTCCACTGGAAGCCAATCTGAGATGGAAAAACATGTAAGAGGTTAATTATTGGAGATTCACTTATGTAAGCCACCTCTCCTCATTTAGTTAAGTGGGTACTCATTATTCTGGACAAGGGACAGGTCATCATCCTGGAGCAAACCCAGCAGGGTGCTATGGGATTGTGGGTCTGAAATATATCAGCCTCTTTGGAACCACCTGCCAATCCAGGAAAACAAGTTCTCTAAGTTTAATCCAGGGTGATTCAGAGATTGTGGGGATTTATCTCCCTATAAAAGGTGTTTGAAACACCCTGGAGTGTTCTTGTGCTATTGCTGATGCTTTATAATAGGACACTGAGATTGGAGCTCTGGCTTCTGACAAGTTTAGCTATTCTGTTCTGTTGGTGTTGGCACCATCGGGAGATCTGTGATCCCTGACAGCTAAGTGCGCTTGCTGAAATAAGGATACATGGGCAGGGGTGCTTTTATATTTATAGAGGTATAGTCTGTATACTAGAAACAGGCCGAGCAGCTAGGACATCGATATAAGAGACTGTTTACCATATCAGAAGCTTCATACACTGTGAGGGTAAGGGTCTTTTAGAAAGATTGGGGACTCACCGTGCTGCTATTTAATTATTGTTGCCATTTTCAATTTTACTGTATTACATGGTACTAGACTCCGTAACAAAGTTACCATTTTGCCTACCCTACTTGTCTTGCCTGTGTGATACAAAAATCCTAAGGGTCCAGAATTATCCAACTTGCACCAGCTTTAATATCCTGGTTCCTGACAAAAAATATACGCTTTTGCATTTTATGTAGTGGTCAACAAAACATTCTGCTTTAGACAACCATTTATTCTTTTGCTTTAGACAACCATTTATTTATAAAATGAAACGGTTAAGCTGTTTCAACTGTAGTCACTAACTAGTCCCTTTGGGGGTATTCCATTTATTTTAACCTGCATTTTATTGTAATATCTGCTGGATATTACAATATTGCAAGTCTTCTGTGAATTACATATTAGTGAAAGAAAACTATATAAAGAATATGTTTCTAATGAATAACTCATATCTAGGTATACATATATTCTCCTTTGCTATATACAAGTCAAAATCTGTAAGCATTTCCAATACCTCTAAAGGTACATGTTCACCATAAATCTTGTAAATTATTTTTGTCTACAGGCTCATTTAGGAATGCATACTTTTTATTACATGATTTTTATTGGCGTATTTTACTTTGAAGACCACTGTATTATTACTTATCAATGTGAATGCAATTAAAGGGGATTTTTACTACATAAAACAAATATAACAGGTTTTTTAATTTTAAAAATTATTGGTGCTCTTATTTATGTAAAAATAGAAACAATATTTGTATTTCATGTATTTTACTTATTGTATTTCCAGAGATAGTCTCAGAATTAATGAATTTGTTCATGGAAATGCCCCCATTCTGAACCTTGATAATGATGGTACTTTAAATGAACTATATTTCTTTTTACAGCATACACTAGATGTATGGGATCATTTATGCTAGCTTGTATAAGACATAAGAAAACCACCATTTTAGATATAATTTCAGGGGTTAGACGCACCCTTGCATAGGATGATTCTGTCAACCTAAGTGCATCAGCAGTTTGCTATCTACGCAGACGTATTGCAAAGTTCTTAAAAAAAACCCTAAGAAACTGCACTGCTGTGCACTCACTGCACTCACCACATTTGTATTTGTGACTATCATTTACATTACAAACAGACCAAAAGAAAATAGAAAGATAGGTGCAGTAACTAAAAACACAATACATGTGTAGAGTAAAATATATCTCCAAATTCTAATGATCACAAATGTATGTCTGGATTACTGACATACAGTAAGCTTATTTTGCACATGCACAAGGTAAAAAGTTTCACTCTAACAGTAATAACAATGGAGATTTCTGTTTATTTTAATTACAGTGGGATTTAAATCACAGCGCAGTCTAATTATATGAAATATATTGCTATAAATGAATAAAATAAAACTATAAATATATATTTTGTACTCAGAGCCTAGGTTTTCCCAGCTGTCATGTAGTAAGACTTCCATTTCCTGCTAAAATGAGCATTTTTTAAATATTTTCTCTTTGTGCTATTAACATATTAAGTTACATTTCAAAAGTGCATTAAAAGTAGGTAAAAAAAGAGTCAATGGTGTAATTTCACCATTGTTTTAAAACATTTTAATGCCACACTAATAAGTGTATAACACAAAACAAACTATTTCTCATGCGTTACCACATGGTATCAGTGCACTATATTTTATTAGAATTTAGAATTCAAGAATGTTTTCATTGCAATCACTTTTGAGAATTGATCAGCAAAATGACCACTGAGCTGTACATTCTGGCACATTCTGAATGCAGTCAATTTAAATCTTACATTGTGCAGCAAACAAATAAACAGGTATTTTAACTAAATACATAACAAAACATATATCCAAAGAAGCATGGATGGCCCACATAAAAAATGAATTTGTCCTCACATAGGTTTGCCATATTGATGAGAATATCAGTTTGACATGTTTGGTTTACATAGAGCAATGAACCATGTTGGGCGGCATGTGCTATGTGGTTTTCGTTCTGTGTTCTCACTACTCTTCCTATAACGTGGGTGGTTTTAAATGACTTATTGTCAGTTTGGTGTCGTTTTTTTTTATAAGGGAATAAGGGTGCATTTCCTTATCAGAAATTACAGGTGACAGGAATTAATCAAACACTTTCTCATATCATGTGTGATGAAATTCAAGATTATTCACCTGACCCCAATTAACAAACAAAAGGAAAACATTTCATACAATGTCCATAAAGATACACATAGCATATGAAATGGGAAATATATGGTTATAATACTTGTCCTCAGTGGGAATATCCACCCGCCACCACCAGCATATTTCTAGCTATACTATCATGTTCTCAGCAATTCAATGTGGATTCATATCAATATGTGACTCACTCTAAAATATGCACATTACTTATCACCAGTGATGCAGCTAGGAGACTTGTAAAACACATTTGGGGGAACAGCTTCAGTATAATTTACTTTGTTTGTTTTTTTCCTGTTTATATATTTCACTAGTGATCAATCCTTTTAAGCTGCAATTCATTATGAAAGGATGAATGCCATGAATCATAGTGAAGCAGCAGAGTTTGTACTATTAGGATTCCCTAGTAGCAGGCAATTGCAATTACTTTTGTTTGTGATTTTCTTAGACTTTTACATATTGACAATTGCTTCAAATATGCTCATTATTGTTATCACAAGAGTAGATTGTACTCTTAGGACAATTCCTATGTACATATTCTTATGTCACTTTTCTTTCCTTGAAATCTGGTACACCACTTCTACGGTGCCAAAAATGCTGATGGACTTCATGATTGACAACAACATAATTTCTTATAATGGCTGTATTGCTCAGATCTATTTTTTCTTCGCACTGGGACTAACTGAACTGTTCTTCCTTGCGGTGATGTCATATGACAGGTACTTAGCTATATGCCACCCCTTATATTACAACTTCGTTATGACAAGCAAACTTTGCAGTCAAATGTCTTTTTGGTCATGGCTTTGTGGATTTTTAAGCAGCTTTATGTTGGTCATTCCCAGCTCTAGACTTTTATTCTGTGGCCCTAGAATCATTAACCACTTTTTTTGTGATTTCATCCCATTGCTAAACATCTCCTGCAGTGAAATTTTAGCTACAGATATGATCTTGTATGCCTTTGCTTGGATTATCATACTATATTCATTGTTGCTCACCACTATCTCTTATCTACAAATTATAAGGACAATTTGTCGCCTGCCATCTCAGTTAAGTAGAAGGAAAGCCTTTTCAACATGTGTCTCTCACCTGACTGTTGTCTTGACCTTCTATGGCACAATTATTTTTATGTATATCCGCCCATCTACACAATACACATTAAATATGGATAAAGTGGTGTCTGTATTCTATGCAGTTGTGATCCCGTTACTTAATCCTCTAGTGTACAGTCTGCGAAATAGAGAGGTGCATCAAGCGTTTAGAAAGAGCCTTGCACGTTTTGATAATCTTTGTGGATGCTAACTTTAAATTGTAATCAACTGTAAAATATCCATGTAAACATCAGTAGTTATTGTTAGACTGTTCATCAAAGTGCAAAGTCATTCTAAGTTACCACAGGTATGATTGACTGGGAAATTTACTTCTGTTTTTGACTCGCACGAATAAAGATTGTTTTGTTTGTGAAAGATAAATTGCTTTAAGAGGAAAAATGGAAATGTTTCATTGCAAATGTATACAGTTTCTTAATTTCTTTAAAAAAAAAGTCCTCCACTCTCCAAAAATAAACATTGCTAACATTTTTAAACTTTTCAATGGATAAAATTTTAAAAAAAGCATTTGGGAGCAGTATTTAAAATTTTTCTCTTGTTTAATTGTTCTGCCACAAAATTTGATTTGTGCAAAACTATTCTACAGGTGTGCTTATCTCTATAAAAACAAAAGGCATTGAATTATTGATTCATCCTTTTGCCTAATCAAACATTTAGAATTGAATAATGTTTTAACTTTAGTCACTTTTAGGGAATTGATCAGCAAAATCATCTCATTCTGTCAGTATCACTAGTATTCCTTTTTGAAATTTTTGATTATAATGAAGTTGCATAATACTATTCTGACAAAGTATTCTTTGTATTTGCATACATTTTGACCCCCACCAATTAGAGGCTTGACTTGATGGACTTGATGAGTGCAATACATTTGCTTTATTCATTTACTCTCCTTTTCACAGATTTTTAAGAAACAGTATTAGTCATCTGCATTGCTTGGTCCTAACAAGCTTTATTTAGATTATCACTTACTGATTGATGACATTTTAGAACTAATTACTGGTGATTAGACTATGATGTTTCTTTGGCTTAGAGGAAACATGGTTTGTCTCTTTTTTGTCTATAAATTACTTAGTGGCAGCTTATTTCATTATTCCTGAAGACTGCCTCATGTTTTGGCTGAAATGCTTTGACTGTTTGCTGATGTTGCATTAATAAGAAAAGGAAAGTGAGTATGCTCCTATACTTTCCTATGATTTCATGAGGAACTTATGCCTTATGAATATTTGATCATGAATAACTATTAAGTACTTTAGAAAAATTCCTAGTTTTGGGTTCCTAGATAAGTTGCAATCTGGGACGAAATGGAGCAGCCCACAAAATTCTATAGCTGCCTCCAGAGTCTGTATGTGACAAGAGACACTTTAGAATAGCTCAAATTAATCCTAAATATTTTGTATACTTTGGGATTACAAGTGATTTATCTACAGTTTTGAAGATCAGAAAGGTATCAAGGACCTTACTCTGCAGAGAATAGATTCAAACCACTGTGAAGTTTGATGACCGTTATAATCTTCTACTATATGAGAGGCTGGCTCCAAAATTGTTAGAAAAAAAGTATGATCTTCTGGCTTGGCAAATCCAACTGACCATGGCAGGTGTAATCTCTGTTAAATTAGATCTCTAATAGTGTCAGAAATTGTGGAAACCTCCATACTTTTCAACAGCAAGACTATGCAAACCCCAGAGCAGGCCACTTAGATGCTAATTAGTTACAAAAAGGTTTGAGCAGTTACATCAAATTTATAGAGATGACCACACATAAAATGAATTTGAATGTCTGTTCATTAAAGCAAGTAATTACACTCACAATTATCCAAGGAAGAAGTTCTCATTCAAAACTGAATAGGCAATACATCTGTTTTGGATTGCCAAGTGGCTGTTGTTGTTTTTTAACATTATTCACTCTAGCACTAAAAATAAAGTTTTTATCTAAATTTGGAAAACGTCTGAGCAAACTGGCAATAGCACAAAATGAAGGTTCACCTATATAATTTATATATTTATGATTTTATTTATAGATATTTATTTATATAGCACCAGCAAACCCCAATGCTTGATGATGATGATGAATGCTTTACTTATTCACACACACAAGCGCAAATTCACTTACACACACCCCCTAAACTTGGGTCAATTTAATATTTTTATATTGTTATATAGTTTTCAATGAAAAGTAAAAACTCCATTGTAAGAAAGGGGCATTTGCTTTCTTCACACATCTTTATATAGGTACATGCACAGCTACTTTGTTCTATATTTCTATTATGTTGTAGAGCTCCCTGTGTTCCACACAAATTGAAATAGTACTTTATTTATATATTATCCCTCAGTCATAATCTTTTTTTATTCCTTATATAGCAAATGTTTATGTTGACTAAAATTAACTCTAAGGGGTATATTTACTAAACTGCGGGTTTGAAAAAGTGGAGATGTTACCTATAGCAACCAACAGATTCTAACTGTTAATTTGTAGAATGTACTAAATAAATGATAACTAGAATTGGATTGGTTGCTATAGGCAACATATAGGCAACATTTCCACTTTTCAAACCCGCAGTTTTGTAAATATGCCCCAAAATGTTATAAATGTTATACTGGCATAGAGATGTATAAGTATATGGCTAAATATGATGGGTATGAAAACTTTTATGCTGACATAGTTATGTACTGTATATAGCGTTTAGTATAATATTTAATGCAAAAGTATTGGTACATGTTCCATAATTTAGAGCACCATGCTTAACATCTACTAACAGAAATTTACAAAATCTTCCTCTCTTTCCCCAGACTGCCCATTTTATTCCCCAACTCAGTAAACTGTTTAGCAGAGCTCCTTATAGTAAAGCTAGGTAAACGCTACAGGGTTTTTACACGGTTATTGTGCCAATCACACAATAAATGACTGTTAGGTCTGATATCGCATTTATGTGTAAGCTCCAATGAACATGTTTTTTCATACCAACGCACATCAAATCGATTGATTTGATTTTGCAACTGAACTAAAAATCTCTATAAATGATGGAACGATGTTGGTCAAATTATGAAGTGTGTAAGCACTCACGATCAGCAGTGTAGGCAGATCATAATAGAGTTTACAGAGTCACGATCTTTTCAGCAGAAGGTTATGACAGATGAAGAGCACAGATCTGACAGTAAATTGTGTAAAATTATGTGTGTAAGCATGAATCAGCATGCTGTTCGGGACTTTCAGTTGTTGGTAAAATCTTTAAAGATATTGCATAGAGAGATATTTTCTATAGTGTTTACCTAGCTTTACTGTTGGAAAAAAGACTTGGTGATCATGTTGTTGTGTATGACAAACTAACCGAACAACAGCAATGAATTACCTTTTTTCTTTTCTTGTTTTAGAACCTTCTAGATAACAGGTTTCTGAATTAGAGATTCCGTACCTTTATCTGTATATGTATATACAGATAAACTGAAAATAATATCTGTGTAAACACTGAGTTGTGATGTAATTTCCTGAAATTGTTGAGCTTTAGGGGCATATTTATCAATGTTCGCATAAAGTGAAAAATAATTTACAATCCTTATCGTATTGATAAGGATTGAACTATTTCTCAAATTTATAAAGAACCCAACACAGAAACAGCAGTTCCGATAAACTGCTGTTTCTGTGATAAAAAAAACATACTTACCCCGCCTCTTCGGAATGCTCTGTCTCCGGATCTCCTCCTTGTCCTCTTCGTTTTCCTTCATACTGCAATTGCGCATGTGCAGTTCGAAGAACTCGACATGCGCACAAACATTTCCACTCTGTCTCTGCAACTATAGTTGCAGAGAGAGAGCAGTGAGTGACAGGGAGGGATCATGTGATCCATTCACACATGCGCTGTCCAGCTCTGCTCTCTGGAGCAGAGCTGACAGCACTGAAATTTTTCAATTATGTTAATCATCATCATCATCATCATTTATTTATAGAGCGCCACTAATTCCGCAGCGCTGTACAGAGGACTCACTCACATCAGTCCATGCCCCATTGGGGCTTACAGTCTAAATTCCCTAACACACACACAGACACACAGACTAGGGTCAATTTGTTAGCAGCCAATTAACCTACCAGTATGTTAATGTACGCTAGCTTCAGCTGGCATACATTAACATGACAAGTTTCCGAAAAAAAACCATACTATTGAATGGTGACTGCTACCAAAAATAAAGCAGAATGCAAAGAAGCAGAAATCCACGATATCTGCTGTGATGCACCGTTCTTAAATATGCGGGACACTACGAGTACCGCAGATTTTACGGTGCACAAAAGTGTTACTTCACTAGATGTTAAATATGCCCCTTAGTGTCATGATAGTGTTCATTAGGAAAATGTGTGTATTATAAGTAGAGATGGTCACTGACCCCCGTGTTTTGGTTTTGTTTTTGGTTTTGAATCTGGATTACCTTCGTGTTTTGGTTTTGGTTTTGGTTTTGCAAAACCGCCATTGCGTGTTTTGGTTTTGGTTTTGTTTGGTTTTGTTTTGCTATTTTATTGGAAAATCAATGTTTTTGGGCATAAAATAACCAAATTTAGTGCTCCACATGTTTCTTGGATAAGTAATGTAATTGTAAAGCTAATAAATTATCAAAAAAACAGTTTAATTCCTGGCAGGTAGGCCTTCATTTATTCTACACACAAACCAGATTGTCTTCCTCTCCATCTATGCATATTGGCAATGCAGCCATCGTCTTTGGGTGTATATTACACCCTACACTTACACACTTACAGTTAAATATCTAAAGAAATGGACAAAGGCAGTTTGGTTTCTGTCTCTATAGCCACCCCCCCCCCCCCGCCCTCCACTTGTAGTTGAATAGAAAAAAAGCAGGCTGGATAGACTGAACAATATAAAAAATAAATGGACCAAGGTAGTTTGGTGGCTGTCTGTAACCCCCCCCCCAACCCCCCCGCCCTCCACTTGTAGTTGAATAGAAAAAAAGGAGCCTGGATAGACTGAACAAGATAAAAAATAAATGGACCAAGGTAGTTTGGTATCTGTCTGCATCAGATCCCCTCTCCACTAGGAGTAAAATAGAAAAAAAGCAGCCTGGATAGACTGAACAATATAAAAATTAAATGGACCAAGGTAGTTTGGTGGCTCTATATGACCCTCCCGACCTCCACTTATAGTTGAATGGAAAAAAAGCAGCCTGCATAGACTGTAGAATTAGAATATTAAAAGAAATGGAAAAAGGCAGTTTGGTATCTGTCTGCATCCTAATCATCCACATCATCATTAGCGCCCTCAGCGCCTACACAAATCTCCCCCTCATCCTCTTCTAATTCCAAAGTGGCATCCTCAATTTGTGTATCACCGGCTACACTCGGGCTATTCAGGTACACATCAGCAGAACTGCTGAAAGGGCCCTTCTTTATGGGTACATTATCAGAATGCTCACAATTAGACATACCATTGTTGGATGGACTCTCCACAGGGATTGGCCTTAGTGTTTTCTTGCAGCTCGGCTTTCACACGTAACAGTAGTTATGCACCACTTTTGGTATTCAAATTACTTGGTCTTGCAAATTCTATAGACAAGCCTGCTTGTCTTCCTCTTCATCAATGACTCTTAGCAATTGAGCACTCGTCTTTAGGTGTATATTACACCCAAACCTTATGAGTGCAAATTAGTAAAAATACAGTTTAATCCCTGATAGGCCCTCCACCATCCTTTGCATGTTAATAGTAGGATTGGTTGGAGTTATGGTCAAGGTCACACATTTTTTAAAAAAATCTTTCAAAAAAGCCCAGATGTTAAACTGTTGGGCTCTGCCACCTGCGTCATCCCTGCTTGTGTTTGGAAAGTGCATATTGGTGCCAGAACCTCACGTGTCAGAACTGCTGCCACTGGTGCCACACTGCTGCAGGACTTACACAATCAACCGCATCCTCATCGTCGGATACCCAAATCTCCCCCACATCCTCTTCTAAAGACAAAGTGTCATCCTCAATTGGTGTATCACCGGCTACACTCGGGCTGTTCAGGCACACATCAGCAGAACTGCTGAAAGGGCCCCTCTTTATGGGTACACTAACAGAATGCTCACGATTAGACAACCCACTGTTGGATGGACTCTCCACAGGGATTGGTGTCATTTCTGATTTAGAGCAAACATTATCCTCTAATGCCTTACTGTTATCTTGCAGCTCAACTTTGACGCATAACAGTAGTTGTGCACCACTTGTAGGCTTGGTAACACTTTTGGATCTGCCACTAATAGAGAAAGGCGAAGACCTCATTCTCTCTTTGCCACTGCGTGTGTAGAATGGCATGTTGGCAATTTTTTTTTTTATCGGCAGTTAACTTTTCCTCAGTTACACTTCGTTTTAGCTTCAACACGGTGAAAAAAAATTTGGTGTGTGTTTTTTTGGCTGATTTCAAAAGACGGTGTAGTTTGACATAGCCTTTCCCAGATGATGTACTGGGAACACTACCATCAGGACTGGTGACAGAACCTGGTTGCTCATTTTGCTCATATGTGGACTGCTTTGAATCCATTCTGAGCCCAAAGCACTTGTAGGGGCATATTCAATTGATGGCGAGATCGCCGAAATACCCGCACTCAAAAAATATTACCGTTAATACGGTAATATATCGCTGAATTTCAGCTCGCAGCTCCCTGAGCTGCGAGCTGAAATACAGCGAGTAAATTACCGTATTTATGCGCAATATTACCGTATTAACGGTAATATTTTTCGAGCATGGGTATTTAGGCGATCTCGCCATCAATTGAATATGCCCCGTAGTGCTACAAATTGTTTTTGACACTGCTGCAAAATAGTACTTTTTTCACAGCCAGATAAATTTCAGCAAAAGAATGGGTGATACCCCAAAAGCAAATGGAGGTGTTAAATGTATTGTTTTTACAGTGCTGCAATATAGTACTTTTTTCACAGCCAGATAAATTTCAGCAAAAGAATGAGGGACACCCCAACAGCACTTGGAGTGCCAGAAACTGAACAAAAACCCTCCTCTCTTCTCCTCTTACTGCTGTAACAACTGGTATTAAGCTTTCAATGGCATTGAATACAATCAATCACTGTCCCTGCGCTGATATAGCCAGTGTGACCTAACCCTGCTCTCTCCCTGTCAAATGGCGATGGATTGCTGTGGAGGCTGGTATTTATGCTTTTCAAATCTTGCGAGATCCGAGTTCAGAAAAACGTATACGTCACGATGACGTTTTGCTTTGATTTCAAAACCGAATGCTCGGCTCGGTACTGGGATACCCTAAATTCAGTAGGATTCGGATCTCGGGGAACCGAGCCCGCCCATCTCTAATTATAAGGAATAATGCACTCCTTACTTTAAAGGACAACTAAGCCTCATAATCTAAATTTTAAGATATATACCGTAAATGTAAACTATATTGCACAGAACTACCCTGGCTTTCCACTGCAACTGTTTGAAAAGTAAAGTACCTCCACCTCTATTACAGACAGCTAAAGCATGTCTCCCATTTTTATGACAGTGTCCTAATGTGGTTTGAGAGAGGTACTTACAGTAACATTATTAGACATGCCCCTGTATATAAATCCAACAATCTACAAAGGTGTGTCAGAAGGAATCACCCACGTCCTATGAACATACTACACTAGTTTTGGTATTCTCTTTTGTATCTTTCTTATGCACATGTAACCAGAAGTGTGTCTGTATGCTATCTCCCGAAGAATTGGGACTCCTATATAGATGTGCTCTATTACTAGTTGAGATGGGCGGGCTCAGTTCCCTGAGAACCGAACCCGTCCGAACTTCACATATCCGAGTACCGAGCCGAGCAGGCTCGGTACTCTGGCGCCAATTCGGAATCTAAATCGAGGCAAAACGTCATTGTGATGTCATCGGATCTCGGAGCTCGGTTCTCGCAATATTTGAAATACATAAATACCCGCCTCCACAGCAATCCATAGCCATTTGAAAGAGGGAGAGAGAAGGGTTAGGTCACAGGCAGCATTAGGGCAGGGAGAGAGCAATTATTCTAGCAATTCTTCTAGCAAATCTTCTAGCAATTCTTCTAGCAATTGTTATGGCAGGAATAGAAGAGGATAGAGGAGGCATTTTTGCAAACATTACCAACTGTTTGGGGTGTCATATTCCCTCCTCCAGAAACTATTTTCTGCCTGCAGAAATAGAAATATACCAGCAGTATAAAGTTTGGAATTTGCACTACAAGTGCTTGGGGTGTGACATATTATTACCCAGTTCCAATAAATCTATTTTCGGGTGCAGAAATAATTACATACCAGCAGTATATATTTCTGAATTTGCACTACAAGTCTTTGGGGTGTCAGATATTCCCCACTTCTAAAAAAGGCATTTTCTGTTGTTGCAAAAAGTATATGCCAGCAGTATTTATCTCTGAATTTGCAGTACATGTGTTTGGGGTGTCAGATATTCCCCACTTATAAAAAAAATCCATTTTCTGTAGTTGAAAATACTATATACCAGCAGTATGTATTTCTGAATTTGCACTACAAGTGTTTTGGGGTCTCCCATATTCCCTTGTGTGAACAAACAATATTTATGGTGCTGAAAGTATTATCTAGCAGCACTATATATATTTAATATTTTGCACTACAAGTGTTTTGGGGTCTCCCATATTCCCCTGTGTGAACAAACAATTTTTCTGGGGCTGAAAGTATTATCTAGCAGCACTATATATTTAATATTTTGCACTACAAGTGTTTTGGGGTCTCCCATATTTTTCTGTGTAAACAAACAATTTTTCTGGTGCTGAAAGTATTATCTAGCAGCACTATATTTTTCTGAATTTGCACTACAAGTGTTTGAGGTCTCATTAAAATGGATTCACAGCAGTCCACATATGAGCATGATCAGCAAGCAGCTGTTTGCACCAGTCCTGATGTTAGTCTTCCCTGTGCGTCATCTGGTAAAGCCTATGTAAAAGTACATAGTCTTTTTAAGTCAGGAAAAAAACACACCAAAAAAAACCTTTTACCGTGTTGAAGACAAAAAGAGCTGTAATTGATGAAAAGTTAACTGCTGAGAAAAAAAAATTGCCAGCATGCCATTCTACACACGCAGTGGCAAAGAAAGAATGAGGCCTTCACCTTTCTCTATTAGTGCCAGATTGAAAAATGTTACTGAGCCTTCTTCTTGTACGGTCACTCATGACCAAGCAAGACAAAGTAATTTGAATTCCAAAAGTGGTGCACAACTACTGTTACGTGTGAAAGCCGAGCTGCAGGAAAACAGTAAGGCATTAGAGGAAAATGTATGCTCAGAATCAAAAATGACACCAATCCCTGTGGAGAGTCCATCCACCAGTGGTATGTGTAATCGTGACCATTCTGATAGTGTACCCATAAAGAAGGGCCCTTTCAGCATTTCTGCTGATATGTGCCTGAACAGGTACAGTGTAGCCGGTGATACACCAATTGAGGATGCCACTTTGGAATTAGAAGAGGATAAGGGGGAGATTTGTGTAGGCGACGAGGGCGCTAATGAGGATGTTGATGAGGATGAGGTTGTTTGTGTAAGTCCTGCACCAGTGGCAGCAGTTCTGGCACGTGACAAGAAAAAGGCCATTGTCATGCCTGGGCATAAAACAAAAAAAATCTACTTCTTATGTGTGGAATTATTTCTATCCAAATCCTGACAACAGTTGTATAGCCATTTGTAGTATATGTCAAGCCACATTCAGTCGAGGGAGGGAACTTAACCATCTTGGAACCTCGTCCATGTTATGCCATTTGACGAAAGTTCATGGCAAGGTTTTGGGAAAAGCTGAAAGTTCTTGCAAAAAAATTACAAGCACTCCATCATCAGCTAGGACCCTTGTGTCACCTACATCCCGACGGCTGCAAAATACACCCACAACACCATCCTCATCAATATCCTCAGTAGCGATCGGAGATAGCCCTGCATCCCACTTAGTAAGGCTGTATGACTCCTGCACTATAATTGATTCCTCCGAAGAATGTTTAAGCGTTAGTCCCACTGCTGTTGCTGTTGCTGCTGCTGGGGGTGAATCTTCGTCTCATAAGAAGGCCAAGAAAAAGAGCAGTACTACATTGCAACAATAAACTGTGAAACAATCTTTTGCTAGGGGAAGCAAATGTGACAGCAGTCACCCAGTCACCAAGCGGATCACAGACGCCATGGCTACTATGTTAGTGTTAGATCTGCGTCCAATATCCACAATAAACGCAGCTGGTTTTTCACAGTTAATTTATGTTTTGTGTCCGCGTTACAAAATTCCATCGCAACACCATTTTTCCTGTAAAACTATTCCGCAACTATAGCAAAAAGTTTGTAAAAATGTAGTAATTGTATCACCGGCTTCACTAACAGGCATACAGCTGATAATATGTTACAAAAACTAAGAGATGTGATTGATACATGGCTTATACCACTTAGGCTCTCCCCAGGATATGCCATTTCTGATAACGCCAACAATATTGTGCGAGCATTACAGCTGGGTGAATTCCATTACATTCCCTGTTTTGCTCACACAATAAACTTGGTGGTGCAGAGCTTCCTAAGAAATAACCGTGAGGTGCAGGAGATGCTTTCGGTGGCCCGTAAAATTTCGGGACATTTCTGCCACAGCATGTAGGAGATTGCAGCAGCTCCAAGAAAAATTTAACTTGCCCTGCCACCAACTTAAGCAAGAGGTGTTAACAAGGTGGAATTCCACCCTGTACATGCTTTAGAGGATGGAGGAACAGTGCAAAGCCATCCAAGCGTATTGCACAAGCCATGACATTGGGAAAGGAGGGGGAATGTATTTCACTCTTGCACAGTGGGGAATCCTTTTTGTGCTGTGCAAGGTGCTGAAACCATTTGAAGTTGTGACGTGTGAAGTGAGTTCAGACTCTGCTAGCTTTAGCCAAGTCATTCCATTAATTCGACTATTGGAAAAGCAGCTTGACAAACTAAAGGAGGAGATAAAAGAAAGCAATTCCGCAAAGTATGTTGACCTTGTAGATCAAGTACTTAATTCTCAGTTTCTCAGGCAGCTGCTGCTCGTAAAAAATTACATTTTTCAAAGAGAAGCAGGGAAGACGCAGGGGTCAGACCACAACAGTTTGACATCTGGGCTGGTTTGAAAGATTTTACAAAGAAATGTGTGACCTTGCCCATAACTCCATCCAATCCAACTATTAACATGCAAAGGATGGTGGAGGATTAATTTCAAGAGGTAATTGATTTGGAAATGTCAGACAGTCCCTTTCCTTACTGTGAAGAAAAGCAGACCATTTGGAAACCCATGTACAAATTTGCTTTGCAATACCTAAGCTGCCCACCCTCCAGTGTGTACTCTGAACGAGTATTCAGCACAGCCGGGAACCTAGTCATTTCTATTAAACGTACAGTCTATGCTGGCTGATTTTTTTCTATTGAACTATATGTGGAGGGGTGATATAGAGACAGTCACCAAACTACCTTTGTCCATTTCTACTAAACGTAAAGTCTATGCTGGCTGATTTTTTTCTATTGAACTATATGTGGAGGGGGTGATATACAGACAGTCACCAAACTACCGTTGTCTATTTATAGGTAATGTACAGTCTATCCTGGCTGTTTTTTTCTATTTAACTATATGTGGAGGGGGTGATATACACACTGTCACCAAACTCCCGTTGTCTATTTATATTTTATTGTATAGTCTATGCAGGCTGCTTCTTCGTCTATTTCAATTTTAATCTAGGGGAATATTATACACCCAAACAGAACATCTGCTTTGGCCATTTGTATTTATAAAATTGTCTATGCAGGCTGCTTTTTTTTATATTTAACTATAAGTGTAGGGTGTAATAGACGATGGCTACATTGCCAATGGGCTAAGATGGAAAGGAAGACAATCAGGTTTGTGTATAGAATTAAGGATGGCCTACCAGGGATTAAACTGTTTTTTTCATAATTTATTAGCTTTAGAATTACCTCACTTATTCAAGAAACAGGTGGAGCACTAAATTAGCTTATTTTAGCCCCCAAAAAAGTGATTTTTAAACAAATTGCAAAACAAACCAAACAAACCAAAACCAAAACACGCAAAGGCGGTTTTGGCAAAAACAAAACCAAAACCAAAACACGAAGGTAATCCAGATCCAAAACCAAAACACGGGGGTCAGTGACCATCTCTAATTACTACTAACATCCGATATGCTTAATACAAACGCCTGGTTAGCATTGGGGATATTTATGTTTTGTGCTTTGTAAATTCTTTTTGGTAGGAATAAAAATTGGCTGTGTGTAGTCAATTCAAATAGAAAAAGACTGAAGGGGAGATGTTTTTAAACATGGAAATAATATCAAACCAATGAGCTGTGATAAATGTGGTAAGCAGACTTACAGACCCAAATTAGCTGCATATAAGATTCCTGTCCAACCTCTGGATCGCAGTGAGCCGGAGTTCCTATGGAAGACAGCAGATGGAAGGAGAGCCTTGAATGGCTGCACCGATATGTTAACTCCTTCTGAAACCTGAATGTGAAAACGTGTTTAACCCCACATAAGTTGTGTCATCTTGTGGATAATTGAACAAAAGCTCATAAAGCAAGTACCCGCGGGTATACCACATTGATGTCAGCATGTGAAGATATAAAGTCCTGATGTAAACAAGTACTTTAGTTTAATTCCTAATGCATTTCATTATCAGAGTGATAATTTCTTCAGAGGAAATGCCTGGATTCTATAACCAGCAGTAAATGATCTTAATCAATTGTCTCCCATATATTCTCATACTATTAGAGATTACTTGCAGCAGCTGTGAAGCTAATCCTACACTGCTGCGAAAGTAACAGGTAACATAAAAAAACAGTAATCAAAACACACTGTGTTGGCATACTTCTAATAATGTATAATAAAATATAAAGATATACACTATACGGACAAAAGTATTTGGCCACACTTGCTAGTTATTGAATTGAGGTGTTTCAATCAGACCTGTTGCCAGAGGTGTATAAAATTAAGCACCTAGTCATGCAGTCTCCATTTGCAAACATTTGTGATACAAAATGGGTCATTCTGAAGAGCTCAGTAACTTCAAGCGTGGTACAGTGATAGGATGCCACCTTTGCAGTAAGACGGTTCGTGAAATTTCATCCCTGCTGGATATTCCACGTCAACTGTTTATGATATGATTAGACAGTGGAAGCGGTTAGGAACAACAGCAATTCAGCCACGAAGTGGAAAACCACATAAAATCATACAGTGGGGTCAACGACTGCTAAGCTGCATGGTGCGTAAAAGTTGCCAAAGCTCTGCTGATTCCATTGCTGAAGAGTTCTGAACTTCAACTGGGATTAATGTAAGCACAAAAATTGTGTGACAGAAGCTTAATGGAATGGGATTCCATGGCCGAGAAGCTGCATGCAAGCCTCACATCACCAAGACCAATGCCAAGCTTCAGATGGAGTGGTGTAAAGCACACCAACACTGGACTGTGGAGCAGTGGAAATGTGTTCTGTGGAGTGACGAATCACACTTCTCTGTTTGGCAGTCAGGTGGGTCAGTCTGGGTTTGATGGATGCTGGGATAATGTTACCAGCTTGACTGCATTATGCCAACTGTGAAGTTTGGTGGAGAAGGGATAATGGTATGGGGCTGTTTTTCAGGGTTTGGGCTAGTCCCTTTATCTCCAGTGAAGGGCAGTCTTGATGCTTCAGCATACCAAGTCATTTTGGACAATGTAATGATTCCAACTCTGTGGCAATAGTTTGGGAAAGGCCCTTTTCTATTCCAACATGACTGTGTCCCAGTGCACAAAGCAAAGACTACAAAGACATAGTTTGGTGTGGAAGAACTTGACTGGCCCGCACAGAGCCCTGACCTCAACCCCATCAAACACCTTTGGGATGAAATGGAACGGAGATTGCTACACAGGTCTTCTTGTCCAACATCAGTGTCTGACCTCATAAATGCTCTACAGGATGAATCAGCACAAATTCTTACAGAAATACTCCAACATCTTGTGAAAAGCCTTCCAAGAAGAGTGGAAGCTGTTATCGCTGCAAAAGGAGATCAACTCCATATTACAGTATATGTATTTGAATACAATGTCATTACAGTCTTTGTTGGTGTAATGGTCAAGTGTCTGAAAACTTTTGTCCATATAGGGTATATTCAGCTTAATCCTGACCAAAAAAAATAAAACTTTATAAGGATGTATCTTATAGACGAAAAAAACTCCCGTCACTAATATTATGTACTTTCCACAAAATGTAATATACACCACAGTCAATTTCTCTATAATGTACTGAATAACTAAACAATTTACAAATATGTATAAAAAATAATAATAATACTCAATCAATATGCAGTCAAAATAATGAAAAACTTTCCTACGTATTAATCCCCTGATTTGAACACAGAACCTTCTCACACTTCATATATTTTGTGTAATGCTCTAACCTGCTGAGCTATTATACAGTCTACTTGAGACCTATCTAAATATAGGTCTGCCTAGTATTTTCAAACAGAAAAAGATAATCGCAGTCTTTTAACAATTTTAAAATGAGAAGGGTGTTATATATTTAAAGAGCATATATGTGTGTACATATATATATATATATATATATATATATATATATATATATATATATATATATATAGATAGATAGATAGATAGATATATAGGTAGATATATATATATATATATATATATATATATATATATATATATATATATATATATATATATATATATATATATAAATATAATTATATATATATATATATATATATATATTATCACATGATTCAGTTTCACATTTTCATTGAATCCCCAAGGGCTTAATATATTCAAACAGTGGATCCACTATGTATCCTGTCTGCATAATTTCCTGAACCTATTTCCACCTCCTAAAGTAGTTCTGCTGTGCTCAATTCCTACAATTCCTATATCTTTCGGATTGGAATTGTGTTTGTCAAAAAAGTGCTGTGAGACACAGATTATTTTATTATGTTCCGGCGGTGTTCTAAAAACCCAATATTTAAGGATCTATTAGTCCTTCCCACATAAAGTAGTTGACAGTTACACTTAAGAATGTAAATTACATAATTGGTGTTGCAATTAATAAATGCTCTCACTGGATATTTAATCTCATTAGAAATAAAATACTTCTGTTTATTTAAAATATAGTTACAGGTCAAATCTGGAACTGTTACATTTATAGCAGCCATTAGGTTTAGTTATAAACCACTCCAAATCCAATAATAATAATTGGCTCTGTACCCACATTATATTCATAGTTGATCTCTTTTGGGCAATCTATTAGTTAACTTTATTTTTAATATCTTCATGATTCTGTAAAGAATCTGCATTGATTGGTAGATAGACAGGTGCTGGGAGAATTATGCATGTTGTTGATTGGTAGATAGACAGATTTAAAGATAGATAGATAGATAGATAGATAGATAGATAGATAGATAGATATTCTACTTTTAAATTTATTCAACAAATTTCCATTATCCTTTTTTTGGTCACATGGTTTGGGGGGGCATCAGAACTCCCAGTGATTTATTGTTGTTTATTAGTAAAGGCACCTTGGAAGTTGTGAATGGCTTAAACATGTGTTTGCAAATGTATGCAACCAAAACTTTTGGTTTTTCATCAATATTTTTATTGAACATTTTTAACGATATATGGGGTACAGAAAAAAAAGAGGGGACGAGAAGAATATAAACAAAGGGGAGCACATAGGGGGTCCCCGCGCAGGGGGAAAGGAATTACTTGATTAACATAAGGCACACTATATAAACAATGTACATTTAACATTTATTGTTAAAAGAAAAAAAAAATGATACAGCAAAACATATCAACCTGCATTTTGACCTCCTCAAGATGTTTCTACCATGGAAGGGGTATCGGGGGGTTGGAGCTGCTCGATAGGCCGTGGGGATTTTATTAGGGGCGCTGGAGAGTGAGCTGCTGGGAAGTCGGGAATCTCTTGAGGAGCCCCAGGGCCATCTGTGATGTATTCATGCCACCTAAATCATCTCATGATGGGAGCTGATGCAGATGAGGAATAGGGCGTATCTATTGTTTCCATCTCAAAACTATATTGTATCTTAGAGATGATTCAGGTAGTGGTTGGGGGGGCTTGAGACTTCCAGTTTTGTGCTATTGCTGCTCTAGCAGCTATCAATATATGGCCCAAGAGGTAGCGATTGTGCTTCGGAATGGAAGTCAGGTAGACATGGAGAAGAGCCAGGGCTGGGTCTAGGGCAACCGGAGTCTTTAAGACAGTTGAGATCAGAGCAAATACCTCACCCCACAGTGGCTGAATCACTAGGCAAGCCCAGAAAACATGGAAAATATCGGCTATTTGGGTACAATGGCGCCAGCAAAATTTTGATTGACTTGGCCAGAACCTGTGAAACCGCTCCGGGGTAAGGTACAGCCGGTTGAGAAGTTTGACCTGCATCTTTGTATTGTTAATGCATTTGGACATACGGTAGGAAGTTACATAAATTCTTTCCCATTGTTGTTCAGTGAGCCTTAGATTCACATCCGATTCCCACTGGGTTTGTGCAGGAGTTTTAGCAGGGGGAATCAGAGAGTACATGTAGTGATACCAAACTGTTATTCCACTTCTACCACTACCCTTTGTCAGTCTGTTTATGACAGACGATGGGAGCGAAATAAGAGAGTAGGGGGTCCTAGAGACAGTTCTGACCCAATGTCGGATTTGCAAGTTTCTATATGTTTCTGAGGATGGCAAGTTGTAGCGATCTTGGAGCTAAGAAAAGGAAAGAAAAAGGTCTTGGGCAAACAAATCTGATACTGAAGAAATCCCTCTGGCTTTCCAAACAGCAAGGTTTAGATCTGAGATGAGTTGACCCACTGCCTGGAGAGAGAGATTACGAGATGGGAGTACAAAGTTGGCATGCAACCCAATGATTCTATCCCATACCTGCATGGCATCCGAGATGGACCGTAACCTGTATACAACAGATGGGCGAGCCGGCCTAGGTGTCCAGAGAAGATCCAACAGTGGGTAGCTAGGGCACAAGGCTCTCTCCAAATCCACCCATGGCTTAGAGGTAGGATGGAGTACCCACTCCCGCAGTTGGCTCAATATGCAGGCCTCTTGGTAGTGAGTTAAGTTAGGAAGCATCAGACCCCCGCGTTGTTTAGATAGGGCCATACGTTTAGGGGAGAGAAGGGGGCGTTTCTGCCGCCACACATATGACATCATTAGTGTATGAAATCGGGCCATCAATCTTTTAGGTACAGTATAAGGAATAGTGCGAAAAATATACATCAGTTTAGGTAGTAGCATAATTTTAAAAACAGCTATGCGACCCAGCCAAGATACCTCAAAGTTAAGCCAATTCTTAGTTAGGGAAGAAAGCTGAAAAAAGATTGGAGTGAAATTAGTTTCAAACAAAGTGGACAAGGTAGGGGGAACATGTATACCCAGATATAGTAAAGAATCCTTTACCCAGACAAATGGAAATTTCTTTTGCAAAAACGATAGTTAGGATTGCGGTATATTGATAGGTAAGACCTCAGATTTAGTGATATTTAATTTATATAGCGAGGCAGAGCTATAGTCATCTAGGATGCGTTTCAAGGCTACCAGTGAGGACTCCAGGCTGGTAACAAATAGAAATACATCATCCGCAAATAAACATAGTTTGTGTGTATAGGAATGAAAAGTAATGCCTGGAAAATGGGAAGCCTGTCTAATTGTATGCGCTAAAGGCTCTATAGCCATGACAAACATCAGAGGGGAGAGGGGACACCCCTGCCTTGTTCCATTAGTAATGGAGAAAAGAGCGGATAGAAAACCGTTACTGAATATTCTTGCAAAAGGGCCCTGATATAGAGCTAATATGGCATGTAAGATGTTGCCCTGAATACCAAATTTAAGTAAAACATCTTTCATATAGAGCCAATGGAGCCTATCAAATGCTTTCTCTGCATCCAGAGAAAGCATAATGATCTCCTCTCTGGTCTCAGACAAAAGGTCTATCACATCTAAAATGCGCTGTGTGTTATCTGACGCCTGGCGACCCAGTATGAAGCCCACCTGGTCCGGGTGGATCAACTGTGGTAAGAAGGGATTTAGACGATCGGCTATCAACCTTACATACATTTTTAGGTCGGTATTAAGTAGTGCTATAGGTCTATAGTTTTTACAGTCGGAGTGATCCTTACCAGGTTTGGGGATTGTTAATATTTGCGCTTCTAACATCTCAGCTGGGAAGCCCCTTCAAAACGTTATTATAAAGATTGGTAAGGAGCGGGGCCAACTCCGACCGAAATGTGGTATAAAAAGCATTTACGAAGCCATCCGGACCAGGGGCCTTGTCTCTAGGGAGACGCTTGATGACCTCCTCAATCTCACGTTGAGACCAAGGAAGATTAATCTGCTTCAGGCTATCGTGATCTAATGAGGGGAGATTAAGGTGTTGGAGAAAGGTAGATATAGACAGTTCTGACGGCTGCACCGTGTCTTTGTCATCCTGGAGGTTGTATAAACTAGCATAGTATTTAGCGAATTGATTTGCTATATCAGCAGGATTGTGGATCTTATTACCCCTAAAGTCGTTCAGAAATTTTATTCGGTTTCTAGCTTGCTTGCCTCTAAGTTTGCGGGCCAAAAGCCGACTGGCTCTATTGCCCGTGGAATAAAATTTCTGACGCAGTTTAGTAAGAGCTGATTTCATGCGGGTTATAAAAAGTGTATTAAGCTGTTTCCTAACGTTTTTTATTTCTTTTTGGAGGGCTTTAGAAGGACGGGTCTGGTTTTGTGATTCTAGGGTGACTAGAGTGGATTCAAGCGTACGTTGATGAAAAAGGTATTGATTTTTCAATCGTGCACCAATCGGAATAGCTGAACCACGTAAAACTGCTTTCAAAGCACACCAGTGAGTGGATAGGGAAGTATCCTCCGGGTTATTCACCTGGATATATTGTGTCAGTGCTTCTGATAAACCGTGCTTGGCCTTAAAGGAAGTAAGTAAAAAGGTCGGCATCCGCCACGGTCTCGGGGGGGGATTTTAGTGAGATTTAAATTCCAGGTCCACTCTATTGGGGCATGGTCTGACCATGTGATAGGAAGAATATTAACTGTATTAGTATGTTGTAGTGTCCATTTGTCCGTCAGAACCATGTCTATTCTAGAGTATGTGTTGTGTACGCTAGAGTGGTAAGTATAGTCCCGCACATTTGGAAATTGAACCTGCCAAACATCATAAAGATCATATTCCGCTAATAATTTACGAAAGGCTGTCGAAGGACCCAGGGTTGGATCAGGACCCGCCAATTTTAATGGCCTAGATTTGTCTATTTTGGGATCTAAGGTCAAATTGAAATATCCCATTAGGACCAGGTGGCCTTTACGTACTTTCTGTATCTCCTCACATAGTGACTTAAGGAAAGGAATTTGACAGGAGTTGGGGGCATATAGGGAGACTATGGTCACCTGTTTATCCTCTAGAAGTCCAACCAGAATTATAAATCGGCCAGATTTATCCTCTACTTTTATCAGTAGATTAAAGCATACACGAGCACTGAACAACATGGCCACCCCATTCCTTTTGAATAGGCCGTTAGCAAAGTATCCCAAGGGATATCTCGGGTCTATAAGTTGGGGGGGGGGGGGGCACGGGATGGAAAATGAGTTTCTTGCAGGGCTATAACATCTGCTCTACGTTTATGAAATGTAGTAAGCGCTAATCGGCGTTTATTTGGGGAATTAAGTCCCTTAACATTCAGGGAGTAAAACCGAACCATAAGTTACGGAACCTGGAAAGGAAAAGATGTCACTAGTGAGCCAGTTCCATTCTTGTAGTGTATAGTGTGAGTGATCCGGGGAAAAGGGGGACCAGGGTGGAAGGGTACAAAGAAAAAAAAGAAGAGAAAAACTAAACTAACCCGTTGAATGGGGTCAGAGCATTTGCCACAGAGGGAAGCATGTGGCAAACTAGGTACCATGTGGGGAGGTGGTGGAACAAGGATACGGTCTCACCCGTGTAACACTCAGGAGAGAGTAAACAACAAGAAAAAACAGAGAAAAAATCCAAACAGCAATAATACAGTAACCATATAACATCAGACTAAACCTCTGGTGTACTATAAAAGGAAATATGTCCTACAATAATATGATACACACAATGCAAAGAAGAGAGTATTTCCAGCGGGGGCACCAGGCCCACCTACTGCGACATCCCAATCTTTGCATGGGTCCAGGTCGTCCTCAACTAAACCTGTTTGATACATTTCAAAAGTTAGCAAGGTTGTTTAAGGCAACCCACAAACGTATAAACGCAATATACTAAATATTCGATACCCAAAAAAAAAGGAAACCAAAAAGTAATTATTAACAATTATACTTATCAAACCAGAGGTAGAAGTTGTAAGGCTTTACGGTTTTATCCGTAACATTAAACCTCAGTCTTTAGAAATACGAGTCCACTCTGATTGAAGCGGGGTCTTGCTAGAAGTGGTTCCAGGTGTAGGAGAAATATGCCAGTCCTCCAAGAGTTTAGTGCCAGCTTCAAGGGATGAGATGACATATGAAGACTCCTCATGGCGCACCAATAGCTTAACTGGGAAGCCCCAACGGTAAGGGATGTCATTTGCTCGCAGGGCTGCCGTTATTGGATGAAGGGCTCTTCTTTGGTTTATGGTAATGAGTGACAAGTCCTGAAAGAGCTGCAAATCCCCCAGGATAGCCGCATTAGACACATCTCGAGCCCCTCGGAGTATAGCCTCCTTGATATGAAAAAAATGGACCCGAAGAAGAGTGTCTCGCGGTAGATTCCCCGACACAGATCGAGGGCGTGGAAGACGGTGAATGCGATCAATAAAAAAGTCTCTATCATCACCCACTGAGATTAGCTTCTTGAACAAAGAAACAGCATAATCTTGCAGATCTGCATTAGAAACAGATTCTGGGATGCCCCTGATCTAAATGTTGTTTCTGCGGGACCGATCCTCCTGATACGCCATTTTACCTCTCAAGAAAGCAACCTCACTCTGCAGGGATTGATGTGAGGAGGCAAGGTCATTGTTAAAAGCACACACTTCTCCCATCTTTGTTTCAAGGTGGTCTGTACGATCCCCGATTTCAGTGATTTCTGATTTCAAGCCTCCAATGGCCGCTCTCATTTCAGACGTCAGGTCAGCCCGAGAGCAGTTAACATCTGGTGTAAGGTAGAATGTAGAACACGCGCTGTTAGTGGAGCATCCAGTGCGGCATCGGTTCCCAAATCAGAAACAGGAGGGCGTGGAGGGGGGATATTGTTATGTGCGTATTGTCGCTAACCAATAACGATTGTCGAACCTCGATTTGTGTTTCCAAAGCACAAAGATTTATTCGCAAATAGTAGAATAAATATGCTCAAGCGAAGTAATAGTAAATACAGCCGTTACTTATCGCAGGCGCTCTGGATCCAGTGCAGTCATTCAATCCTGAAGTCTGGGGACAAGATGTCTGCATGCTGGATCACAAGCTGCTGCTTATATACACAATCAAATACAGTAATACAATGAAGATGGTATAGCTTGCATCTATTGGTCCAGGTCTCAGGAATGTCCAAGGGGTTGTCAATCATTGGCTGGTTCATCCTAAGGAATCCAAAGGAGGGGGTCATCTCTGCAGGGGGTATGCTCTGCTCTTCCCGCCAAGATTCCTTAGTCTTAAGTAGTTCATAATTCCCTATCATTCATAACTTGTGTATGCACTCTGCGATTCCCTCGCAGAGTGAACCAAACAGTAGGATATGTAACAAGGTTCATTATGATACCACTCATGATGTTATTCCTTCAACTCGTTCCGTGTATTTCACTAATATGCATGTAACTCTGATATCACATATAAATACTACTATATTTCGACATAACTGACTATGTGTTGCAACTACCATTAATGTGTACTATTTTATAAGTATGCGTGTTTGTGCGAATGTATGGTGAAAGACCAATTACCGTTGCTGCCACGTGTAGTGGATGCGTGAGTTTACACATGTTTTGGAAGATATCACCAGTAAAATGGGTACCCCTATCACTTTCAATGATTCTAGGGATACAGAACCTACACACAAAGTCTTGTACAATTTTCTTTGCAGTGAACACAGCAGTATTAGTGGCTGCCGAATATGCTTCTACCCAACCGGAAAACACATCAATACACACTAACACATACTTTAAATTCCTGCACGGTGGTAATTGGATATAGTCAATTTGTATTACCTGGAAAGGTCCGTCTGTAGGAGGGATGTGGGATGGCTCAGTTGGAATAGTTTTCCCAACATTTTTCCTCAAACAAGTAAGACATGACATTGCTTTCTTACCAGCCTGAGAGGAAAATCCGGGAGCACACCAGTATGCTCTCACCAGTTTGCACATACCTTCTTTACCCAGGTGAGTCAGGCCGTGTGCTGCTTCAGCCAGGCTTGGATAGTATGTTCGGGGAGCTACAGGCTTACCTTGTCCATCCCTCCAGAGTCCTGAGGACTCTTGACCACATCCCTTCGCCTCCCAGACCGCCTTTTCCTGCAGGGAACACAAATCTTGCATTTCAATTAATTTCTGCATGTCTAATGTCTGAAAAACCATCATAGTCTCGGTCGATACAGTCATAGGTTGCCCTGCTGCCCATTTAGCAGCTTCGTCTGCCCTGTTGTTGCCCAATGACACTGGGTCTTCTTCAAAGGTATGGGCTTTGCACTTTATGACGGATACTGTTCTGGGTAACTGTATCGCTGTCAGAAGTCCTTTTATGTGTTGTGAGTGTGCCACTGGTGTACCTGCTGCTGTCGTAAAGTTTCTAAGACGCCAAAGGGCCCCAAAATCGTGCACTACCCCGAAGGCGTACCTAGAGTCAGTATATATTAGAGATGAGCGCATTCGGATTTTTGAAATCCGAGCCCACCCGAACGTTGTCGATCCGAGTCGGATCCGAGACAGATCCGGGTATTGGCGCCAAATTCAAATCTGAAACTGAGGCTCTGACTCATAATCCCATTGTCGGATCTCGCGATACTCGGATCCTATAAATTCCCCGCTAGTCGCCGCCATCTTCACTCGGGCATTGATCAGGGTAGAGGGAGGGTGTGTTAGGTGGTCCTCTGTCCTGCTATATCTCGTGCTGTTCAGTGCTGTGCTGTGCTGTGCTGTGCTCAGTCCAGTGGTGCTGTGTCCTGTGCTCTGTCCTTCTGAGGTCAGTGGTGCTGCTGGGTCCTGTGCTGTGTCCTGTTCAGTCCAGTGGTGCTGTGTCCTGTGCTCTGTGCTTCTAAGGGCATAGTTATTTCCCCAATATTCCAAAGTGTTTAAAAAAAATAAAAAAAAGTTATTTAAAAAAAATACAAAAAAATAATTACATTTTTTTTTAATTACAACAAAATTTGCACAACCAATCCTGCAGTATAAGCCCATTGGTACTGCAATATTACCAAGTTCACACATTCAGCAGTAAAAGTCCAGTGGTTCTGCAATATTACAAAGTTCACACATTCTGCAGTATCAGTCCAGTGGTGCTGTGTCCTGTGCTCTGTCCTGCTGAGTTCAGTAGTGCTGCTGGGTCCTGCGCTTTGTCCTGTTCAGTCCAGTGGTGCTGTGTCCTGTGCTCTGTGCTTCTAAGGGCATAGTTATTTCCCCATTATTCCCAAGTTTTTAAAAAATAAAAAAAAAGTTATAAAAAAAATTAAAATAAAAAATTAAAGAAAAAAAAAATTATAACCAAATTTGCAAAGCCAATCCAGCAGTATATAAGCCCATTGGTACTGCAATATTACCAAGTTCACACATTCAGCAGTAAAAGTCCAGTGGTACTGCTATTACAAGGTTCACTGATTCAGCAGTGTATAAGTCCAGTGGTACTGCTATTACAAAGTTCACTGATTCAGCAGTATAAGTCCAGTGCTACTCTCCTGTGCCGCATATAATTTTTAAAGGCTTTGCCGAGTGTGTGTGGCTTTAGGGGTATTCTCTCTTGTGCTACATATAATGGAAAACCAAAATTTGGAGGATAAAGTAGGGAAAGATCAAGACCCACTTCCTCCTAATGCTGAAGCTGCTGCCACTTGTCATGACATAGACGATGAAATGCCATCAACGTCGTCTGGCAAGCCCGATGCCCAATCTCCTAGTACAGGGCATGTAAAATCTAAAAAGCCCAAGTTCTCAAAAAATAGCAAAAAGAGAAACTTAAAATCATCTGAGGAGAAACGTAAAGTTGGCAATATGCCATTTACGACACGTAGTGGCAAGGAACGGCTTAGGCCCTGGCTCGTGTTCATGACTAGTGGTCCAGCTTCACCCAAGGATCTAAGCCCTCCTCCCCCCCCTACAAAAAATTTAAGAGAGTTATGCTGTCAGCAACAACAACAAAACAGCAAAGAACTCTGCCTTCTAAACAGATGACATCACAAATCCCCAAGGCGAGTTCAAGGGTGTTGTTGGTTGTGAACCCTGACCTTCCCATCACTGTACGGGAAGAGGTGACTCCATCCAGCATTTGCAGCACGCCCTCTGCATATGCTGGAAGGATCACCCACAGTCCAGTTACAGATTTGGCTAATGAAGGTGTGAATGTTGTACACTGGGAGGAGGATATTGATGTAGCTGGCGCTGAGGAGGATGTTGATGATTATGATGCAGACAGATACCAAATTGCCTTTCTCAATTTCTATTTATATTCTAGATTATATAACGGCTGAAAAGTTTTCTGTTTTACTCCTAGTGGAAAGGGGATCTGATGCAGACAGATACCAAACTGCCTTTGTCCATTTCTTTGTATATTTGAATTTCTAGTTCTACAGTCTATGCAGGCTGCTTTATTTATATTCAACTACAAGTGTAGCGCGGGGGGGCATAGATAGCCACCAAAGTAACGTGGTCCATTTAATTTCACTTTCTAGCTCCACAGTCTGTGCAGCCTGCTTTTTTTATCTTCAAAGTATTTATATTTACAAGCCTTGCAATCTAAATTAACTAGAGGTAGTGACGTGCTAGAACTCCAAAAGGCAGTTTGGAAGCCCCTGTACAAACTGGCTCTATTTTTTAACTGAGTTGTCCTCCCTCCAGTGTGTACTCGGAAAGAGTTTTTAGTGCAGCGGGGAACCTGGTCAGTGAGCGGCGAAGGAGGTTGCTTCCTCACAACGTTGAAAAAATGATGTTTATAAAATTGAATAATCAATTCCTCAATGAAGTACAGCACTGCCCTCCAGACAGTACAGAGGGACTGTGGTTGTGGAGTCCAGCGGGGACGAATTGATAATGTGTGAGGAGGAGGAAGTACACACTGTAGGGGGAGAGGAATCAGAGGTTGAGGATGAGGACCACATCTTTCCTCAGTAGAGCCTGTTTAGTTTGTACAGGGAGAGATGAATTGTTTTATTGGTGTGGGGGCCCAAACAAACCAATCATTTCAGCCACAGTTGTTTGGTAGGCCCTGTCGCTGAAATGATTGGTTTGTTAAAGTGTGCATGTCCTATTTCAACAACATAAGGGTGGGTGTGAGGGCCCAAGGACAATTCCATCTTGGAACTTTTTTTTTTGCATTATATGACCAATCAACAGTCGTTTGCCATGTTCAAAAAGTAAAACCAAATTTAAACAAATTCAAGAAATTAAACCAAAAGTAAAATGCCCTGTCATAATTTAAAACAAGAGGTATTGACGTGCTCTAAAACTACTGTATTGTTGTTTATATTTTATAAACACTACACTTGAAAGCTTGAGTCTTTCAATAAAAAAGTAACTGTCCATTGCACGAATATTTGCAACGGGGACAATTTTAGGGTTAAGAAAGTCAACTAATAACACTTCGACGCTGTCTGTCTTTATAAACACTACACTTGGAAGTTGGAGGAGGTATTGTGGCCCCGGCACCAAATTTACTACCGGGGCCACTCCACTGTGCAGTCCATATTTAGGTGTATCAGATATTAAACAACGGTGACAGTTGATGCGCCATTTTTTATTTATATTGTGGCCTCGGTACCAAATTGTGTACCGGGGCCACCACACTACGCAGTCCATACCCTTTTTTGGTGGAATTCTGACCCGTGGAGGGTTTTTTAATTATATTGTGGCCTCGGTACCAAATTGTGTACCGGGGCCACCACACTACGCAGTCAAGATAGATAGATGCGTATCATAGATAAAGTACATTCAGTGGTGTGGGGCAAATTGAAAAATATTCAAAATGCACTGACATTATCAAAAACAAGAGGTTGTCACACGCTGAAACTCCAAAGTGTATATGATGGAGAGGATGGAGGAGCAGCCGTATGTGCAGTGTAATGCAGACCTGTTGAAGGTTTTTTATATATTTTATTGTGGTGCCCAGTGCCCACTACTCTACGCAGTCCAGATACTATTTTTGGGTGTAATTCTGACCTGTTGAAGGTTTTCTATATATTATATTGTGGTGGCCAGTGGCCAGTCCTTTATGCAGTCCAGATACTATTTTTGAGTGTAATTCTGACCTGTTGAAGGTTTTCTATATATTTTTTATTGTGGTGCCCAGTGCCCACTACTCTACGCAGTCCAGATACTATTTTTGGGTGTAATTCTGACCTGTTGAAGGTTTTCTATATATTATATTGTGGTGGCCAGTGGCCAGTTTTCTATGCAGCCCAGATACTATTTTTGGGTGTAATTCAGACCTGTTGAAGGTTTTCTATATATTATATTGTGGTGGCCAGTGGCCAGTCCTCTATGCAGTCCAGAAACTATTTTTGAATGTAATTCTGACCTGTTGAAGGTTTTCTATATATTATATTGTGGTGGCCAGTGGCCAGTCCTCTATGCAGTTCAGGTACATTTATTGGTGCGAATCATACAAGTTCAGGGTTTTTAATATATATTGTGGTGACCCACTCCTCTACGCAGTCCAGGTACATTTATTGGTGCGAATCATACAAGTTCAGGGTTTTTAATATATATTGTGGTGACCCACTCCTCTACGCAGTCCAGGTACATTTATTGGTGCGAATCATACAAGTTCAGGGTTTTTAATATATATTGTGGTGACCCACTCCTCTACGCAGTCCAGGTACATTTATTGGTGCGAATCATACAAGTTGATGGTTTTCTTATTATATATATTGTGGTGACCCACTCCTCTATGCAGTCCAGGTACATTTATTGCTGCGAATCATACAAGTTGATGGTTTTCTTATTATATATATTGTGGTGACCCACTCCTCTACGCAGTCCAGATACATTTATTGGTGCGAATCATACAAGTTCAGGGTTTTTAATATATATTGTGGTGACCCACTCCTCTATGCAGTCCAGGTACATTTATTGCTGCGAATCATACAAGTTCAGGGTTTTTAATATATATTGTGGTGACCCACTCCTCTACGCAGTCCAGGTACATTTATTGCTGCGTATCATACAAGTTCAGGGTTTTTAATATATATTGTGGTGACCCACTCCTCTACGCAGTCCAGGTACATTTATTGGTGCGAATCATACAAGTTGATGATTTTCTTATTATATATATTGTGGTGACCCACTCCTCTACGCAGTCCAGAAAGATACCTCGTTGCAACGTTTTGGACTAATAACTATATTGTGAGGTGTTCAGAATACACTGTAAATTAGTGGAAATGCTTGTTATTGAATGTTATTGAGGTTAATAATAGCGTAGGAGTGAAAATAAGCCCAAAAACTTGATTTTTAAACTTTTTATGTTTTTTTCAAAAAAAATCCGAATCCAAAACCTTAAATCCGAACCGAGACCTTTCGTCAAGTGTTTTGCGAGACAAATCCGAACCCCAAAAATAACGAAAATCCGGATCCAAAACACAAAACACGAGACCTCAAAAGTCGCCGGTGCACATCCCTAGTATATATATTGGCTGATTTACCCTCTGCCAATTCACACGCTCTCCTAAGTGCTACTAGTTCTGCCACCTGGGCTGAGTGAGGTGGGCCAAGGGGTTCAGCTTCTACCACATCCTGATCATCTACAACAGCGTAACAAGTACATAGCTCTCCTGTCTTTGTCTGTCTATGGCAACTTTCGTCTGTATAAAATGTAAAATCTACATTTTCTAAGGGGGTGTCACGTATGTCGGGCCTTGCAGTAAAGGTCTGATTCAGGTGTTCCATACAATCATGCGTGTCAGTATTCTTGCCTAACTCATCATCAACCAGGGTCTCCTCACCTCCCACCCTTTGTGTCTCTAGAGACACATACGGAAGGTATGTAGCTGGATTTAAGGTGCTACATCGTTTGATGGTGATGTTTGAGGGTGCCATCAGGGCTAGTTCCCACTTTGTGAATCTAGCTGAAAAAACATATCTGGTTTTGGGCTGAATTTAACAGAGCTGATACAGCATGGGGTGTATAGATAGTTGAATTGTGTCCTAATACTACGTCCTCGCTCTTACTCACCAGAAGAGCCGTTGCTGCTACACTTCTGAGACATGTTGGGAGTGATCTTGCCACATTGTCTAATTGTGCACTGTAGTATGCTACCGGTCTGCTAGCGTCACCATGTTTCTGTGCGAGGACACCTGCTGCACAACTATCAGCTTCTGTACAAAATAGCTCAAAAGGCTTTTTATAATCAGGTATTCCCAATGCAGGTGCTCTAGTCAGACTATCTTTAAGATTAAAGAACGCTTGCTCTGACTCTCCTGTGTGTACAACACGTTCTGGTTTCGAGGAAGAGACTAGCTCCTGCAATGGTAATGCCAGAATAGAAAAACCTGGGATCCAGGATCTGCAGTATCCACACATCCCCAAGAAAGTACGAATCTGCTTCTGGCTTTGCGGCAGAGTCATGTGTTGTATGGCCTCAATTCTGTCGGTTGTCAGGTGTCTTAGCCCCTTAGTGAGGCAGTGTCCTAAGTATTTGACCTTAGTCTGACATGGCTGTAATTTATCCTTTGCCACCTTATGCCCTGTTTGTGAAAGATGAAGCAACAACAATTTAGTATCATGTAAACATGACATAAAAGAATCAGAGCACAACAACAAATCGTCCACATATTGAATTAGAACAGACCCATTGTGGGGTTGAAAGGATTGCAAACAGTCATGTAAGGCTTGGGAGAAAATACTGGGGCTGTCAATGAACCCCTGGGGTAGTCTGGTCCATGTGTATTGCACTCCCCTGTAGGAGAATGCAAAAAGGTATTGGCAGTCAGGGTGAAGAGGGACTGAGAAGAAAGCAGAACATAGATCAATGACAGTAAAATGACTGGCAGACGGTGGAATCTGCATGAGGATGACAGCTGTATTCGGCACTACGGGGAATTGGCTCTCAACAACTTTATTAATTCCCCTTAAGTCCTGGACTAATCTATAGCCCCTCCCCCCATTCTTCTTCACAGGGAAAATGGGACTATTTGCTGTACTGGCTGTACGAATTAAAATCCCTTGTTGTAACAGCCTCTCAATAACAGGATATACCCCTAGTTCCACCTCCGGTTTTAATGGATACTGTGGGATTTTTGGAGCTATCCTACCACTTTTTAGATTGACCATGACAGGGGCTATGTTTGCCATCAGTCCAGTGTCCTGTCCATCTCTGGTCCATAGGGAACCTGGTATTTCCAGCAACATCCCCTTTACTTGAGATGGACTTTGTTCTATAACAGGAGAGTGTAACATTAACCTTTGAGGGGTGTCCAATATATCCTGTACCTCATGTGCGACCTTCTCCGGTATATCTAAGAACACACCATCAGAAGTACAGTATATGACACATCCCATTTTACATAACAAGTCTCTCCCTAGCAAGTTAGTAGGAGCCGCTGCAGCCAAGAGAAACGAATGCTTAGTATGCAGAGGCTCGATAGTAACTTCAGCGGGTTTAGTTAGAGGATAATGTAACACTTTTCCCGTTACCCCCATAGCTGGAATGGTTGTACTGGTCACCTGTAGATTGAAAGGAGAGGTTATCACAGATCGGGCCGCCCCTGTATCTACGAGAAAAGTTTGTTTCCTACCAGCTATGTCAACTATCAATCTTGGTTCTTCACTCTGACTCTCAGTTAACCTCACTGGCTGTAGACTACAGGTATGACCTGACCCCTAGCGCTGACTATTGACTTCCCACGCAGCATTTGCTGCTGTAATATGCGCGGGTAGATGTAAGTCTTCTAGTCTATGTGAATCCCTCCTTGGAGGATATCTATGTGACCCACCCTTCAGTGTATTGAGTCTTTCCTTTTTACAATCTCTCATGTAATGTCCTTCCTTGTTACAGTTGAAACACCTGATCACTTTAGGTTTCTTGTTATATGGGTTGTATGCTGGTGGTCGTGTATGTACCCTTTCTAGAGCCTGTATACTTACCGTGATTTACCTATCACTTTTCTCCTCCCTTTTTCTAAAAAGGTTTTTGTCATGCTCCACAGCAGACTCCCTAAGAGAGTCTACCGTGACGCCTCTCCAATTAGGTAATGTGGTTTGTACTCTCGTCTTTAAATTTTCTCTAAGGCCATCCATCAGTACCCCTACAGCTACCTCTCTGTGATGTGGGTCCTCACTTATGTTGGATATCCCAGTAAACCGTGTTATCGCTGCTATAGCTCTAGTGAAGTAATCTGCTGCAGTTTCACTATCCTTTTGTTTAATGGTGAAAATCTTACTCCAATTTACTACTACTGGAAAATAGATGGCTAAGTGTTTGACAATTTCTTCTATATTCTTTTGGTTAATCTCATCAGTCAAGGTGTCATCTTCCTCCAACAAACAATCTTCAATGAATTTTTGTATGTTAGTATTGGGAGGAAGACACGCCCTCAACACTACACGCCAATCCTTATTGGTTGGTTCGTGGGCATTTCCTAAGTCTTTAACAAATTTCTGACACTTAGCCAACTCTTTTCTAGGATCTGGGAATTCAGTCATAATGGAACGTAATTCTGATCTAGTCCAGGGACAATGCATTGTAACATTTCTTAAAGGAACTACACCATCCTTATCTAGTTTCCCATTGGGAACTGATATTGTGCGGACTGGGAACGCACCCTCTGGTACACTGACTTCAGGGGACACTACAGGATTTGCTGGTTCTAGATTTAGAATGCTTTCACTCCTAGTGATCACGCTACTCTCACCTATCTCAGCCATTTTCTCATACTTGCGCTGAGCCTCTAGTACACTAACGGCATGGGCAATGGCCGAAATCACAGTGGGTTCATCTTCATTTTCAGATACACTTGATTTAAACTGGCTTAAAACAGGATACAACTTAGCAATTTTTCTATTTTCAGTTTTAACAACGGCTGTACTTACCCCTCCCACCACATAAGGTGGCGGGGGCGCGCTTGCGCTGAGTTCGCCACGCTTCTCAACGGTTACATCCGCCTTGCTCGCGCTTTTCGCCACGTCTACTTCCGGTTTGCATTCGCTGCTCTGCCACGTGTTACCTTCCATTTGCCACAATTTTAAACAATCATTATGTTTATTCCTCACTTTCGTTGAGGTAATCAACCATACTTTATCTTTTACAGTATTTAGTACCTCTGCATTAAAACTTCCTATTGTTGGGAATGGCCTATCACAAGCTTTGGTCATCTTGACCCACGTGTCACAATACACAGTTGCGTATGCACCATATTTCTTACACATGAGAAACCTCGCTGAACCAATAGGGCCTTCCTTAGGCAGTACACTGACCATCTCTAGCGTATGCTTAGCACCCATGTTGAACAATATACCAACTCTGTTGCTACAATCACAGCTAGAGATCTCTAATGCTCGGTGAACATATTTCCTTTAGCCGCATTCACTCGCTTTTCTCGCACCCGGCGAGGATCCCTAATACAGAAATATCACTGTGGGCCCCAAGGGCTATCAGCTCCTCGATACCCTGGCTCAACCACAAAATCTGCTGAGTTTATTATAACTGGGAGAACAAAGTCAATACAATCAACCAGCCTTTCCAATATAATTCCTCCTAGCTGCTTCACCAATTCGCACTAAAGATGCGGTTAGATCGCACTGCCTACCAATACTAATTATTAGCAAACCTTGCGATCTATTGGTAGCGCTTTGCGAAAACCCGGTTTTCGCATTCGGTATACCTGCCCTGTATACCGTCCTTCAGTTGGACAATCCGCCTCGTCAGACAGCAACTGAGCACAATGAATAATGAACAGTGTATCTACGTTACAACATCCCACACTATACACCTTTTCTGCGCAGAAAATCAAAAGTTCCCAACAACAGTAATAATATCTCAGAGGCTTTCACAAGTAATTATACTATACATGTACAATAACTATCAAAACGATTGTTTAACCACGTGGCAAGTCTACCGGAAGTTCGCCTACGCACAGCAGGAAATACACATACGCTAAGCAATGCAATACAGTTAAAACGCACAATGACAGAAAAAAGAAACAGTTTTCTCTTTTGTCCCTAGGTTCTAGTTAGCGTGCCCTAGATAATGCAAAACGGACATTCGGTTTCGCAACACAGAGTAAAATTCAGGTTTTGAACACCATGCGTTCTTACCCGTTTATGACGCGTCTCCACCCTTTGTTGAGGAACTGAAATCCGTTGGTCTTGCGTATCATCGGCAATGAAACCTCCAAAGCTCACGAGCCCCCAAATTGTTATGTGCGTATTGTCGCTAACCAATAACGATTGTCGAACCTCGATTTGTGTTTCCAAAGCACAAAGATTTATTCGCAAATAGTAGAATAAATATGCTCAAGCGAAGTAATAGTAAATACAGCCGTTACTTATCGAAGGCACTCTGGATCCAGTGCAGTCATTCAATCCTGAAGTCTGGGGACAAGATGTCTGCATGCTGGATCACAAGCTGCTGCTTATATACACAATCAAATACAGTAATACAATGAAGATGGTATAGCTTGCATCTATTGGTCCAGGTCTCAGGAATGTCCAAGGGGTTGTCAATCATTGGCTGGTTCATCCTAAGGAATCCAAAGGAGGGGGTCATCTCTGCAGGGGGTATGCTCTGCTCTTCTCGCCAAGATTCCTTAGTCTTAAGTAGTTCATAATTCCCTATCATTCATAACTTGTGTATGTACTCTGCGATTCCCTCGCAGAGTGAACCAAACAGTAGGATATGTAACAAGGTTCATTATGATACCACTCATGATGTTATTCCTTCAACTCGTTCCGTGTATTTCACTAATATGCATGTAACTCTGATATAACATATAAATACTACTATATTTCGACATAACTGACTATGTGTTGCAACTACCATTAATGTGTACTATTTTATAAGTATGCGTGTTTGTGCGAATGTATGGTAAAAGACCAATTACCGTTGCTGCCACGTGTAGTGGATGCGTATGCCCTTTCACGCCGTAGCGTGCCCTTGTACGTCATAGCGTACCGTACGCATCTTTTCAGACAAAGACAACCAAGTTTGCTAGACTTTAATTGAAATGACTTTATCCAATTTGCTGACTTCGACAATATCTAACTCCGTAGCTCGAGCCACTGGGGGAGAATCTCTTGAGGTAGAAGGAGAACTTGACGCCGACTTTGGCTTTGGTTGGAATTTAAGTGGAGGAGCCAAGACAGTAGGCTTAATCTTTTTAGGAGCCATGACAGACTGTCTATTATGTAAAGCCAGCAAGGTTTGGAAAGTATACTCCGTTGAACGATTGATTACTTAGAGTGTCACACTGGGTGGGTATCCTGCATGTTAATTCAAAACTTCCATAGTTGTGGCAGGGAGATGCCTGTGCTTTATATGAATTACAGAGATATTCTCAGCCATGCGTTAACAGGAATGTCAACACCTTGTGATACCAGGTATTTTACAGAAAACTCTGCAGCCGCAATATTATATTTGACCAGCAGATGTCAGCAGTGTCACAATCTTTGGGTGCAGGCAAATTTTCAGCTCAGGTTTTCAGCTCAGACTAGTAGTATATAGATAAGATTAAATCAGTGCACAAATCTCTCATGTAAAAGTTACAAATACCAGGCAAAGGGATTCTTTGTTCTCTGTCACAGATCCAGATAAGCCCACTGTGTAGAGGGTCCCTGTTGTGCCATTCAGATGTCAGTCAGCTTGATCCAGAAAGAGACCACCACTAACCTGTCACTGTTTAGTGGTTATCTGGCAGGCAGTCAGAAACAATGTTTGCCCTGCAGTCCAAGTTCCCCGACTCCCGCCGATAGGCCACGCCCCCACCGGTAGTGCCGCGCCGATCACCACTGCCCGCACTCGAGGTCGAGGTAGAGAACCGGAAGTAGGCCCTCCGTGGATCGGGGGCCGCTGGAGCGGCGGGGGAGCCCAGCAGATTCGGTCAGAAGCCAGAGCGGACCCTCCCACAGGTATCGATGGGATGATTCCAGCTGTGGGTCTCGAAGGAGGCAGAAAGGGAGTCTTAGTGGCGCGGGGCAGGCAGCCGATGGAGGGTCAGACACTGGAGCAGTGCACCCGGAATCACTACAATGGGACCAGCAGAGTGTTGTTCTAGTGTAAGCCGTGTGGCAGAGTCCTAATTAGGGCAAATAACTCACGGAAAATGTGTAATTTGTAGCCAAGAGGGGAGAGCTGGCAAAACCTCCGTCCACACAGAATGGCGTCCAAACCACACCCATTTTTGGTTTTATTATTGTTTTAGAAGAAAGTTTTAAATTCTGTCTTTTTTTCTGGCTGGCAGTTGAGTACTGATTGTCATTTTTATTTTTTGGTCTATTAGTAAGTTCCACCTCTCTGAGCATTTTTTGGGCTGTTGGGCTAGTGGTGGGAAAATAAGATGAGGAGACCATCGACTATCACCATCACTGCTCCCAAGGAATGGATCATACCCAGTGGGGGTGAAAACTGTTATGGTTGATAGGGTAGAGGAGAGCAATAGTGTACATTTTGACCATATTTAAGTTTTCTTTATTTATTCATTTCTATATGTTATATACATTTCTGCTGTACTAGGGTGCTAATTTAAAATCATGTTAGTGTGCTTTGCCAGTAGGACACTGTCTTTGTTTACTAACTTTCAATCAATCAGCACAGAAGAACTGTATGCATTGAAGATTTATTTTCAATATGCATTGTATGCACTATATGCACTGAGTTGTTTATTTAGTTAATTATTTTAAATTAATAGATGTTTTTTAAAATAAATCTCAAATATATAGGTTATATTGTTAGGACTCTGATCCTTATTTGTATTTGGTCTGCATTCCCTCTATGCTACTAGGGGTGCTGTTGTTTTAGGTTAGGACTCTGATCGTAATTTGTATCTGGACTGAAGTACCTCTATGTTACCAGAGGTTCTGTTGCTTTAGGTTAGGAATCTGACCCTATTTTGTATCTGGCCTGCAGTACCTCTATGCTACCAGAGGTGTTGCTGTTTTGCCGTTGGATATTTCCACCTCGGCTGCAGGAGTTAACCCCTTCCCTGATCATTATCTGCACCTGTTCTGCTACTTGAAATAACCACCCCAATGTTTCTCCTTACAGTTCATCAGTTGTTTGCTGCTTCTGGTCCTTGTCGGTAAACCTGTGTTATTGTGCCTGTTGTTTTCCTGATTATCTGACTTCTGCTGGTTCCATTGCTTTGCACCTTTAGTTGTGCCGTAAGACCATAGCTTTGTTTGACCTTGCTCCTGCTTGCTCCCAGGTATCATAGTGGATCTTCCGGCTACAGACCACTAGCTTGCCTGACCCTCCTTTGCCTGATTCTCCAGTGGATAATCTGGTGCCTCCTGTCATCTGATAACCTGCATCTGTACTTCCACATTTGTGCCTGGCATCCAGTGACTCGTGTCTCCTGACAAACTTGGTATTCAGTCTCCTTGTGCCTATACCTAACCTGTAAGCCTGGATACCAGTGGCTGCTAAACCTGGTAACCTGCATCTGCACCTGATATCCAGTGTCTCCTTGTACCTTCACTCCATCTACTACACCTGGACACCAATATCTCTTGCTCCAGTGGTTAAACCAAGTAATCCAGTCTCCTTGTACCTGCACTCCCTCTGTTAAACCTGGATTCCAATTCCAATACCAAGTCTTTACGTCCTGTTAGATCCAGTGTGCCTTTGTATTGTGCCCTGATTCTGTCAACTACATTCTAGTTGTTCATTGCTTGCTGCTACCCTCTACAGCAGACTAGTGCCAGACTATTCTGCCTTAATACCTGTCTATCTGATTCCGAGTTCTGCAATATATCTCACCAGCATTACCTGTTTTGTCTATGGACTTGTGATACCTATATTAACTTTGACTGCATTTTGATATTACCTGTGTGACTTGTGTTCAAAATAAAGATGCTCTTTTCATGCACTGATGTGCTGTTTTCGAGGTGACAGACCTACACTCAGAGAGAAAAGCTGGTACATAGAAAGTTACAGAGGATGCATGACTATGTTGGGCACTCTCTTTTTCATTGGGCACTCTAGTACGTTTTACAGGATCACTACTAGCAACAAGTGGGTATGGTCCGAGTCCTTTCTTGCCACTCCATGTGGATGTATGTTATGTTAGCTATTCTCGGTTTTTTCTTTAGACAAATCATCACATTTATCAGTAATTATAAAAATTGTCTGAAAGTTCAATCTGAATCCATGTATATTTATGAATATGTCACAATATATGTTAAGTGCACACATTTATGGTTAGTTGCTATCACATCATACACTTTTGCAATCACGTCTGATTCATTCATATTATTGTTCATACTAAGTACACTTATGAAACTCTTTAATGTTAGGAGCCTGAGTGGAAATACTTCTTTAACCAGTATCTGTTGGTTGGCTGGGGGGATGAGCAGTTGAACTGAAAAGCTGACCTGTAGTGTACTGTGTTATTGGATTGTCCCTGGCATTTGACCTATAGGAAAGTGGTCAGTGGAGCTGTGACAGAAACTCCTGTTATATAATGAACCCCTCTGCATTCGCTTGGCAATAAATAACTCAGCTCTACCCTTCGGACAGCAGAGCATTCTGATAGAAGTTGCTGGTACGAGCCACGCTTGCACACTATATTGACAGTACTTTTAAACTTACTTTTATTTCCAAAAATGTTTTCTGTGAGGTTGACAAACGTTTGGATTTGGAAAGGCCTATCTTACACTTTCTTACCTCATTACCTTTTTTACTCTGAGAGATTGAAAAGTAGCACTACTGGCAGTACTAGTACTGGGGTGTTACTGATCTATAGACTGATCCAAGATGAACAACAGAAGTGAAGCTACTTGTAGCTGCCATCACACCACTTGAATGCCCAATGAGATAGGGAAAGGATGGAATGTTACCTTGCAATGTAAACTCAATATCTTTCAAATGAATATAATTGGTTTGTTAAAGAAAAGAAATTGTTTTATTTGGGTTGTGCTGTCAAATACAGCCTCCTGCCCTTTGGCTGCTTACTAGTACATATGTGATACTGCTCCTCACACAATTGCCTTTACAGTCCAACACTTGAATTTTAAAATCAAGAAATATTTTTTGGGGGGTGTGCTGCTAAAAGTCAAACAGAGGCAAGCTAATATCTGTTTCGCTGACATCACTAAGAAGAATACTGCTGTAAATCTTTTGGAAAACCCCAATAATGTCAGATCAAAATGGTTCATCTCACCAAGACTCTTTCCAGGATTCCTCATTGGTGACAATGGGTTGAATATTTCCTGCTTCATCGAGGCAAGTATTCTGAGTGCAATGTGCATTTGTTTAATAATACTCGTAAACTGGTTCTGCGTACTCCCAAATTCAACAGGGAATGGATCTGAAGATACATGCACTGATGATTTCGGTGGCAGGTTTGCTCTGCTCCACTACACAAGACACGACAGAATATGTCCAATACCTATGTAGATCATAAATTCGCAAAAGAACATACAGAAATTAATGTCACCTGTTAATAATATAGGCATCAATGATAAAAACATTAATTTCTCCGTGTTACGAACGACCAGCCAGTCCCAGATACAGCAATCTGAACAGATTAAAGATTATTAACAATTGCATAGGTTCAGACTCAGATGTCATTTAGCAAAGAACACATTGAGATTACATTACAAGGTTACATTCAATATACATTGTCATACCTGATTATTAAGGGAAAATAACAATAATACATAATCGTCACATATCCCCCTAAACCTAGGCCACGGAGAATGGTGACCTGTCACTGTCTCTCCTGCCCATTTACTACTTCTGCTCATTGGTGTGAGAGGCCATCTGCGTTTCCATGTTCTGCGCCCTTTCGGTGCTGAATGGGGAAGTTATATTGGTGCAAAATTAAGCTCCATCTTAACAGCTTTCCATTATCCCAATAAACTCTATTCAGCCAGATTAGAGGATTATGGTATGTAATTATGGTGAAATCCCATCCATACAGCTAAGGCTGTAGATTTTGAAGTGCTCATTTGATGACTAGGCACACCTGTTCAATGGTCACATACGCTACCTCTCGGGGGAGTAATTTTCTACTTAGGAAAATGATAGGGTGCTCTTCCCCCTGCGTTGTCACCTGGCTCTGGGTGGAGGGTACCTCCCCCTACACTGTGCCCCAAGTACTGCACTTCACATATGCCAAGTTGGCACTTCTCTGGCTTGATAGTTAGACCTGCCTCAGTAACTCGGCCTAACGCACTTTTCAGATGGATCAGGTGCTCCTCCCAGGTCTGGCTAAACACTGCAATGTAATCCAGGTAGGAAACTGCATGTCCCTCCTGCCCTCTAGCAGGTCATTGATCAGGCGCTGGAATGACGCAGGGCATTTTTCATTGCAAAGGGCATGACCAAAAACTCAAACAGCCCAAAGGGGTGATAAATGCGGACCGCTCATGTGCCTCGGGTGACAATGGGATCTGCCAGTACCCTCTACTCAAATCCACGATGGTGATGTAGCATGCCTGGGGAAGCTGATCTAGTAGTTTATATATATTAGGCATAGGATAAGCATCAAATACTGTGGCGTCATTCAACCTCCTATAGTCTACACAGAAACGGGTGCCCCCACATTTCTTTGGGACCAGTACCACTAGATGGAACATCTCGTCTATTTCAATTTTCATTGGTTCTAGCGCTTCTAGGGAATTCTGATATGCTAGCTTTCTGAGGGGGGTCTGGTTGCCTGTGTTTACATGATATGTGACCAAGTGAGTTTTTTCCAGGTTTCCCTGTAAAATGGGACTGATAGGACCGTAGCATGTCAGCTAGCTGCTCTAGCTGACAGTCAAACAGCTTTTCACTGCAGTGGGCACCTGCTAGGGACTCTGCCTCTTTAGCAGCAGCTGCTAAATCTAACAAGGTGTCAGACTCCTGATCGCTCTCAGGCAAGCTACACACAGCTAATACACAAGCTTCCCTGTCATGATAAGCTTTGAGCATGTTGATGTGATATACCTTCTGCCTCTTTTGGCCCTCATCTTGCCACTACATAATTGCCATCATGAATGCTCTGTACTATGGTGTAGGGGCCCTCCCAGGCAGCCTGCAACTTGCAATGCCGCACAGGGATGAGAACCAGATCCTTTTACCCCACCTCAGATACGTGTTCTCTCGCATTGCGGTCATACCACAGCTTCTGTTTCGCCTGCGCAGCTTTCAGGTTGCTCTGTGCCATCCCCATTAAGGACTGCAATTTTTCCCTGAACTGCACTACATAGTTTACCATTGACATTTCTGGGGTGATCAATTTCCATTTCCACTCTTCCCTAATCAAATCTAATGAACCACGCACCCGGCGCACATACAGGAGTTCAAAGGGTGAGAAGTCAGTGGATTCCTGCGGTACCTCACAGTATGCAAAGAGGAGGTGCAGTAGTAACCTCTCCCAGTCTCTTCCCTGGGACTCCACAAAAGTCCTAAGCATTTGTTTTAGGGTGCTATTAAGGCATTCTCACAGCCCATTGGCCTGCAGGTGATACAGGGAAGTAATTATTGATTCACCTGCATCTTTTTACAAAGACTCTGCATGAGGTTAGACATGAACTGGATACCTTGATCAGTTAACATTTCTTTTGGGAACCCCACCATGGAGAAAATAGTTATAAGTGCATCTGCTACCTTGTCTGAGCGAATGGAGGAAAGAGCTACTGCTTCTGGGTACCTTGTAGCATCAGTCAGAATGTCAGAATGTACCCTTTCCCTCTGCAACTAGGAATGGCTTGAGGACCCACAATATCCACAGCAAGCTGTTCAAATAGTTCTGATAAGATGGGCAGGGGAATAAGAGGGCATTCACCACATCACCAGACTTCCCAACAACCTGGCAGGCATGGCATGAGTGACAGTACTTGGCTATTTCCGTCAGCATGCCAAACCAGTAAAAATTATGTACTAAACGAGCTTTAGTTTTGGCAGCAACCAAATGTCCTGCTAGGGGTATCTCATGGGCTACTTTCGGCATCACTTCTCTATAGCTTTGAGGTACAACTAGTTGCCTGTCAGCAATTACATCTGAATGCATACTTGAGACATTTTTCTCTCTGTACAAAAGGCCATTTTCCCAAAGAATTATTTCTTCCTTACTTACAAGACAGGACTGACTGACCCTCCCCCTCACTGCTGATAGACTGGGATCAGTGTGTTGTTCTACTTTGAAAGTGTCACGTCTGAGCTTAGTGTTTCACACAACATGAGGTCGTTCATTCAAATCACTGCCTAAATCTGCAGCTTCTACAGTGTGGAGTGTGGAGGGGGATTACCTTCTAGTAAACTTCCCTCCACATTTTCAGGGGTTAATGCACAGCTCCTCTGTGCTGCTGTACTGGTCACTACTGCTAAGACACATTGGATACATTTTCACACTTTGGGTCGCCTTCAGAACTAGGCACATGTAAATCGATCTGACTACCTAAAACATTAACAGACATTGTATCACATTTAGGAACAATCACACACATTTTTTCCCCAGTCAAATTCACAACCTAGGGGATATAAAGTGTCTCTACAACAAAAGCATTATCATCAAACACATTGGCATATAAGTCCTCCCTCTGCATCACAGGTACCTACAAATCTGCATGAGTATTTTCAACAGCACATGAAATTGCATTACATATTTTTGCACTTATTTTATGCTGGTCAGCAGAGTCCAACTGAGAAAAAATAGGATTAGTTTGCACCAGTGCATCAGAAATCCCATAACTTTAATTTTTTATAAGCAGCGTGCATCCTTCTCAAATCAGTCCCCAATAGTACCGTGGCAGGCAGATTGTCTAGTACCCCAACATCTCGTATTCGTCTGCCAGATCCCCAATCTAGATATACTCTGGCTAGGGGTACTGCAGAATGTAGCCCCCCCCACTCCTCGCACAGCAATAGTCTTCCCGGTAATAAATTTATTTGTGCTCACTAGATCTGGATGTACAAGAGTCAGGTCTTCTTCGTTACAGGAGCCCTAGTAACTGTGTACTTGTCGGCCAGGCTAGCAGCCACTTGCGCTGTCTTAGGGTCACGATCCACAACCCATTCCCTCACCTCAGCTGGGCACAGTGTGAGGAACTGCTCCTGGAGAATAAGATTCTTTAGCTTATTATAGTCCAGTACCTGCAATCCCTCAATCCATTGATACATTATGGATGATAACAGAACGACATAGGTATCAGAGGGATTGCGTTGTGAGTCTTGGAACTTCCGCCTGTAGGCCTCAGGAATTATGTTGAAACGAAGTAGCAAAGCTTTCTTAATTGCGACATAATCGCAGACCAGTTCCTGAGGAAGGTCTGCAAATGCTTCCAAAGCTTGCCCTCTCAGTCCAGGGGTTAAATAGCTGGCCCACTCACTGGCATCCAGTTCAAACTGCTGGCAAGTCCTTTCAAATCCCCTCAAGAATGCATCAAGGTTGCCGTCCTTTTCCAACAGGGGAAATTGGTCATGCCGAACCTCAGTCTGCCGACTGGCTGTTGAGCCTGGCTAGTTCCAGCTGGTGTTCACGTTCGGCTTGATGCTCTGCTGCCTCCCTGTCTGCACGGCGTTCAGCAGCCTCCCTGTCTGCACGGCATTCAGCAGCAGTGCAATGTTCCGCAGCTTCTTGGAGTTGCTGGATCAGCTGCAGCGAGGCTGCAGGATAAGCATCCTTTAGCTGTTTGAGAGCAGTATGAAGGTAACTGTCCAGGATAGACTCCCCACTGGATTGAACAGAGGTATTTGTGGCAATGTCCAGTGCTCATTGCTCTCCTGAAGCAGAGAGGTTTTCTCCACTGCCTCCTCTGACTCTTTCTGATCAGCCTACACAAGCGGTTGAATCAGTTGCTCTCGGTTCCTACCGGGATGACAACAATTCCTCTGTCGACACACAAAGTGAAAAGTTCATCCTTTTCATCTGCTTATAGTCAGTGGCCATACCGAACCTTGTTTTCTTTTCCACCAAATAAAAAGTAGAAAAGAAAACAAGAAAAAGGAGGGGTGGGCAGAAACTATATGTGCAATGTGTCCTTTAAAATTTTGTAAGCCTTGAGCATAATCTCCGGTTAATTAGGTTGCTCTCTAGAATCACACAGCACCAATTCACTTTAGGTCTTATGATAAAAAGAAAAATATAATCAATCCCATCAAGCTGTCTGTCACGAATGCCCAGCCTGTCCCAGATACAGCAATCTGAACAGCTGGCCGTGACTGACGTCACCTTAGTCAATTAACAATGAATACACCTTTTCTGCAAAGGATTTTTTATGGTGTCCTTACATTTACCAAAACCACTTATTAATGTTTTACACTTAAATCACATACACATATAGCGTGAGCCTCCCTGGGCTTTGTAAGTTCACAAACAATCCCACCCCGCAGGCTCGTTGCCTAGGTGTAATCCTTGATTCACAACTGTCGTTTATTCCCCACATCAACTCTATTTCTAAATCATGTTACATACACCTAAAGAACATTTCCAGAATGTGCACATATCTCACACAAGACACCGCAAAAAAATTAATTCATGCTCTCATCATCTCCCACATCGACTATTGCAATTCCCTCCTTACTGGCCTTCCCAAAGTCAGACTTGAACCCCTACAATCTATTTTGCACGCAGTGGCTAGACTAGTTTTCCTTACAAACCGTTATTCCTCTGCTGAGCCAATTTGTCAGTCTTTACATTGGCTGCCTGTATTTCAACGAATCCAATATAAAATTCTTCTACTAACATACAAGGCCATCAAAAAAATTGCACACTCATACATTTCCTCACTGGTCTCGAAATATCTTCCTACTCGACACCTCCGTTCTGCACAAGATCTACGTCTCTCCTCCACTCTCATCACATCCTCCCATTCTCGGTTACAGGATTTTTTCTGGGCTGCACCTACTTTGTGGAATTCCCTCCCACGCACAGTAAGACTTTCCTCTAGTCTTCAAACCTTCAAGCGTTCACTGAAAACCCACCTCTTCAGACAAGGTTATGATATTCCTCAACCATCATCTTAATTTCCCTAGATTACCCTATTACTATCCACAACACTGCTAACGCAAGACAACAACCTTCTGACCAACATTGCAACACACACAACCCACTCAGTACATTTACCTTTGCAGTCTGGATGGTCCATTGTGCAATATGATGTAGCACATGCCCTTGTGTTTCTAACTCCCATTGTCCTATAGATTGTAAGCTTTTGAGCAGGGTTCTCTTACCTCTCTGTCTGTATGTATTACCCAGTATTGTCTTATTAATGTTAGTTCCCAATTGTAAAGCGCTACGGAATCTGCTGGCGCTATATAAATAAATGTTGATGATGATGATGATGATGATGAACAATCACGGAGAACACACTAGATTAAATTTATTTAATCTGAAAAATGTTTCCAAGGCTTAGTTACAAAAAAAGTTTATAACAAGACATACATTAAGTTGCACAAGTATGAAAAAAAAATAGAATAGGAAATAAAGCCACAGTCAAGTTGCTAGTTAAGACTTTGCTTGCGTGTGAAGGAACACAATTGAGAAATATGTGACATTTCAGTCTTGATAGACCCTCTCAAGAAAATGCACACGTAATTGTCTAAGGCAGAAGATTTAAATCCTTTTTCCACATTTGCAGTTGCGCTCACCCCCCCATCTTTGAAGTTTAGCTGTTAATAAGACAGATTGATCTCCCAAATGTCACAGCCCTGTCGAAGTGAGCTAGGAATGTCCTGAGATTGGTTAATGTTCATAGGACTTGAGTTTTCACCTCTGCTCGTTCGGCTTGGCTGGTCAGGTACACATCCTCTGCATACCAAAAAAAAGTCCCCAGAGACGCTTATCTATCTCTTTATGGCTAATTTCAAAAGATTATTGACCCTTGCATAGGTTCAGACTCATTTCAATTAGCAAAGCACACATTGAGATTACATTATAAGGTTAAATACAATATACATTGTCATACCTGATTATTAAGGAAAAATAACAATAATACATAATCGTCACCCACCCACCCCCCAACACACACACATGAAATACAATTTTTAGGATGTTCTTAATGTCTACTAAACATGAAATACACATTTTTAACATATATAATAGCATGCAAAAGTGAATGGCATGACTAGCAATAAGAACTTAGACTAGAAATGTTTCATGAGCAATAGATGAGACTGAAAAACAAATATCTAAGAGATGCCCAGGGCTTGAATTGGACACTGCCGTGTGAGCTTGCGACTGGCACACCCTTACTGTATATTGAATATGACCAAATGCTCCTTCCCTGTGTCAGTGCTTAGACTAGCCCTGTAGCTGGAGAAAGAGATACTGCAGAAAAACAAGAAACTTTAACATGCCCATAGTTTGATTCAGATGTGGCTGTGTACACTTGAGTTTGGAATGACCTTACTGTACATTGACTATGGCCAAATGCCCTTTCCCCACCCCGTTCACTTTCAGAAACTGCATGCTGTAGTAAGTGTCCTTTGCGCTCGAAGATAGAGTGGACATAACTGCATTACAGGAGTATGGTCCGAATCTAGGCATGCACAATGATTTTGCATACAATATGCTCAAAATCTGCATATACTTGCCTTGATAAATCGGGCCCTGTGTGTACATTATGATTATGTGAATTTTAACATGTACCATGCATTTCACTTCTTAAAAAATGAGAGGTTGGTGCAGGAGATTCTGTCTGTGACTTAAAAAATGTCTTTGCATTTTTGCACTCAGTGACTAAATGTAGATCATTCAGCAGCTACTAAAAGAATGACCTGCAATGCCACCAACTGAAGCAAGAGGCTATGTAATCGACAGCTTGACATTCATTTTGTCAACAGTCAGAAATTCAACAACGTTAGGTCGACAATTCACGTGGTTGACAGAATTATTAGGTTGACAATTTAAATGTAGACAGCATTATATGGTTACAGTTCTGGATAAGTTTAGGGCAGGGCCGGACCGGGACTAAAAATCAGCCCTGGCATTTAAAGTACACAGGCCCACTTGCTGTGGGCTCCATGCACGATATTGTTGCGTGCTGATGTGGCATTGCTGGTGCAGTGCAATATAAAGCCTCAGCACAAACGTATTTATCAAGAATTGTCTTCTGCCCACCCTGATCAATTCCCTTTTGTGCAAAGCACCTGGAGCACTGGGAAAATGCACAAAACCACAATGTTTTTTTAAAAAATTATATATTGTTAAAATACAATGTATAGTGTGTTCATGCTACTTCCCACTGCACCATATAAGACAGTAATTTTTTGATGGCCATAGTAATTTATTGTATTATAATATACTATATGTAAGCCACAGCATCAAACCAAAAATAACTTAAGCATTTTATATAACAACTAAAATTAACATGTGAAACATAAATTGCATAAAACTGAAATAAAAGACCTAATTACTGAAATTAGCAAACCATAAGTCAGCGACCCTACAACATGACCCCTTCCACCAGGTACAAGAGGCTCTGCCCCTGGACTTCCCACATCATTTATGATTGCTGTCACCTTTGCTGTAACTTTTATTAGGTATATTTAATATATACTGAAATATATACTGAAATTACCTTCAAGTATTAAAATAATAATTTGGAAATCAGACGGTATAAATAAGCTTAAGCAATATCTGAAGGATACGACATTGTACTGAATTATATAACGGTATAGTTATTGATTCTAATCTCTCCAGTGTGGACAAGGAGTGATATAAATGTTGCATTCTTTACATATTGTTTAAGCCATTTCCGAATAAATCACTTTGGATCATTGTAATGCTTTAAGGTAATTTCCGTCTATGTTAAATATACCTAATGAAAGTTTTACATTTACTGTTTGTTTATGAGTCTATAAAATATAACCAAAGAGCAAATGCTGGTGCTGAGCTTACTTCTTACCAGTTGGAAAATTAAGTTGCATCTGTAATAGAAGACCTTACTATATGTCCCAACTCAAGACAGAAAAACTAAAAAACACAGCGCTGCAAAAAACTAGTGCAAATAATTAAATTTGATTAAATTCACTAAGGCAGAATAAGTGAATGGTTCTCTGCAAAAATTAAACATATAGGGTTTGAGTAATTAAGGCGAGTAAGGCAAAAAAAAGGGATTAAGGGTGATTAAGTGTTCTGCCCGCCCTAGGCAAATACACTGGTTGCGCCCCCCCCCCCCCCCAATGTATTATGAATACTCCTGAATATGAATATTCAGATGCATTCTCCAGCATTCAAGTTGAGACAGATTGTGCCATTGTCTCTTACCTGTTCTTGCTCTTCTCTCCTGCTCGTTCTTGCAGCTTTGTTGTCTTTTTGATGGATTTTGGAAAGTTGGAGTCCTGTATTGAAAATTGTATCATATTTTATTATAATGCAAAATGTTAATAAACCCTGAACGATTAGGCCCTTTAGTTCAAACAAAACACTCCATTATGGCCAAATAAAACTACCCCATTGTACAGGCATATAAAAGCAATAACTGAACATTTGCTGTCAATCAAATATTAACCTCTACCAGCCCCATCTCAGAAATATTTAGTATTCTAGTGATTGATAAGGCCACAGAGAGCTTTCATGTAGCCACCACACAATAAAGAGATCATGCCCCCCAAAGCTGCTCTGTTTATTAAATACCCCCAAGATATTTTATTACCCCTGCACGAATAATCTCCAGCGCTATTAAAAGAGTAAACCAACGTAAAAAATTAATAAAATATTAATTTAATAAACTCATCTATACACAAAAATAAATTGTGTACTTCCAAACAAGTTAATACTTCCCGCTGCAGCTGTTAAAAGGGACTATTGCTCTTCTCTTAACTAAACCACACATCTAAACACAAGAATAATAGCGCTGAAGGCAGTAAAGTGTATAAAAATGTACATAATTGAATATATATATATATATATATATATATATATAATTCTTGATTAATAGAAAAATCCATTTCATTACCACCCTTCGGCCATTTTCATTACCCTCCCCCTGCAGCCTTTGCCATCTCCCCTGCAGCTCTTTTCCTTACTCCTCCATGCAGATATTTTCACTACCCCCTCCAACAGTCATTGTCCCCCCATGCAGGTATTTCCTTACCTCCCCTACTACAGCCATTGCCTCCCCCCTCAGTAATTTTTACTTACCCCCTTCTACAGCTATTGCCTCCCCCTCAGTCATTTTTATTTACCCCCTTCTACAGCCATTGCCTCCCTCCTCAGTCATTTTTACTTACCCCCCTTTTACAGCCATTGCCTTCCCCTCAGTCATTTTTACTTACCCCCCTTCTACAGCCATTGCCTCCCCCCTCAATCATTTTTACTTACCCCCCTTCTACAGCCATTGCCTCCCCCCCTCAATCATTTTTACTTACCCCCCTTCTACAGCCATTGCCTCCCCACTCAATCATTTTTACTTACCCCCCTTCTACAGCCATTGCCTCCCCCCTCAATCATTTTTACTTACCCCTCTTCTACAGCCATTGCCTCCCCCCTCAATCATTTTTACTTACCCCCCTTCTACAGCCATTGCCTCTCCCCTCAATCATTTTTACTTACCCCCCTTCTACAGCCATTGCCTCCCCCCTCAGTCATTTTTACTTACCCCCCTTCTACAGCCATTGCCTCCCTCCTCAGTCATTTTTACTTACCCCCCCTTCTACAGCCATTGCCTCCCCCCTCAGTCATTTTTACTTACCCCCCTTCTACAGCCATTGCCACCCCTCAGTCATTTTTAATTACCCCCCTTCTACAGCCATTGCCTTCCCCCCTCAGTCATTTTTACTAACTCCCCCTTCTACAGCCATTGCCTCCCCCTCAGTCATTTTTACTAACTCCCCCTTCTACAGCCACTGCCTTTCCCCTCAGTCATTTTTACTAACTCCCTTTCTACAGCCACTGCCTCCCCCCTCAGTCATTTTTACTACCTCCCCCTTCTACAGACATTGCCTTCTCCCTCAGTCATTTTTACTAACTCCCCCGCTGCAGGCATTTCCTTAGCACCCCTTCCTCAGCCGTTGCCTCGCTTGCAGTATTTTTTACTTCCCCCCCGCCCGCAGGTATTTGCTTACCTGCTCGGCAGCGGCTGCCGGCATTCACTCGGCGCCTCCAGATTCCAGACCGCGCTCCTACGTTGCTGCGCGTGACGGCATGATGTCTGCATCATGACGTCACATCGGGTGCGCAGGGAAGCTTCAATCAAGACCACAGGGAGCGCCGGCGTCGGGAACCAGAACAAGGAGTAGCCAGGAGCCGGACCGGCCCCTCTAGCCATCGGCCCTTCTGGCAAATGCCAGAAGTGCCAGATGGCCAGTCCGGCCCTGGTTTAGGGATATTATTGTCAACCTAAAAATACAATTAAATTGTTTCATATATTGTAAGCTTGCGAGCAGGGCCTTCTTACCTCCACGTATGGATGTATTACCCAGTATTGTTTTATTACTGTTTGTTCCCAACTCTAAAGCGTTACGGAATCTGCTGACGCTATAGAAATAAATGTTGATGATGATGCTGATTGTCGACCTAATAATATTGTCTGCTTTGCTGTCTACATTCAAATTGTCGACCTAGTAATACTGTCTACATTTAAGTTGCCCACCTAATAATACTGTCAATGTCATGATTTTTGACTTTCCAAACCTTTCCATATTATAGTGTCGACCATATAAATGTCATGTAAATGTCGATCATATGTATCACACCCACCAAAAAGTAGTAACAAGGTGAAACTTCAGACTTTATATGCATTAGCGATTTTCTTAAACCATTTCAGTTGTGGGGTGGCAGTTGTGATCATTAGAAAATAGACTGTAAATGACTGTAAATGAATGCTAATTTTATAGATTTTTCACAATGTTTTATTAAATCTAGAGTCAAAATCAAAACACATGAAGGTTTTTGGCCAAGGCCAAAACACAAAGATGGGTTTAGACACATCAGGTGTCTGCGCACATCCCTAGTAATCACAACTGTAGATTTTTCATTTATTATTCCTAAATTTGGCTAAAATATTGAGACAAAACTTATGTGCTCATATTTAATGAAAAGGCAGGTCTACAGGCATTTTGTACCAGGCACTTAACTAGAAATTGCAGGTACCAACAGCAACATTTGGCAGGAGCTATGTGGCAACCTAATGACTTGGAGGTAAACAAAATGAAGAGGCTCATGGCATGGTAAACTTCATATTTACATGTGACAACCCTTTTATTGCATAAAAGAGAGTCTGACTCACCAGTGATATGTGACTATATCTCTGCCAACTTCACTGGTATTTATAAAAAGATTTTTCCCGGGTTTCAGGCTTTAAAAATGTAATTTGAGTCCCAGGTAAACAAATACCCCACATTCTCACAGCCCTGCTACCTGGCTTAGTAAATGAAGATAATTAAATTGAGTGCCTAATTTTGATTGTAAGTCATGTAGCCCTCCAACACTGACCCTATTGAGTTGTGTAATGTCAAGTAAACCCAATTGCTGAGATGGCCACTTGAGTAAATGCAGCCAAGTGCTTGGTACGACCACATCAGTAAAGTGGTATAAAACTGAGAAACAAGTGACAGTAGAGTGACAATCCCATCATGTGAGAATGTCACCTCTTAAACCAAATGCAATTATTGGCAAGTAATTACGTGAAACAAATGTCATAATGGTGAAATTGAGAAGATGCTCCAGATTGTGCTTAAAACATATTGCTGATGTACCATCATGGAGATATGTTTGGCAAATTGTTAAATTTGCCAAAATTATTATTTATCTTTTTGACCTGAAAATAAATTTTAAAAACAGAATTACATTAAAGTGTTGTATTTCTACTTGGAACTTTTTGTTTCTCAGAGCGTATATCAAAGGATTTAAAAGTGGAGTTACCACGGAATAAACAAGGGAAACCACTTTATCACTATTTAGATTATACTTAGCCTTCGGTCTTACATACATAAATATAACAGTTCCATAGAATATAGACACCACAGTCAAATGAGACACACATGTAGAGAATGTTTTTCTTTGGCCTCTTACAGAGTTTAAGATGGTGACAACAATACAAATATAAGAAATCATTGTCAGAAAAAAACATGTCAAGACAATACTCCAAGACAGGGTGAAAAAAATTATTTCAGTTTTGCTACTGTCAATGCAGGACAATGTAAGTAGAGGAGGATAATCACAAAAGAAGTGATTTATTATGTTAGGGCCACAAAATTGTAATGTGGCAATAAAAGTGATTGTCAAAATCGAGGCAGTAAACCCACACAGAAAACATAAACCTATGAGATGTAAACAAACTCCTGATGTCATCAAAGATGAATATCTCAGTGGATTGCAAATTGCCAGATAGCGATCACCAGCCATCACAGTTAGAAGAAAACACTCAGAAGAGCCAAGTGAGAAGAAAACATATAACTGAACCATACATCCTTCAAATGAGATTGTTTTGGTTTTAACTAGAAGAATGGATAACAGGTTGGGTGTTGTAACAGTGACATAGCAGATCTCTAGAAAAGAAAGGCTGGCAATAAACATATACATAGGAATGTGGAGGTTGGGAGCCTCCTTTACTATCATGATTATAAGAAAATTTGCTATGATTGTCAAGATATAAACCATTATAAATACTATAAACAAGGCAATCTGCATATTGTGAGCAGAGGGAAACCCCACAAATGTAAATTCTAAATGTTCAGTTTGGTTACCTCTCCATCCACTTGACATCAACTGAAACACTATGAAAAAAAGAAAGCATTTTTTAATATTAAACAGTACATGATCAGAAAAACAAGTATTAACCATTGATGATTTTTTTGGAAGTTAAAGGAATATATTGAGAGAAATATAAACAAGCTGTTTGGAACAGCTATTAAATATAATAAAAACACGAAACATAAAACTATTATTGTCAGTAGACATGGTAAATGCAATAATTTACTTAGGAATTCCTCAAGATATTTTAAAAATATTCTTGTTACAAAACACATATGCATATCAGTGGCTGAGAGCAGTCAAGTATAAAGACGAGAAGACACCCCTTCAATGGCCTAGAGATGGAAGTGTAAAAGGGGTGGACCAACAATCGAGAGCTTGTTGATTCCTATTGGTCTGCAGGGTCACACATCTATCTAGAAGACAAATTCTCTGGTTAACACTTTTAATTAGCCATATAAGCCAGGACATGTTTCACAGACATGGAGGAGCCCAGGGACAAGCTGCTTCAGAGTGCAACTCCCGCGTATCCACTAAAGGGAAGGAACAGATCAGTTGTATTTAGCTGACATTGCTACTTTACATAAAGAGCATAAAGGTTTAAATATAGTTTGCATTGCCCCCAGGTGCCATATAAACTCACTCTGTCTCTGCTTCCAATTGCACATGTCTGCAGAATAGCCATACTAGGTCAAAATATTTATTTTCTTTAGATATAACTTATACACAAAATATAAGCTTTGTGCTTGAAAATTTGAAAGTAGTTAGTGCAGATTTAACCAGAGCTTGGAATTTTAGCACCGCCTCTTGTTATACACTAAGGGGTATATTTAATAAACTGCTGGTTTGAAAATGTGGAGGTGTTGCCTTTAGCAACCAGATTCTAGCTTTCATTTATTTAGTGCATTTAACAAAATGACATCTAGAATCTGATTGGTTGCTACAGGCAACGTCTCCACTTTTTCAAACCCACAGCTTAGTAAATGTACCCCTAAGTGTTGGTGTTCCTGAAAGGGCTCATCATAAATTGCACACAAAGAGACAGTTAGAGGGTTACGTAGTATGCGTGGCCTTGGTAAAAAAAAAAGAACTCTGGGGATGCATCTTGTTTTTTGATTTTGCGAAGAATTTGGATTCCCTATACTTCTGCTATCTGTTTGAATCATGCAGGATTTGATTTTGACCTTGATATGACAAGCATAACAAATACTGCGGATATAATATAACGCCTCAGGAGTTTTTGCATTTTAACAATTTTTCCATGTTTCCTTATTTGCAGCTGCAAGTGATACACATTAATTTCCCAATTACTGCCTATGTTTGTTAGTACTTGTGCCTTTTCCACATTTCATCGGTTGTGTCCACTATATTTGGAAGCATTTGGGCAAGACCCAGAGGCAGAACTAGCGAGCTGTGGGTCCAGGTGCAATGAGGCAGGAACTGAAGCCCCTGACCTTCTGTGTCTGCCATGCAGCGCCCCATTATCTCCATGGGCCCCAGTGCATGGCACCTTCCACACTAATGGTATTTCCACCACTGGCAAGGCCCCTATTCTCAATGTCCTTAGTGAGCTACCTTTACCCTTTTACTTTTAGTGTTAGTTAATTAGAGATAGTGTTTCTGTATTTTAAAAACTTTAATACATTACTATTAGGGATATTAATAAATTAATACAATGCACAAGAGTTACATTTCATTGTAACTCTCTACTCCCTACATGTCAGGGAAGCAGGAAAGCATTTTTCAAAAGTGTCACAAAAATGGTAAATTTTAAGATCAGTGAAGTTGAGATGATTTTTGCAGAACACTGTATTTGTAAATTCTGTATCCTGTGGAATTTATAGTCTATATATAAAGCTGGACTAATGACATTACCAATTTATACTGCTCTATGGTGTGGTTTGAATTTGAAGCTTAACAGAAAATATAGGGGAATTCTGGGCAAAACACTTAAGGCTGAATTCTGTCAGAGACACATACAAAATTCCACAGCCGAATGCTGAATGAGGTGAATATTCCATTGAGCAGCTATTCAAATTTATTTTGGTAGAATTTCAAAGGAGGAGTAAAAAATGTACTTGGGTATTGCCTGAAAACTGTTTTATATAATTTTGTGTCATGTACATGGAAACATTTCCTGAAACATTACCACGTCTATTAGGTTCATATTTGTGTTCTTGATGCTATTAGTGTGTAATGATGCACTGAAGAGAAGGGAAACCACAAGAATTTATAAAACTAAATGTATTTTGGACTAGCTACAAAAGTGTTTCAACAACAGCTTTTTAAATTAAGCATAGTAAGATTACCAAACCGATTGCTCACAAAGTCATTAATTTTTTTCTCTTTGGTGTTCTTAAAACTGTGATCCTTTTTATAGTTTTTTTTTCTTTGGGAAGGGAAGAGAGTTGTTTTGTTTTTAAACAGCAAGTTTCTAATCATTTTCCAGTTTTCATTACTATAACTTATAAAGTATCTCAATTAAAATGCATTTGCGTTTCAGCTTTTAAACTCATTTTAAAGGAGAATGTAGCCTGATCTCTGAGCCAAAACCTGTCAGTCATGAGTCTCTTCAACAGTCATCTGATGGCCAAGGAAGGGGAGGGAGAAAATTGAACTATAGATGAGCATGCATCGAAGATCATAAAAAAAAAAAATCTCTGTCCACTACATTAAATTTGCAGAGAGAAAGATCAACAAGCATAATGACCACTTCAGAAGAAAAAACAAAACTGCTCAATGGAGGAAAATTTAAATAAAAAATTAAATGGGTGTGGTAATGGCAGAATTAAATGGGTGTGGTAATGGTAGAATTAAATGGGTGTGGTAATGGCAGAAATATAACAGCAAGCAATAGGACAAACACTCAAAAGTGACACTGTATTAGAGTGTATTAGCAATCCAAATCCAGAAGGGCAGATTTTGTTTCTAGAGTTGTTAGCTAAAGTTTCTAATTGTAGGAAACTATGTGATTCAGTTTCCATATCCTCGATCACTAAGTATACAAAATTCAAACACTGTGCAAAGCAGTAAAGTTTATAGTGTATAATATTTGATTATTATTAATAAAAGTTCTCTTCTCTCTATTACATCGCAGGAGGCATCAACAAATAAATATTAAACAAGGATCTTTTAAGATAAAATAAAGAATAAAAAAAAAAGATACTACCCTCCTTGTAGAAAAATGGTAAGTATCCCTTAATAGAGAAATTGGGCCTGATTCATTAAGGAACTTAGAAAAAAGAGAGAGATGGAGGCGTCCGCACTTTCCTATTAAAATATGTAAATTGCTGCCTCAATGGGAACAGTGTAACAGAGGAGGGTTCCTTTACATTTTATGGAATAATGAATCAAAAAATATAGTTCTCTGGTGCAAAAATGGTAATGGCTAAAGAAATATTTATTACAAACTTGACACTTTAGGTAATCATAACAATAAAGATAAAAACAAACACCTTATTGGAAAAAAACTTGGTCTGGATCAAAAGATATATTGACCAAATAAAGTCCAAAGTTCGGGTTCAATAATGAATAAAAATCCTGCTTGCTGGTATACAAAAATTGATCACCTATGTAGAGCTAATTGAAAAGCACACTCACATATCCAAAAGTGAAATTCAAAAGTCCATCCCCTAGGCTGGATCATATACCAGAAAATGTTCAAATAGCATCGCAGATGACTCACCCCAGTTGGTACAAACTGTGCAGGTGGGAATAATCCAGAGAACTCTCCGATAACAGGGAAACAATTCCGTTCCAAGACTTGTGCAGGGACCGGAATACACCCCTTCAGGTCTTGGAAGAAGCGGTGGCTGCTGAAATATTGCGCAGCTTAGGAACGATGCCAAATTGTTGCTCACCGCAGCTTCCACAAACAACAGCGCTCAAGGGTAGCGTATAAGTTCAGACGTTAGTAGTGGCAATTGTTGTAGAGCTAGATCTGGCGATAATAGTGTGACAGCCAGTAAATTTCTCTAAGTGCAGTATATAATCAATCCCAACACATTTTACCCGCATAGGGCTTCTTCAGGGATTGTAATTTATCTTAAGTGAGAAAAAAGGTCTTATTTATGAGGCACATATTGAATGAAAAAATTAACTCCTCCATATCAATCAACCAATAGGGTCTTCTCCTATTGGCATGTAATCACTTGATTGGTCCAAATAAAGGTACTGGTTTCTTCATTGAGATATAGAGTTGAAGACAATCTAATAAAGTGTACTCATAGAAAGGATCCTGGAAAGGATGATGTTATGGTCCAAGCACAGAAAAGGTGCAACAACGAAAGTTCATATTAATTGTAGTAAATTGTAGTCATTTCTAGTCATTATTGAACCCGAAATTTGGACTTTATTTGTTCAATGTATATTTTGGTCCGGACCAATTTTTTTATCCAATAAGGTGTTTGTGTTTATCTCTGTTGTTATGATTACTTAAAGTGTCAAGTTTGTAATAAATATTATATCTATTTCTAAGCCATTACCATTTTTGCTCCACATAAGTATATTTTTTTTATTCATTAATTAACTTAGGGAAGAATTTTAGTAAGTTTTCTTACTTAAGTTTTCTGGACAAAACCATGTTACATTGCAAGGAGTGTAAATTAGTTTATTATCTTGCACATAAGTTAAATACTGGCTTTTTTTCATGTAGCACACAAATACTTGATAGTTTATTTGTACACTGAAATTTAAAGTTGATATTTGTGTGCTACATAAAAAAACAGCCAGTATTTAACTTATGTGCAAGATAATAAACTAATTTACACCCCTTGCATAGCAACATGGTTTCGTCCAGAAAACTTAACTAAGAAAACTTAAGCTGGGTACACACTGCAGTTTTTTCAGCCAATTATCGGGCCAATCACCCGATAAACGACTGCTCGGCCAGATATTGCATTAGTGTGTATACTTTCACAATGAACGACAATCGTTCCAAAGTAACGATTGTCGTTTAATTTGGTTGGTCGTACTGTTTAATAATTTCGTTCCGATCACCTTCCGATCCTGCACACTGCACAGTGACAGCCCCTGTGTTACCCGGAGAAATCCGTGACAGTTACCCCTGCTCCAGTTACCAGGCTGCATGCTGTGCATTATACAGTATATTAATATGCTAAGTAGTACAGTGCTAACAAGTGGTTTGAGAAGCGAGTGTTTTCTGTCACTAAAGTATATGAAATGACACAGATCGTCAAATTTTGGGACTGTTTCAGTTCGTAAAGATTATTTAATTCATGCGCCTGTCACTTGCCCTGATCTTCGATCAGCATGAGTTTCAGGGAGACTCGTTCCTGCATAATGCTTTCATGGAAGAGGATGAGTATTCTGCCACCAAGGAGACTGTCGTCAGCATGGCACAGGAGTGTACACTTTTACACTATTTCTTTACATTCTCCCGTTGTGACAGCAGAGATTGCTGTATGCCGGACAAGGTTTAGGAGATGCTTATGCAAGAGCTGTAAGAAATTCTTCTTCTATGCAAACTGCTGAAGGGAGTTAAAAAGTAGACTCGGGGGGGCGTGGCTTGGACACCACGCTGGTAAGACGTGTTTGGACTGAGCTCCTCTACCAAATTGCTAAAAACCCGGCTCCACTAAGAAATTTTAGGCAACTCACACCTTTGTTGGCATCGGAGGCACAACAAGAACCCCTGGCACCGTAAGGGATCTGCTCCGGGCACGCAGCTAGGTTGTACGCCCGAAACATCGGAGTGTGGCCTAGCCACACGTGGTAAGGTCGGCTGCCTCTTCAGCGCCCTTGTGTCAGAGATTATCTGAGAGATCCTCGCGGAGACCAGCCGTGGCAAGATCGCTTTGGCCAGACTGACGGAAGGAGATAGCGGGAGACCCGGGGCATCCATCGGGTGCACGCTCACCCGCCGGGCACGTTGGATCATACCTGACCGTGCAAAGCGGCCCGGAAGATGCGGACTTGAAGGGGATCCCTTGGAGTCGGTTGGGCAGTGAGTACACGTGTATACTGGCCCCTTGTCAGCCCGTCCGGGCGTTGTTTACCGAGACCCCGCCGACGGAACACACACACAGTGCCAGCATCGTTTCCCCTTGGATACACCAGCTGGGGCTGGAGCACAGTAGTGCCCGCAAAGTGCTCTTATCCCCACTCACTGACCCTCCGTGAACGGCATCACCACCCCCCCCCTCTCCCGCTCTTACCCCCGCAGCTGAGTTGCAACTGAGACCCTCACCAGCAGCCCTGTGCTAGCGCTGACACCAGGGGGACATTCAGGCAGCTCACTGACAGCAGCGCTTAAGACACGGACACCACCAGCAACAACTCACCTGATTTGTCAGTCGGTGTCTGGCAGAACAGCCCGGCGTTTCACTCCTGGCTCCCTTCAGTAGATCCCCGTCTTGACTGGGCTGGGACTCCCTCCTGCGTGAAATTCTGGCTGTTCCGTGCAGTGAACTGTGAGTCAACAACCTGATTGCACAGACTAGATCGAATACAAACTTCCAGTGTGGGAAACTACTGCCACCCTGTGGCCGTTCAAGCAAACTACACCGTCCTTATAGCCTAATATATTTTCAACTGTATTATTAATAACAGTTACATGCTGGTGTGCTAAGTATTGCTGCTACATCTCAGCAGTCAGAAATCCGATGTAAACCCTCACCTGGTCTCGGAGCCTGAGGGGTCAACTGCTGCCCCATTGTGTCGTTTCTGTGCCACTACACCTGTAACATAAAATCAACCTCCCCCATTGGAGACCACAGTTTCTACGTACATCCAAATATATTGACTGTCCTTGTGAGATCTAATCCTGACGGATGTGGTGACCAGTCGTATCCTCAGAGTGCCCTCTTGGAGTCAATCCCCATACGAGCAAAACGCTCTCTACCATTATTATTGCCCGTGACCGGTTGATTATTATTCGAAACCAGCCTTTCAAGCGCCTTGATTCGTCTGTTCATCATTACACCCACGGCTAGTATGTGAACTTTACTATGCTGCCCGATCCCGGGTAGGACCCTTCTCAACTGAACCGAGTTCGGTGTGCACCCTCCTCTCCCTCTCCCTCTCTTTACCTGACCTTGGCCTTGTTATTCCATCCAACGGCCAGATCGGCTCGCCTGAGGGCACCATGGCTTCCAAACCAAAGAAAGTGACAGCAGGAACCTCTGCAAATTTCTTTGGATCAAAAGCGAAGCCCCCCTCTCCACAAGATGATCGCCAGGGGGCGTCGGGATCTTCATCGTCTGAAGTTGAACTTGACCCTCAGATTCAAGCGGTAATGACCAGTCTCTTGGAGGGGGTGAAAACTACTTTCTATCAGGAAATGACAAAAGTGGTCAGCGAGCTCAGAACAGAGTTGAACGCGCTGGGAAACAGGACAGACGCCCTAGAATCAAAAACTGACGACATTTGCCGATCCAACACTGCAACTGATAAGGAACTCTCCCGCCTCCGTGACGAAGTTGAAATCTTGAAAGAGAAGCAAGAGGATTCTGAGAACCGATCTCGCCGTAATAATGTCCGCATCAGAAATGTGCCTGAGGAAATCGGTAACGCAGACCTTCAAGCTTTCCTCATGGCCCTCTTTCTTCACCTCCTCCCGGACATCTCTGAGACTGACTGTCTTTTGGATCGGGCTCACCGTGCCCTGAGAGCCAAACCCCCAAACAGCCAACCTCCTCGGGATATCATTGTCCGTCTACATTATTTCCGGACCAGAGATCGTATTCTTTCCGCTACCAGGGACCGACCAGTAATTACATTTCGGGACATGGACATCCAGCTATTCCAGGACTTGGCTCCTTCCACGATACAAAAGCGGAGGGATCTTCAGCCAGTCACTAGGATTCTTCGACAACACAACCTCCGCTACCGCTGGTGCTTCCCTTTCCAGCTTCAAGTATTTGCTGACAACTCCTCCCACTTTGTCAAATCGCTGGAACAGGGTCAGAGCCTCTTGGATAAGCTGGGCATTCTTCCCGAGCCGTCAGCCCCTCAGGCTACTCCTTTCCAGACCCAGCGCCCGGCGCTTCCTCAGCCTGATTGGTCCCGGTCTTCGAGACGACGTCCGCGGGATGCAGATCCTCCCTGATTTGTCTATTGTTGTACTAATGGTCCTATCTGTGTCTGTTTTTGTTTTCTTCCTGTTTTAACTCTCCCTTGTTTTTAGGGGGACTTTCATCGTCAGTTGGTAGTGGTTACTACCCTACACTCTCAAGTAGTTTACATAATATGTTTTATTGCTTTTTGTTTTGGTGGTTGCTCTTTTTCTTGTTTCTACCAATAGTTCTATTGCTGGCCTCCAGACCCCTCATGCTTCTTCTCTTTGTGTAATATTATGGCTGTTTGTAATATGGCCTTTTCCCTGCTGTTGGAGGGGGGAGCAGCTTGCCTTTCCCGTGTCCCTTCCTCCTCCCTCTCCCCTCTTTCCTACCCTCCCTTCCCTCCCCCCTCCACTTCCCTAACCCCCTCCCCCTTTTTTTTTTTTTTCCTTCCTTAAACTGTTATAAATATTTACTGTACAAGTTTTATTTACCTTGCACACCGTTCCATGGTTTGATTTTGAATTTTTCAATTAATGTACTCTATTTGTGGGTCTCCCGAGGCTCTGGCGGCTGTCGATGCCGTGCGAGCCTAAGGACCACCCCCCGTGCACCCTTTGACATTGTTAATTTTACTGCGCTCTAGCTTATAATAATGTCTTTGAATCCGCTTAGGATTCCTTTTACTCAGGGTTTTCGCCCAATTGGGCTTCTTCTTTTTCTATCTCTTTTCTCTTCTTCTTGTGACTTTGATCCACTCTCTAATTGGCTCTTCAAACTTCTGTTCCACCCACAAACTAACAGGTTTTGTTCCCTATCTAACTGTTTAGACCTATTTCCAGACTTTGGCTCCTCGCGACTGCCATGGCTTTGAAGATTTTTTCCGTCAACGTGAATGGCCTCAACTCTCCTCATAAACGTACGATTCTCTTGGGTGCCTGTAGGAGAGAAAACGCAGACATTGTTCTTCTTCAGGAGACTCATCTCACAGGTGCCCATACTCGGCTCCAGGGTAAGCAATTTTCCCAGACCTTTTTTGCCTCAGCAGACTGCAAGAAACGGGGCGTTGCTGTTTTAATCCATAGTAAAGTCCCCTTTCTTCACTCCAAGACCCATGCTGACCCAGAAGGCCGCTTTCTTTTGGTGAGCGGCACTCTCCGGTCTACTCCCGTCACTCTGGTCTCAGTTTATGCCCCGAATCAGAGGCAAAAGCCTTTCTTTACAAAGCTCTTTAAGCAAGTTGAGCGGTTGGCGCAGGGCCATGTTATCATGGGAGGTGACTTTAACGTTACTCTCGACCCGGCTCTCGATAGGTCTCCCCCCTCCTCTCCTCGGCGGGGTATTTCCTCCTCCTCTGAATCCGCCACCTTGTCCACACTCCTTATACACCATCATTTATATGACTCCTGGAGACTATGTAACTCAGACGCCAAGGATTTTACTCACTTCTCAGCCCCACATCAACTATACACGCGCATAGATATGTTACACATCTCACACTCACTCACTCATCATGTGACGCGGGCAGACATTACCCCCCTCTCTTGGACAGACCATTCGGGTGTTTCCCTCGTACTAGATCTCCTCAAACCGCCCCCCCAGCGCAGTAGATGGCGCCTAGACGACGCACTTTTACTTAATAGATCTATCTGCCTAGACATTAAGACCTCCATTACCAATTACTTTCAGGAAAATTCAACCCCTGATGTTGCCCCCGGAATTGTTTGGGAGGCTCACAAGGCTACCATCCGAGGCCAATTAATTAGTCAGTCAGCTGCAGCTAGAAAGAAAGCAGCTGAGGAAATCTTATCCCTGGAAAGTGGGCTAGCTTCACTCCTTACTCAGCATCAATCTCACCACGACCCGACCCTACTTCCCAAGATTGCGTCAATGAAGGGCCAACTAAATACCATACTCTCCCGTAGAGCAGCTGTCACGATGCAGAAGCTCCAACAACGGTATTATGATAAGGCGGATAAAGCTGATTCCGTATTAGCTAGAAAGCTCCGGAAAAAAATAGCCTTGCAACATATTGATAAAATTCGACAGTCTCCTTCTCGAGATGTAACTTATGACCCAACAGGGATAGTTAGAGAATTCAGGGACTTCTATTCTTCCCTCTATAACCTCGATGCTCCCTCCCCTCGTCGGGACCCCCAGCCTCCCACCCTGTCCGATTACCTTTTATCTACACCCATCCCTAAAATTACTACCACACAACAATCTGTCCTGAATGAAGACATTACTCTATCGGAGGTATTGACAGCAGTTAAGTCCCTGAAATCCTCCTCAGCTCCCGGCCCGGACGGCCTCACCCCCCAGTACTATAAAAAGTTTGCCTCGGTCCTCGGTCCTCACCTGACAAAATTTTTCAATGAAGTGCTAGGGGGGGCTCCCTTCGACTCCGCCACCACCAGGGCTAATATAATTGTAATTCCCAAACCGGGAAAAGACCCCTCTCTTTGCGCTAGTTACAGGCCCATCTCGTTACTAAATGTTGACCTAAAATTATTTGCAAAAATCTTGGCCTCTAGGTTGAATCCACTCCTTCCAGCCCTCATCCATCCTGACCAGGTGGGCTTTATTCCAGGGCGCCAAGCCCCTGATAATACCAGAAGGATTATTGATCTAATCCACATGATAAACAATGATAATCTATCCTCTCTCGTCATGGCGCTCGACGCCGAAAAGGCGTTCGATCGCATCTCCTGGTCATTTATGGAGGGTGTGCTTCGAGCAGTGGGATTCACAGACAAATTCCTGACAGGTATTTTGGCCCTCTACCGATCTCCGTCAGCTACTGTTTCCGCTAATGGTCTGACCTCGATGCCCTTTTTGATCACGAACGGCACTCGTCAAGGATGCCCCCTCTCCCCACTGATATTTGCTCTAGTCATCGAGCCATTAGCCGCCAGAATTCGTAACAATCATGAGATATCTGGCATACAGGTGGGCCCCTCTACCCATAAGATTGCCCTATATGCAGACGACGTTCTGCTCACTATCACTAATCCCAAAACGTCGGTACCCCCCCTCCTAGAGGAACTTGATCTCTATGGCTATTTCTCGGGCTACAAGATCAATCCAGATAAGACGGAGGTTCTAGACTTTAATATATCAGCTACAGACAAGTTATTATTAGAACGCTCCTTCCCTTTTCACTGGGGTCGCCGCAAAATTAAATACTTGGGTGTTTCCATCACAAAGCACTATCGACATCTATTTCAAGCCAATTTTCCTCACCTACTCGATCAAATCAAAATAGACCTTACATCGTGGTCACAGCTCTATATCTCCTGGCTTGGACGCATTAATGCCGTCAAAATGAATATCCTCCCTAGGCTGCTCTACTTCTTTCAGACTCTCCCCATCCGCATACCGCCATATGTTTTTAAATTCCTACAATTCCATGTCTCCAGATTTGTCTGGTCGGGCAGACGACCCCGGGTCCGACTTAAGGTTCTTCAGAGGTCCCCGCGGGGGGGAGGTCTGGGGATTCCTGATTTTCAAAGATACTACCTCTCCGCTCATCTTGCTCAGTGTGTCCTATGGTCTGGTCGGACGGAAGCCAGAGTTTGGTCTAAAATTGAGGCAGAGGGTCTGGGACTGCTTTCCTTATCCTCTCTCCTATGGGTCCCGAGGCCTCGTCGCCCCAAACGTCTGTTATCTCACCCAATAGTCTCACACACATTATCCATCTGGGACTCATCATCCCAAAAATTCGCCTTATCTCCCCATCCCTCTCCGGTTGTTCCGTTATTCAATTCTCCGGAATTTCCTCCCGGACTACATCATAACTCATTCCAGCCATGGTATTCGCGGGGAGTCATCTACCTCAATCATTTATCCACCTCAGTAACTTTTCCTCAGTTTTCTGAAATTCAATCACAGATCCACATTCCCTCAAAGCACTTTTATCAGTTCTTGCAACTTCGCCATTTCCATAGTGTTGCTAAAGATCGCCTGCTAACCCGACCTCTCTCCACCTTCGAAGCCCTCTGTCTACGCCAATCCTCAACCAAAGGTCTGATATCAACGCTTTACCACGAACTTGCTTCCCCTTCTTCTTCTCTTAGACCCCCCCATGAACTAACCTGGGAACGGGACCTTGGAGAGGAGCTACTGGAAGAGGAATGGTCTGAAATTTACGAGAACGCCGCCTCTAGTTCCATCTGCGTAAGAATTAAAGAGAATGTTTATAAGATGCTTTATCGGTGGTACTATGTGCCTTCGCGTCTTTGCAAAATCCATCCTGATTCATCTGATCGGTGCTGGCGAGGGTGCTCCCATGAAGGCACTTTTCTCCACATATGGTGGTCGTGCCCAAAATTGACAGGCTTCTGGAACCAGATAAGAGGCCTGATTAATTCAATTCTCCTGGTGGATATTCCCCTGGAGCCAAAAATTTTTCTTCTCCCTATGGGGGCTCCCTCGGCATCCCGACATGAGAACAAATTGATTAGACATATTGTTTCGGCAGCTACCTGCCAAATAGCGGCAGACTGGCGTTCGCAATCTCCTCCTTCCATGCAGTCCATAATCAACAGAATTTGGCAGATTGAACGGATGGAATACATGACCAGTATTATCCGAAACTCCTCCGGAGCCTTCTCCAGGGTTTGGGACCCATGGTTATCCTTCTTCCAGGCATGCCCACCCTTTATTTAACTCCGCTTTAAAACCTCATTCTTCTTCTTGGATCTTTTTCCAACTAACAATGGATCTAGTCACTCACTCCTTCCCTTCTCTCCTCTTCTCTTTCATCTCTCTCTCCTTTCCTCCTCTATGTATTCTCTCTCTTTCTTCCTCTTTCTATAAAACCTTAGGTCATCTGTCATTACTAAAATTGTTAGACTGGTTGACTTAGTATCCTCTTATGTTTCATGCTGATGGCTGATATGGTTTCCTCCTGTATACTTATGCTATCAATATGCATTTTGTCATTTGTCCTATGCTGTTCTCATGACCTTGCAAAAATAAAACGTTTATAAAAAAAAAAAAAAAAAAGTAGACTCGAGGTAATGAAAGATTGACAGCTCTATAGTGCAGATTATTCCTTTTAACCCATTGTGACAGCTGCCCGACTGAGCATGAAGATTTTGCGCAGGCTGTGTGTGACAGGTGTGCTATATATATGTGTATATATTATAAGTGGGCATAGCCAGGCTTCACCTGAGGGTTTTTCAAAGCTGTAAGGAAGCACATTACTTTTATGTATAGCAGAAACAATGCCAGTTTCAACTATAACCCAGTTTCATCAGCATTCAAACATATGTAATGTGTTCCGCTATTCATGTGTTTCTCTGGTAGTAATTAAGATTTATTTCACTTTTGAAATATAAAGAGTTAAAAGTCCGAGGGGCCTCTCCTATATACCAATGTTTTTTGTCATTTATGGCCAGGCAAGATTTATTGCACCATGCACTGTAGCTGTAAACAGGGCACTAAAACAGACACACTTGCTCCATAGGGCATATTACAATGACAGGCTGTCATTGACAGCACATGAAAGGAGAGAGTCAGGCAGCGTAGGAGGGCAAGGAAGGCAGAACTACACTGCTATGCATTATTACAAAATAAATGCAACATTTTTGTTACATCAGGTAAGGAAGTATCATTGTAGCAAGATGCAATTTACAATGTGGCAGGTTGGATACACTTATAAAACAATCTGAACCGATAGCAGAACAATACTATAATATGCTGTTAAATACTTCAGTGATAGAAATAGTTTGGTCCAAGCAATCCAGTGTTACTACACACCGATAAATGTGATTTAATGCAACGGTGGGAATATAATTTTAGAAATGTGGCGTTCAAACAAAGGTAAAGTTGGGTCTCGGCATCAGCTCCCTGCAGTTTATTAGATCCCTTGTAAAGTTTACAGTATTATTGCGATAAAAAAAACTCACTGCTGCTGCATTTGATGCTGAGGATGTGTTTAGCCGGGTACCAGGAGAGGACACTATGGAGAGACACTATGCTGCTACTTTTCATCTGATAGTTAATGACAGATGAATAGCACAGATCTGGAGGTAATCGAGTGTAGTGTGTATGCATGTATCGGCATGCTGATCGGGACTTTTTTGTTTTTTTTGTCGTTAGCTAAATTGGTAAAATATCGTATCGTTAGAATTTTGTAGTAGTGTGTACCTAACTTTACTCAATTTCTTGCTTAACTTCCTTAATGAATCAGGCCCATTGTCTGCACAATGGCAAAGCAAAGGTTTTAACAATAGAACTTTTTGCATATGTAACTGCTGTGAAATTCACAACTTAACTTATCTCTGCTTATTCTGATTATTGCACTGTTTGTCTTATAAGTAATGTAATAATGCGATAGTTTTAACTTTTTATTATTTTAGATAGTTTTAATGTCTCTGTTTCATGAAGATAAATACCATAGTGGGTGTGGATCAAATTATTTTGATATACTTTATAGTAATTGCAACATTACATTGTCTTATGAATGTCTTTTCATTCAAAGAAATATTGCAGTGTATGGCTTAAAATAATTTAAATATACTTCATTATAATTGTGACAGAAAATTGTCATTCAAATAAATATCACATTAGGCTTGTTTGGAATTACATATTTTTTTACCATCTGCAGTCAAAATTGTTTATCTTTAAAATTTTGTTTTCCACTCAAATAAATATTGCAGCATGTGTGGTTTGAAATTATTTTTATATGACCAATGTGTTCAAATCTGATTGTTAAACTAAGTTTCTCACTTAAAGAGATAATTTGTTATGTGTAAAAAATCAATAGTTAAAATGTAAGGAAAATCTGGAAAAAGTGTCAGATCCATAAATTTATCTGAAGATATTCTCTAATACTATTCTCTAATTCTCTTCTCTAAGACTATGTACATTAGAGGAATATGATGATCAGGATTGTACAGTGAAATTTGTAGTGTAATGCTTTATTGTATTTTGGTTAAATTTAGTGAAAAATTTCAAAGAAAATCTTTCTGAGCATGGGTTACAGGAATCCATAAAAAGAAAAATAAATTAAAAAACTAAAAAAAGTATAAGCAAATACTTGTTTGAATCATTACATAAAAAAATCAACGTAATTAATACTTATATCACTTACTTATGATAGCTTTAGACTTGATTTTGCAGTTTCAACTTGATTAATGAATTTACACTAAGTTAACAAAATCCATTTTTTTCCTTTCACTGTAGGCAGCTCACCAGACTTCATTTGTTATAGATCTGATACCTAGTTATATTTATACATGTATTATTTAATTATTTCCATAGAGGGATTCATTTAATTACTTAGGGACAGTCTTAGTGTAAACCAGGAATAATTAATATGAATGAATGTTCTGCCACAATATTGCTTGTAATTTTCCATAAACTCAAGAGTCCATATGATTCATATTATAATCTACCTATGATAAATCATGTAAAACACATTGAGCTTATATTATTAGAGGTGTCATAATGGGTCACCCTTTCATAATCAGACTAATTTTCACATTTTTTGTGTCAATTTTGCTGTAAATTATTTACTTATTCTAACCAAGCCAATTTTTAATAATTTTTAATGACATATGACTTTCTTTTGGTGCCATAGTTAATTAAACATATTTCTAAATTGATGAGCATTCTAACAAAAAATATACATGTAAGAAATGGCACACTCACAAATATTTCAGAGTTTTGCCAATGGTGAATTAGTTCTCGATTCAGTCCCGATTTGCCAAAAATTTGGCAAATAATTATTGCCTCCTGGAAAATCAGACCAATCACAGTATGTGGAAGCCAAACAGCAAGCGTCAACAAATGGCAAATCTATAGATTTATAAATGAAGTGTACATTCCCTCTGACACTCATTCTTCCTGGACTGCACTTAGGGAAATGTCTGTGGATGCTGTCTATGTCTTGTAACTTTCAGTGGCCCAGACTTTTCTAGACTTTTGTGCACACAGCATTTGATATGTAACTGTAAAAATATAACAGTACAGTATGCTTGATTTGTGGAAATGTTCACATTGGATAACAGTAGTTCTCAATGAGTTAATATTTTGAGTTAATATGAGTTAATATTTTGTATTGAGATATAATAATGTAACTGTATATCAGCCTTACTGTTTTGAAAGAGATGGCACGCTAAATGTACCTGAAATATCGTTATTCCAAAATGAATATAAAGTTAGACAGAAACCAGCATAAACAAAGCAAAAACATTGCTAAAATCATCGCTGCGACAACAGCATTAGGATCACTGAACCTCGGTAACAGCTTGGCCGAACTACAGTTTCAATGGAGGAGATAGGAGCCTACAACTTGGCCGGACCGTGAGTACTAACTCTGTGCTGGTGTACTCTCTATGTATCTCTATAGAAACTGCCTCGGGATCTGTGTTACTTTGCTGATCTGACCAGAGTTCATTTCTGCAGCTTGACTGGGGAAAGTTTCCATACACTTTAATAACGGATGAGATCTAGTGAGTCCCATAGGGAACTGTGATAAAACTAACAACTTGGTTGATACCACTAGCAAAACTATAGATAGGCCAGGGAACATTTTTATACAACTCAGTCCAGTTAAAGAATAGACTGTATTGAGTACTGTGGTTGAGGGATTAAAGACACTGGGGTGCTATTGTGGGTGATCATTTGACTGTTATTTTAAAGGATTTATCTGATATAGTTGCTATTCATTACAGTTGTTTCTGCCATCTATAATATACATACAGTTATTCCTCTCTCTCTTTATTATTTGTGTAATCCCAAATCCCTAGATGACAGGTGCTCCCTTTGGGCTCTTGCACCAATGTCCTTGGTGTCCTAATATAGTTTTATTTAAAATCTAATTGTGTTATTTTATGTATAATAAATACATTTTTCATAATGAGAATGATATAAAATAAAAAATACTGTAAAAGGTGGAGGCATCTTTGTGCTCTGTTTTAAAATAGATGTATGCATACGCCAAATGCATAAGATATACGAGACATCTATTTTGTGTTTGATGTCTCTGTGATTGAAAGACATGTTGAGTTGGAGGTATTTTACAATTGGGATTGTGTACAGGAAGCATATGCTCCTGTGCTATAATGTGTTCCAGAGATGTCTATGAAGATTCTAAAAATGGTTTTAAAATGCAATAAACACTTAAAATTTTTAGAATAATTCATACACTATATATAGTTGATACCTCATATACTGTACCTGATTCTGGATAGTACCCTTGATATAGTTAACTCACATATGTTAATATCAGGATTGTAGTTGGTATGTACATTGATTAAGATTAGTGGACATACTGTTCACAAAAGTACTTCAATATTTAAGCTTCATTGTCTCATTTTACACATGTTCCATAAAGTAGTTTGCTTAGGTGACACCACCATTCCAAAATCTAAATGAGAACATACATTTTACAATTCTCCTCTTGCATCACAACATGACTTTTAGAGTCATAACTATGGTATTTGAGGTCCTAAGTATATTTCAAACCCTATGCTTCATTTTCTAAACTATGTAATACATGAACTAATGTAAACTTTACATCAATAATCATCATCTTCATTTATTTATTTATATAGCGCCACTAATTCCGCAGTGCTGCACAGAGAACTCACATCAGTCCCTGCCCCATTCATTGAAATTCAAATATGGAATCAACCACTCCAACTTTGACCTACAAGTCAACAGTTACAAAAGAGGTATAAAAAGTTAAAGAAAGGATTAACTGTAATTCTGAAGGGATCATATATCTTTTAGAACGTCCATGCGGTCTCCAATATGTGGGACGCACAAAAAGAAAACTTAAAATTTGGATAATGGAACACATTCGAAATATCAAGAAAGGACTAACTACACATCGTGTGTCAACCATTTCCTAATGAAACATAATATAAATTTTTAGGCATTAAACATGTAGAAAAAATTGGAGAGGGGTAATTTCATATCTACTATGTCCAAAGTAGAAACAAAATACATTTATACACTCAAAACTCTGTCTCCATCAGGCCTTAACCTATAATTCGATTTATGGCCATTTTTAAACTAATTATTTAAGTAGGTGCTTTTACTTGCAATTTTAAATTAATATATGCATAGCAGAGTTCTTGCCCACAGATCTGCTATGTTAATTTTACTTTTTAATTAATTATTATCCTTATTTTTTTTTTATGTTTTATGAAGAAATGTTAGTTTTTTTTGAAGAACAAAAGTATAAAAGGAAATAGGAGGAAGGCTGCAATTAACCTTGATAAAGTCTAACAAGACGAAATGCGTTGGATTAAAGCATTGTAGACCTAGAGAAAGTTTCTACATGCAAGTATTTTTACCTACTTGGGTTTCGGTACACAGGAAGTCTTCTGCGTTCCATCTGCGCTCCACGGGCCTGCGATAGGAGGAACACATCGCGACTGTGAACGCAGAAAGCATTGGGCATCCTCACCTCTTTCCCAATCCTCCACAGACAGAGAGAACTCGGGAATACTTGGAAGATCGAAAGTACAAACCAGGGAAAGAATAGGGTCAGAGTACCGATTACAACCCCCGCTGAAAAGTGAGTCTGCCTTCAATAAATCATTTAAAAGGGCTTAAACATTAATGTTTTTCAAACTTAGGGTTAAGGATAGGGTTACAAGTCTAACCCTATTCCTTACCATATTCCGAACGCTAAGCCTAAGTGTAACAGTTAGGTGTGCTGAGAAGCGGCATTGTCGCTTTGAAAATAGTGATATAGAGGTCGCAATTGAAAAGGACGTAAAAACACGCTGCCATTGTTAATGCTGATCATGATTTTTTTGCACATTATCGGGGACTTGGTGTGTCATTAATAAAGGTCAGTCAGCATTTATTAGCAGTCTTTCAAGTCAGTTTCGGTTTTTTGCCTTCGTCCTACTGCCTGTCGTTCACACCACGACTGCAAATTCGTATCCCACCCCCTCATTTATCATGGGACTTTGATTTAAATGGTGCCTCTAGGCACAGGATTTTTGGGTGCTACTAGTGCCTACATCATCCAGTGGTTTAAAAGTGGTTTAATACTGTACATATGTTTTAAAGTTGTATCACAAATGTTGCTATATATTGTGAATATACAGTATGCAAATACTGTGATATATTTCTAAGATTATTATTAACACAGTTATGGTTTTGACATTATGTTTTTAATACTTGGCTAGTTAAGTCACATATTGTAGTTTAAATTGTAAAATGTGCCGTTTACAGTCTGCAAGTAAATATAATCTAAATGCATTGATTGTCTATGAGGAAGGCACCATTGTATTAAGATTGTATTCTGTGCGTATTTATGTTAATCGCTCTATAAATTAGCCAAGTCATTCTTATATGTGGCCAGGTGGAGTGTATAATCAGGGATAAAAGAGAACAATAAGTAAATAACTAGTGTGTACAGATACTATCAACATTTTAATAGTTATCCAACAAGGTCATTGTATACCAGTGCACAGAATTAGAACATTCTAGGCATCAAAAACAAGCACATTAACTAAAATATCAGGATGTAATCATATTTCTGATGGTGATACTGATGTCTATTAATTTGTTGACGCAAACAATGGTGAAGGAGAGAAGGAAGGTAATATGTCTCGCTAGTACACCATTTCAATAGACTTTTATAATGTGAATATCTCATGTTTTCCACAGCTTATTCTGTTTTATTCTTAGATTCACATTCAGTGCAAACCCACAGCGTAATTAACAATATTAGTACAAGAACAAAAGAAAGGACTCTGAGTGTGTATGGGTGCACTCAAAGTTTTCAAATTTCCTACAAATTGTTGAAGAGATCCAAAGTTCAGGATTTAAAACATAACTTTTATTATGAATTGAAATTAAAAAATGTATCAATGAATTTTCTTAACATATATATATATATATATACAATATCAAAAACACAGGGGCGCTTCCATAGTGTATTATCCAAGTAAAATGTTTTATTCCAAACATTAAAATAGCACGTACCAGATGGCAAAGGTATTCAGGCATAAATAGTATAACAGCTCTGATATTCACATACGAACAGCAATATTTGAAGCAGCTCGAAGTCAGAGAGTCTCCACAATCACCTCTACACGTTTCATCCCTTAGGACTTCGTCAGGAGGCGTGGATCTTCGTATCACAATTCACCTATTTCTGTTAATCATCATCGTCATCATCTTCTGGAACAAAAATATCATGCTCTTCTAGTAGAGCAGCAAAGTTCTTGCTGATAAGAGTTCCTATGTATAGGAAGGGCATCACAACACTGAAGACCCTTAGCAAGCCAAACGTTACCTTCTCTGGCTTAGGATAAATTGCACCTGTGCTAGAGGTTATAGCAGTCCTTTCACTGCTGATGGTCCGAGAAGCAGCCAGAGCAAGAGGGTTCCTGAGAGAATCATCAACCACCATTGTCCCCTGGCGAACTGCTATAACCTCTAGCACAGGTGCAATTTATCCTAAGCCAGAGAAGGTAACGTTTGGCTTGCTAAGGGTCTTCAGTGTTGTGATGCCCTTCCTATACATAGGAACTCTTATCAGCAAGAACTTTGCTGCTCTACTAGAAGAGCATGATATTTTTGTTCCAGAAGATGATGACGATGATGATTAACAGAAATAGGTGAATTGTGATACGAAGATCCACGCCTCCTGACGAAGTCCTAAGGGATGAAATGCGTAGAGGTGATTGTGGAGACTCTCTGACTTCGAGCTGCTTCAAATATTGCTGTTCGTATGTGAATATCAGAGCTGTTATACTATTTATGCCTGAATACCTTTGCCATCTGGTACGTGCTATTTTAATGTTTGGAATAAAACATTTTACTTGGATAATACACTATGGAAGCGCCCCTGTGTTTTTGATATTGTAGGTGTGTTGGTTGTTTCCCCTTGGAGATCGGGAGATGGAAGGGAAGACGCGCAGACTATATACTGCTGGTGTTTAAGTAAATTGCATGAGAAGAAGAGTTGGATCAAGAACAAAGCACGTTGGAACTTTTAATATCTACTATATTTGACTTGAGCGCACCGAATTGTTGGTATTGTATATATATATATATATATATATATATATATATATATATATATATATATATATACAGCTAAATATTTGTAATTTTGTGCATTACAGGTGATTATTAAAAAACAATTGGCTGTGTGTGATTACTATCTTTGATCAGTATATATAGGATAAGTTAGCCTAGGATTATATTGGGATATTATTAGGGATTGTGTCCTATTGATTCTATATTCCCCTGTGGTTATATATAAGGCATAGCTTCCCTATGAACCAAGTATTCAACCTCCTTATTAATTGCTTCTATTGTTGCAATTATTTACCCATAAATGGATACTAACTAATTATTTATTGTAGAAGCATAAATATATCTTAAGTAGAGATGGGCGGGCTCGGTTCCCCGAGAACCAAACCCACCCGAACTTTGGGTATCCAAGTACCGAGGCTCGTACTCTCCCGCCCGTTCGGAATCCAAATCAAGGCCGAACGTCATCGTGACATCGTCAGATCTCGGGGCTCGGTTCTCGCGATACTTGAAGATTATAAATACACGCCTCCACAGCAATCCATCGCCATTTGACAGAGGGAGAGAGCAGGGTGTAGTCACATGCTGATTAGAGCAGGGACAGAGAATACAATATTCAGATTCCAATTGTGCTAGCAAAAATCGCTAGGGAAGAGAGGAGGATAGAGGAGTTTTTTTTTTTTCAATATTTGGCACTCAAAGTGCTTTTTGGGTGTCCCCCATTATTTTGCCTAAATATTTCTGGCTGTCAAAATTACTATCTGTCAGCAGTATTATACCAAATAATTTTTAGCACTCCACAGTGCTTTTGGGGTGTCCCCCATAATTGTGCATAAATATTTCTCGCTGTCAAAATTACTATCTGTCAGCAGTATCTACCAAATTATTTTTAGCACTCCACAGTGCTTTTGGGGTGTCCCCCATATTTGTGCATAAATATTTCTGGCTGTCAAAATTACTATCTGTCAGCAGTATCTACCAAATAATTTTTAGCACTCCCCAGTGCTTTTGGAGTGCCCCCCATTATTTTGCCTAAATATTTATGGCTGTCAAAATTACTATCTATCAGCAGTATCTACAAAATAGTTTTTAGCACTCCCCAGTGTGTTGGGGTGTCCCCCATAATTGTGCATAAATATTTCTGGCTGTCAAAAGTCATATTTGTCAGCAGTATCTACCAAATAATTTTTAGCACTACAAGTGCTTTGGGTTTAGAATGGATTCAAAGCAGTCCACATAGGATCAGAATGAGCAACCAGGTTCTGTCACTAGTCCTGATGGAAGTGTTCCCAGTACGTCATCTGGGCAAGGCGATGTCAAACTACACAGGGTTTCGAAATCAGTCCAAAAAACACACACCAAAAAAAAATTTACTGTGTTGAAACGAAAAAGAAGTGTAACTGATCAAAATTTAAGTGCCGATAAAAAAAATTGCCAACATGCCATTCTACACACGCAGTGAGAAAGAGAGAATGAGGCCTTCACCTTTGTCTATTAGTGGCAGATCCCTAAAAGTTACCGAGCCTACAAGTGGTGCACAACTACTGTTATGCGTCAAAGCCGAGCTGCAAGATAACAGTAAGGCATTAGAGGATAATCTTGCTCTGATTCACAAATGACACCAATCCCTGTGGAGAGTCCATCCAACAGTGGGATGTCTAATCGTGAGCCATCGGCTGATGTGTGCCTTAATAGCCCGAGTGTAGCCGGTGATACACAAATTGAGGATGCCACTTTGGAATTAGAAGAGGATGACGGGTGATTTGTGTAGGCGACGAGGGCGCTAATGAGGATGTTGATGAGGATGAGGTTGTTTGTGTAAGTCCTGCACCAGTGGCAGCAGTTCTGACACGTGACAAGAAAAAGGCCATTTTCATGCCTGGGCATAAAACAAAAAAATCCACTTGTTATGTGTGGAATTATTTCTACCCAAATCCAGAAAACAATTGTATAGCCATTTGTAGTGTATGTCAAGCCACAGTCAGTCGAGGGAGGGACCTTAACCATCTTGGAACCTCGTCTATGTTACGGCATTTAACGAGAGTTCATGGCAAAGTGTTGGGAAAAGCTGAAAGTTCTTCCCAAAAAATTACAAGCACTCCATCATCAGCTAAGACCCTCTGGTCACCGACATCCCGACGGCTACAAAATACACCCACCACACCATCCTCATCCATATCCTCAGTAGAGCTCGGAGTTAGCCCGCCATCCCACTTATTAAAGCTGGATGACTCCTGCACTATTATTGATTCCTCTGAATAAAGCGTTAGTCCAACTGCTGCTGCTGTTGCTGCTGCTGGGGGTGAATCGTCATCCCCGAGGCAGGTCAAGAAAATGAGCAATTAACTGTGAAACAATCATTTGCGAGGGGAAGCAAATATGACAGCAGTCACCCAGTCGCCAAGCGAATCACAGACGCCATGGTTGCCATGTTAGTGTTAGATCTGCGTCCAATCTCCACAATAAACGCAGCTGGTTTTTCACAGTTAATTGAGGTTTTGTGTCCACGTTACAGAATTCCATCGCGACACCATTTCTCCCGTAAAGCGATTCCACAACTATACCAAAAAGTGTGTAAAAATGTAGAGATTGCTCTGAAAAATGACATTCTACCCACTGTCCACTTAACCACAGATATGTGGACAAGTGGAAGTGGCCAAACCAAAGACTATATGACTGTGACAGCCCACTGGGTTTGTCATTCACCTTCACCAGCAGGAACAGCAGCAGCATGTAAACCACTACGTAACATTTGTCACAGGCAGGCCACTCTTTGTATCACCGGCTTCACTAACAGGCATACAGCTGATAATTTGTTACGCAAACTAAGAGATGTGATTGATACATGGCTTATACCACTTGGACTCTCCCCAGGATATGTCATTTCTGATAACGCCAACAATAAAGTGCGAGCATTACAGCTGGGTGATTTCCAACACATTCCCTGTTTTGCTCACACCATCAACTTGGTGGTGCAGAGCTTCCTACGAAATAACCGTGAGGTGCAGGAGATGCTTTCGGTGGCCCGTAAAATTTCAGGCCATTTCAGGCATTCAGCCACAGCATGTAGGAGATTACAGCAGCTCCAAGAGCAGTTTAACTTGCCCTGCCACCAACTTAAGCAAGAGGTGGTAACTAGGTGAAATTCCACCCTGTACATGCTTCAGAGGATGGAGGAACAGCGCAAATCCATCCAAGCATATTGCACAAGCCATGACATTGGAAAAGGAGGGGGGATGTATTTCACAGTGGCACATCTGGCACAGTGCGGAATCCTTTCAGTGCTATGCAAGGTGCTGAAACATCTTGAAGTTGTGATGTGTGAGGTGAGTGCAGACTCTGCTAGTTTGAGCCAAGTCATTCCTTTAATTAGACTATTGGAAAAGCAGCTTGAGAAAATGAAGAAGGAGCTGAAAGTATGCAATTCAGCAAAGTATGTTGGCCTTGTCGATCAAGTACTTAATTCGCTTCACAATGATCCTCGAGTTATTAAGATCTTGAACTCGGATCAGTACATTTTGGCCACTGTGCTTGATCCAAGGTTTAAGACCTACATTGAGTCTTTACTTGTAAATGAGCGAGATGTGAACTTTTGCAAGGAGCTATTGCTCAGCAAGTTGGCCGCTAAACTGGGCCTCGGCTTGACGACGTGTCCTCCTTCACTTTCTCAAGCTACTGCTGCTCATAAAAAATTAAATTTCCCAAAAAGAAGCAGGGAAAGACGCAGGGGGCAGACCAGAACAATTTAACATCTGGGCTGGTTTGAAGGATTTTTCAAAAAAATGTGTCACCTTGCCCATAACTCCATCCAATACGAGTATAAACATGCAAAGGATGGTGGAGGATTATTTTCAAGAGGTAATTGATATGGAAATGTCAGACAGTCCCTTTCCTTACTGGGAGGAAAAGCAGGCCATTTGGAAACCCATGTACAAACTTGCTTTGCAATACCTAAGCTGCCCTCCCTCCAGTGTGTACTCTGAACGAGTATTCAGTAAAGCCGGGAACTTAGTCAGTGATCGCCGTCGAAGGTTACTTCCAAAAAATGTTTTGAAAATGATGTTTATAAAAATGAACTACATCTTCCACGAGGAAGGCCTTCACCATCAAAGACATCCAAGCACTGACTATTCTCTAATGGCGGATTCAACTGGCGATGAATTGATAGTCTGTGATGATGACGTACACACTGATGAGGGTGAGGATGAAGCTGAAGATGATGATGATAACATCTTTTTAAAACTTTCTATGTAAGTGTAGGGTGCAATCTACCCCCAAAGAGTAAAGGGACTTGTGGCATTTCCATATCACGTACCGACTTGAAAGGCTGCTGTTTGGGCAATTTCTCCTTAAGGGTAGGGTGTCATAGACAGAGTGACCCCAAACTGGCTTTGTCCATTTCTCTTAATATTGTACAGTCTATAACAGCTGAATTTTTTAGTATTTTCAACAAGTGGAGGGGGCCTATAGAGACAGAAACCAAACTGGCTTTCTCCATTTCAATTAATATTGTACAGTCTATAACGGCTGAATTTTTTTGTATTTTCAACAAGTGGAGGGGGGCCTATAGAGACAGAAACCAAACTGGCTTTCTCCATTTCAATTAATATTGTACAGTCTATAACCGCTGAATTTTTTGTTTTTTTCAACAAGTGGATGGGGGCTTATAGAGACAGAAACCAAACTGCCTTTTTCCAGTTCTTTACATATTTAACTATAAGTGTAGGGTGTAATATACATCCAAAGATGATGGCTGCATTGCCAATATGCATCGATGGAGAGGAAGACAATCTGTTTTGTGTGTAGAATTAATGAAGGCCTACCTACCAGGAATTAAACTGTTTTATTGATAATTTATTAGCTTTACAATTAGATTACTTATCCATAAAACAGGTGGAGCACTAAATTTGGTTATTTTAGGCCCAAAAACAAAATAGCAAAACAAAACCAAACAAAACCAAAACACGCAATGGCGGTTTTGCAAAACCAAAACCAAAACCAAAACACGACGGTAATACAGATCCAAAACCGAATGCAAAGCCAAAACACGGGGTTCAGTGACCATCTCTAATCGTAAGTGTTCTCATACCTTTTGTCAGATGTTCTAACTGGCAGCTTTGAGCTAGTCCGATGATCGTATATCAGCGCTTGCAAGTTAGTTTATTTATTCCTAAGCGTATTGATAGGCATTTCTATTGGAGTGATTCTTAAATGTCACCACTTTAAATATTCCCACTCATAATCAACTGGATTCTGAATAATATTATGTATATCTGTCCTGCTATAATATATTCTCCGTTAACATCACATCCATATTAGTGATCAGAGTGTGAAAAGCTTACTATTATAAAAGGGATACTGACTAATTACTTTTTGTGGGAGCATAAGCATGTGTTCTCATCCCTTTTATCAGATGTTCTGACTGGGAGCTTTGAGCTATTCCAATGATCGTATATCAGCGCTTGCAAGTTAGTTTCATTATTCTTCAAGAGTATTGATTGGCATTTGTATTGGAGTGAATCTTAAATCCCACTGCTTTAAGTATTTTCACTCGTAATCAACTGGATTCTGAATAATGTTGCATATATCTGTCCTGCTATAATATATTCTCCGTGAATATCACACTCATATTGATGATCAGAGTGTGAAAAGCTTAGTATTATAATTCTAGCTCACAATTGAGTAATTGTGAGGTTGGATACTATAATAGGTTTTATAGATTACCAGAGTGAACCACACACAGCATAAACGCCAATGCACATTTCGCTGTAAAGGCTTTATTCAGGTTTATTAGTTTTTTAACAATCACCTTTATTGCACAAAATCACAAATATTTTGCTGTTTATATATATATATATATATATATATATATATATATATATATATATAAATTAATAAAATTCATTGATACATTTTTTAATTTCAATTCATAATAAAAGTTATGTTTTAAATCCTGAACTTTGGATCTCTTCAACAATTTGTAGAAAATTTGAAGACTTTGATACCCATACAAACCCATACAAACTCAGTGTCCTTTCTTTTGTTCTTGTGCAAACAATGGTGGCACAGAAATAATGGCGACATAAAAAATGGTGACATATTTACAATATTGACTAACCTGTAATACTATACATACTGTCGACACATGCAAAATGTCTACATATGAAATGGTTAGACATTATAATGTTGACACGTTAATAATGGCAATTAACCCGTAAAGGCAACACACATATTTTTAACAAATGCAAAATGTCCTCATCTGAAATAGTTACACATTATAACGTTGACACGTTAATAATGTCAACTAACCCGTAATGGTGACACATGCAAAATGGCTACATCTGAAATATCAGCCAAATCAGTGTAACCCTGTTGTTGTAGAAATGTATACATTAAATATATGCCACAGTCATATGTCGCACCCAAAAAATGTTTTTTTTTTATCGAGAACATGTGACCCCACTATAAATCCCACGACCGTTTCCTTTTTCATTACTGTAAAGTAATTGCCAACCAACTAATACTTAAAATAGATTACTTTAGTACATCTATTAAATTGTTCTAACTAGGACCAACTGTAAAGAATATTGAGTTTCATCATGTCGACTACCAGTAATAGAACACTATTACATCCCATACTAAATTATTTGTTAAGTATTTAAATCTTCCATATGTATGTATTGAAACCATCATATCAGTGTAAAAGGATTTGCATAATATTGTTACATTTTTCAACAGCATGATAATTAATGACTTGACCAAATAGATTAAGACACCTGTGCATGAATCCTGAAAACATGACCTGTTTGTGGTACTGGAGGGTGATAGTTGATAACTCCTAATCTATAGTATTATGTTATAAATCCTAAAACTACAGTTTTACAACTGCTGGATTTATTAAAGCCCAAACCGCCATTAAAATGGACAGAATTGACATTTTTCAAAACCACCACTTTACAAATTGCCAGTGATGAACCATACAAACCACCGAGTTTACTAAGCTGGGTTTTGCAAAACCGCCACAAAAAGCCATACAGATGACCAAAATAAAAGAGGTGGTTGTGAGTGTCGAGATTGCTCAAACTGCATGCTGTTTGAGCTATTTTGCCATTCAGAGCATAAGAGAAAGCACCATTGACACTTAATTTATTTGGGCAACCGATTTTTTTTATTTGCTTTTAAGGGGACACTTTTATAGCATTATATTATGGGAGAAATGTGAATATCAATAATATAAATGTCTAGTGGCGTGTGTTTGTCTGTGTGTGTGTGTAAAAAATAAAACCAAGCTGCAGCGCCACCTGCTGGGCGGAGTTATACACTGACCTACTAAATTCTTAGTGTGTGTGGAAAAAAAAATTCAGAAAGGGCTGAAATTTGGTATACTAAGAGGTTTTTAATTTTTTAATTTAATTTGTTAATTGTTAAAAGTGTTTATAAAGATTTAAAAAATATATATATATATTTCTTGAAGGAGAAGTGACAGTTGGGAGTGGTTGCTGGTTGCCGGGGGTGACAGTAGGGAGTGGTTGGTGGTTGAGGCCTGAGCTATGGCCCAAATGCATGTCAAGAACCTTTTTAACACCTTAAGTAGCTTGATTTGACTAGAATGCATGAGTATCATGCACGGGTTAACTTGTATAATAATATAAACTGATTGTTAATGGTGGATATAATTATTTATGTTGCACAATTTGGCATTACATAGTCCCCGAATAATAGAACAATTAAATAATTTTGTCCCCTTAATATAATGGAAAAAAAAATCCCCCTAAAGTTTATATTAAGTTAATTTTGCCCCTGAATCAATAAATAATAATTGACCTAATAATTTAAATGTCAATGGTGCTTTCTCTTCTGTTCTGAATGGCAAACAGCTCAAACAGCATGTTTAAGCTAACAAGCCACTCAGAAGCAGGTATTAAAACTGTCCTGTCTTGTCTTTTGGATGGCGGTTTTGATTGCGTTTTTAATAAACCGCCGGTGAATTGGACAAAACCGTCGGTGCTGTAACTTTTTCAATCCGCAACACATTGCCATCCATTTTAAATCACAACCTCAAACCGCCCTATAGTAAATGCAGTGGTTTGGACCACTAAACTGCCGGCGATGTTTGGCGGTTTCAAACCCCCACCAAACTTGATTTTTAGTAAATCTAGCCCTAAACCTGCTTAAAATATGAATTCAAATGTTTCAAGTTTTCATAAAGGTCACATTATAAATCAATGGTATTTAGTTGAATCATATGTTCATTGGAGGCTAATGAAGGATAACAAATAAAAGACATAGTACATTTTAATTGGCTAATAGTATTTAATTTATGTATAAATTAATGAACAATATATTCCATAAATGTCTTAGTATAACATCTTTTTTATGAAAATCAGGAGAAATCCATAAGTCATCATGATTGTATTAAGCTATTGGATGAATCCACATTAATTCATATTCGATCCAAAATTTTGGATAAATCAAATCTTGGTCATTTTGGAATATAGCATTTCAATAAATCCTTTTTCTTTTAATTCTACAAAAACAACAATATTTTGGAAATTATGGCTGAAGAATCTTGCCACCTGATCCCTTCTCAAAAGGAAGGTTTTCTACTTAATGTCAGCAGATTTTTGTTTAGCAGAAATAAACAGCATGGAGAAAGATGTTACCGTAATTGCACTGAGAGAAATGTTGGTAAGTGTGGATCCTATGCTATAACAAAAGAATTGCATAATTATCCAGCGAGGGCTGAAAAAACGGATATTGCTATGGCAAGGGCACATATCAGAGAATGTGGCATAAATGCATTGGAGATGCCAACACAAATTATTCAGCAGGTAACATGTGACATGCCTTCAATTAGTACATGTTTTATATAATCGTGATACTCTCAGACAAGTAGTGAAAAGGATGAGACTAGAAGAAATGCCACCACAGCTCACATCACTAATTGAAATCCATGTGCCAGATAAGTTAAGAGAAATAAAATAGTGAAATTTCTGGACAAAGACAGCAGTTTGGGCAATGAAAGAATTTTATTATTTGCAAGTCCAGAAAATCTAAGAAAGAAGCATCACATTGGGTGATGGATGGCACTTTCAAAACATGTCCAACATCATTCAGGCAAATATACACCATTCATGCTATGGTTGGAACCAATGACAATACCAGACGTTTTCTCACATTGGCTTATGGCTTACTTTGCAGTATGAACCACGAATGTTATGAAAGATTTTTACAAGACTTGCAGGAGTATGTTTTGGAAAATTATTTGGACTTTGCTCCACAGTATATCCTGACCAATTTTGAAATTTCAACACTGATTTTGCTCTAAAAATTAGGCATTTACAAGTGCTTGCGCTTCTTCATGCAAGTAAAATTCCAGCCACTTTGGAAGTATTGAAAACCTATTTACCGGCAAATTCTGAACAATTAGTAAAATAATTTGAAGAAAACTATGTCCTTGGAAGACATCGGGAAAGTACATTCTTTGAGAATAGCACCATCATTTCTACCCAGCATTTCGCTTGTTCAAGTTCATCATCTGCACATCCAGAAGACCAGTATTATATAATATGCTGGTGGGAGTGGTGTACAATATGCATTTTCAAAGAGTAGGAGTTTTTCTGATTATAAAATTGTCACCCCTTGTACACAGTAGTTTCAGCAATTGTAATATTTTGTGCCGCTTAATGAATAATTAGTTTATATTTGTCATATACAATTTTGCAGCAAAGAAGAGACATTGATTATCAAATTAAGTGTTACATAACTTTGAGTGTTAAGTAAATGCTATAACGCTACATTTAGTATTCATGTACTAAAATATTTTTTTGTTAAAAGAAAAGGACCAAGATTAGAATGCTGTTTACCATTTGTAATGGGCCGGGTACGAATTTCCAGCGGTGAATCTGTCCAAGTTTATTCTGTTGATACCAACATGATGACAGGGTAAATGTCGACAGATTGATTCTGTTGACATATTTAACATTTAGATATTGTGGCTGTTGACAGTAGTAATATTGACAGTCACAATTTCTACATTAATAGAGCAATGCTGGGGATCTGGTGGCTATACAGTCGCCGGACTCATCAGGGAAAAAACAGTTTTATCAAAGAAATAAAACCACTAATAAAGTTGAATATTACCCCTTCCCCCCCCCCCAAAACACATAAAAACTTGTGCTGGCAGCTGGCGGCAATTGAGCTGTCAGATCTGCCAGTCACTGTCATGCAAAGAGTTAAAATATAGAAGAGAAAAAAAAGACTGTGCCTTTCTCCCCAATCAGATTAACCCTAGCGCTGCCATCATAGTGCTGGTACTGACAAAATCGGAGTGGGTCTAAAGTCGCCGGGTCCCACCAATTTTATTAGAACCAGCACTAGACTGTGTCAGCCGTGATAGGTGGCACTAATGCAGGTGAACCTGCATTGTGGGGTCCCCTTGCCATAATGCCAACCAGCTCAACGCCGGTCAGCATGTAGGGTTTCTGGTGGTTTGCCACTCTGTCAGAACTGAAGTCATTGGAAACCTTCAGCTTATAAACAAACCTAGCGGCTGTCATGCTTTCATTATGCGCCCGATGATCCTGTAGACAGGAGCTCATTTACATTGTATAGTATGGAGTTTTTGTTTTGACAATCATGTTCCGGTGGATTTTTTGGGTTATTTAAGCTGGCAGAAAAGAAGAATTTCTTTAGCCAATCTGGAATTAATTTTATTAGGCTTTTTAAAAAAAAAAAAAAAATTTTTTATTGGGTTTTAATAACACACACAAGTTATATATGCATTTCCAACAGAGTTGCTTTGGTTGGCTAATTATAGAGAAAGAATAGCAATGTGACACCGGGCCAGTAAAGAATTAAGTATGCAAGAAAGAATAATCCCAACCGTATATAGTAACTGCTAATAACCTAATAACATATATTACAAAGACAGAGGGGGGAGGGGGAAGGGTAACAACATTGGGGTATGGTGGGGGGTTAGCATAATGAATACTCTCAATTCAGGACCTCCATTTAGGTCACAACTAGCCATACAAATTATATATAAGATAGATATAAGACAAAACCCACTCAACCAGTCTTACGGATCCATAATCAAATTTCGTTACAGAATCAATAATCAATTGGACAGGCCTAAGGATGCGGACTCTGGAGAGTCTATAAAGTTTAACCATGGGCCCCACATGGCGTAATATGTTTCGAGCGAGTCCGTAGCTGAAAGGTGCATTTCATCCATAGACCTGTAATGTTCTAATCTATTGGTCCAGTCTTGAATATTTGGTGGTGTGATTGTTCTCCATCCCGCTGGAATTACTGCCTTAGCTGCCGATATCATGAATTTTAACAAGGATTTTTAAAAACAGAATATAGGCATGTCTGTATTATTCAGTAGCCAGAATACCGGGGTATCAGGTATGGCTTGGCCAAGCAGCTTCCGCGAGATGAGCATCACCCAGGACCAGAACAGCTGTATTATGGGGCAGTCCCACCAGATATGGAGTAGGAAACCAGGTCCTTGGGTGCATCGCCAGCAGGTGCTGGGCACCCTGCGGAAGATTTTTGCAAGGTGTGAAGGGCATCTATACCACCTGGTAAAAACCTTGTAATGGGTTTCTAATATTGAAACCTTAGGTGAGCATGCATGAGTTGCTTCGAAGATTTTAGACCAGTCGTAATTCTACTCCCAAATCTTTTTCCCACTCTATAATGAATTTCGGAGGGAACCCGAAAATATGCTCAACTAAAAGCTTATAGATAGTTCATAGGGAATGTGGAGGGCAGTGTGATCTGTTACAAAGGGATTCTAAAACCGCTTGGTTTCTATTAGTGTATTGTCTTGGAAGACCTATCAACAGAAGGTGTTTCTCTATATTGGGTAAATCCCATTTGGATTGTATCTCTGCAAATGAAAGAACCCCCGTGGTTCCCACTAACTGACTGACACGGTGAATTCCAGCTTGTAACCATAATTTGAATGCTGATGGAGTAGTCCCTGGGGGGAACATTGGATTGTTGAGTAATGGAGTTATCGGGGAGATTGGTGAGGAAATGTGAGTGAGAGTTCTGAGCTCGGACCATTTCGCTTACGTGGGTCCCAATGTAGGATGTGAAATCTTGGGTATGTTGGGAAGCCAAAGTAGAGTAGCACCAGGGGGTTCGAGGAACAGTGATTAAATCTCTACCCACTGTTTCGTCCCAGCCTGACTTGACATCTCCATTATTCTGGTCAATATGGCAGCATCATAATAAGAGGAAAAGTAAGGGGCTTGGAGACCTCCTAAGTGTCTGCGTCTAATTAATATCTCGGGCCTGATTCATTAGTGATCTTATCTGCTGTTTTTTGCTTATGTTAAGCAAATCCACTCTGTGCATGCTCAGAAAAGGGAGATAAGAAGCAAAATCCACTGCGTAAGTGAAGAATTTCTTAAGTTAAAATGAAAATCCATCTTAATTTCACTTTTATCTCCTTGTTTCTTCTTAAAAATAAGCATCTTGACACTGTAGAGAGCTGGTGACCCAGGTGAGAACTGCAGTTGCTCTCCTCTGCTCCCCCCACCTCCACTTACAGCATTTGGGGTTTGCCTGGAGGCCACCCCTGCCACACTCCTGCTGCTTCTGTGGGACTTTTCGCAGGCCATCAGTACCACAGTAATTCCCCATCTCCTCTCACCCTTCTGCTGCCAGCTCTGAATCTAGCAAGGGGATCATCTGGCGTAGCTGAAGAGTTATTACTCTGAATCAATATAAAAGTCCATATAGCAACTACTTGCTTTTTTCTACATTCAACAAACAACATAAGCTGCCACCTAGTGGTCATCTTTCATATCAATCTGAAATAAAGGCCACCACATTAACCCTTTATCAGATTCAATTACAGCCCGCGCCTTGAGGTGAGTCCTGATAGACATCTGTGATTGACTCCCTCCAGACGGACCGGTATAAGACCAGGGAGACAATAGCATCAACCGTCAGGTTATCTCCCACCCGGTTGCTTTGGCTGCAATCCAGCACATTAACATACGTTGTCGGCTACCAACACTCTATGGTGACACCATCGACTGAGTGAGGCCCTGGCCCTGAACTTTCTCGCAATGTGGGGACCCTCACGTTCCCCTGCAACTTCTCCAACCGACGAACTACGGATGTCTGAGTGCTAGCTATGCCTTTCTACTCCCCTTGGCCCTGAACCATACACGGCGAAGCAACCAATCTCCCTTCCCAACTACTCCTGCAATTTGTGGACTCTATATTCTGACGAGATGCCTAGAGGGGGGAAAATACCCCAGGAGGAGACCTCCTTCCTTAACTCTCCAAACAGAAAACCCCTGCCAGATCCAGCGACCACTCTGATTCGGAGCCGGACACTGAAGACTCTGCTCCAATGACTTTCTATCCCTCCTAAAAGAACTGAAGGATGTCAAAGCCTCAGTCCAAGCCCTCCACTCACTAAAAGCAGAGATCGCTGTCATAGGCGGTAGAACCGATCATCTCGAACACAGAGTGGAGGAAGTGGTGACCCACCAACAATCAGTCGGAACGGATCTCCATCAAATCCGCCAAGACATCACCCAGTTACAAGAAGGACAAGAAGACCAAGATAATAGAGCGAGATGCAACAATATGAGAATCCGGGGGATACCAGAACAGATTGAACCCGCCCACTTGGACCTTTACCTACAAAAAACTATTTACTCAGCTCTCCCCCTCGACTCCCGAGGAACATCTTCTCCTAGATAGAGCCCATCGGGCATTGAGACCCCGCTCCCAGGATCCGTCCCAACCTAGAGACGTCATCCTTAGAATGCACTATTTCACGGCGAAAGAACACATCATGAGAGAAGTCCGTCACCTTCAATCCATCACTTTTGACAACGTTAGCCTTCAAATTTTTCCAAGATCTTTCCCCACTTACTCTAGCCAAAAGAAGAGACTTCAAGCCTATCACCACACTTCTCCGCCAGCCACAAATCAAATACCACTGGGGATTTCCCTTTCGCATTCTGATTTGGCACCAGGGTGCGATGCTCATGGCTAGAACTCTCTCTGAAGCCCAGGCCCTGCTTCCAAAACTTGGAATCACTAATGAACTTCCAGCCGCTTCCGAATCATCTTCTCTTCCTCAAAGAACAACAAGACCTTTGTCACGTCAAGCTCCCAGTACCGAATGGTCCACCGTTCCGGCTTCATCACCATCATCTGATGTACCCGCGGGGACTTGATTTTCCCTGTCAGGTTTTGTCTTTCGGTACTCTCAATGTTTTTTTTTTTTGTCTCTTTTCCATTTTCTTTTCTTTGTTACTCTGTTATTTCTCCCATGCCCGACCTAAATGCCACATGGAGAAAAGCCCCGGTATAACCTCGGACCTCCACTTTTGTTGAGATCCCTCTAAAATCCTCATCTCCTTATATTGATTGCCAATCAGCCTTACTTTCCTGTGATTTCTACTACACTTTCCCACTACTCTTTGTTAAACTGGAAGGGTCTGTACAGGAACAGCACCTTACTTGACTTGACGATATCTACTGTATTTAATGTTTTATAGGTCACCCATGTGGGTTTGACATTTTTCTCTGAAGTTATGTTTTGCTTGTTGCTTCTTTTACTATCATACGAATATGCTAGTCTACGAATGTGCTAACCTATTGTTGTTTGGGGGCCCCTGGGTCCGGTTGGTCTTTTCCCCCCTGTACGGGTGGTGGCCGCTCGACCTGAGGTCCCCTATAACATAATAATCTGTGTTTTCTTCTAGTACTGTATTTTTATCTTATTCGCTGGGTGACCCTGTGTTACAGCTCTTCCCCATGGAACCCATTTAATGGTTCACGAAGATGCTTACCTAGTCACTATGCATCACCCCCTTACCTGACCTGTTTTGGGTGGGGATAGTTGCATGGGACCACCCGTCTACTTATTAGTGTGGCCTTCAATGTAGGGCCACCTGTTACTACTTTATAGTGTTTTGTTATAAATTGTATGTTTGCATTGCTAAGTTTTGTTTCACACTCCTATGTTTCTTTATATCCTTACTCCCTCCCCCCGGGCTCACGGCCTCCCTCCCACATTTTCATCCCACCTCAATTCACGCTACTTTCGCGACTCCATACTTATCCTATCCCTACCCTCCTCCCAGGTTGCTTCGCCCACTACCCACAAATAATCCCCCTGCAAAACCTCTAGTTCAGATTACCCAAGGGGATACACCCCCCAAATTCGGCTGTTTGGATCTACGTGATGTGTCTATTGGACGCCTCGCCACGCCCCCCTGGAGCTACAAGCTCCTTTGCTGATCTATGTACTCCGTCAGTACATAGTAACCTCTCCCAATGTCGGCACCATTGGTCCCGGCCTTTTTTGCCGCGTGACCTATTCCCTCCCTTCCCCCCCCCTTTTCTTTAACACTAACCTCTCCTTACCCCCAATAGACCACGTGAGCCATGCAGACTTAACCCTCTTGCCAGCCCCCCTAAGCCCTTCCCCCTCCTCAACCGACCACACTATGCTATGTTTTTTCTTAATCTTTTTCCTCCTCACAGCACATGGGTCTTAGAGTCCTCCCATTTAATGTTAAGGGGTTAAATAGCCCTCAGAAAAGAAGTAAGCTTTTTACCACTCTTAAACTCTACTCTGGGTATTTAATTTTCCTACAAGAGACAAATTTTCAACACAACTCCCATCCCGAGCTCCGCTCAAAAGCATACCCTGATACACACCACGCATGCGATCATTCAGCCAAAAAACGGGGAGTCACAATTCTATTTGCCCGCCATCTTACGTTCGATCTCATTGATTCCCTTGCAGACAGAGAAGGCAGATACCATATCTTAGTAAGCAAGATTAATAATAAACTTTACACCCTGGTTAATGTTTACGCCCCCAACCAACACCAGAATCGCTTTTTTTCCAAACTAGATGTCTTAGTGTCTCGCTTGCGCCAGGGAGATCTTATTGTAGCAGGAGACTTTAATACTGTCTTGAATCACTCCTTGGACCGTTCCACCCCCTGCCGCGTCGGACCCAATATCCTCTAAGTCACTCCTCAGTAGAGATGGTCACTGACCCCCGTGTTTTGGTTTTGGATTCGGTTTTGGATCTGGATTACCGTCGTGTTTTGGTTTTGGTTTTGGTTTTGCAAAACCGCCATTGCGTGTTTTGGTTTTGGTTTTGGTTTTGTTTGGTTTTGTTTTGCTATTTTTTGGGAAAATCCATGTTTTTGGGCCTAAATTAACCCAATTTAGTGCTCCAACTGTTTTAGAGACAAGTAATCTAATTGTTGAGGTAATAAATCATCCAAAAAAACAGTTTAATTCTTCGTTGGTAGGCCTATTCTACACACAAAACAGATTGTCTTCCTCTCCATCTATGCATATTGGCAATGCAGCCATCGTCTTTGAATGTATATTACACCCTACACTTATAGTTAAATATGTAAAGAAATGGAAAAAGCCAGTTTGGTTTCTGTCTCTCTAGGCCCCCCTCCACTTGTATAAAATACTAATAAATTCAGCCGTTATATACTGTACAATATAAATTGAAATGGACAAAGGCAGTTTGGTATCTGTCTGCATCAGATCCTCTCTCCACTAGGAGTAAAATAGAAAACTATTCAGCCGTTATATAATCTAGAATATAAATAGAAATTGAGAAAGGCAATTTGGTATCTGTCTGCATCATAATCATCAACATCATCATTAGCGCCCTCGTCGCCTACACAAATCTCCCCCTCATCCTCTTCTAATTCCAAAGTGGCATCCTCAATTTGGGTATCACCGGCTACACTCGGGCTATTAAGGCACACATCAGCAGAATGCTCACGATTAGACATCCCACTGTTGGATGGACTCTCCACAGGGATTGTTGTCATTTGTGAATCAGAGCAAATATTCTCCTGTAATGCCTCACTGTTATCTTGCAGCTCGGCTTTGACGCGTAACAGTAGTTGTGCACCAATTGTAGGCTGGGTAACTTTTTGGGATCTGCCACTAATAGCCAAAGGTGAAGGCCTCATTCTCTCTTTGCCACTGCGTGTGTAGAATGGCATGCTTGCAATTTTTTTTTTATCGTCACTTAACTTTTGCTCAGTTACACTTCTTTTTCGCTTCAATACAGTAAATTTTTTTTTGGTTTTTGTTTTTTGCACTAATTTGAAAACACTCTGTTGTTTGACATCGCCTTGGCCAGATGACGTACTGGGAACACTAACATCAGGACTGGTGACAGAACCTGGTTGCTCATTTAGATCATATGTGGACTGCTTTGAATCCATTCTGAGCGCAAACCACTGAGGAGTGCTAAAAATTATTGAGTAGATACTGCTGACAGATATGACTTTTGACAGCCAGAAATATTAATGCACAATTAGGGAGGACACCCCAAAAACACTGAGGAGTGCTAAAAATTATTGAGTAGATACTGCTGACAGATATGACTTTTGACAGCCAGAAATATTAATGCACAATTAGGGAGGACACCCCAAAAACACTGAGGAGTGCTAAAAATTATTGAGTAGATACTGCTGACAGATATGACTTTTGACAGCCAGAAATATTAATGCACAATTAGAGAGGACACCCCAAAAACACTGAGGAGTGCTAACATTTATTGAGTAGATACTGCTGACAGATATGACTTTTGACAGCCAGAAATATTAATGCACAATTAGGGAGGACACCCCAAAAACACTGAGGAGTGCTAAAATTTATTGAGTAGATACTGCTGACAGATATGACTTTTGACAGCCAGAAATATTAATGCACAATTAGAGAGGACACCCCAAAAACACTGAGGAGTGCTTAAAATTATTGAGTAGATACTGCTGACAGATATGACTTTTGACAGCCAGAAATATTAATGCACAATTAGAGAGGACACCCCAAAAACACTGAGGAGTGCTAACATTTATTGAGTAGATACTGCTGACAGATATGACTTTTGACAGCCAGAAATATTAATGCACAATTATGGGGGACAACCCAAAAGCGCTGGGGAGTGCCAAATATGAAGAAAAAATAATAAACCTCTATCCTCCTCTCTGCACTAGCGATTTTGGTTAGAGCAATTGCAAGAACAATATTGTATTCTTTCTCTGTCCCTGCTCTAATTAGCCTATGACTACACCCTGCTCTCTCCCTCTGTCAAATGGCGATGGATTGCTGTGGAGGCGTGTATTTATAAAGTTGAAGTATCGCGAGAACCGAGTCCCGAGATCCGACGACGTCACAATGACGTTCGGCCTCGATTTGGATTCGGAATTGGCGGGAGAGTACCGAGCTGCTCAGCTCGGTACTCGGATACCCAAAGTTCGGGTGGGTTCGGTTCTCGGAGAACCGGACCCGCCCATCTCTACTCCTCAGTCTCATGAAATCCCAACTTTTCTATGATTCCTGGAGAGTGAAAGAACCGACCGCGCGGGACTATACATACTACTCTCCACCCCATCATTCTTACTCACGCATAGACATGATCCTGCTCAGCCATGACTTGGCACTAAACCTCCAGGCAGCTCAAATTCACCCGATGATTTGGTCTGATCACGCTCCTATTTCTATTGACCTCTGCGGCCTTTCAGTCCGCCCCCATCCTATGATGTGGCGCCTTAATGACTCCTTACTACACAATACAGAAATACTCTCCCAGCTCGGGGCTCGCCTCAAAGAATTTTTGGAACTTAATGACACCCTGGATATCTCTAGAACTACTCTTTGGACGGCACATAAGGCAGTCCTGAGGGGACATTTACTCAGCATTGCCTCTAGGAAGAAAAAAGAAACCCTTACCTTGACTAATGATCTATCCCTTAAACTACAATCCCTAGAAGCCCAACACAAAGTGGCTCCAGATCCAGCCACTTTGTTAGCTCTCCGTAAGACCAAAGCCCAATTTGATCTTCCCCTCTCCAAACAGGTAACCAAGCGCCTTAAATGGCTTTGACAATCCTTTTATGAAAAAGGAGACAAAGCGGACAAAATCCTAGTGGCACGGCTCCGAGCAGCCAGAACCCACAAAAATATTATATTAATTCGTGATACCAAAAACCAACTACACCACGACCCCGTGTCTATCAGAGAAACCTTCCAACAATACTATTCTGCCCTATACAACCTTCCAGCTACCCCTGCCCCTCCATCACAGCAATCCAATGCCACGCTGATTTCAGATTTCCTTGCCACATCTAAACTCCCTAAACTATCCCCTCAAGCCCTCCAGCAGGTTAATGAAGAAATTTCAATAGACGAAATTCAACTCGCTATTAAATCACAAAAAAGTGGCAAATCCCCAGGCCCCGATGGCTTTACAGCAGCCTATTATAAAAACATTTCGAGCTTGCTCGCTCCCCACCTGCTCTCCCTATACAATAGTGCCCTTCAGGGGACCCCCTTCCAACCTGAGATGCTCGAAGCCAAAATAGTAGTTGTCCCAAAAGAAGGAAAGGACCCACTTCACTGTGCCAGTTACAGACCCATCTCACGCCTTAACTTAGATCTAAAGATATATGCTAAAATCCTGGCAAATCGCTTAAATGAATTTCTCCCATCACTGATTCACTACGACCAGGTGGTATTCATCCCGGGCGCCAGGCGAGGGATAACACCAGAAGAGCCATTGATGTCATCCATATTGCAAACACCAGGAGATCCCCTACTATAATTCTCTCTCTGGATGCTGAAAAAGCATTTGATAGGATCTCCTGGGGTTTTATGAGAGCAGCTCTTGAGGCCTTTGGCTTCACTGGTGACTTTCTCACTGGCGTCCTGGCACTGTATTCCTCACCTTCGGCGAATGTCCTGATCAATGGTATACCTTCAACCTCGGTACCCATTCAAAATGGTACAAGGCAGGGTTGTCCTCTCTCTCCCCTCATTTTCACTATAGTAATTGAGCCACTGGCCTCTCAAATCCGATCTAACCCCAGCATCTGGGGCGTACAGTTGGGGGAACATTAACTCTAAAGTCTCGCTCTTTGCGGATGATGTCCTGCTTTCGCTTTCCCAGCCGGCCATTTTCCCTCTATAAGGTTCTCCAGACCTACAGTGTGATATCTAACTAGAAAATAAATGACACAAAATCAGAAGCCTTGCTGGTCCATGTTCCCCCCCGGGAAGCCGAGGTGTTGAGGTCCTCTTTCAAATTCAAATAGCAAACCAGGAAAATAAAGTATTTAGGAATCTATCTTACATCTCGATATGACCTCCTTTATCAGGAAAACTTCCCACCCTTATTCTCCAGAATGCAGTCTGATTTGGCTTCCTGGAACCGTCTTATTATCTAGTGGCTGGGCAGGATCATAGCAGTCAAAATGAATATTATACCAAAATGGTTATATCTCTTTCAAACCCTACCAGTTGCTGTCCCTGCCACTGTCCTATCTAATATCCAGAAAGCTTTGACCGGTTTCATCTGGAATCACAGACCCCCAAGGGTCTCGTTCAACGTTCGGAAAAAGCCCATCTCTGGTGGTGGCAGAGGTCTACTTGATATCAAACTATACTATCTGGCTTCCCATTTCTCCCAAATTGTTGCATCATATGCCCCCTCGGGTTCCACCTCGTGGCTGGACCTAGAGGCGGCATATATAGCCCTCCCTGATTCTATCCCGCTATGGGGTGTACCCCCTATACACTGTCCCCCCCTTCTAAACTACTCCCGACTACTAAATTTGACATTAAGGTTTGGGACTCTTACTCCTTTAAGCTAAAACTCACATCTGCCCTTTCCCCCCTGACTCCCATCTGGTTCAATCCTATATTCCCTCCTGGCCTCTCCAAGGTAAGATACCGCATTTGGACTCAGGCCGGCCTTAAATTTCCATCGGATTTTTCAAAACAAGGCCAATGGCTCCCACTAGCAGAACTTCAGCCTCGCCCCCCAGCTAGAATGCTTAACCCTTTCGAGTACTTTCAAATCACCCACTTCCTGCGTTCCCTCCCGCCCAGATACCTACTACGTCCCCTCACCCCGTTCGAAAACCTATGTAAACTCCACCCCATGGATAAGGGTATGATATCACAACTTTATAATATCTTTCTTGAATCCACTATCCACCCGCAACTCCCGCATGAAGTTGATTGGGAGAGGGGTCTTGCCCCCCCCCCCAGACCAGGAGGCCTGGGAGGACATGAGACTGGGGATAGCCAAAAGCTCCATATCGACTGAACTAAAAGAGACATCCTATAAAATTTAATATCGTTGGTATTATACCCCCACCCGACTACATACAATGTTCCCTTCCTCGTCGCCTGACTGTTGGCGGGAATGTGGCCACAGAGGATCAATGCTACACATCTGGTGGACTTGTACAATTATCACTCCCTTTTGGGACGCGATCCATCTCTTTATCAACACTCTATTTTTAAGCTTCCGTGGCAAAAGACCCTTAGATTTTTCTCCTCTGTTATCCTCCCCCAGACCTTGATACATTTTCTAGGAAACTAACTGCACATATCCTCACAGCCGCCAAATCCCTTATAGCCCTTAATTGGAAACGTAGCTCCCCTCCGTCTCTATCCGCTCTCGAAAAGCAAATTTGGCACGTAGCAGCCATGGAGGAGATTACCTACTACTTCCACAACAGAGGGTACAATTTCAACCAAGTGTGGGCTCCTTGGCAGTTTGCAGAACGTTCGTTCCCCTCTGACCCTTAACAATCTCATCATGACCCGTGAGTGGTGATCAGGACTCTGCTCCTGTTTAGCCACTTTCTGATTCTCTAACATTTGCATTATACCCTCTCTTCCACCACATATCTGCACCAGCCTTTGTGGTCCCCCCCTTTCCCCTTCTAACTCTCCTTTACCCTCACCCCCCATTCTACCTTTTGTATTATTTGCTTATATACCTAAACAAAAACAAGAAGAAGACAAAATAAAAATATGGTCAATTTATGTTTCAAGCTATTGACGGGCACCTTCGCTGGTCCCTATCACAATGTTAATGCTCTTATATGTATACACTTTAGATGTTTTGTCTGCATACTGTGTTAACTCTTTATTGATTGACCAACCAAAATAAAGAATTAAAAAAAAAAAAAAAAAATAAGCATCTTAACTTTTGCACAAGATAAGATCACTAATGAATCAGGCCCCTCGTGTTTAAATTTAGGACTTCTCCCACACCATCCAAAGTCCCGCACTAGACGTTGGATGCCCTGAAACCAAAGATCGAGTATATGAATTGGTAATGTCTGTATGAGTTAGAGAAGTCGGGGTAGAACATTAAGTTTTTACTCTGCCACTTTCTCAAGTCATCCTGGAGATTACCCAAAAGTGGTTTGAAATTGAGGTCAAACAAGCGTAAGAGATCACTAGAGAGAGCAACACCTAAATATCTCAGTTGGGAAGGGTGCCAAATAATAGGAAAAGCATATTTGAGGCCTTCCACCATTGAGGTCGGGGTCTAGATGTTCATAGCCACTGATTTGCTATAATTAATTTTAAAATTAGATAGTAAGTCGAAATTTTGAAATTCTTTGACCAAGTTGGGTAAAGAGACGACTGGGTTGGTAATAACGGCTAAGAGGTCATCTGCAAATAAAGCAAGTTTGTGTTCTCTTTTGCCAACCTGTATTCCGGATATATTCGAGTTGTCCCTGACAGCTCTTAAAAGCGCCTCCTTACACAATACAAAAAAAAGCAGTGATAGCGGACATCCCTGTCTAGTGCTGTTATTTATCACAACTGGTTCCGAAAGATCTCCATTAGTTTAGATTCGGCCCATAGGTTGTTGGTAAAGTGCTAGAATTTTATGCAGACCCATCCGGCCTAAGCCCAGGTGTTCCAGGATCCCTCTCATAAAAGGCCAGCATACACGGTCGAAGGCCTTCTCTGCATCGGTAGACAGAAGCATTGATGCCGTTGGTGAACGTGAGGCCAAATGAATCAGAGCTATCACCTTGGTGGTGTTTTCCATGCCTCACGACCCGGAACAAAGCCCACCTTGTCTGAGTGGACCAGATCTGGGAGTAGCAATTTTAATCTATTTGCAATGAGTTTCGCATATAACTTAATATCCACGTTCAGCAAGGATATCACTCGCGCATTGAGGGGGGTCCTTCCCCTCTTTGGGAATCACCATTATATGTGCTTCCAGACTCTGTGAGGAGAAAAAGGAGTCCTTAGAGATTGCATTAAAGACCGGTACCATCAGGGGTATTAACTTATCTTTAAAAGTCTTATAGTATGAAATGGAGAAGCCATCTGGACCTTGGTTCTTGCCCGAGGGCATCAATTTATTTGCCTCCCTCAACTCCCCCTTAGTGAAGGGTTGTTCTAACATATTTCTGTCTGAGCCTGAGAGAGTGGGAAAACCGACCTCCTTTAGATACATCGAAATCTGAGCTGATTGTGTGGCTCCTTCTGACCCATTTTCTTGGGTTTCAAGATTGCATAATTTGGTGTAAAAGGCATGGAAGGCATCGGCTTATCAGAAGTTAGTTTACAATCCTGGTCTCTACAGTCTTTGATCAAGGCAATATATGCCTTAGCTCATTGTTTATGTAAGGCCCTTGCCAACATAGTGTCTGGTCTGTTTCCCCACCAAAAGAAACAGTGGCGGCACCTACGAAAATCTAATTTAACTTTATCATATAATAAATTGTTAAGTGCCGCCCTCGTCTCCGTCAGCCTAGTCAATACGTCTCTAGTCATATTGGATTTATGTGTCATCTCTATGTCTCTAATCTGTTGTAGTAGTTGGTCACGGTGAGCGGCGTTTTCTTTCTTAAAGCGGGAACCTAGTTCAATGAGTCTCTCTCTTATGACACATTTGTGCGCTTCCCAAATAGTAATTATGAACACATCAGGGGTAATATTATTAGTGATGTAATCATCCAAGACAGTGGCCGATTGATCTCTACAGTATGTGTTCTTCAGGAGGAGTTCGTTAAGGAGCCAAGTGCGTTTTCTGGTCATGGATTGGGGTAGTTGAAAAGTCAGTGATATAGGTGCGTGGTCAGACTAAGTTGTTTGACCAATGGATGTTGAAGAAACCTCTGTGAAAGATGTAGATAGTCAATTCGTGAGTATACATCATGTGGGTGGGAACAGAAGTAGTAATCTCTCTCCCCAGGGTGTTGGAGGCGCCATGTGTCGACCAATTGGTGTTCGTGGAGTGTCCGTCTAACCTTACAGTGTTGAGATCTGTGAACTCCCGTCCGACCTTTGGAAGTGTCAAGTTCTGGTTGTAGGGTCCAGTTGAGATCACCTCTCACAATTAGAATTCCATCTGCATGTTCTGCAACTTTTTCTAATACCTGTGTTATAAACAGTGGTTGACCTTGATTAGGTAAATATAAATTAACAAAAGTGTATGTTACATCAAATAGGTAGCATTTTATCAGAAGTACACTTCCTTCAACAAGGCAACATTTTTGAAAAACTGAGAAAGGGAGTCTTTTAGAGAACAAAATGGCCACTACTAGAGTCTTTCCCTCACTATTATTACTAAAATACGAGCTAGTATAGAAGCTATTTGAGATCCGTGGGGCAGCTCCCTGTTTAAAATGTGTTTCCTGAATGAATACTACATCTGCTCCCAGGTGTCTCATTTCTTTTAACGGCCATGATCTTTTCTTAGGAAGGTTGAGACCCTGGGCGTTGATTGAGACTCGTTTAAATTGGGCTGTCATGAGGGGTCCGAGTATTCCGAAAGAGCTCTTCTGATGCCATTAAGACAGAACAGTCGAATCAACATTTGTGGATAGAGAGTAACCTTGAATTTTATAAGTAATGAGAGATTTGTAGAGATTAAATCTGGTGGAAAGGTTAGGATAGGAAAGTCAGAAGAGGGGTAAGACATTACGGACAAGAACAAACCTAAGCACAGGCAAAGACATTACGAATAATAAACAATCAAACTGCTTTAGGGAAATGAATGTGGAAGGACCATACCCATCTCTCGGATTTCTTCCAGTGGTAGGGGGAAAAGGGGGGTTAACGACAGTAACTTACAGAGTCATCTTATAAATGTAGCAAAAATTGCAAAAACCAATAGCAATAACAATAGTAATAACAATAACACAGCAAGTCTTAGGATCATTATTTGTAGAACAATATTTTGCTTAATGAAGTTTCAAATTGAGGTCTAAGTTAGTAGCCTCCAATGTTTGTTTATGTGGTCATCTCCTGACAGAAGAGAGATCGGTGAGAGTCAGGGCAGAACCTGATGTCCGCCACTCCGGCATCTCAGTGACCAGGAAAAGAACAGTGAATATAGTCCGGTGAAGAATAGAAAGTGTAGTAAAGGGAACTGGTTGAAGTAGTTTAGCACCATGCATGGCCAACGAAATGTCTAGTTAACACTGGGGTTACATCAGGCATGTATTGAAAAGAAGACAGGCAGAAGACATTAGATTATGTGTCCGAGAACTAGGACACATAATCTCGACAACTCGACAACTCCTCATCGCATTTCTGGGACCCACCGTTTGCCAAGATTCATTACTAGTCAGATGTAGTCGGGCAAAATGCTGTTGCCAATGCGGAAGTGGCACCTCCTGTAAGCCCGATTGAGAGTAGAGTGGCTTAATATCTTGAGTTGATCTCAGGAACTCAGTCTTTCCATTATTGGAAACTTGCAGGTTGAAAGGAAACCCCCAGCGATATTTAAGTTCTTAGTACGTAGTGTGTCTGTCAAGGGTTTAAGCATACAACGTAACTGCAAAGTATGCCAGGAGATATCCTGAAAGATTTGGAGTCTGATACCATCATAATCTAAAGCGTCCAGTTTCCTAGATTTTTGGAGAATTGCTTCCTTTTGTACGTAGAAATGCAGTCGACAGATCACATCTCTTGGGCGGTCGGATGGAGAACCTCGTGGTCTTAAGGCCCTATGAGCTCTGTCGCATTGAATACTGTTGGAAGGGCCCTGATCTAAAAAGCCATTGAAAACTTTAGTGAGGAAGGCGATTAGATCTTATGTGGATATGTCTTCAAGGATTCCGCAAATTCACAGGTTGTTCTCTCGGCCCCTGTTATCAAGGTCATCGACTCTACTTTGTGACAATTGAAGCTCTTGAGCTTGTTGAGCTACAGTATTGCTGAGAATATCATGGCCTTAAATCAGCTTGTAGGATGGCAACCTTCTTCTTAACTGTATCTTTAAGTCTGGACTCCAGTAATTCAAAATCTCTCTTAGAAGAAAGTTCAGCCTCTGTTGGCAAGGATTTGACCAATTGCAGGATCGCACCGATATCGTGATTGTTACTCACAGAACATTCAGTGGAGGTGCATTCAGTTGAAGTAGCCATTTCTGTAGCCTTAGAGGCTTCTGGCGAAGACGGTGTGCTATTATCTTGTTCTGGAGGAGTAGCTGCAGAATGGAAATATTGCCGTAGGTCTTGACGTCTGGGTGTATTCGTAGGTTTTATGGGAATCCACTTGGACTGTCCTTTCTTATCTTTGCACATGCTATAAAGCGATGATCTGCTTTGTCACATGTCACTTCCCCCCAGTGGATTGATGAATCAGCCATCTAGCTAAGCCGCAATACAATGTAAATGTCCTTTGTAGATAGGCAAAGCACTATCTTTAGATGAATGGTTAGGACCCAAATGAGCCGATTCACCTTGGTGTGTGTATTTTTCCATACGATATGTATAACCAGAAGGATCTCGCTGCACTCTCAAGCCTGTCAGCCTGAAGTATTCTGTAATATACTTAAAGCAGTGAAACTGGAAAAGGATTATGTGATATATAATAGTAATGCTTGCACTTTTTTTGAAATTCGCCACTAGGTGGCAGCAGAAGCTCAAGTTAAAAGCTATGGAAATCAGCAGCACTGGAAAGTCTGGCTTTGTAAGTAAATAAGGCACATAATCAGACACTGACAATGAAAACTAGCTGCTTCATAGACTCTGCCAGCGAGTCACTGAAAATGTACAGTGGCTTTACCATGCCTGGGCCACTTTCAGTGCCAAAGAAAGGGATAAAGCAGAATGTACTTATGGTTACTGGATCGTTAGATCTCAGCAGGCGGTACACGGCCACAGGCGTCACTAGTGAAAAGAAAAACTCAAAGTGCCCCACTGACTCTCGATCAGCACTGGAAGTCTGGGCGACAGCCACCATAAGTGCGGAAGACCGGTAACTTCTGGTTTTGCTGCCGGAGAAGTGTCTGCAATGAAGGAGCCTCGGCCGGAAGAAGTCCGGCAGACCACGCCAGGAGACAGGTGAGTACAGAAAGGTGCTGGCCCAAAGGATCCGGCGGCTATCAGCCTTTGTACTGGAAGGCCATTTAAGGCGGCTCACGGGTGGGACCCAGCGCTAGGTCACGGGCAGCTGCTTTTATGTGCCCGAAAAGGCCCTAATCAGAGATCTGAGTTATACGGTCTCCCCAGACTACGTACAGAAATTCTGAGGCAGTGGGAGGGTAACCCCCAATGGCTGCTGAGCTCACTAGATGAATGGAGGGCTCTAAGCATCCGATGGATGAGATATTTTGCACCTTGGTGAGGAGCTAATGAAAACTGCGACAAGCTAATATGGCTGCCAAGCCATGTCCCCTTTATTAGACTTTTTTTTTTTGACAGCCATGGACCTCTGAAATTAATTTTTTTAAGTGTTTTTTTTTTATGGACAACCACAGACCTTTGGAACACTTTTATCAGGTTTTTTTGTGACAACCTTGGACCATCAGAATGATTACAGATGAAGAACACAGTTGTTGGTGAGTATTACTGTTTTTTCCTCCCCACTAAAATTATTTTGAGAATGAGGTTTCTTTAAATTTTGTGTTGGTGTACTACATGTCCCATCATGCACTGGGTGCCAGTGCATCCCCAAGTGCGAACATGCCCTGGCAGCCATGGGTATGCGGGGGCATGTTTAACTACAAGCAACAGTATGCTGAAACTTTTAATGACAGGCCGGGCTTGCTGGCACCTGTAGTGCACCAAACACAGAATGATGTCTTTAATATCAAAATATATTTTATTACCCCACACCCACTAGCCAGGGTTGTGGGAAGAGCCCTAGTGCTTTCAGTACAGGAATGGATACCCCTACAGGGGGCCCACATTTTTTTTTGCAGTCCCCATCTCTCAAGGGAATGCAAATTGTCAGAGCATCAAGCTGTAAATATAGCCTTACCATATCACAGACAGTCAGTGTTTCCGGCAGGTTTATTTAGCTCCATATCTACAGTAAGAAATGATGTCACTTGTAATGGCCCTAGTGAAAACAGCACTTTTAAAATGGCAATGGCCAGACCCACCGCCTGGATTACATTATAGAGGCAGTGGGTCTGCCCATTGCCGCTTTAAAAGAGTCATTTTCACTAGGGTCATTACAAGTGATGTCGTTTCTTACTCTAAATATTTCTACAAATCGCATTTTAGGTCTGGAGCTAAATAATTCTGCCGAAACAGTGCCTGTCTGTGATATGGTAAGTCCATATTTTCAGCTTTTCGCTCTTACAGTGCCAATAAATCCTAAAACACCCATCTGATTGGGAGGTGGGCATGCTTTTTAAAAATGTTTTAACCCTTTGTGGTAGGTCTGGCCACTACAATGCCGTCAGTTTGGGTGGGGGAGGGTTAGTTTTAAGCTTTATTAGAGTTTTGTATTTGTTTGCTATAACTTTTTTGTGTCAGCTGGTCCGACGGCTGTATAATCACCGGACCCATCAGCATTGTTCATTTAATGTAGACATTGTAACTGTCGATATTACTACTGTTGACAATCACAGTGTCTACATTTTAAGTCCACAGAATTAATCTGTCACCATTTTGGTGTCGACAGGATAAATGTCAACAGATCCACCACTAGAATATGACCACCACCATTTATAACAATGATCTGTACTTTTTCAATCCAAAAATGAGTGATTTCTTAGTTAATGGCTTTGAGTTTTATAGTAACCTTTTTTTATAATAAATCAAAAAGACAGCATCCGTCTATACCAATATTCTTGGCTAGAAATATGCTCATCTCTTGTCAACCCTTAAACAAATTGTTCCCACAGTAGATGTTGAACTTACTGATCTATAGGGACAGACATTGAATCCTCTCTTTTCCTAAATTCCATTGTTACCATGCCAGGCAACTGAACCAACTAAAACTTTTATAATTTCTTTTTCATTCAACTATTTTCACATAAGGATATCTTATGAATGCATTGCTTTACCGCATTCCTTATATCCTGGTTTCTCAAACTGTATATGATAGGATTAAGCATTGGGGTGACTACAATATACAACAAAGACAACAGTTTGTTAACATTAAATGACTGGCCATTGGAAGGCACAACATACATTATAATTAATGTTCCATAGTACATGCACACTACTGTCAGATGGGAACTACAAGTGGAGAAAGATTTATATCTCTCATTGGATGTGGTCATTCTGAGAATGGCAAGGATAATAGAAACATAAGACCAAGTGATAACCAGAAATGGCCAGAGCGTTATGACAAATGAAAAAACAAGGGCAACAACTCTAACTTCAATAGTGTCTGAGCAGGAAAGGCTTAAGATAGGTTCTCGATCACAGAAGTAGTGATTAATGATATTAGCACCACAAAATTGTAGTTTGCTCATCAATATAATTGTCCCAACGGTAGCCATTAGGCCAATTACCCAGACACTTAGTGAAAGGCAGAGGCACAGCCTTTCATCCATGATAGAAGTATAATGCAATGGGTTGCAGATAGCCAAGTAACGATCATAGGACATTATAGCAAGAAGAAAGCATTCAGTAGTTGCAGCAGTTCCAAAAAAGTAAAACTGTATAAAGCATTTAGTGACTGAAATAATGCCTTTTTCTACCACTAATAAATATAACATGTTAGGCACAATATTTGTGGTTAAAAGTATTTCACATACAGACAAATTCCCAAGGTAATAATACATTGGATTGCTGAGCTGTTTGCACGTGGAAACTAGTGTTATAATCAGGAGATTTCCTGAAATTGTAAATACATATGACATCAGAAATACAATGAACAAGAAGGTTTTAAAGGTGCGAGATATTTGAAAGCCAACAATGATAAATTCTCTGATGTTGATATCGGTCAGATTCCTTTCCATGACCTGTTAGACAAGTATAAATTAATATTGAGTGAAATGAAAAAAATAGTTTATAGTTTAGAATGCAGACTTATTTCTTAGTGAATGATATTGGACCTGACACTATCTCTATAAACATTTACTATGAGAGCAATTTCTAAAAGAATTGTACAAATGTTATGAAATTTAAACAGTTGAACTGTATCCTACACATACTGCTATGTTACATTACCCAAAAAGACATTGAGACCAATGTACATGTTTTAAACTCATAACTAGATGTCAAAGCCAAATTTTTGGAAATATTCACTTTATAAATTATATATTGCACTGAGACTCCCATTTCTAGCCATATATCACACACATATGCTGCCATTGTCAGCCATATTTCCATGCAGTGCACAGATACTCCAATTGGCAGACATACCTTACACAACTATATACACCCTCGCAATTGCTAGCCATAGATTCCACAGAAATCCTTACCAACTGCAGTGGCTGAAGAAAATTACAGATGTGACTACAAAATATTTAAATAAAGTGTGAAGTAGATCAGTTCTTAGAATTAACACTCATTTTTTGGAAATTAAGTTTCATGTACAAAAACATTTCTAGTAACAAATTCACAAAGCCGATTCGTAACATTTATAAATTACGTTATATGGTAACTTTTTTGAAGATGTATATCTAACAGTTTTTTGTGAACCTGTCCCAATAACTTTAAATATTTGCTTTTTATGCATGCTTCTTCAAGATGTGGAGTGCTTTCTCAAGCTGTGAAATGTTTTCTCAAGCTGTGGAGTGCTTTCTCAGATATGGAGGATATTGTCAAAATATTTACCTTGAAAAAACACTCCACAGTGAAACACGTGTTGCCATCTATGTTCTACTTTGTCTTGCTATTTATAGTTATTATGAGGTGGCCTTTCCAAATTTTATTTTATTTTATTTTAGATAAGATAGTGCAGGCTTAGAATGTAACATTGTGACCACGAGGATTAGTACAGTTAGCCTTTCAATAGATGTATCCTGGATCCCGCAATCTTACTATGTTTAAATGAGATCCGACCATCAAGATCTCCTAATTCCTATACAGATATCACCCAGTTTTTAAGGATCATAGCTGGGAGAGAGAAATAACATTGTTCTTGGTGGAAATAATGTAGCTCTGTCAGTAAATATATATATATATAATATACTAACCTTTTATCAAGCTATATAGTTATGAGATAAGAACGATAGATGCAACTTATCGTTGTGTTCCATTCATTTGTAAATACCAGGGTACTTGTAAAGAATAACAGTATTGAGAACAATTAACAGAGGCAAACTGATATCTTAAATATATAAGATAAATGCATATTATAAACTGAGCTCTTTGTTCTTCTTGATGAACAGTAATTAACACTGTATAGAATGATACGTTAAGAAAGATCCAAGAGGATTACAATAGCATTTCTATCATCTTAGTTTGCGACCTTACTAGGATTGTGACATCACTTTAATCTATAATATATATAATTGAAAGGACAATTGGTTATACATATTATATAAATCTAGGAAAATTTATTATGACACTCTTTCACACGTTCTATTAAATGACATACATTTGCATATTTTAAACAATTTGCTGGCTTCTTTTAATATTTTGGAAATGACATAAACTTTTTAATGGATAATAAATAAAGGTTAGTTTTTTCTGAAAAGGGATAATGGCGCATTATCCAATAAGTGCACTACATATCCTAGCTCTTTACTCTTTAGCTTCTTAATGACTGTAGTTAAGTAATAGCACTTCCCTGATAGATATTTGGACATTAACAAATGTGTTTATGGATAGAGATTAAAGGAAGCTAACAGAATTGCAGTTGATATTTTCATATCCAGTGCGGTAGTTAATTTCCTATTCAAAGAGAAAATGTTATGAGCACTTACATGCAAGGTGCTGTATACATACATACATACATACATACATATATATATATATATATATATATATATATATATATATATATATATATATATAACCTGAGACCTATTATTGTGTACATGGATAAAAAGAAGCACATTACAGAATCACTTGCCTTACTTTTCAATAAACTCCAGAGAAAGCTGCTTTAGAATAACAAAGAAGAAAAATGACTATAAATAATTTATTTTGTCATGTCTTATTTATTTGTCAGGCATTTATATAGACAGGTAGTAGTAATACAACTCTCAGGGGATGAAATAGCTGAATCTCTCTGGTCACAATGCAAACAACTCTCAAACGAATACCTATCATATATCTATAGATGGGAATACATATTTTCATTTGCAAATTAATTTGTGGTTAATCCGATGTTCATATTACTATTACACTAATAACACATATATCAAAGAACATGAGTTATCAAAAAATAGAAATACCAATATAAAGGGGCAGTAAGGGGAAAATGAGCAAACATTTTAAAACAAAGGGCAGTTGTTAGTTTTATACAGTTAGTATAACCATGCAAATATATCCCTTATTATATTTTGAGAGTTTTTACATTTCTTTGAAGGGAGCATTTAACTGTATGCCAAGCAGAAAGAAAAATAAATCAAAACGATAGCGAATTGTGGTGTTGAACTTCTTTCCCCGTGTGTGTGCCATGGCCTGGTGAGGTCAAGAGGATAGCTGTTTCTTTCTTACTAGCTGATTGTTTCTTCTCCATCATCTGTTTCGGTCATCTTGGTCTTGTCCATTGAACAGCTCAAAATGATCCCATGCAATTATATGTATGATATGTACAGCACTTGTTGACCATTTGTGGTGCTTTATAAATGAAAGATAATAATAACAATAATAATAATAATAATAATAATAATAACAATAATAATAATAATAATAATAAATAAGTCTTCCTGCATCCAAAGGGCACTTGACTTGTACATCATATTGAAATAATCAAGACTTTGTGGATGGTGAAATAATTTATTAAAATAGCATCAGCTTCTACAAACAGCTGTAGAGAGAGACATGTAATCTATTTAAATTAATTATTGTTATTAATTAAAATTAAATGTACGTACCCCTCTGTGTTTTGGTATTGGTATTGGTTTTGGTTCTAAAACCATCTTTGTATTTTGATTTGCCCAAAAATCTTCATGTGTTTTGGTTTTGGATCTGGATTTATTTAAAAATTGTGAAAAATAGGTACAATCATGTGATTTTGAGCTGTTTTTATTCCTCTATTACTATTAATAGCATTTACATTAGTTTTCAGTCATTTACAGTCTATTGTCTAATGATCTCTTCACAACTGTTAAAATTTTCACCAAATTTGGCCAAAGACTGCAGCAAACTCTCTGGCTAAAATTAGTGACAATGCAGCAACACAAATGCATGGCAGTTTAATAAAAGATACAATCCCTATGAAACCTTGTAGCACAGTATTGTGCATAAAGTATGTGCATGAGGTTGCTGAATGCTAAAAAGCTCAGAAATTTCATAGGCTACAGACATGTGCACCAACCTCTCATTTTTTAAGAAATGCTGCACCACCAAGTTTATTGTACGTATTGAAATTCACCCAGTCGTAATGCACACACAATGTTCACCATGTTAACGGCAATGAGGAATCCTGAGGAGAGCCATTTTGCTATAACATTCTGGAGCTTTTCCAACAGATTGACATTGGTATGTTTTTTTGTGAAACCAGGGACACAAAGAGTAGCTTGCCTGTGAATGACCTGGTATTGTGTACTAGCACATAGACGAAGGAAGGCTGCACTCAGAATATTATTTTTTTTGCTTTTGCGTATTTCATTTTGTATTAAACCTACATTTCCTTAAATATATAAAACCTCATTACACAGAATGCCAACAAATTAAAAAACTCTACAGTGCTCAAAATGTAACAGCTAGTGATAAAGTAAAAAAGTGAGAGGGTTTATAAGTGTTAAGAGAAAATCATCCTTTCAGAAATAAAGGTTATATTCCCCAGGGCCAGCTCGTATGCCTGTATTGTATTGGTAATTTCGGACCTTAGACGCCAATGGCTCCATCAAGAGAGCAAAAAGGAGTGGAGACAGTAGGCAGCTTTGTCTGGTGCCTTTCTCAATAGGGAAACAAACCAAGGATGGCAGCAGAAGTGTTATGGTACAATTCAGCTTTGCCTAAGAATCGAACTTGAAAGCCCATTTATTTGAGAGTACCTCTCATAAAGAGCCAGGAAACCCTTTCAAAGTCCATTTCAGCATCTAAAGACCCCACCAGAGCCAGGGTAGATTGTTTGCTAGCTGTAGAAATCTATTGCCTGCCTTGTGTTATCTGCGCAATAGCGGCTCAGGATAAAATGCACTCTATTGGGATAGAGCAATGTGGGGATCAGAGAGGCACTATGGCAGAGGTCAGAGAAAATATATTTGTGTGCAATGATGGCTTTAATTTAAGATCAGTAATGTGTAATTCTTATGGCATTTGCACCAAATATTCTTTGTATAAAAACCACAACATAAAAACCATGTTGGTTCTTCATCAGGGGCTGGCTGGCAAATTTTATCCCAGTGGCCAAAACTTGGCTCAGCAGCCTATTAGGGGACCACCTGGAAGGAGATATGCCCCCCTGACCCCAAGCTCAGTCAGCTCCTGTTCTTCACAACAGCAGACTAGTTTATATGTGCCCCTATTCTTTTGACAGGCGCAAGGCCCCAATCTCTTTGGCTTGGTCATAAGCGGATATGAGGTTGCCCCTAAGCAGGCCGGATTAGCAGTGTACAGATATTGTTTTGAATTTAAAAACCCTACCAAAGGACTTTCAGCATTTAGAGACACCACCAGAGCAGAGGTAGACTTTAGCTGTCAGAGGTTGACTGGCAAATTTTATTCCAAGGGGCGACACTCGGATCAGAAGCCTATTAGGAGACTGGCCCATGGGGCATATGCACTGCATCCTCCAAGCCTAGCCAGACACTGTTCTTCATCATCAGAGATCACTAGTCTTCATGTACCCCTATTCCGTCAAGAACCACAAGGCCACCATCTTTTTGGCTTGGTCATAAGTCAGTGGGTATGAGGTTGTCCTCAAGCAGCCAGGAACAGCCAGTGAACATAATACAATGCTTTGGTATTACCACCCAATAGCAAAATCTTAGCCACCCAGAAGAGCCCAGGCTCAGGAACTTGATTCGGTAATCTGGATGATGAACTACGTAACACTATAGGTTGATGAAGATGGTGTTAATCCTGAAGATTATATGAGGTATCTATCCCTTTGGCTGCTAGCTGATGCTGGGCTGCTTGCTACTATACATTGTTTTTGAAAAACACTTGTATGAACTCGCTGCAAATTAACAGGGAAAAAGTGCCTAGATGATTTATTTGTTTTTTGCAGTGTGCTGCTCAGAGTAATACAGAACCCTGTTTTTTCTTCACTATATATATATAGTTCAAGTGTAACACTCACTGATACTGCCATTCACAAAATTGTTTTCAGCTTGAACCAATTTAGATTTTAAAAGCAAGAAATATATTTTTTTTTTTTGGGGTGTGCTTCTCAGAGTCAATGAACACCCTGGTTTTTGGCTGCTTACTAAAGATGTCATTGATACTGCCCCTCACAAAATTGTTTTCAACTTGAAACACTTTGGATTTTAAAAGCAAGAAATATATTCACTTTTTGGGGTGTACTGCTCAGAGAACATCCTATTTTTTTTTGTCGCTTACTAAAGATGTCACTGATACGGTTCCTCAAAAACAGGTGTAAAGAGAAATAAAATTTGTTGAAAAGATATGCAGTGCTCAAGCATGACTGTAACCTCCATGGCTAGGAGTATGCAGCTGTGTAGATGTTATCACAGTTCAGAGGTCTAGAAGTGCCCGAAGTGTTTGCCCAGTTTTAGCGCCACCCTCCTTGAGGTGCGGAGTCTATTGGAGAGGGAGGTTTTCACCAGTGACTCCCGCAAGGGAGTATGGACTTGGCGGCTCCCTAACCAAAGGTGGCGTTCCTCTCAGAGGGTAACGGGCAAAACCTAAAGGAGAGCCTAGTATATTGAGGAACTGAGATGCAGGATGTTTCAGGAGATAGGAAACACCTGGAACCTGAATGACAGCGGGAGTAGATGCTCTGCAGCAGAGTCTCCTAGAGGGGTTCTGTGGAACTGGGAAGCACCTATGAGTCAGGAACACTAAGGAGAAGATGTTCTGCAGCAGTGACTGCTGAGGAGGTCCTGTGGAGCTAGGAAGCACCAATGAATCAGAAGCACAGCGTAGAAAATGTTCTGCAGCTGTGGCTGCTGACAAGACCCTGTAAAGCTAGGAAGCGCCAATGAATCAGGAACACAGCGGAGACTGTAGACCAGCATACTAAGAGAAATAGGAGACAGGACTAAAACACGTCCAACCAGGAGGAGAGACCTGAAGATCTGGCAATCACCATTTGCAGGAGGTGCCTTTTATAGTGGATCTTCAAATGGTGTCCGGAACATGAATGAATGAAAATGCCGGGTCCGCGCATGCACAGAACACGGAAAGATGGTGGCCGCATTGTTGACTGCTGCGGTTTGGCATTTTGCATGAGTAGTGAGTAATCAATAGTGTCAAATGCAGACAGGTCCAGGAGAATTAGAGTTAAGTAATAGTCTTTATAGTTAGCATGGCACTATTTGGCATTAGGACTGAGATATGATAACTAGGGTTAATTGTAGGGAAAGATAATAAGGGGACAGAGACTGAGTTTAATTTGTGAGAAACTGCACCAATTGCCTTACAATTCTTTACCACATGTTAGAGAAGCTCATGCACCTGCCGAGGAGAAGTCTATGCTATTGAAGCAACTACATGGTTATATCAAGGGGAGAGAGGATGTAACAAAAGTGCAAAGTGTATGCCATCCTTATTGCGGAGCAAGGAATGCCTACTGAATCTTATGTTATTTGAGAAGAATAATATAGCAAAGTGGTGTTGTTTGTGACACCTGAGTTAAACCTATAACGAGGAGTCTAAGGAGCCGGAACATTGCTTTGAGCGACTAGATGACAAACATTTTATCCAATGGAGAAAAGAAAGGAGTGGATTGAATTGATACTAACTCATGGCAGAAAATGCATATTTACTTATGTTGTTTTGATTTCAAATGTTTTCTACGTATTGTGTTTGCTAGCGTTAAAGTGACTGTGATAGAACCCAATAGACATTTTTGTGGTTAGTTATCTTTGCAAGATAAATATTGTAGAACTGAGTTAAAGGGTAAAAAGGTACCTCTTAGTCACTGTATACCAGAGAGACTTGTTTATACAGTATATAATAGAATAGATACTAGATAGACTTTTGCAGTTCAAACAAAACATTCGCATAAAACTGGTGAACAGTACTATTTTTAATAAAAAATTCAGAAAAACTCCTTTAGAAGTTCATGCCTCATCAATAAATGTGTGGCAGTGTGGCTTCTAAAGACCAATCTGGTGTGGTAATATATAATTTGTGTGTGCCTGTGGTTCAGAGTAGGGGGACAGAGGGTTCCTTAGTTTCCTTCTTTTTGTTTCTACAGCTGAGACAGTACCCAACAAAGATCCTATGGTACACAGATTAAGGCACTGCGCAACACGGTAGACGAGGTAAAGAATTCATTCGCAGACAGGACACACAAACTGATACATACACCCTAGCTAGAAAAGGGGGTAATACAATTAATATCTTAAGCATAGACTATTTGAGTTATAAGTGTGTGATTAACATTGAAATGTATTTATATAGCATCAGCATGCTTCGTAGATGTTAATAAAGGAAGAATAAAAATATATTGGGAATTGAGAGTGCTTCCTTTAGGATTTGAAAAACCACACTAGTGGGTGTTGGGTGGTATTGAAATGCTGATAAAGGAAAAACAGATAATTAATATTCCAATCATTTAGGCATTTAGAAATTATATTCCTTCAAGTTAGTTCTCATGTTTCAGTAAGTGGACGGTCTTTTTATTTGTGCTGTAATATACCATATGGACCATAGTTTTTGAAAACAATGTGTCACTCGCCGGGTGATCGAGCAGCCCACCCGACCCCCGGCAGACTTACCATCTTGGATTCAGGTCTGCACATGCACAGACCAGCTGCATATGAAACCTATTGCCGCATTCCTATTGGCCAGGCTATTTTGGCACCAAATATAAAAGGCACCTCCTCTGAACATCAGGTGCCTGTTACTTTAGTTACCCTTGGTGCTAGACGTGGCTACATACCTATCTACTTGTCTACAGAGCTGATGCTCCATCCAAGTGCCTGCTTACCTATCTACTTGTCTACAGAGCTGACGCGCCATCCAAATACCCAATTACCTATCTACTTGTCTACAGAGCTGATGCTCCATCCAAGTACCTGCAAATCTTTCTACTTGTCTACAGAGCTGACGCTCCATCCAAGTACATGCATATCTATCTATTTGTCTACAGAGCTGACGCTCCATCGGCTATTCTTGTATTTCTTCTATCCTTCAACGCTGCTGACTGTTCCTTATCTCCTGACTTCCCCAAAGGGTCTCGCTCAGTACTCTAGGTAGGGGTCGCAACCTGCGAGTCAGACGCAGCTAAGACCATACTGCTTTGCGGCGGTTCCTGGTGAACACCGTCTCCTCGTTAGACTCTGCGCCCTGCTGGAGTAGCGCTAAACTGTACGAACGCTGGGATTCACATCGTAAAGCCCTGATCCCTGTGTGGAACCGTGACACAATGACTATTTTGCAGAAAATCTGTGGAATGGTATATAGATGTATTTTATGTCTGAATCAAAATAATACTTATCGAATCTACTGGGAACTTTTCTATATTCTATATATTGCCATTTGTAGTTGTTTTTGGCAATTTGGCTTGTTTTTCAGCTTTACTTATATATAGTATCTCTAAAATTATTCTCAAGAAAAATAGCTCTCCAGTCATCTAGCAGCATATAGAATTTAAAGGATGTTAAATGTGATATTTGTTGTGATTCCTCTTAATATCTGTATCTCATTTATGCTCATTTAAGCAGAATGTGTATTTGAAAATAAGAAACCAAAAACACATTTATCTTTATATCAACTGTAGACATGAAAAGAAACCAAACTGATGTATCTGAGTTTATTTTAGTAGGATTTTCAGAAATATGGATGATTGAGATTCATTTGTTTTTTATTTTTCTCATCCCTTACATTATAGCAGTCTTTGGGAATTTTCTTGTAATATTCCTGGTTTGGTTAAATGTTCAACTACAAACTTTAATGTATTTTTTTCTTGGTAGCTACACCTTTATTGAAATGATGCTGTCAAGCACTGTTACTTCTAAGGTCCTAAACAACTTATCGTCTAAGAAGAAATGCATTTCATACGCAGCATGCATGACACAATCCTACTGCTTTTTCTTGCTGGGGACTGCAGATTTGATACTCCTTGCTGGGATGTCTTATGACCGGTATAGTGCTGTATGCAACCCCTTGTATTATGCCTCTATTATGAGATGGGCCAGATGCATTTCCCTAGGAGCTGGATCTTGGGCTGGTGCCTTTCTTTCTGTTAGCATAGCATCATTCTTCAAAGTTCGACTACCCTATTGCGGCCCAAATATAATAAATCACTTTTTTTGTGATTCTGTGCCATTGCTCCAGTTGGTTTGTGCAGATACAAGTTTCATTCAAATGCTTGATTTTTTTCTGTTTTCCTTAGTCATACTATGATCTTTAACTTTTATCATCTTTACCTATACTAGCATACTACTGACAGTGTTCCGTATTCCATCAGTAAACGGACAGCAAAAGACTTTCTCCACCTGTACATCTTTATGTATGTGTCAGGTTTGTACACGAAGAATGAATGAGATCCTGCTGTCTCAGCTGGTATTGGCTAGACTTCCCCAGAGGCGCGGAGTCTAACAGAGTGGAAGGTATTCACCAGGGATCCCCACAAGGAGATTTGGGCCTCAGTGGCTTCCACCCTGCAGGTCGCGGCCCTCTGGGGAAGTTCCCAGTGAGACAGATTAGAGAAGTGGTTTGGCAGCGTTCAGAGAAATACAGTTCTAATAACAGATGATGATCATAGCAATTACCACTAAGGAGTGGAACATGTGTTTAAGTAACTTTTAACAAACTAACATATAAACTCATATAAGCTCATAGATTTAAGATTATGGTCTGTACTTTTAAAGGAACGTGTTGCACAATACACATATTGCATATCAAGTGACACGTCTTTAGTAATTTTCCATTACTGCACAATTCATGAGCAAAACAGATTAGATAATGGTCATATGATTGTATTTAACAATATCACCGGATATGTCCAAAGAAATATTGGCAATGTTAAAGGTCAAGTCGACCGTCCAATAGAACATGTTATTTTAATGATAGAGTGCCAGCAGTGATGTAAGCTGGGAAGGTGTGTTTTAAAGTAATAAAGAATATCATCTCTATAAATGTAGGAGTGAATCAAATATATGGTATCAATTGGCATTTGAGACTCTGGGCGTTTGTCTGCTTCGTCCAGTATTGCTCTATCTATGTATAACACCTTTTTAATAAATTATAGAAATATTATATTTCGGAAACCTGCTCATCTCATTTATTATTTAAAGAGACGGAGAGAAAACAACTTATACACGTGTATGCAAAGTTCAATAGAGTAGAGAGTATGCAGCATTGGATGAACTACGGCTATGCCACTGAGAAGTGGAAGGAATCAGTCGAGGTTAACGGTACATGCCGAATAGATAGCAGGCGTTGATCACAGCAAATACCACTAAGGAGTGGAACACCTATGCAGCGTTCAATTGAGTACAGGATATACAGCTGACGATGAGCCACAGCTATTACCACATGGATGTGAAACAGATTAGTGGAGGTCAGCGGGGCAGGCAGAGTAGATAGTAGGAGATGATCACAGCAGTTACCACTAACGAGTGGAACAGGTGAGCAGAGATCAGCGGTATGCAGGTATGCAGCAGACGATGAGCCACAGCTATTACCACAGGGATGTGGAACGGATCAGCAGAGGTCAGCAGTGCATGCAGAGTAGGTAGTGAGCGATGATCACAGTGATTACCACTAACGAGTGAAACAGGTGAGCAGAGATCAGCGGTATCCAGGTATGCAGCAGACGGTGAGCCACAAATATTACCACAGGGATGTGGAACAGATCAGCGGAGGTCTGCGGTGCATGCAGAGTAGATAGCAGGGATAGATACAACGGAGAGTGGGAAGCTGATACAGGCCAGGTGTATATTCGAAGAACCAGCAGTGAAAAGGTGAAGGGAGAAGCCTTATAAAGGAAAACTGACCAATGGCTAGACAGGCCAAACACAGGTCAAGCAAGCACAGGTGCACAATAAGGAGAATTAATGTGAGGGTTGGTGTACTGAGGCTCTGGTGGAGATACCTGGAGAGTGGTGTGTGACAGTATGTCACCCCAAGGCATGGTAACTTATTGGAGGTCAATAGGACAATAAGTGCTATAGTCATTTTTATCATTCCTGTTTTAAATCCATTTTTATTTACACTCAGGAACAACCAAGTTAAAGATGTTGTGTGTAACTCAATAAAGACATATTAAAAAATAAAGATTCTAAGTGTCCAATTTTTAAAATGCCATCAGTACAAGACAAAATGTAATTTCCAGTAAAATGTCGGCTCTTGCAAGTTTTGGATCAATATCTTCTATATATCACCCTTCCCCCTTTTCTCATCTGCCATTTTAGGCACATGCTAGAATTGTGTGCTGATTAATTGGGTGTAAGAAAGTGAAGAGTAGTGGCTATTGGTTGCTATTATAGTATATAAAGTATAGACAACTAAACTAGTTAGTAGAGATAAAAACGAGTGATGTATGACTCTGAGCAGCACACCGAGAAAAACAAATATATTTATTGCTTTTAATATCCCAAGGTTTCAAGCTGAAAACAAATTTGTAAGGGACAGTATCAGTGAGTGTGACATCTGAACTATTTAGTGGACAAAAAACAGGGTGCTGTTTGACTGTGAGCAGCATATCCCAAAAAACAAATAGATTTATTGTTTTTAATACCCAAAGTGTTTTAAGCTGAAAGCAATTTTGTGCGGGACAGTATAAGTAAATGTGACATCTGAAAAAATTAGAGAACAAAAACAGGCTGATATTTGAATCTGAGCCCCATACCAAAAAAGATAAATAGATTTCTTGCTTTTAAAATCCAAAGTGTTTCAAACTTAAAGTAACTTAGTGATAGGCAGTATCAGGGACATCTTTAGTAAACAGCCAAAAAACAGGGTGTTCTTTCGGTAACATTTCCATCAGTCTACAGATCAGCAGCATCCCAGTACCAGTACTGGCAGTAGTAGTACTTGCAAAATAGGTCATGCAGGAACAAAGTGTAAGAAATTCAAACAATCTGAAAGAAAACATTAGCTCTTGATGTAAGTATTAATAGAGAAGTTTATGATGAATGTGGTGATTTGCCCAAAAATGGGAAAATAGCTGAGATTCTAAACACCACCTGCAGTGGCAAGAAAAGGCTCAGACCATGCCCAGATTTTGCTAGTAGGGGTTCTGCAAGTGCTGGTACATTTACTAGAATGCCCACTGATAAAGAGAGTGTCCAACATGGTTGTTCATCTTCCTTAACTTCTCATGCACCATAAGAGTGTAGGTCTGTCACCTCCAAAACAGCCATACCAGTGCATGAAAAGAACACTGAGACTGTAGAACAACTTGGGCACTCACAGAATCCTGAGGAGAGTCTAAGGCTATCCATGAGTGCTATATGTGAGTATGACATTTCAGATTCTGACACTGTAAATATAGAGCAGCCTCCTTCCTAAATGTCTCAAACATTTTGAAATGCAAGGATGAGTAGCAATGATGATGATTTAGACATAGAAATTGAGGAGGCTACTTTGGAACTTTCAAATGTGCAAGTGGAAGAGCGGAGTTATTGTGGATCTGAAAATGAATGTGTTGTACTTGAACAAGATAATGAGGAGGAGGATGATGGTTGTGTTGAAGTAAGGTAGCCACCGGTGGTACCACCTCATGCCCATGATAAAAACATAGTCATGCCAGGGCATAAGATCAAAAAAAGCACTTCTTGTGTTTGGAAATATTTTTAACCCAACCAAGACAACATTTGTCAACAATTGCCTTTGCGATGCCAGGATAAGTTGAGATAGGGATGTTGATCATCTAGGCACCTCCTCTCTGTTACATCATTTGCAGTGAGTTCATTCAAATAACTTTTCAAAAGATGGAAATTGTGTATAGTAGCTATCAGCTGACACCTCATGCGATCTTCACTGTCAACACCTTCATCATAAACCACTTCATTATTAGTACATAGTCCAGCATCCAGATTTCCAATTCCAATTGACTCCCCTAATGCAATCCATGGTTCCCAAGAGACATCCTTGCGTGCTACAGCCATGGCCAAAACCTCCTTCTGTAAAGAACACAGCTGTTGTATGGATATCCCTTCAGTGTGGACTGGCTGCAGCCCATGATGAAACAAAACTTGCATTCTGACACACTTTCGCAACCCCATTCATTCTTGCCTCAAATGTAGAGCAATAAAGCTGGTTACATTTTCTGAGTGGCATTCAGTGTCTTCAGCTTCTCTGTAACTGAATGACACTGGGTCAACCAGTTCACAAACTCAAGTTCCTGTGCGTGGCTAAGATTTTATTATTATTGGGAGCGAAAACCAAAGAATAGTGTGTTCACTGGCTATTTCTGGCTGCTTGGGGACAACCTCATACCCACTGACCAATATGACCAAGTCAAGGAGATAGTGGGTATGCAGCTATTGACGGAATAGGTGTACATCATTGACAAGTCTGCTCTTATGATATAGGACAGGGGCTGGCTGGGCTGAGGGACAGGGATTAATATGCCTCCGGGCAGGTTCTAAAGTGGGTTACCTTGGGCTGGGTCACTGTGCTACATATATTTGTTTTCCATTAAAATGTTCCTACAAGCTGCTAATCCAAGTGTCGTCCCTGTGGACTAAAATTTGACAGCCAGCCCCTAATAAAGAACCCACATGGTTTTTATATTGTGTTTTTAAAACAAAGAATATTTGTAATCACAGAGGCGGCCACCACATCATGGTATCCAGAAATGAATGCTGTTGTGCCACATGCCATAAGAATGATACATTACTGGTCTTAAATTAAAGCCATCATCGCACATTTACTTATCTCCTCTGACCTCTGTTCCAGAACTGCATGCAGTGTTCATGGTGTGTTGGACATTAGTATGTAGTAATATGTAACCGAGACATCATTGATTGCAAAGTCTGCTCTATTTTCAGTGCATTTCATTCATACACTTTGAGCACTAATATATATGAAAAGGGCCCTAAACAATCCACCAGAGCGGATATCAATCCTACAGCTAACAGAGGCTGGCTGGACTGGGAGGCTTATGCCCACCGGGCTAGTTCCATAGTGGGCTACCTTGGTCTAGGTCACTGGACTACATGCATTTTTTTACCCTAATAGGCTGCTGAGCTGAATTTCGCCTACTAGGGTAAAAGTTTGCTAGCCAGTCCCTGACAACTAACATTTATTCTACCATCGCTCTGGTGGTGTCTCTAAATGGTGAAAAGGTCTTTGATAGGGTTTCCTGGCCCTTTATGAGAGGTACTGTCAATGAAATGTGCTTTCAAGCTCAAATTTGTATGTGGAATTGCTACATTGTACCATATCCTTCAATTGCCGTCCTTACTAACAGCGCTGCTTCAGTTAATTTTCCTATTGAGTATGGCAACAGACAAAGCTGCCTTTTCTCTCCTCTTTTTTTTTTTACCTCTTGATGGACACTGGTGTCTAGGATCCACAATAACCACAATATCACGGGCATATGAGCTGGCCCTGAAGTATGCAGATAATATATTCTTAACACATACAAACCCTCCAGCTTTATCAATTTATCAGTAGCTGTTAATAAGTTTTAAGCACTGTAGAGTTTTGTAATTTGTAGACATTCTGTTTAATAAGATTTTATATATGTAAGGACAATGTTGTCAAGTAGGTTTAATATAAAACAAAAAAAGAAAAATATTTTCTTCTGGGTGCAGCCCACCTTTCTTTGATCAACCTATTTAAAATGACCATCCTATCAGCCAGTGTTCTGTCATTATGTTTCATAGGGATTATTGCATGCTTTGCACACAAACCTTGGTTGGTCATCCTCATCCTTCTCATCCTTTCAGCATAGTAGTGCTAGCACACAATGTCAGGTCATTCAGAAGCAAGCTACTCTTTGTATTGCCGGTTTCACAAAGAAACATACCGGTGTCAATGTGTTGGAAAATTTAGAATGTCATAGCAAATGGCTCAAGCTAAGACTCTCCTCATGATTCCTCATTGTTCACGATAAGGGAGCGATCTTTGAGTGTGCATTACAACTGTATGAATTTCAACATGTACCATGCTTTGCCCCCATAATAAACTTGGTGGTGCAGAATTTCTTACAAAATGAGAGATCGGTGCAGGAGATGCTGTCTGTGACCCATAAAAATTCTGGACATTTTCAGCATGTAGATCATTGCAGCAGCTTAAAAAAAAATGGCATGCCACCTACTGCACAAGATGTAGGAACGAGATTGAATTCCACACTTTGTGTCATTAAGGCAAGCAAAGAAAAAAAATGGAGTAAATTTGATCCTGGACAAACAATGTTACAATGCAACGGTTGCAAATTAATTATTATTTTGCACATAAGGAAAACACTGGCTACTTTTTCATGTAGCCCACAAATACTTGAAAGCTTTATTTTTACATTGAAATTTAAAGTTGGTCTAGTACATGCCCAATCCCAACTATAAATCTGTCCCCATATTCTGGATGTACCTTCTCCACCAATGTAAAATAGTTTTGCCAAGGTGCAAATTTACTCCTTTTGTTTACTTTGCTCTCCTTGATGACTCAAGCCCTTTATGAACATTGCTGTGGGACTATGCTTTATAGAGATTGTATCTTTTATTAAGCTGCCATGTATCTGTCACTTATTTTAGCCAGACAGCTCGCTGCAGCCTTTGGACATAATTGGTGAAAATTTTGACAATCATGAAGAGATCATTAGAAAATAGACTGTAAATGAATGTTAATGCTATAAATTGTAATGTAGGAGTAAAAACAGCTAAAAATCACATCAGTTTGCCTATTTTTCGCAATTTTTACTTAAATCCTGATCCAAAGCCAAAACAAAAACCAGTACACGAAGATGGTTTTAGAACCAAAGCCAAAACCAAAACACTAGGGTCTGTGCAGATCTCTAGTCTGGATACTGGAATGTTAGGGTCATATTTGAAAACAATGATAGGTACAAGATATATGGAAAGTCTAGCAATTTGTGAACCTTCTAGACTTTCCACCCCCTGATTGAGCTATCTTGCCATTCAGAACATAAGAGGAGGCATCATTGACTTGTAAATTATGGAGGCAATCATTATTTATTGATTAAGAATGAAGGATTAAGGATGAATTAAGGATAAATTAAATGAATGTCTAATTAACTTATGGGTCAAATTTGAACTAACTACATATCCGCTGTACCAAGATGAATATGGGCAAATTCAGTAATAATTATAACCAGGCGAACCAAGCAATCCCTCCTGGGGGACAAAGTGATTCACCACCCCCAGCCCAGAGAACCATTCTTGAGCTTGTGCACTTTGCAGATCACAAAGGAAGCAGCAATAGTAACGACTTATCTATTACGGATGGAGAAAACCTAGAGGAGGTTATCGATTTGTTCACCCAGAAGGTGCCAAAAAACAACATAACAAATGCTGACCTAAACAACAAACATTTTAAAGCGTCATGCTTTAACAGACCCCAACATGTCCCTCTACATAGTGGGGTAATGGGCCACCTCTAATCTCGCGACCAGTCCTTCAAAAATTTCCTGATGAGAAAACTCTGAGACACATCCACTTGTCCATGGAGTTTAGCAAAGAAGGAGATATCCGCCAAGGTGATGAACATTGCTTCCATGGACACAAAGGAAAGAAAGCATGCACTGGTGCATGCTTTGTGCATGTTCTGCGTGTACAGGCTACAACCTTCCAAAACTCAACCAATTCCTGCCAGGCTTTTTCTTTATTAAAATTGTCATTTTAAAAAATGATGGATGGTAAAGCGCTGAGAATCAACGGTTCATCGGAACCACCACTTAGCAAATATACTCCAAAGTGTCTATATAACATTTAAAGATAGAATATATATCTTTCAGTCCGCATAATTTTAGTCAATTTTTCTTATCAACATCATATTTACTTTCCTGTAGGCCAGACACAGAGGGCCTGATTTATCTGCGAACGCAACTTACGCTTAAAAATATCACACATTTGTAGTACGCACGTATGCCCATATTCAAATACAAGCAGATCTCAATAAATGTTTGTATTAGAATCTGAATTAGAATCCCACCCCCTTTCCACCCTTCAAATCATAGGCAGTCAGAAGTGTCATTTGCGTTTGGACATGAATTTCATGCGATTGTGTTCACTGGCGTAATTCCTTTTCTGGCGCATGCACAGAGCTATTTCGCGCAAGATAGAGCACACAAATGGACTTGCATTCAAAGATGAATCAGGCCCAGAATTTTCTTCCATACTGTGCATTAATAAATAAATACATTTAAATAAATATGTGGTAGCAGGGTTTTGCTGTTATGGGGTATGAAACAGCTGGAGAGGCCCTATCACAGCAGCAATGGAGCTATAGATAGTAATCTCATCCAGACTATTCAATCTACCTCAAGTGATCAGACCAATGCTGATCTCATAGTAACCAAAGGAAGCTGGTTATTGGTTGACATTGTAGGTGGCTTCAAAATGTTTGCAATAGCAGCACCCATAGACTGATAGAGAGAGATTCAGTGAGCTTGAGGGGGTAAGAAGTGATCTGCTTCATGTACTTGGAGACCATTACATTTTAAAATGGGGCCGACAAATGTTAAGTTACACCTCTGTTTAGCCCATCAATCTACATCAAATAGTGATCCAACCCTGCAACACACATAAAAAGGAATTATTTTATATTTCTATCCAGTATAAAAGGTATGTGATAAAGAAAATTTAAAGGCCCTTGAAGTTCTTGATGATCTGATAAATGGTTGATTTAGGTGCAATCTTACTAGCAGCAATATCCTTGCCTGTGAAGCCATTTTTGTGCAAAGCAATTGTCACGGTTCTGTAGGTTTGGATCCTAGATATGTCCAAATTAGCACTACTTCCAGCAAGGTGCGGAATCTAATGGCAGAAGGTTTTCACCAGGGACCGCCGCAAGGTGGCTTGGTCTTAGCTGCATCTGCACCGCAGGTCACAGCCCTTGCTGGGAGTATCAGGCGAGAACTGTAATATAGAGAGGTGAAGTACACAAAGGAGTGATAATCTGCAGTCAGCAGGTTAACACTGGAATGGTGGCATTGTACACGATGAAGTGTCAGCCTGCGGACAGCAGGTTACCACTGGAATGTAATTCACAAGGAGAGAAAAAACACAGCAGGAGAAATGGAGCCACCTCTAGCACCTAGAAGGTAACTTGAAGAACAGTCACTGAGCAGCTGGAGGATGTGCCTTTTAAATTTGGAGCCAAATTGAGCAGCCAATGAGGAAAGAGAAAAGGACTTAAAGAGATCGGATGTGCGCATGCGCAGACATGAAAGGAAGGTGGCGGGTGGCCGGGAGGGAACGCGGGGGTCAGCGGGAGCAAGTAAGTGTGCCGGGCCTCGCTTATGGAAGCTGAATGCCCGGCGCGTGACAGCAATGATGACTGCATGTGTTTCCTTGAAGCTAACCATGGTTAACAGAGGAAGAACAATGATTTCAAGCACCACCCTCCTTTTAAAGCTTCCAGTATGTTATTCTAACTCAATAAGCATGACAGAGTGATCTCTAGCCTTGTCCTTGTCAACACTCTCACCTGCGTTAACGAGAGAATCACTGACCTGATGTCAGCTGGTCCTTTTGTTGCATGGTTGAAATGCAGTGTAAATGTTGTTTTTGGGATAAAGTTCATTGTCATGGCAAAGAGGGACTTTGAAATGAATTGCAATTCATGTGATCACTCTTCATGACATTCTGGAGTACATGCAAATTCCCATCATAAAAACTGAGGCAGCAGACTTTGTGAAAAATAATATTTGTGTCATTCTCAAAACTTTTGGCCATGACTGTAAATATAGCGGGCCTGATTCATTAAGGAAAGTAAAGCAAAAAAAAAATGAGAACCTTTGAACCTTGGCAAAACCATGTTGCAATGTAAGGGGTGCAAATGAGTTTATTATTTTGCACATAAAGAAAATATTGGCTGTTTTTTCATGTAGGACGCAAAGACTTGATAGCTTTATTTTTACATTGATATTAAAAGTAGATCTAAGTCATGATCCACCCTGATTATAAATCTGTCCTCACATTTTAAATTTACTTCCCCCTCCAATGCAACATGGTTTTGTGAAGGTTCAAAGTTACTCTTTTTTTTTTTTTGCTTTACTTTCCTTAATGACTCAGGCCCAGTGTATTTAAGCGCATATGCTAAGTTGGATGCATCTCAAGATGGGTCCAGCTCTGCACCAATAGTGTATGCGCCAGGTTTATGTCAAGCGTACATAAGATACACCTACACACAACCAGATCATAAGCACCAGAAAAGGATTTATTTTTTCACATTTGTTTTGATAGCGAAAGACACCTCCGCTATTAGGTTTGATTTAAATGAATAAAACCTCTATAATACAACAGGTATAATCTTTCTTCTTGTCTATGAATGAAAGTAAAAAAAAACATTTCATGCTAAAATATACACCCCCAATTCATATACTATGTGCACGAGCAATAAAGAAGGTATTATTAGTTTCTGAGGTGAAACCTGCACTCAGGCAATCAGAAGCGGCTAGCTAGAGCTGATAACACTTTTTTGGTGGACATGCTCAGTACTAGTTTTCATATTTTACACTAAACAAACACACAAAAGATGTAACTCCAACTTAGCATAAGCCCCCATATGTGCATTTTACAGTGTAACTGCATAATATGCATATACTGTATAAACCAATATAAATAAAAAAGAAAAGTTGTGACAGTTGATTACCGTAGGTGGTACTTTTAGGTAATTAGTCTTTTGTAACAAGTCCCTTACAGGTACCAGAACTACACACTCCAGTGTATAATATGTGCATGACTAATATGGTTTGAGATTTTGAGCAGAATGAAATGGGCCTTCCACAATTTCTGTGTCATGCATAGCACCAAATGTAATCAAACATACATAAAGAAGGTTCTTGTCCAATCTGTTGTCTATGGGTACAATAGGCACATACAAGGGGATTTCCCCACTAATGAAACTGGTTAACCTTCAAGGAGAGGGATGAAAATCAGCATGGATAAACCAAATGGTAACAAAAGTTGGCCAATATGGCAAATGCTGTAAATGTGGTGGGTTATATTTAATTGAATATTGCTGTAAATTGATTTTAAAATATTTTAATATTTCTATGTTTTTTAACATTATACATGTTTACATGATTCTGGGTTTATGATTTATGGTGCTACCTTATTAGTATGTCTCTATAACAGATACAGATTATCACAACATGAAAAAGTTGAAAATAATTTATTTATAACTATTTAATCTGTTCATTTGAACTCTTATGAGTATACTAATTATATACACTATACATCTCCTCTCTTGTCTCAAAATATCTCCCAACTCGGCAACTCCGTTCTACACAAGATCTGCGTCTCTCATCCACCCTCATTACATCCTCCCATTCCCGGTTACAGGACTTTTTTCGGGCTGGAATTCTCTCCCTCGCACAATAAGACTCTCCTCTGGTCTACAAACTTTCAAGCGTTCTCTGAAAACCTACCTATTCAGACAAGCTTATAATATTCCTCAACCACTCTCTTAACCTCATCGCCTTTAGCCTGTTACCGCCTGTTACACAATTTCACACAAGACAACTACCCCCTGACCAACATTGTTGTGTGACAGGATCATTTAGCTTATGAGTCACTTTTACCTTTGCAGTCTGGCTGGGCCAAAATGCAAAATGTAGACTTAACCTCATGTGTCAATCTCCCATTGTCCCATAGATTGTAAGCTTGGGAGCAGGGCCTTCTCACCTCTTTGTCTGTTTTACCCAGTTTGTTTATTAGTTTATTATGTTTGTCCCCAATTGTAAAGCGCTACGGAATATGTTGGCGCTATATAAATAAATGATGATGATGATGATGATGATGATACTAATTAGTTGTGATCTGAATTAACATTTCTGTGGAGTAAATATGTGATCTTAGCAAACAGGAACCTATAGACTTTTTTTTATTAACAGTACAATACACATAGTAAAGCATGGACACTTTATTCAATAACACAAGCCTGAAAGAAAGGCCTGAACATTGCAGAAGAAACTAACAAGCCCTGTTGTTGGTGCTGTCTGTAACATGATGTAATGCTTAATCTTAGTTCTATTGTGCTCAGTGTCACAGTGGTGCCCAAGGGAAGCAAATGTTGGCATCAAACTATTGTACACATCTCAAAAGGATTAATTAGATGTAATGTGTTTCTTCAACAACTTAAAGTTTATTTTTAATTCCCATTGAAGCACAGAGGCCAATTAAAATGCTGAAAATGTTATTTTTCGGCGTGGCAATTACCTGAGCAGGTGAACTGACGTTACCTGTAGAATACATTTGTAACAATTGTAACAAGAAAGACTCTTTCATGGCCAAATGTGGGAACAATGTCAAGCAACACACTTTTAATTTAAAATAAATATACAAAACTTAAAATATTTTTTAAAAGTATTAACAAAGCATGTATTTCCAGCAGCACAATATAAGGATAATATACAGGCACTTTATTGTACAGTTCATTGATACAGATAGGAAAATGTATTTGGTTGAATCAGAAATCTGTTTGTGAAGTAACATTTCACAAATTCATCACTGGTGATTCTACATTTTAACATTTGCTTCAGAAATATGCCTGCTTGATCTGTTTTATGAACACTATTAAGTGAACAACCTTTTATTAAACTTAATAAAGTGTGTAATAGGTGCTCTAACTAATAACAAAAATAACTAAAAGTTAATAATACTTTATAACTAATACAATTTGATATCTAATATAATTACTGCATAATAATACATATGTAAGAAATAAAATATGCAACATTTAACAAAAATAAAAAAAATACAAATTATCAAAAATCTAAATTAGAGGGTGAATCAATCTTTGCACTTCTTATTGAATTTAACTTTACCACTGTGCTAGTGGCCTCCTATACAGTGTGCATCCTTTCATGATGGCACCAAGGCTGCACTTATCCACCTTGGGCCTGATTCATTATGGCACGTGTCTGCTGATTTTGGATATATCGAACATAAAATAACTCTGTGCTTGCCCAGAACCGGGAGATACGTTAGTGAACACAACCCTCTCCTCTCCGTCTTCGAATGCAAAGGACACTTATTTCAGCCTAGGATTTCGATGAGTGAGTGAATGGGGCAAGAAAGGGGCATTTAGCATTAGTCAGTATACAGTAGGGGCGTTCCAAACTCAAGCGCACGCAGCCACATTCGAATCAAGCTCTGAGAATCTCAAAGTTGCTTATTTTTCTGCTGTATCTCTTGCTCCAGCTATAGGGCTAGTCTAAGAGTCCTGATTAGTAGCGATGACAGTCTTGTATGCATGCTATAACATGTGTTTGCAATCAGGAGAAGCTGTAAAAATGATTTTTTTATGTTCAGTAGACATTAAGAACATCCTAATAAATGTTTTTCGTGAGTAAAAAAAAATATAAAAAATAAAACTTTTCATTTTATTTTACTATTTGATCATGAATGCCTTTATTATTTTAAATTTTTTTGCTGTGCGTTCTTTGGCGGGGACGGACGTCTGATAAGTCTTCCTGGCTGTTGGGCGCGTGTGCTCTGACTCATCCCTTTGTTAGGCATCGGGATGCTTCTATTCGGCGGTCAGCGTGTCTGACTGCCCTTCTGATTCCTCCTATCCCTGGCTTCCTGTCCCTATTTAAAACCTGCTCTGGCGCCTTTAGGGTGCCATAGTAACAGGTTCCTGTCTCCAGCATTGTTCCCATTCTATGTTTGTTTATTGGATTCTGACCCGGCACTCCTAACTACTCTCCTTGATTGTGCTTCCCTGTTGTGACCCGGCTTGTCGACCATTCTTCTGCATTCTGCCCCATTCTGTTCCTGCGACCTTGGCCTGTCTGACTACCCATTTGGATCTCCCTTTGGTACCGCACATTCCCGATTGGCTTCTGACCTGGACCATCTGACCTTCCTTACCACTACACCGGCAACTGGCCAGTTGGACCGCAACCTGCGTGCCCTGAGCAGCGAAGTCCAAACCTCCTTACGGGGGTCCCTGGCATACACCAGGGGCACGTTAGACTCCGCTAGTTCAGTGGCGCTAATACCGGTTAGTGGCCCTCTACACCCGAGTCTATGGCTGAAGCCTGACACTATCATTTTGTAGAATGAGCTAAATAAATGATAGAATCTGATTGTTTTTCAAACCTGCCATAAAACTCTCAGCTTGATACATTTATCCCCATATCTCTTGCACCAACTCTCAGGCTAGTCTAAGTTCAGTTGGCAGGGCCAGCATCACTATAGACACTGGACCCGCCGCCTCTATACAGTGGTATAAAAAGATTTTTTTTAAACAAGATTGAGATCCCCCTCCTAAAGATAATAACCGTTGTGCTGCCAGCCTAGTGCTATTAGTCACAAAATCAGGGGGAGATAAGCATGGTGCCCCCCCCCCCAATTTTATGAAAACCAGCCCTAGGCAAGCCAGCCAGGGCTGTTGGCACTATGGCAGTGTGGGGTCCCACTGCCATAATGACAAACCAGCCCCAGGCTCTTCAGCACTGGGATGAATGCCCTAGGGATTGGGATATACAAACAAAATGTGCAGGCCCCCTCTAGGGATACCCAGCACCATACTGAAAGCACTAGAGCTCTTCCCACACCCATGGGTGGTGGGTGTGGGGTAAAAAAAAGTGTAAAAAAAACAGAAAAAAACTATAAAACACTATTTTACATTGTGGAACTAGAAGTCCCAATTCAGCTCGGCCTACCATTAACAGTCTGGACATGCTGATGCTTCTAGAACTGCAAGCACAGCATACCCAAGGCAGCCAGGGCATGCTGGCACTTGGAGAACCACAAGTGTCAGCATGTCCTGACACTCAGGGCCTGCTGAGTCATGAAATACCACAAAGTAAAATTTAAATAAAACACACACCTCTTGGTAACCACATTAGTTTAATAAAAATTTTAAATAAACTAAACTAAATGTAAAGGAATCGCAAACCTTGTTTAAAGTTTTATTAAAAATAATAAAACCCCAAATTTACTCACCATCTGTTCTGTCTTCATTTGTAATGGTTCCAATCCTATAAGCTTTCAATCCTTAAGGTTTCAGTCCATAATAAAAGCCATAATATTCCAAGGTCCTGTAGGTGTCAAAAATAAATCACACCCAAAGTCCTGTTGTTGTCCCTTAAAAAAAAAACAGATTTTAGAGAGCTAAACGGGGAGAAAGAGGTAATTTATATTGAATTAGCTGTACATTTTACTGTGCAAATCTTAGTTTATTTACAGATTAGTCTGCTGGAATTGTGTGCTGATAAATTGGGTGTAAGAAAATGAAGATTAGACATGCAGGGACTACTGGATGTAATAGTATATTAGTAATTTAAATAGGAGTGGACAAAAATAATTCTTCCTTGCTTTAAAAGACCTTATTCATCAAAGCAGATATTTGCCAATTTTGAGCATATTGTACGCAAAATAACTCTGCGCATGACGGGACACAGCAACGTCTGCTCCATTTTCGAGCAAAAATGACACCTAAGACAGACTCCAATTCCAGGGAAGGAACAGGGTGAGAAAGAGGCGGATGCACGTAGGCATTGTACAGTAAAGACGCCTCCCTGCACATGTGTGCGATCTCGACACAGTTTTTTCAACCGGAAAGCCTTAGCCTGCTAGGGGGTTCATCTAAGTCACTGCTGACAGCCTTGAACAAACACAGCTTTACACCCGCGACATCTAATGAAAGTTTGAACTATCCCCCTGCATGCACTCATCTCATTATACACCACTATATAAGACCAATGTAGGGAAATTATTATGGTGCCATTTTGAGAATATGTTTTTAGAGAGTTGAAGGTATTGGATATTGATATTGGAGACTGAGACATCACTGTATTTTTCTTAAGAGGTATGGGTAGTTTTTGTATGTATCATGTACTGAATATTATTATGAATTGTTCAAATTGTAATTGTTTTAAAATGATTGCTCATACATTTCTATCATATTGATGTGCCACATTTGCAATGCTTGTGTATTTTAAAAAGGTATGTGCCTGTTGAATAGTATTTCACCAGCTTGCATACAATAGTATTGTGTGTTTAATTATTTGTGTGTACGTTCTTCAGTCTTGTTTATGAATTCTACTATATATAGCTTTGTAGTAACATACATTTTGAACAATGTTACAATGTTTTTAAAATATTTTGTGTAATTTTTTGGTGTTTTTTTGGCAGGGATAAAATGACCCTGGCAATGCCACTTTTTGGTGTAAGTATGTTTGCAATCTTTAATGCTTAATGCACAAGTAGACTACAGAACTTGTAAGGCATGAGGCAATTTATTTATTTGCCTCCTTCATCCAACTTTCTCACATATAGCCAGTAATGGACATGGCACTACTCCGAAATCAGCAACTGGTCCACCGTCGCTAGGCCAGGGAGCGAGTCTACAGGCCACGTGTCAAACTCTTCTTGATATCAGAAGCTGAGGTGCTCCATCGCTATTGGCTTCCAGTGACCTAGAGCCAATGTGCAACATTCCGACAGCAATACCGCCATTGAACAAACTGTTTGTGGTTTGCACTTTTGCACCACTGGATCCTTTCAGGCCACAGTGGGGGTTGCAGCAGGAATGTCCAAAGTCACGGCGTTCCTATCATTTCTCAGCCAATTTATCTATCTGCCACTTGATGAGGAGTCCCTTTTGACCATAAAGCATCAGTTTTCCATAATAGCCCCCTTTCCGCATGTTAAAGGGGCAGTAGATGACCCATATGTATCCACATGTAGGCCCAATTATATTGAAACATCTACCTTGTCTGAATCTGATATACTCTGTATTAGTAGAATGTTGGAGGATTAATTTAATAGTAATGTAGAAATTAGAATCTCAGATAGTCCCTTTGAATTCTGGGAGGAAAAGAAGGCAATTTTGAGCCCCTTGTACAAACTAGCTATGGTATGCATACGCTGCCCCCCTGCCGTGTGTACTCAGTAAGAGTGTTTAGCACAGTCGGGGACATCGTGAGTGATCATTGGAGGAGTATACTTCCCAAAAATGTAGAAAAACTGGTGTTCATCAAAATGAACCACAAATTGTATGAGGGATATCGTTCTTACTGCCAATTACAAACAGAATCTGTAATGTTAGTCTTCAGTGGGCATGGGCTAATATTATTTGATAATGATCTTGACATCAATGACGAGGATGTTGGTGAGGAGTATGCCACTGTCAACATAGAGGATGATGACCACTGTTAGCTAAATACCCATTAGTAATTTTTTCCATATCTATTCTCCAATTAATCAACCAACAACCAAAATGTCTTTTGTGGTTGCCCAAACAAATCAAGCACATCAGACACAAAAGTGGAATCCTCTGTTGCTGAAATGCTTGGTTTGTTAAACCATGCATGTCCTTTTTACCATATGGGTGACTGGGAGGTCCCAAAGACAATTCCATCATACACTATTTTATATTATAGCTTTAGTCTATCATCTTGTGTAAATGTCTACTGATACTGCTGCTGTCCATCTAATGAGCTCGGATTACTGGCTCTTAACTTTCCATGACACATGCTGTCTAACATTAAAAATATTGTGTCCATGTTCTTTATCCCATCATTTTTGTTATGGGTGCAACCCACCTTCATCTATCTACTTGTCTAAATGTTTATTTATGCTGCTGTCCGTCATATGAGCTTTGATTACTGCCACTTTACTTTCCATGACACATGCTGTCTAACGTTGAAAATATTGTGTCCGTGATCTTTGTCCCACCATTTAACTTCTGGGTCAGGTGCACCTTTGTCTATTTTCTCTTCTAAAATGACCATCCCATCAACCACTGCACTGTCACTATGTTTCATATTGATTGTAGCATGCATTGCACGCAAACTTGGCTATTTCATGAAAAATAAGAGGTTAGTGTAAGAGATGATGTCTGTAGCCCGTAAAATTTCTGGGCATATTTGCCTAACGAGTTTGAATTCCACACTTCATATACTTCAGCAATTTTCTTAAACCATTTCAGTTGTGGGGTAGACCTACCTTGCTAAAATTACCATCCTATCAGTCATTTGTCTACCTTTATGTTCTAAAGGTGTACTTACTTTATTAAACTGCCATCATGTCTGCTACTGCTGTGCCACTATGTTTCATAGGGATTCACTGCCATGTATTTGTGCCACTGTTCTGTCACTAATTTTAGCCTGCCAACTCGCTGCAGCCTCTGGGCAAAATTGGTGCAAATTTTGGCAGTTGTGAAGAGACTATTAGAAAATAGACTGTAAATAAATGTTATTGCTAAAAATACTAATGTAGGAACAAAAATAACTCAAATTATTGTTTCTGTTTTTCACTAATGTTAATGAAATCCAGATCCAAAATCAAAACACGTGAGAATTTTTGACCAAAACCAAAACACGAAGATGGTATTAGAACCAAAACAAAAATACAGGTTCTGTGCACATCTCTGCCCAGATGTCTATAGGACTAGAGTAAAGCAGAGATCATTCCTGCAGCACTTAAAAATCATATTTCTGATTAACAAGAAAGATCCTTAATACTCTTCACATTAATTGTGAAAAGGGAAAATGATGCCATTAATTTGGAGACAAAAAGAGGTTAGGACCTATACAACATTAGTTACCAGTTCTGTTGGGTGGCTCTTCGTCTGCCCTACCTGTGTCTCCTGGTTTAGATGGAAGCAGACCTCTCTCTTCTATCTTGTCAAAAAGGCAGATGCTTGGCAGCTCCAGAAATTCATCCTCCTCCAACACCTCCTCAGTGCATCCTGAATCCTGTCCTGCCAGCAGCTCTTTCACCATTTCTTCCAGGGCCCCATTCTGTGGAGTTCCTTAACAAGTTCAACTACTAGCTTCTTTGAAGAACCAGAGTCTACAGCTGGGCTATCTAACTTCTTCCTCTTTCTTCTCAACTTGCTGCATTGCCCTGCAGCAGATGCAAGATGTGGAAAATCTTTAAGGGAATGGAGGGGTAATGCAGCAGCTGGGGAGATGGTTATGTTGCTGCATGGGATAGAGGAGGATAGGTTGCCTGGGGAAGAAGCAGGACTGGGGGCAGGAGCATGAGGGAGAGGTTTGAGGATTTCTTACCACCCTGTTGCTGTGGTTGAGGCTATTGCCAGATTGGCCTGCAGGGAAAGAGCCGGGATGCACCTTCAGGTAGTGCTTTTCTTGCTGCTTCAGCGTGTGTTCTGTACATCTGGGGGCAGTTCTTCTAGATGTGGCTAGCCAGGTCACAGATGTTGCAGGAAGTTTTCCGTGAACTGTACTTGGACTCATGTCCTGCCACTCTGCAATAACTGCAGGCTGAGACGTTGTAGGTTCTTCACATGTGGTCAGTCACTCCCCCCCTAGATTACAGGATGCAGCCAGCCATAATCAGCATTAGGACCACTGGGTGTTGGGCTTGATAAGAACAGATACTACACATGATCTTAGCCAAAAGGCATAGAGGCTTCTCAAGAGTTCATATTGCATCACATAGCAAAGTAGTTACATCCTTTACATCCTTACTTAGTAAGGTGTGGCATTTAGCACTTTTGTCCATCACCTTAATTAAATGTCTTACAGTAAACAACTTTTCATGTTCCAGATGCCAATTATCATATCAATAAACATCTCTATTCTCATCCTTTTGGTGAGGTGGCTAATGGGTTACAGTATAACTTCTCTTTAATGACTAGTGGGTTTGTGGGACAGTTTTCTTGTCTTCAGAATCATATTGTGGGCCTAAAACTAATGATACAGTAGGAATTGGGTAACCAGTATATTTCTACTCCCTGTAGCAGTACAGTTTTGACAGTAACATAGCTGGAAGTTAACTCAGTCCCTGTGTAGCGATAGGGACCCAGAATTTACTAATTGTAACCTTTGATAGTCCTATTAAATGCAATCTCAAGGATTGTCCCTATCTACTGTTAGGCCTGCTTTATCAAAGGTAGTCCAAGGAGCCTCTATTCAAGTCCTTGAGCTTCTCTTTATTAATATTGATTGCTCCTGATTAAAAAGCCAGTAAAAAAAAAATAGTGTATCCTGTACTTGAATTGCAGAAAATGGGACTGATTCAGAGTTGAATGTAAAACTGTGATATTTCTGTAGCTGTATTTTGAGTTTTAAATACATTTAAGATACAGGTGATTTTAATTTTAGCATATATGTGTCTAAAACAAAAATGCAAGTTACCTTGCAAACTCTAAATCAGGCCCAATGATTCTCAGAAGGACATCTCTTAGAATTTCACTAAGCTTTAATGGTTGAAATCAAGACCACAACGTCTTGTGTCTAATGGTGCATAATGGGTCAGATATGGTGTCAAATGCATGAGAAATTGTGCAAATTACTTCAAGCCATTTCCAATGTATATCATTCTTCTATTTAACCATTTAGCAAAAGAATGGTGTTTGTGTCTTTTTCCATGGTGGCACTTTTAACGTTTCTCTTTTTAATTGGATATTTCCTGTTCTAATGAATTATCACAGACAAGACCAAGAAGAGTGAATTTAAGAGTGTTGCATGGTGGCCACAGCCTGAGGCATAGTTGTCAATACCTTTAGTTTGTAAGAAAGAACCATGCAAATCTCACCCCCTTAGTAAAAAAATATTTAGCCCAATGCTGCTCAGCTTATGTTCTCTTTATCATTAGTGGGACACAAGTATATGTAATAATATTTATGTACTTATAATGATAAGTGCTTGGGCTGGTTATTGGTTCTATTATTATTATTAGTAGTAGTAGTATTATTAGTAGTAGTAGTTGTATTATTATTATTATTATTATTATTGTTATTATTATTATTATGATAAATAATAATAATAATAATAATAATAATAATAATAATAATAATATTAATAGCAATAATATTGGTCTCACCATTGAAGATGAAAATGTAAGCTAGACCTCAGTCCAAGTAACTAATTAAATATATATTATTACATTAGCTCAACTATATTTAGTTAAAAAAAATATGTTTAGTCATCAGGCCTGTCTGGTTCTACCTATATAACTTTATTCCCTCGTTGATGATGATGATTATTATTATTATTATCCTTTATTTATAAAGTACCAACATATTAGGTAGTGGACACATTTAGGGAATCATAATATAAATAAATCACATGCACTGACATGAAAAAGAAGAAGAAGATCGCCTTAATCAAATGAGCAATCCAAGAATTGTGGGGAACTGATACATAAGGTAACAAGTTTAGTTGTTGGTGCAGACAGTATGTGGCTACTTTAAGTTAAAAGCATGGTCAATAAACCTATACTTTCAGAAATACAAAAGAAAATGCAAAATAGATACTTCCAGATAAAATATGGCCAAGATGGAAGGTGGAACTAGAATACAGGAAACACTTCTACAAGACTTAATTAAATGTTTTTATATTAGTGGGAGAGGGCAGCAACTAGAAATATTTTTAAAACATCAAAAAGGATGCATCAAGCAAATAATTTTAACTCTAATGATTTCAGTTTGTGAGGTACTTATGTATTTCAGATGTGGGGTGTTCCATATTTATTTTCATTCTAAATAATTTGGCTTCAGTCAATGCTCCTCTGCATCTGATGAAGATTAAGGACTAGTACATTTGAACATACATATAATAAAGGTAAGTACAAAGTGCCTAATAAAGATTTTTCTTTATTAGCATGGTAAATGTGTTTTTTGTCACCATTATTTATTTATTTGTACAGAGCTGGATGGAGAATTCATTACACCTATTTCAAGACAGAGGACTAGTGCATCAATTCATAATATATAACATAAGCATACTAAAGGGACTTAAACAAATTGTTTAGAAACTTTTGTTGCTTTGGGGGTTTTCTTACATTTATTTATTTCAAACAGGTGTCCACCAAGCTGAGTTTTGGTGACCATTACTTTGGCACAAAGGAAACATATCCCCCATTGAGGAATAAGGATTTACATTCATTTTTTGAAAAAAAAACTATCAACCCTAGTTAGATGAAAAGCAAGTTGCTTTGTTTATTTCATTAAATACACATATCACCTCACATGTATAACATTTTATATCCAATAGGACATCACAGGTAAAAAGATTGATGCAATAATCACAATTGGTTAAAGACATATCCAATACTATTATAAAGAGTTACATTATACGCCCCTTAGAATCAAAGAGGAAAAGAGTTAGGAATGTCTTTGTTTAAAGCATTCCCAGCAGAGACAGCATCTTATATTGAGCAAAATAGATTCACAATGTCTGAAAAGGAATACTCCCTTCAAAGACTGGCACAGAAATACATAGACAAGAAAGTTTTGCAAAGCTATTTTTTTCCTGTTAAAATCCCCCTCACATTCAATTATTTTTGCAGGTCTATACCACTGACACAAGAGAGTGTGGTGTATTAAAATGTAGCATTATATGAAATGAGGTGGGGTTAAAATAGGGCTCCTAAGTCCAGGCCAATGGCAGGGTCCTCACATAACCATGGGACCTAAGATCAGAGTCTCAAACATACACTATTTGTATATTTTAAGATTTGTATGGAAATTATAGTATAATTTTGTTAACTATCAGACTCCTCATCTATCTATAATATTGAAGAGGAGTCATCTGGAGTCAAAAAGGGAAAATGATAAATTACAATACTTTGCCCTTGCTTACAATGTACATGTAGAATGGGAATATTTTCCTATATACTTTTTATATGTGCTAAGTACAGTGTATGGTAGCAAATGCCATACAATCTCCTCACTTCCTTAATATTTAATCTAGACATGTATAAAACAATAAGAGAGACCACACAGTACAGTGTGGTGCGCCAAAAGGTAATTTATCACCAAAATTCTTTGCATTGTCACATATGTTCCAGTAACAAATTATAACAATAGTCAAACAAATTTTAATCACGCAGGTTAGGAAAATGATTTATCAACTGTGTTTGCAGATTATATGATCGATCAGGAACTGTCCTATATAACTTCATGATTGTTTCATGACCTCGTAGTGTAAGACTCCGTACTCACAGGCAGTTAAACTTTCTCACATTGTATTTTTCATATCACACATTGCTTTCACTGAAAGTTGAAAGGTGGAAGACACATAATTTAACATATTTGTCAATAGATTAGTTTTTTGTCAAGGGCTGAAATCAGTGTCATCTCTAGGTGAACAGAGCACAGAACCTATCACTAACCTATCATTAGTGACTGGACAACAGCCTGTGAATATGAGCTAAAAGGATTATATGCAACTAACAAAGTAATCCTTACCATGCATATGCAGTTGTGACATCTTTACATGAGAGATACTACTTTTTTCAGTGCCTGCTTGATATCATTATTTCTTAAACTGTAGATAAAAGGATTGATCATTGGGGTGATAACAGAGTAAAACAGAGACACAAGCTTATTAAAATGAAAAGCATTGATGGTTCTTGGTCTGACATATGTGAAGATGGTGGTGCCATAGAACATAGATACAATAATCAGGTGAGAAGCACAGGTGGAAAAAGCCTTTTTACGGCCATCAGCAGTAGGGATTTTAAGTATTGTAGAGATTATATTTATGTAAGAAACCAGTGTTAACAAAAAAGAAGTCAGTAGAATCATTGAACCTAAAATAAAATTAATGACTTCAATGGTATTGATATCTTGACAAGAGAGTTTTAGCAGTGGGGGTGAGTCACAAAAGAAGTGATTAATAATATTAGAGTCACAGAAAGGAAGTCGAAATATAAATATAGTTGGAATAAGTGGTGCTAGACAACCAGCCACCCAGCATCCACCTGCGAATTTAATGCAAGCTTGTCTATTCATGATTCCATTATAATGCAGAGGATCACAGATAGCCAAATATCTGTCATATGCCATTGCTGTTAGCAAAAAACATTCTGTTGTCCCTAAGGAGAAGAAAATGTACAGCTGGGAAAAACATCCATTGATGGAGATTGTCCTCGTCCTTGATAGTAAGTTAGACAGCATCTTAGGAACAGTAACAGTAACATAACTTATCTCTAGACATGAGAGGTTGATGAGGTAAAAATACATAGGGGTGTGAAGATGATAATCCAAGTGTATGACCACAATAATAACTGAATGCTGCGTGAATGTTAGCACATACATTACCAAGAAAATTGCAAATAATGCCAACTGAATCTCCTTTACATCAGAAAATCCAAGAATTATGAACTCTTTCACTCTTGTGCAGTTTGCTGTGTTCATGATATCTAGACAGATGACAAAGTGAGCCACGTGGTAGTTGTAGACATAACAAAACTCAGTTGCATTAAGTAGCATGTTTGACCTATTATTCGCATAGATCCAAACTATGGTTGTTGTTTCACTGCTAATGCTGTATGTGAAGAACTATCTATTGTGTCTGTGTCCAATACTGGTGCCAATGTTATCAATGTATCAGTCTAAATACTTGGGTATCTCAGAGAGAAGTGTCAATAATTATCTATGTAACATTAAAATAGTATTAGTCCAAACCATATTTATGAAATTGGCTTAGTGCTATGTTTAGTGTCCACATCATATAAATAATTTTGATACATATTGATCTGGGCTTCCACAATATACTATGTCATATCTGATTTTTAATTCAGTCATTTTAATTTGTAGACTTTCTTATTTTCTAAACATTTTAGTGTCTGTTATCTATTGGTACATATTTGTTTTGTACCGTATATTATTATGTATTAAAAAATGGTGAATATATTATTTTTCTTAGCACTTCAAATGATGTGTGCCTATACTTAATGACTGTTTATTGTAATTTATTACTATATTTTTGATTTATTGGTATGCTGTAGTTTCTTACGTTATATCGACACTGATGTGCAATGATAAAGTCTGTAATTTTCATTGTTGAGTTAAAACATAACTTCAGATTTCATAAAAATATATGTAATTGCAAATGTAAGTGTATTGCGTCAAAAAGGAATATGGCTTGCCCAATGTAATTCATTTTGGGGATATATCTTTAGCTTTAATTACAAAATTCATAATTTGTGTACACATACTCAAGTTTGACATACAATATAAATAGCAATAATTAAATACAAATTTGCCCTACTCTGTTAATGTCAACAAGTTCTAAATCAATCATTTATTTTCAGGAGACCAGAAAGAATATTTAATACAATGTCTTCCCTACATTTGTTAATGAAATGGACAGCATTTAGAAACATTTCTAATTTTACCTATTTTTGACTATTTGTATTTTTTCAGCGAGCAATAAAATAGAAAATATAGAGATTCCAGAGAGTCCACAGTTTTTTTGCAAAAGTAAACTCACTATCTAGTAAATGTATTTTTATGAACAAACACAAGAACATTTAGGTGTATATTTACTAAGTGGGGCTTTGCTATAATTTTTTTTAAAAAGCAATTTTAGTAAAGACAAAGCCCATCAGGCTCGTCGGGTATAGTAAATATACCCCTTTTATTGTGTAATGGAAAACATTTAAATGTTATTAGCTTTATTAAAATAGTCTACTGTATTGTTAGAAAAGTCAGAAGACAAGCAAACAGGAAAGAATAAGTGAAATAAAATATTGCAGCATTATCATCATCATCATTTATTTATATAGCGCCACTAATTCTGCAGCGCTGTACAGAGAACTCATTCACATCAGTCCCTGCCCCATTGGAGCTTACAATCTGAATTCCCTAATATAGACACACACTCACATACACAGAAAGAGAGCGAGACACTAGGGTCAATTTTGATAGCAGCCAATTAACCTACCAGTATATTTTTGGAGTGTGGGAGGAAACCCGAGCACCCGGAGGAAACCCACGCAAACACAGGGAGAACATACAAACTCCTCACAGATAAGGCCATGATTGGGAATTGAACTCATGACCCTTAGTGCTGTGAGGCAGAAGTGCTAACCACTAGGCCACTGTGCTGCCCATTCAAATAATAAGCTCAATTTAGTTATATTTTCACAGCAAAATTAACATTTACCTTAAGTGAACTTTTATTAATTGTAGAAAATGCATAATCTGATACACAATTATGTGGTACACATGAAAGTGGAAAAACAACAGAAATAAAAAGTAAGCTCTGGTTCACATAAACTACAGCCCAACATTGTACTGTAGTTAGTTGAGACCCAATTTGAGACTCCAAATGTAATTAAGGAGTATGAGGTTAAGTTATGTAGTGCACTAGACAGGTAATGCTACTTGTTTAATTTATTGTATTTTATTTAAATCAACAATTCATGTTCCTACAGCAAACTAACCAAATATAACATTTATTGACAATCTATTAAAGATTTATTTATATATAAATATCTATATTGATAAAAGAAACCAGTGAGTAATTTAAAATGTGTAAGTGTTTTATAATTTGCACGCTGAGTGTGGGAATGTACCTTCATATATATCCTATTTATGATAAGTAGTCCTCTACAGATAATACAATTCCTATTAAGGTGATCTTATAATCCTACCAATAGTCACACAATATTATAGTAATTATATCAGTTTTGATCTTTAGCATCTATTCAATAAGTCTCCTACTGTGCAATTTCAGGGAATTAAATAGTTACACTCACTTTGGAAAAATAGAGATCTATATTCTGCATTTATTTCAATCTGATTGGATTGCAATTTCTGTATTTTATTATAATTTAGCATACCCCTTACTATCTCAGTATATTTCTGTGCTATTTATGTCGTAAGATGCTAAGTGATGTCTGTAAACATGATTTTAGCTTAGTTTATATCTCATTCTTTTTTTATGTAAAGTACTATATTACATTTGTATTCATTTTATTTTTCTAATTATATTCTTTTAGTATAGTTGAATAACATAGAGCAACACTATATGTGGACCACATATCGTATGTCTGTCCATAGGCCTGGCACTAGCTGCATCCCCTGACACCAGGTAACTCTGTATGTGTTTATTAAGTAATAAATATTAGTAGTAGTATAGGTAGTGATAGTAGTGGCATTATTAGTAATAGTAGTAGTAATAATAATAATACTAATACTACTACTACTACTAATAATAATAACATCATCTTCTGTTCAGAATGCTTTGGATTTAGGCTACTCTGTATAAGTAGGTTTTTCATCATTCAAGGCAGTATGCTTAAAAAATACTACATTAAATAAATTAAATAAAAACAACAACCCATGTTTTCTTTCATGCTGTCCCTGTTATTCCCCTTCTCCACTAAACTTTAAACATGTATGTATGACAGTATCACTAAGCAGTAACAATTTTTTCTTTTTAAAAAATATCAAAAGCAATATTTTAGCTACAGATTTTCACTAGTTGCTAATATATTTTACATATAGCAACAAATGAACTTTATATTTATATATATTTTAAAAACATGACCATCTTTTATCAATCATATCATATTTTCCCTTAATAAGCCTCTCTATAAAAAAATATATAAATTAATTAATTAAAAGTATGACAGTGAAAGCATTTCCCCACACTATTCTTATAAATGTACCTTTCTACAGATGCAATTAATAAGAACAGTAATTAAAAAAACCTAAGATAAGTACAGGGCTCTGAAAAGAATATTTAGTCAAGTGAGTAAGTACTTACATTTTTAAAATGTTCCGGATTAGATTTTTACATTAGGGCCCCAGACATTGTCTACATGGTTGAGTTTTCCTGAAGTGTAGAAATGTAGATGCTGGCACTTAATGGCCAGTGAATGACGAAGCATGTTACAATTAATACAATAAATACTACTAAAATACTCCTTGGGGGAACCAGTTGATCGAAAAGTTGGATTTAAGCCAGAGTACTATTGGGCCTATTTTTGATTCTGCAATATTTCAAGTTAAGACACAAAGGGCCTGATTCATTAAGGAAAATTAAGCAAAAGTAAGTAAGTAAGGCAAAACAATGTTGCAGTGAAGGGGGATGTAAATTTAAAATGTGATGGCAGATTTGGTTTAGTTGGGGTAGGTCATGTCCTAGATAAACTTTAAATTTCAGTGGACAAATAAGCTATCAAGTATTTGTGTGCTACATAAAAAACAGACAGTTTTTTCCTTATGTGCAAAATAATAAACTAATTTGCAACCCTTGCATTGCAACATGGTTTTGTCCAGAAAATATGAGTAAGAAAACTTACTCAATTTTTTGCTTAACTTTCCTTAATGAATCAGGCCCAAAAACCCTGAAAGTATGATGTAACAGTAAACAAAGCGCAACCCAAAACAGCTTAGCCAACCCTAGTGCTTGTAGTCTAGGCTGGAACTAGCCAAATTGGGGGGGGGGAATGTGGAGTCCCCCTCCTTTTTACTATTGCCAGCACTAGGCCTTGGCAACCTGGGCTGGTGGCACTATAGCAGGGTATCGCACACCATGGGCTCCCCATTCCATTACAAACAATCCAAGGCTGTTCAGCATGGGACAGGATTTACTAGGGAGATGGAGCCCCAACCCTCCCTTCCCTAGGGGTACTCAGCCCTATGCTCAAAGCACTAAGGCTCTTCCCATATTAATTGTATAATGTTTAAAACCATTTTGTCCCTGGTCCACTACAGGTCCCAGCATGGCCAGGCTGCCATTAAGTGTCTGGGCATGCTGGAGCTTGTAGCACTATAAGCACTAGCATACCCATGTCATGCTGGCAGTTGGAGAGCCACAAAGGTTTGCATGCCCTGGCACCCAGAGCGCGGTGCACCAAAGAAAAATACACAGACACAAGTGTAAACATAATTTTTATTGCATTAAATACACCCCTACACATCCCCCATTTACCCTTTTTATTCGTGGTCTATAGGGTCTTCATCTGTAAATGATCCATGGATTCTTTATAAAATAGAAAAACCCTGGTAGACGTTGCAAAATTAGCTCCTAAGAGCTCCGCCGCAAGGTGAGCTCTTAAGCGTTAATGGTCCTATTTATAACATGGCATTTCCCAAGGCCTACAATACAAATGCTTATCATACTCAAAAGTACCTGTGACCGCATTTAACATTAAACGTATGTAAAAATCCATTGCTTGATGAATTTGGACGTGTGTAAACTCAAATTACATGCAATTGAAATCAAATGCAGGTTGTGCCTTACTTAGTATGCATGCCTTGATGAAACTGGCCCAGAATGTTCATTCGGGTATCAGCAATGAGGAATCCTGCAGAGAGTCTTAGTGGGACGAGACAATATGCTATCATATTTATGAGTTTTTCTACAAATTGACACTGGTATGTTTCTTAGTGAAGTCAACGATACAGAGAGTAGCTTGCGTGTGAATGACCTGGCGTTGTGTGCTTGGCACTTCTATGATGAAAGGATGAGGAGGCTGATGCATTTCTGCCTTACAACACTGGGGTCATAAGTTCAATTCCCGACCCTGGCCTTATCTGTGTGGAGTTTGCATGTTCTCCCGTGTTTTCATGGGTTTCCTCCGGGCACTCCGGTTTCCTCCCACAATCCAAAAACATACTAGTAGGTTAATTGGCTGCTATCAATATTGACCCTAGTGTCACGGGCACTAGGAGTCTTTACCCAGGGATCACCAGATGGTAGGCTTACCAGAGCAATGTAGATGGTAATAGGGTACTCTGGTAGCTGGGTGATCACGGAACATGAAATGATGGCCGATGAGATGCTCAGGAAAGTCTATGACTAACAACACTGGTAATAATGCGGTAATGATACACAAGGAACTGTATGGACAAGGACACGTGAAGGTAGTCAGTGGTCTGCGATAGCAAGTTGTACCACTGCTATAGTGAGGAGGAATGTCCAACAGAAGCAAGGAGGTGATGAGAGTCAGCGGTCTGCGGGTAGCAAGTTGTACCGCTGTCAGAGTGAAGGAATGGAATCCAGGTGGAAGTATCCAGGTAGTCAGTGGTCTGCGGTAGCAAGTTGTACCACTGCTATGTGAGAGGATAATGGAACAGGTGATACCGGAAACAGGGATCAGTGGTCTGACATCAGCAAGTTGTACCACTGAATATATATGTGAGGAGGTGCACGGGGGAAGACTGCAACACAGGATATACACAGGCACCTTATACACGATCCACAGTAATATGCACAATATAGATATATATATATAAATGACTGATCAGGTCTGCAATCTAGAAAGTCTCTTGAAGTAGTCCAGCACAATGATAACACAGTCAATGATGGCAATAGACTCAGCGGATAGCAGACTCCAGAGAGAACCAAACACAGTCCAGCAAGATATGCAATACACAGCACAGTCAATGAGAAGTATGCATACCGTGGTTCAGCAGTAGCAGTCAGATGGGATTGCAGCGGTACCTGAGCGGCTGGAGGCCGACAGGATAGGAAGTCCCTGGATAGGTGAAGCAGCGGTCTAGCAGGTGCAGCGCACAGGTGAGTAGACCAACAGGGACGCGAATCCAGAGGAGTCAGCAACACGTGGAACTGGACTCATAGGGGACCCAGGAGAATGGAGATGATCCAGCAGAGGGTAGTAGATGAGATACAAATCCAATGCTGACAGGAGGGTAGAGACCAGTGGAACACGTGAAGGCGTGGAGAGTGGATCAACAGGAGAAGGACGATAGCGTTGACCACCGCGGCAGGACTCAGCGGCACACGGAGGTAACCAGTAGCAACCACAGGAACCAACAGCGATGGGAAACAGGAGTGCAGCGCAGGGCAGGAGCTGTGATCACGAAGTGTAGCAGATGGTAATGAAAGCGGCAGTCTCGAGGAAGTCACAGCAACGATGAGATGAGACTATGGTGCACAGAGGCGGCGGATAGTAATCCGCTGGCAGTCACGATGTTGAACACAGGCGAGTTGCAAGCAGGAGACTGTAGTGCACAGAGGCAGCGGATAGTAGTCAGCTGGCAGTCACGATGTTGAACACAGGCGAGTTGCAAGCAGGAGACTGTAGTGCACAGAGGCAGCGGATAGTAGTCAGCTGGCAGTCACGATGTTGAACACAGGCGAGTTGCAAGCAGGAGACTGTAGTGCACAGAGGCAGCGGATAGTAGTCAGCTGGCAGTCACGATGTTGAACACAGGCGAGTTGCAAACAGGAGACTGTAGTGCAAGGAGGCAGCGGATAGAAATCAGCAAACAGACTTGATGAGAAGCAGGTGAGTGAGGTAGAAGCTGGAGTGCACGGAGGCAGCGGATAGCGATGAGCAAAACGTCATGATGATACAGTTGATGGTAGAAGTGGAATGGAAGCACAGTAGTAGAAGTGGTTTGGTAACACAGTAGTAGAAGTGGTTTGGAAACCACAGGAATCAGCAGCGCTGAATACACGAGTAATACAGGAACACCTTCAGAGACTCATGAGGAATGAGACTCCAAGATCAGGCAACGTGGTGGTGACCACAGGTGCTTAATATAGGGAGGTTGCCTGATCTGCCAATTAAGTTAAAGGGGTATACACTGAAGTATAGAAAAGGGCTGCGCATGCGCAGACCCTCAGGATGGTGGACGGCCACGGTTCCTAAATGTCCGGGAAGAGGCACTCACGGTCCGGTGAGTGACAGTACCCCCCCTTTTAAAGGTGGGCACAGAACGCCTGGAACCGGGCTTGTCCGGATTTTTGGAGTAAAACTTCTTCAAAAGGGCAGGAGCATTAAGATCTTCAGCTTTGATCCAAGAGCGCTCCTCAGGACCAAAGCCCTTCCAGTGAACGAGGAAGTGGAGGACTCCTCGCGAAATTTTTGCATCTAGTACCTCGGTAATCTCAAAATCCTCCTCCTGATGAACTTGAACTGGCTGCGGAGCTGAGGGAGGAGTTGAGAAACGGTTGATAATAAGAGATTTGAGCAAAGATACATGGAAGGCATTAGAAATCCGAAGACTCTTAGGAAGAAGGAGTTTCACACATACTGGATTGATAACTTGAATGATCCTATATGGACCAATAACGCGAGGGGCGAATTTCATGGATGGAACCCTCAAACGAATATCTCTAGTGGACAACCAGACACGATCTCCAATTTTTAGTGGTGGAATAGCCCGCCTCTTCCTATCTGCGAAAGATTTATATTTAATAGATGTCTTCTTTAAACAGGTTTTGACCTGAGACCAGATATTTTTAAAGGTCTGACAAACAGTTTCCACCGCAGGAACTTGGGTGGGCGGGAGGGCAGGAAATTCCGGAAAAGACGGATGGTGACCGTGAACCACCAGCACTTGACTTTTTGAAGATGACTCCTGAGATCCATCTTCAACGTCCGATGACGTCATGAACGCCCGATGAGGAGGAAGGCGTTCAGACTGAACTTTATCACACAGATCCGTAGATGAAGGATCTTGTGGAGGAGGACCTGGTGGAATAGACGAATGCTGTCTTTTGAATGAAACCACTTGGGAGAGACAACGATGATGACATTCAGTTCCCCAAGATGTAACTCGAGGAGTGCGCCAGTCAATCTGGGGAGAGTGACACTGAAGCCATGGAAGGCCTAAGACAATCGGACTTGTCGTAACAGGAAGGATCAAAAACGATATTTCTTCATGATGCAGGGCACCAATCTGAAGGGTTACTGGAGACGTACTCTGGGTGATGAGACCGTTGATGAGACGTGATCCATCTATAGCCGTCACAGTAATGGGTGTTTTTAAGGTAATCACTGGTAGAGACCATTGATTTACTAATGATTTGGAAATAAAATTTCCTGCTGCTCCGGAATCAATCAATGCCTGTGACTCAAAGGTTTTGGTAGCACAGGAAATCGTAACGTCAAAGGCGCAGACTTTAGATTTCATGGAAGATGGAGAGGACTCCAGGAACCCTAACCTTATCTCCCCAGTATTGGTTAGAGCCCGGCATCTCCTGGGACAAGAATTGAGCATATGCGTAGAATCGGCACAATAGATACAAAGTCTATTCTTTATTCTTCGGTCCCTCTCCTCTAAAGTTAATTTGGAGCGACCTATCTCCATGGGTATCACCGGAGATGAAGCTGGGTGAAATTGAGGATTTGAGAGAAGAGGTGTTTTAACCGAAGTTGTTTTCTCAGGTTCTCTTTCACGAAACCTCAGGTCTACCCGATGGCAAAGAGAGATCAAATCTTCTAAAGAGGAGGGTAGTTCTTGTGAAGTCAGTGCGTTTTTAATTTTATCGGAAAGCCCCTGCCAGAAGGCGGCAACTAGTGCTTCAGTGTTCCACTGAAGTTCAGAGGCTAAGATCCTAAATCGAATGACGTACTGAGCCACAGTGCGAGATCCTTGGCGAAGACGGAGAATGTTGGATGCAGCGGAAATGACACGACCTGGTTCATCGAATACACTTCGGAACGTGGAAATAAACTCGGCACTATCCTGTAACAATGGATCGTTTCTTTCCCACAGAGGGGAAGCCCAGGCGAGAGCTTGTCCAGAAAACAATGAAATAAGATAGGCCACTCTGGAACGATGGGTAGAAAAATTTTGAGGTTGGAGCTCAAAATGAACTGAGCATTGAGTAAGAAAACCCCTACAAGTTTTGGGGTCTCCATCGTATTTTGACGGAGTAGGCAGGTGAAGCGTGGAAGCTGTAAACACCTGGGATGGCACTGGGGAAACGGAGGAAGGCACAGGAGCATCAACAGTAGTTGTGGCATCTTGTACAGACGGTCTTTGGGAGGCTAAGGCCTGGTAACACCGCAGTAAATGCCGTTGGCGAACTTCCTGTTGCTCAATACGAGTAACCAGATGCCGCAGCATCTCTTTGGCTGTAGGTTCCGTATCTGGGTCTGTCATGGCCTGATCTTACTGTCACGGGCACTAGGAGTCTTTACCCAGGGATCACCAGATGGTAGGCTTACCAGAGCAATGTAGATGGTAATAGGGTACTCTGGTAGCTGGGTGATCACGGAACATGAAATGATGGCCGATGAGATGCTCAGGAAAGTCTATGACTAACAACACTGGTAATAATGCGGTAATGATACACAAGGAACTGTATGGACAAGGACACGTGAAGGTAGTCAGTGGTCTGCGATAGCAAGTTGTACCACTGCTATAGTGAGGAGGAATGTCCAACAGAAGCAAGGAGGTGATGAGAGTCAGCGGTCTGCGGGTAGCAAGTTGTACCGCTGTCAGAGTGAAGGAATGGAATCCAGGTGGAAGTATCCAGGTAGTCAGTGGTCTGCGGTAGCAAGTTGTACCACTGCTATGTGAGAGGATAATGGAACAGGTGATACCGGAAACAGGGATCAGTGGTCTGACATCAGCAAGTTGTACCACTGAATATATATGTGAGGAGGTGCACGGGGGAAGACTGCAACACAGGATATACACAGGCACCTTATACACGATCCACAGTAATATGCACAATATAGATATATATATATAAATGACTGATCAGGTCTGCAATCTAGAAAGTCTCTTGAAGTAGTCCAGCACAATGATAACACAGTCAATGATGGCAATAGACTCAGCGGATAGCAGACTCCAGAGAGAACCAAACACAGTCCAGCAAGATATGCAATACACAGCACAGTCAATGAGAAGTATGCATACCGTGGTTCAGCAGTAGCAGTCAGATGGGATTGCAGCGGTACCTGAGCGGCTGGAGGCCGACAGGATAGGAAGTCCCTGGATAGGTGAAGCAGCGGTCTAGCAGGTGCAGCGCACAGGTGAGTAGACCAACAGGGACGCGAATCCAGAGGAGTCAGCAACACGTGGAACTGGACTCATAGGGGACCCAGGAGAATGGAGATGATCCAGCAGAGGGTAGTAGATGAGATACAAATCCAATGCTGACAGGAGGGTAGAGACCAGTGGAACACGTGAAGGCGTGGAGAGTGGATCAACAGGAGAAGGACGATAGCGTTGACCACCGCGGCAGGACTCAGCGGCACACGGAGGTAACCAGTAGCAACCACAGGAACCAACAGCGATGGGAAACAGGAGTGCAGCGCAGGGCAGGAGCTGTGATCACGAAGTGTAGCAGATGGTAATGAAAGCGGCAGTCTCGAGGAAGTCACAGCAACGATGAGATGAGACTATGGTGCACAGAGGCGGCGGATAGTAATCCGCTGGCAGTCACGATGTTGAACACAGGCGAGTTGCAAGCAGGAGACTGTAGTGCACAGAGGCAGCGGATAGTAGTCAGCTGGCAGTCACGATGTTGAACACAGGCGAGTTGCAAGCAGGAGACTGTAGTGCACAGAGGCAGCGGATAGTAGTCAGCTGGCAGTCACGATGTTGAACACAGGCGAGTTGCAAGCAGGAGACTGTAGTGCACAGAGGCAGCGGATAGTAGTCAGCTGGCAGTCACGATGTTGAACACAGGCGAGTTGCAAACAGGAGACTGTAGTGCAAGGAGGCAGCGGATAGAAATCAGCAAACAGACTTGATGAGAAGCAGGTGAGTGAGGTAGAAGCTGGAGTGCACGGAGGCAGCGGATAGCGATGAGCAAAACGTCATGATGATACAGTTGATGGTAGAAGTGGAATGGAAGCACAGTAGTAGAAGTGGTTTGGTAACACAGTAGTAGAAGTGGTTTGGAAACCACAGGAATCAGCAGCGCTGAATACACGAGTAATACAGGAACACCTTCAGAGACTCATGAGGAATGAGACTCCAAGATCAGGCAACGTGGTGGTGACCACAGGTGCTTAATATAGGGAGGTTGCCTGATCTGCCAATTAAGTTAAAGGGGTATACACTGAAGTATAGAAAAGGGCTGCGCATGCGCAGACCCTCAGGATGGTGGACGGCCACGGTTCCTAAATGTCCGGGAAGAGGCACTCACGGTCCGGTGAGTGACACCTAGTCTGTCTGTGTGTGTTAGGGGATTTAGATTGTAAGCTCTATTGAGGCACATACTCATGTGAGCGAGTTCTCTGTATAGCACTGCAAAATTAGTGGTGCTATATAAATAAAAAATTGATGATGATGATGAAGATCTTATGCATTGAAATTGGACGCATATCCAATGCTACCTTAGCTGAATTACACAAGGATGCCACTTGGAAATTGTCACGTCTTAGAGACACAAGTAATCCCTGGCTGGTATTGGCACTACTAAACTGGGAGGCACGGAGTCTATTGCACCATTGCTATTTACCAGAGACCCCCGCAAGGAGGTATGGACTCCTCTGCGTGAGGTGCACAGGTCGTGGTTCTCCCAGGAAGTAACCAGCAAACAGAAAGAGGTGAAAGGGTCAGACGGTCCGGGTCGGAGCCAGGGGTAGCAAACTACAATGAAGGTAACCAGAAGAATAGTCAGGAACAGGAAGAGGGTCAAACCAGATACAGCTGGATCACAGATGGAGTAAACCAATATTCTATTACCCTCCTGGTGCCAGAGTGAGGTTTAAATAAAGAGAATTTGAGGCTGATACCGAGGAGTTTGGAGAATGACCTCCAAAACTTGGAGATGAATTGGACTCCGCGGTCAGAGATGATCTTGCTCGGACAGCCATGGAGGCGGAAAATCTCTTGAATGAAGAGATGTGCTAGTTTGGGACCCAAAGGTAAACCTTTGAGGTGGGCTAGCTTAGAGAAGTGTTCGACCACCAACCAGATGGAATTGAACCCGTGGCTAGTAGGAAGGTCAGTAATAAAATCCATACTAATACTGACCCACGGAGAATCGGGTACAGGAAGGGGATGGAGAAGGCCCGCAGGAAATCTTCTAGGATTCTTGTGCCGGGTGCAAACCTCGCAGGTGCGAATGTATTTCTGGACCTCAGACACCAAGGATGGCCACCAATATGAACGAGACAAGAGGGCGATAGTCTTCTTGTCCTCAGCATGTCCGGCGAATCTGGCATTATGAGCCTATCTCAAGACCTTAATACGTAGGTGTCACGGGCACTAGGAGTCTTTACCCAGGGATCACCAGGTGATAGGCTTACCAGAGCAATGTAGGTGGTAATATGGTACTCTGGTAGCAGGGTGATCACGGAACAGGAAATAGCAGATGATGAGATGCACAGGAAAGTCTATGACTAGCAGCACTGGTAATATGGAGGTAATAATACACGAGGAACTGTATGGACAAGGACACGTGAAGGTAGTCAGTGGTCTGCGATAGCAAGTTGTACCACTGCTATAGTGAGGAGGAATGTCCAACAGAAACGAGGAGGTGATGAGAGTCAGCGGTCTGCGGATAGCAAGTTGTACCGCTGTCTGAGTGAAGGAATGAAATCCAAGTGGAGGTATCCGGGGAGTCAGTGGTCTGCGATAGCAAGTTGTACCACTGCTATGAGAGAGGATACTGGAACAGGTGATACAGGAAACAGGGATCAGTGGTCTGCCGCTAGCAAGTTGTACCACTGAATATATATGTGAGGAGGTGCACGGGGAGAGACTGCAACACAGGATATACACGGCACCATAAACACGATCCACAGTAATATGCACAATATATATATGAATGACTGAACAGCACTGCAAATATAGAAAGTCTCTTGAAGTAATCCGGCACAAGATAATACAGTCAATGATGGCAATAGACTCAGCGGATAGTAAACTCCAGAGAAGAACCAACACAGTCCAGCAAGATATGCAATACACCAGCACAGTCAATGAGAAGTATGCATACCGTGGTTCAGGAGCAGGCAGTCAGACAGGAGTGCAGAGATACCTGAGCGGCCGGAGGCCGGCAGGATGAGAAGTCCCTGGATAGATGAAGCGGGGGTCTAGTAGGTGCAGCGCACAGGTAAGTAGACCAACAGGGACACGAATCCACAGGAATCAGTAGAGCGTGGAACTGGACTCTTGGAGGACCCAGGAGAATGGTGATGGTCTAGCAGAGGGATAAATGATGAGACACGAATCCAATGCTGACAGGCGGGTAGAGACCAGCGGAACACAGGAAGGCGTGGAGAGCGGATCAGCAGTAGATGGACGATTAGCGCTGACAGCAGCAGCAGCAGGACTCTGCGGACACACGGAGGTAACCAATAGCAACCAGCAGGTGCAATAGCGATGGAACCCGGGAGAGCAGAGTAGACCTGGAACTGTTGGTCACGGAGAGTAGCGGATAGCAGTAATAGCAGCAGTCTCGAGGAAACACGGACGAGTTGCAGGTTGAAGACTGTAGTGCACGGAGGCAGCGGATAGGAATCAGCTAACAGTCACGATGATGAAACACAGACGAGTTGCAGGTTGAAGACTGTAGTGCACGGAGGCAGCGGATAGGAATCAGCTCACAGTCACGATGATGAAACACAGACGAGTTGCAGGTTGAAGACTGTAGTGCACGGAGGCAGCGGATAGGAATCAGCTCACAGTCACGATGATGAAACACAGACGAGTTACAGGTTGAAGACTGTAGTGCACGGAGGCAGCGGATAGGAATCAGCTAACAGTCACGATGATGAACAGGTGAGTGGATGTGGATAGAAGACTGTAGTGCACGGAGGCAGCGGATAGGAATCAGCTAACAGTCACAATGATAAATGGTAGAGTTGAAGTGGCTTTGAAGACTGTAGTGCACGGAGGCAGCGGATAGGAATCAGCTAACAGTCACGATGATACACAGGATGGTAGAAGTGGTATGGGAACCACAGTAGTAGAAGTGGTTTGGAAACCACAGAGGTAGAAGTGGTTTGGAAACCACAGGAATCAGCAGCGCTGAATAAACGAGGAAACACAGGAACACCTTCAGAGACTCATGGGGGAATGAGACTCCAAGATCAGGCAACGTGGTGTTGACCACAGGTGCTTAATATAGGGAGTGTTGCCTGATCTGCCAATTAAGTTAAAGGGACATACACTGAAGGATTAGAAAGGGCTGCGCATGCGCAGACCCTCAGGATGGAGGACGGCCACGGTTCCTAAATGTCCGGGAAGAAGCACTCACAGTCCGGTGAGTGACAGTAGGTGAACGTCCACAAAGGAATGAGAAGAGGAGAAGGTGGCTTGACAGAGGATCTAGCTAATACCAAAATTTGTGAAGGACTGATAACGGGTTTCACAGAGGCAAATGAAGAGGCATCTGAGAAATCAAAAGATCTGGACAGAGCGCAGACTTGAGTATTCTTAGTATCAGGCTGAAAGGTCAAAATCATTTGGAATCTGCTAAAAAATAGTGACCAGCGGGCCTGGCGCTGATTCAAGCACTGTGCAGACTGTATGTAGGTGAGATTCTTGTGGTCAGTGAGTACGGTGATAGGAAAATGGGTGACCTCCAACAAGTAACGCCACTCCTCTAAAGCAGATTTGATAGCAAGGAGTTCTTTATCACCAATCCCAATCGCTCACTGTCAGAAAACCTCTTGGAAAGGAAGCCACAAGGTCTGGATATACCTGCGGAGTCTTTCTGAGACAGAACGGTCCCCACCCCTATGGAGGATGCATCCACTTCCAAAAAGAAGGGTCTATTCTGATCAGGTTGAGATAAGACAGGTGCTGCAATGATGGCCTCTTTGAGGGCCTGAAATGCCCCTACCGCCTCTAAGGGCCAAGGTTTAGTCTGTCCGCCTTTCATGGTAAGGAGGGTAATAGGAGAAATAAGGGTGGAGAAATCCTTAATAAATTGGCGATAATAATTGGCAAAGCCAATGAAACGCTGAGTAGCCTTTAGGCCGGAGGCTTGAGGCCAATTGCGGATGGCTTCTAATTTGCTAGGGTCCATCTGGAGACCAGAACCAGAAACAAGATATCCCAAGAAGGGTACATGAGGACAATTGAAGAGGCATTTCTACAGTTTACAATATAAATGATTACTTCGTAGGCGCAGCAGAACCTCATTAACATGTTTAACATGGGACAAAGGGTATTGAGAAAAAATCAAGATGTATCCAGATGACTACCGACTGATAGAGAAGGTCTCTAAAAATCTAATTAACAAAGTGTTGAAAAACTGCAGGATCATTACAGAGCCCAAAGGGCATGATAACATATTTGAAGTGCCCATCACGGGTGTTGAATGCAGTCTTCCATTTGTCCCCTTCTCGTATTCTGATCAGAGTGTAGGCACCTCTGAGATCCAACTTAGTGAAAACTTCAGCCCCCCTGATCAACTAACTCCGAAATGAGAGGAAGGGGGTAGCGGTTCTTTATCATAATGGTGTTTAGTCTCCGATAATCAATACAGGGTCTGAGTTTGCCAACCTTCTTTTTAACGAAAAAGAAACAGCTCCGGCAGGAGATGAAGACTTACGGCCTTTCTTGAGACTCTCAGTGACATACTTCAACATGGCTTGTGTCTCAGGTAAAGATAGGCGGTATACCCTCCCTCTAATAATATTCTTTCCAGGAAGAGATCAATGAGGCAATCCCAAGGTCGGTGGGGAGGAAGGACCTCAGTAGATGCTTTACAGAATACATTAGAGAAATCAAAGTAGGCCTTGTGAAGAGCCAATAGAGAAGATGTGTTGAGACAAGGAACATGAGTCTTGGAAGTGATAACCGGTCTTAAGCATCTCTTAGTACAAGAAGGACTCCAACGGATAACCTGTGCTCGCAGCCAATCAAATTGTGGAGAATTAGTTCTGAGCCAAGGTAACCCCAGGCTAATAGGGTTAACCGACTGAGGTAGAACCAAGAACCTTATATGTTCAGAGTGCAGGGCTGCTACGTCCATCTACCGGAGAGGTGGAAAGTGAAATGGAACCATTGGTGACTCTATTGCCGTCGACAGTAGTCAGGACCAAAATGGGCTAAGGGAATCGTGGGAAGATAGAGTTTGGACACCAATTTGGCGGAGATGAAGTTCCCTGCGGATCCCGAGTCCACAAAAGCTAAGCTGGAATGAGGGCCCTCCAGAGAAAACAGGATGAAAGACATCAGAAATTCGGTTTCCTTCCCAGAATAGGGAGGGAAGTACTGGGATCCTAAGTTGACCTCCCTAATATCACTTAGAAGGGAGCGTTAGAACAAGCAGCGAGGAGATGTCCTGGTTCACCACAATACAAACATAAACGTTTTTTCATATGTCTCTCCCGTTCCTCAGGGGATAACTGGGAACGACCAATCTGCATGGACTGAGTGGGTAGAGAGGGAATTGTACCTCGTATTGCCCAGCCGTGAGAGAACCCTGACGAAGCCCAAGGAGACCAGACGCAGCAGAGGAAACCCGTCCAGGTTCGTCAAACACTTTGCGATAAGTCTTGATAAAGACCACTGAATTCAGAAGTATGGGATCATCCCTCTCCCATAAAGGAGATGCCCAGACTAAAGCTTGTCCGGAGAGGAGAGAAATCAAATAAGACACTTTGGCCCTTTCAGAAGTGAAATTCTCCAGTGTTAATTGAATTGTATGGCACATTGGTTAAGAAAACTGCAACAATTCTGGGGGTCTCCATCATATTTCTCTGGAGGAGGGATACGGAGGCTTCTGGAGGATGTTGTGTTAGAGGTGGTAGAAGGAGTGGAAGTAGAGACTAACGGAGCTGGAGCAGCACTGTGCGCAGGAAGGGAACCCTGCAGGGAAGGAATCCAGACAAGACACGACCCCCTGGATTTATTGTAGTAGCTGAGCCTGATTGGATTCTTGTCACTTAACTCTCTGGGCCAGGTGTAACAGCAGTTCATGGGCCGAAGGTTCGTCTGGTCCACTCATGGCCATAGTGTGCTGTCATGTCTTAGAGACACGGGTAATCCCTGGCTGGTATTGGCAGTACTAAACTGGGAGGTGGGGAGTCTAATGCACCCCCGGTATTCACCAGGGACCCCCGCAAAGAGGTATGGATTCCGCTGCCTGAGGTGCACAGGTCACTGTTCTCCCAGCAAGTAACAGCTCAGAGAAAGAGGCAGAAGCGTCAGACAGTCCAGTCTGAGCCAGGGGTAGCGAAGTACAACAAAGGTAACCAGTAGAATAGTCAGGAACAGGCAGATGGTCAAACCAGAACGAGCAATAAGGTACATCACAATAACCAGGAGAGTAGTCAGGCGAGCCGAGTCAGAAATCAGAATAGCAGAATAATATATATATATATATATATATATATATATATATATATATACACAACTGGAGCACAGATGGAATAAACCAATACTCTGGCATCCTCCTGGTGCCAGAGTGAGGTTTAATTAAAGCCAGGTGTAGGCTGATAGGTGGAGGAGGAGCTGACGTTCAGAACAGCTGATGGCCAAAAGAGGAAGTGGAGCTGGTGTCCTGTTGCCTAGCAACATGGTGCGGGGCACTGCGCATGCGCGTGCAGTGCCCAATGCAGAAGGACGTGATCCGCAGGAGAAGGCACCCATCTCCGGCACCTATGGGGGGTGCGGAGGCTTCGCCTGACAGGAATCATGGATTGCTTTAAGATTGATGATAAAGGTGTTGTCGCTGAAGATTGTATGAAGTGTCTATCCATTTTACTGCTAGCTGATGCTGGACTGTTTGTTACTATACATGATTTTCCTGCTTTTGATAAACCACTTGAATTAAGTACATGATATAACAGGCAGAAGTTGCCTAGATGGTTAATGTCCCTACCTCTACTTATTGTGGTGTCACAAAGGCTAAAGATGCCTTGACAAATGTCATCTGGGTTGGAATAAAAATATTTCCACACACAAGAGATGCTTTTTGGTCTTATGCCCTTGTATGTCAAAGCACTTATCATGAGCATAAGGTGATACTGCCTTACTTTGACACAATCATCATCCACCTCCTCCTCATTATCTTGTTCAATAACAACATATTCATCATTTTAATCATTCATCATTCATACATCTTCATCTTCCACAATTATCTCCCTCATCCTGAAGCATATTAGCTAGTTCTAAAGTAACATTCTTAAGGGCATATTCAATTAGCTTTTGGATTCGCGGTAACGCGCGTTGCCGCGAAAAGTGCGCGTTCTTGTGGGTATTACGGTACCGCATTAACGCGGATTTTCGTTCGCAACCCTATGGGCTGCGAACGAAAATCCATGTTATTGCGGTACCGTGTATTACGTTTCGCGGCTGTTCCGGCGCGTTACCGCAAATCCAAAAGCTAATTGAATATGCCCCTTAATTTCTATGTCTAAATTATCGTAATTACTATTTTTCCTCTCATTTCCAAATGGTTGAGAAATTTAGGAGGAATTATAGTGTTAGAATTTGAAATGTCAGACTTAGAGATTGCACTATTGGACACATTTGGATTTCTTCATTCTCAGTGTTCTTTTAATGCACTGATGTGGCTGGTTTGGAGGTAACAGACCTATCTTTGAAGGAGAAGTTGATGCATAGGGAGTTAAGGAAAATGCATGACTGTGTTAAGCACTGTCTTTTGCAAGGGGCAGTAGTATGGGTACCAGTAGCAGCAGGAACCCTACTAGCAAATGTGGGCATGGTCTGAGTCTTTTCTTGACACTACTGGTGGTGTATGTAACGTTAGCCATTTCATTTTCTTTAGACAAATCCCCACATTCATCAGTAACTTTTCCCGCAATTCTTACATACATGATGTTTTCTGTTAGATTGACAAACGGTGTTTGGATTTTGAACACACTTTATTACACTTTCTTCCTACATGACCTATTTTTACTAGTAGATGTTGAAAAAACATTACTACTGCTAGTACTGGTACTGGGATACTCCTGATTGGTAGACTGATCCATGACTGGCAAGTAGAGTAAAGCTACTTGAAGTTGGAGCTACTTGTAGCTGCCACCACACCAGGTGAACACCCAATGAGATAGGGAAAGGAGGGTCTGTTACCTTGCTTTACAGTATCATTCAAATTTATAAAATATAATATAATATATAATATTTTCCTTCGGGTCTTGTTTGGGTGGTGTGCTGCTCAAAGTGAAAGAGCACCCTGTTTTTTAGCCGCTTAGTAATAAAGATGTCAATGATACCGCCCCTTACACAATTGCCAACATATTCAACCAGTTGAATTTTAAAAGCAAGAAATAAATTAGTTTTTTGGGGGGATGCGCTGCTCATAGTCAAACAACACTCTGCTTTTTGGCTTAGTAGTACAGATGTTAGTGATACTGCCCCTCACACAATTGCCAACATAGTCAAACACTTGGAATTTAAAAGCAAGAAATACATTTTTTTTTCAAGTGTACTGCTCAGTCAAACAGCACCATGTTTTTTGACCACTAAATAGTTCAGATATCACTGATGCTGCCCCTCACACAATTGTTTTCAGATTGAAATTCTCTGATTTTAAAAGCAAGAAATATATATATATTTTGGAGGGGGAGTTGCTGCTCACAGTCAAACAGCACCCTGTTTATTGTCCAATAAATAGTTCAGATGTCACTGATACTGCCAATCACACAACTGATTTCAAATTGAAACACTTTGACTTTAAATGCAAGCTATATTTTTTTTTGGGTGGCTCAGAGTTAACTAACAATGTCAGTGATACTGACCCTTGCACAACTGCATTCAGATTGAAACACTTTGATTTTAAAAGCAAGAAAGCATATTATTTGTCCACTCCTAATTAGTTTACTAATATACTATTACAACCAGAGGCCACTGCTTGTCTACTCCTGACACTCTCACCACCAATTTAAAAGCACACTGATCTGTAAATAAATTGTTAAGATTTGCATATAAAAATCACAGTTATTTCACCCTTTTCAAACATATACAATCCACTTCATGAGCACACAATTGCAGTAATCGTCGTACCCATATGCTATCAATTCTAAAATGGCAGCTGTGAACAGGAGGCAGTGCTATAAATAGAAGATATAAATCTAAATCTCGCGAGATCTGACATTTTATGGGAATTGATGTTTTGTCTCGTTTTCAGATCCGAATTTGATGTGGGAGTCATTACTCAGCTCGGTACCCCAAAATTCGGATCTGTCAGATTTCTCCAAACCCAAACCGCTCATCTCAGGCATCTCAAAATAAATGCCCTGTATATATAGAAAACAAAAATACATTTGTTGTCAGCGCTAGTTCTTAACACTGCATTTGTGTGTGTATCTAGCAAAATGAAAACATGAGGTATTGGTTCATACATTGGTCAAAACATTTAAGCCTGCATCCCATCATCAAGGATACCTCATTACATGCAGGTCCTACACTGATCTATATGCTTCAAATGTCATTGAAATGCAGTTAAAATCAAATGCACTAACTTTCCAAGTACAGAAGCTTACATCTAACAAAAGGCTGGCTTGTACGTCACACACCTTCTGTAAGCTTATATTCTAAAATCATAGTTTGCTTAACAGCCAGCGAAGGGAATATAGCGATCCTAGGTGGTGCGTCAGTGTGATTACATTGATGAAGATTGTACCATGTCATACAGCCAATCACTGTTGTGAATCCTGAAAAGCTTCATTCAATTACAAGCATATGAGCAAGCAGGTTAACAAAAGTGAAGCTGCTGCTCCTCTCAAAAATAATGTGTAGGTACCTCAGCAGTGACTAAGGCCTACCACATCCCAAAAGGCATTTGGGTGCAAATTGGGCATATACCGCTTCATTGAGCAATTACAATGCCGGTGGAGCGACTTGAGGGGAGGAGGAGGAGGCAGTCTGAGCTCCTCACTGCCCTGTGTAGGAAGATTAGGAGATGTTAGTTAGCAGTTTATTATACTTTTTTGTTTCTATATGAAACTATAACATAGAGGGCAACAGTTTATAATACTTTTTAATGTTGTTTTTAAAATAATCTGTTATTCTTTTAAGTCCTATTCATTCCTAGAGGTAAATTTATGAAGCTGCAGGTTTGAAAAAGTAGGGATGTTGCCTATAGCAACCTATTAGATTCTAGCTGTCATTTTGTAGAATGTACTAAATAAATGATAACTAGAATCTGATTGGTTGCTGTAGGCAACATCTCCACTTTTTGAAACCTGCAGCTTCATAAATTTACCCCCTAGAATCGTATTCAAAGTGCTATGTAACATATATTTTTAATTCTAAAGTTACACAATAAAGCTCTCAAGTTTTTTTGTGAACAAATTATCCTATCCACCCCTTTAAGTTTCAAATATGTGAACAATGTGAAGAGATGATATTACTTTAAATCCCACATAGATGATATGCTTATTTTCTTCTTTAAACAGACACTTAAGTACCTTTTAAGCATGCATATATATTTGTTTAGCTTTTCTTCTACAATTCATTTCATTTAATTTCTTTTCTTTTTAAAATCTCACTGAAGGGCAAGCAAGAATGACTGTTACATGCTCACAGCTATCAACATGTCAATGTGATGGCAGATGGGGCAAAAGTAAGTGCAGACAAAGTTAACAGAGCTCAAAGGGGCTTTCCAAAATTATATCTGCTCACTACATCATGTGCCATGTAATTATGGTTCTCATGGTATTCCTAACATTGTATAGAATTATAATTCTTTAATAGAAAACTGAAGAAAATAAACAAGGGGAAATTGTGACAACCAACATTACTCTTATAGCATCCCTGCCTGCCACAGTGACTTATGCTAAAAATAAATAAAAGCACCTAACTTTTTTCATGGAATTGCTACTTTAAATATTTGAACCAAACAAAAAAAAGATTTAAGTGTTAACATATACATAAGTGTGCATTAACAGTTTTTTTTTTTACTATAAAAACATAATAAATGATTAGATTATTACAAATATTACTGAAATAGAACCATGTTTAATTAAAACTGTTAATGGCCAATCTCTGCAAAATGGTAATGCAAATGTCCATTTTGAAAGCGAACATTTTGCATAAATTTATTGTGCTTCCAAAATGTGCATTGGTATTTTGACACAACATGTTCAGTTTTGGTTTATTAATGCATTAAAACAAAGTAAAAGACAACTAACACACTTATTTTTCTTCACAGAGCAGCAACGTCAACAGCTGGCCGCATGCGAGGCCCAGGAAGTGCAGGAGGCCCAGGATGAGGAAAAGGCCCATGAGGATCAGACCTAGGAGGAGTCCTAGGAGGACAGGCCTGGTGAATCATAAGGGTAAATGTATCAAAGTGCAATTGTTTCAGAGATTTGAATTTGCTGCAGCTCGCTCGAGATCATCATTTTATGCGCCATGCCGCCATATGTATTAAACTGAGAATTTGAGGACCAAAATTGAAATTGCCGTCGATATCTAGCAATGTGCAGTGGTTTTCACCAAACCACAACATCTTCAAATCGCAAGGTTTTAGTGTCCAAATTGCGGTTTTAAACAAATACTCATTTCTGAATAGCTGCAAGTTGAACATTGTAAACTCGTGCGATTTTGACCTCACCAACAATATAAAAGCCTGTCTACTTCCTTATTTGAGTTGATAGGGGTTACAGGAGTTAGAGTGAAAGTAGTGGAGAGAGCAGGAGATTGGTGAGTGTTGTAGAAAACATACTGTGAGTATTAATGTACCTGATTGTTAGTTTTGATTATCTGGCCTTATTTGTATAATAAGCTGTAAATTTAGAGTCTGTACATTTATGGGGAGTGTGGTGGTGTAATTATTTTCCTTACACCTGTGTTTCTTTTGTGTTTATGTTGGTGAGAGGAAGGAGAGGGGAGTATTGGGGAGGAGAGCTATAGAGTGGACCCAGAAGGTGTGGGGGGTCATGAGCTTCAGGAAGAGGCAGGGATTTCTGCTGCTAGTGGGAAGACTAAATCTGGGCGCAATGTGCACTTCAGCTTTGAGGAAAATGATGTGCTTGCGACTAACATAGTGCCAGTGTATGAAAGGCTTTTGGGCACTCATGCCGCGAAAACACTATTTTCTCTAAAAAAAAGCAGCTTTAGAATCTGTATGTGCTGCTATGAATGTGGGTGGCCCCTATAAAACATTTCATTGGTAGTTGTCGCAAGCGCATCTCAGATATATAGAGAAGAGTGAAAGAAAAATGTCTGATGAGAGGAGAGCAGCTGCAAGGACTGGCGGTGGTCACTGACTATACCTCCTATAAGGAACAATTCAAGCAGCTCATACTACACAAAGTCAGTGAAGGGATTAATGTCCTCTGTCCCAAGGCTGGTGAGTAATATCTACATTTAATTATTAAAACTCTTTATGCTAATGTAATAATCCAGCATCATGTAAATATTATACATCTCTGTACATTGAAATCCGAAGCCTGACACATACTTGATAATGCGATAATGACATGTGGATGTCATCTTTTTATTTCACAGGTTCAAAGTATTTTGTGATTAAATATATTAATATCAAACATCTTCTAATTTTAAATGCAAAGGTTCATCTCAAAAGCAGCCAATGCCACAAATTGCTCTTCATGATGATGGCGATGACTCATTAGAAGGTAAATCCACCTAGGAAATGTTGATTAATGTTTATTTTTGTTTAATTAACAAAGGAACATCACAAGTGTATATGTCTCAAGAGTCAGAGATGGATTCAGCACAAACAACACCAGCACCAGACATCACAGCTAAACAACACATTATTCTGGAATGTGTTTATTATTTTTCTAAAATTGTTGAGTCTGTATAACCTGCACCACAGAGCCTTCCTCAAACTGTTCCACCATAACCAGGGGAACCAGTAACTGGTCTAAATTTGGCAAGTTCGATAGAACAATTTAGGGAAGTGCAAAGCAATTTACTTACATTCCATCAAGATTCTATCAGGAGAATCCAAAGGCAGCTGACTAAAGGGATTAATTTTAATCATTATTAATCTTTATTTATGGGGCACCACAAGATTTCAGCAGCACCGTACAGAAAACAGACAGTGTACCATAGAGGGTAAAACCGTACTGAACAAGAAACAAAAAATGCCAGGACTTCCTTCAAAAGCTCCAAACATAGCTTACACATTGAAGTTGTAATAGAAAAAAAGGTAGAGAGACAGAAGGGAAGAGGGCCCTGCTCATGAGAGCTTACATCCTAAAGGGAGGGCAAACAGACCCGAGGCACAATGGGAAATCAGAGGCGATCAATGGCAACAGAAGTGAGGAGCGGGTCAAACATAGGTTTGTACAGCAGGCATGAAATATTTGCATAACATCCATCAGAGCCAACTGTATATGTGAACTAATTGTGAACAGATTGATACGAGCCTGGCGCACATGAAAACTGAAATTAATAGTCTAAGTAGGGCAGTAAGAGAATTATCTAGAAATCTAGTTTCGGCCTGTGCCCAAATGCAAAACATACTCATGGTTCTTATACCTGTGCCATCATTAGTTAGTTTGGAGGTTAGTTTGTTAAACAAAAGCACACAAATACTTGGTAGCTTATTTGTACACTGAAATTTCAAGTTGATATTTGTGTGCTACATGAAAAAACAGCCAGTATTTAACTTATGTGCAAAACAAAATACTAATTTGCACCCCTTGCATTGTAACATGGTTTTGTCCAGGAGACTGAAATAAGAAGTTTCTCAAGTTAAGATCCTTAATGAATCAGGCCCGAGATTATCACTGAATAAAATGATCCATGCACTTATACTAGAGGAACTATTTGTTGCAAATGAATTGACCAGATAGTCACATACAGTAAAATCTAGAAAGCTCTCCCTTAGAAATCCTCCACCGGCACTTTAGGGAGAAAGATATCCCCACTTCAGGTACAGTTAGTGCCAAACAGTGGATCACACTTTTTTATGTTTGGAGAGAGAAAAAAGTGCTTCCCGATTACCATTTCAATTCGGCATAATGAGTACTTAAAATGCTTTCACCCAACTCTATTTCACTCCTTCACACAAATATAGTATGCTGTCCTGGTTCCAGATAATCGCAATAGAAAACTTCTTACCGGTATTTAAAGTTTGTTAAAACTTTCACCCCCACGGAGGAGCTCAGGACCAGTATTCAAGGACCAGTATTGATACGAGGAGATCAATCAGGTACAGATCACAGGAATACTGAGAGTGAGACCAGGAACAGCAAAACAATTTATGAAATGCCACCAGTGTGCTGGACAAGAAGGCCAGGCACAGGTGATCAGAAACCAGAGCAAATAATGAGGGCTTAACCTCTGCCTCTTGCAGGCAGGATCTGCTACAGACAAAGCAGCAACCAAAGGGGATATGATGTACTGCAGACAGAGGCAGATCATAGCAGTAGCCCTCCTCTTATGAGGGGAGACCAGAAGCCTAATAAACAAGGAGAATTAGAATTACTGGAAAAGTTAGAATCCTACTTTAGAATTGGACAAGTAGCTGTAAATTCATTATTTATTTACACTGGATATTCAAAAGGTGGAAAATGTATGGTAATATCGTCTGAGGAAAGCTGAGACCCAGAAGCCCTTCTCCTTTTCTTCTTTCCTTTCCCTTTTAAGTGTATTTTTGGGAACAAAGGATTTCTCACATTGGACAGAACACAAGGGTGTTTCCAAGTTTGGAGCACTTGGAAATGTTTTTTGGGTCTGCAAGTGATGGGGCATATTCTTTAAATACTGTGTTAGTAAAAACTTGTAGACTTGAAAGGATGGGATCTCTGGCCTCAACAAAGGGGTTTGCCTATTCCAGAGCTTTACCTGTAAAGTTGGACAACTTGAAATACAGTTGATTTCATTGGTTATTTAAAAGGTTTGGTACAGACGGGCAATAGCATAAACAAAACTTTAAAGGGCACAAAATTGTGCATTGTCTCCATCAAAAGTAGGTGGTTGGGATTCCAGAACAGAAAAAAAATCAGCAGTCTTAGCAACTGTGGATTAGGGCTCAGATTAAGCACCAAGCTTTGGGGGACTCGGACTGAGCACATATCTTTGGGGGCCTGGACTGGGCACATAACTCTGGGGGCCCAAACTAGGCATGCAACTTGGAAGGCCCAGACTGAGCAGCAATATGAGGCATCTCTGACCAAATAGCACTATGAGGCATCTCTTACTGTACAGCGCTATGAGGCATCTCTGACCAAAGAATGCTATGAGGCATCTCTAGCCAAAGAGCACTATGGGGCATTTTTAGCCAAAGAGTGCTATAAGGCATCTCTGGCCAAAGAGTGCTATGAGACATGTCTGGCTGGACAGCGCTATGAGGCTTTTCTGGAACAGGTTGGAGGAGTAGCACCTTCCCTGGAGCAGGTTGGAGGTACAGCACCTTCTCTGGTACTGACTGAAGAGAATGACATTCTCTGGAGCTGGCTGGAGGGAGGGACAGCACCCTCTCTGGATCAGGCTGGAGAAACCAGCATCATGACATTTTGCTTGCAACTAGACATGGGCAGCTCTGGGGATAGGCTGCTGTTTGACACTTCAAAGCAATGCTTAGAAATACACAAACCAGAGTTTGGCATCCTGAAGCATGCAGTCCTTGTAGCTGATGTCTGTTATGAGTTGTTGGTCAGCTAATTCCATCATCTAATGACAAAATCCAATTTTTGTCAGAGAGCAACAAAAGGTTGAAACAAATTGTGTCTGGAAGCCTAAATTTGCTGTACCTTTGCATTTGGATGGTAACATGGAAGAATGTAGGCTATTCCTGACCCATATTCACTTGCAATTGAACTACACTTAGCAACAGAGTGGATTAAAGTGGGCCATGTCATTTCCCTGTGACCGGCAAGGCATTGTCCTGGGCCACACCACTCCATGGGAAGAAGATTTTTTTTTGATGGCTAACAGCAGGGATCTTCTGTCCACGCTGATGCCTATTTTGGAGTTTCAATGTCTCGCTCCTAATGCTTTTGCAAGACACCTATAGAGCAGAATGGTCATTCAGGCACCACGTCTGCCATTGAATTCCCTGCTCTCACAGCGAAGAACTGATAGAACAGCAATTAGCATGTTGCAATTTATCAAAGTCCACCAATCCTCTTTCAAAAGAATTGGTGGACTCCATTAAACATGAGATCACTTTCTGTGCCTTCCTACCAACCATTGAGGGATTCATCAACATTTGCATTAGGTTAATCATCCTTTTTCAGGAGCGTCAGCTTCAGCGGAAAAATACTCATCACCGATCCATGATCTGTGCCATGCCAACCGAGTGCTTTGAGAAGACTATGCAGATACTTTTTGCCTGCTGACAAGAGAACTCACCACAGAGAGATGAGCAGCTGTAACACCAGCATATCTAACCAACAAGTCTATTTAGGTGTTGATGTGTATCATTTCCAGCCACTGGAATTTGATCAGTTGGAGAGCTAAACAGATAAAGGAGTAAGACAAAACATGCCGGATCACTTGCAGAACTAGTGAAAGTGGCCACAGTAAGTGCTGCTACTCAAAGTGAAGAGACTAATTCTAGACCAGACAGTCTGCCCGAGGAGTACCTGTGAGGATTCAGAATACAAGCTGACAATGACAGAAAAAATTCACAATGACAGTTACAAATACCTTCTCTCAATTACAAGTAATCAGTACTCTGCTAGGAAAAGCAATCTAGCCACCTCATTGTCATATAGAGTACTCACAGCTTTTTTTACTCTGCAATTCTTCAGTATAAAGGTCAATTCCAACAGAACTTTTGATCTTATTGTCTCTTGACTTTATAAATCCCTCAGTTCTACCAAACCTTTGTAAGAGCAAATATTTGTTTTTAATTCCTCTGGTTCTGAAGAGACTTTTTTGTTTGACTGTATATCATGATTCTATCTTCTCCAATCCTTCTACCTCGACTTCGACCCCCACTATTCTACCTTCTCCAATCCCTTGACTTTATGACTTCTGCGTGTACCATACAGCAAGTAGTCTCAGGACTAAGTGGCTGGGATGGATGTGGTGTGTCACAGATAGCTGCCTCAGCCAAGTGGTTTTTACCTGAGGCTACCAGTATTGTGACAGTACCAAGGTTTCAGTAGGATCTTTAATAAAAATCAGGCAGATACACTATGTCACTGAGGGGCAGCAAATACCCGCTGTCTGCACCTGACAAGGGTTTTTGACCACATACATACATGTGAAATTGGAGAGAGAGGTCATGTGGGGCAGCACGGTGGCTAAGTGGTTAGCACTTCTGCCTCACAGTTCAATTCCTGATCATGTCCATTTTAATTTAAAAATTATGTTGAGAAAGAGCCGTTGACTAAAATTGAAGCAGATGGGTTATGGTAGAGGGATGGCGTTATCTATGGTTGTTGACCAGGGAGGAGTCCAACCTGATGGATGGATTAACTTGGGGAGCCATACATTAAGTCTAATAGCTTAGCAAAAATCTTTAAATTTACATTCAGGAGTATTTATTTTCGGTATTTATAGTAGCATAGTAGAATGGAAGTTGTTGATTTTTTTTTGTAATAAAGGGCTGGGAATAATTCCTGAAAAAGGGCCGAAGCTGACTTATTAGATTTTAATGCTAGCTGCAGTTTCGTCCTAGGAGATCATAGTTTTGACAAATTTCATTGCCTCAGGAGTTAATTTAGGGAGAGCTCAGCTTGCCAGATAGTCATTGATCTTAGCTTTCAAATATTGAGAGGAAGCTGTTAGCTTTGGGTGATTATAGAGCTTATTGTAAGATTAACAGAATTATTATTTTCTTGGGGTCATAGTGTAGCTAGCCTTTTGAATATTTGATCACACCTATTACATTAGACAAAAGGTGAGCCTACTAGCAAGGAGCATGTTTCTCTTGTCACTCTTTTCATAGAACTTTTGGTTCAGCTACTTAAGGGTTTGATGGGCAGCACAGTGGCTTAGTGGTTAGCAATTCTGCCTCACAGCACTGGGGTCATGAGTTCAATTCCCGACCATGGCCTTATCTGTGTGGAGTTTGTATGCTCTCCCCGTGTTTACATGAGTTTCACCCGGGTGCGCTGGTTTCCTCCCACACTCTAAAAACAAACTAGTAGGTTAATTGGCTACTATCAAAATTTACCCTAATCTCTCTCTGTCTGTGTGTGTATGTTAAGGAATTTAGACTGTAAGCGCCAATGGGGCAGGGATTGATGTGAATAAGTTCTCTGTACAACACTGCGGATTCAGTGGTGCTATATAAATAAATGGTGATGATGATGATGATGATGAAGTCCATGACTCCCCAAATGTCTTTATAACATATGGGACTCCCCTCTTTAGGAGATTCAGGAGACATCACTCCTCATCTATCTGCATACTATACTGTCAAATCAACATATGTTCATGCACCTGTTCTGTCTGTCAGATTCTCCAGGCTCCATCAAGTCTAGAGGTGGCAGAGTACTGTCAACACTGAGAACTACACACAATCAGCACTTTGATTGCAGTTAAGTCAATTAGGACTATTACCTCACCTTTGTGTAGCCTTTATAAGGCCCTAACACCTACCAATCTTTGCATGAGCAAAGGAATTTTGTTTCTCTGCTGGTGTTTCAAAGTATCTTGTTTTGTCTATTTTTTGACATTGAGTTCGTCCTTCACAATTCTACTTTTCCAACTCATCGATTCCCATCTTCTCAAGGCTAAAGGGTTTGGCTGGTCATGGTGTGCGTCTGATAGCTACCCGAGCCAAATGGTTCTCTCCTGGGAGCAACCAGCACTGTGACACAGACAGATAAATGAAATAAATGATTATTAATAATAATTAATAAGTGTGGCAAACAAATCAGTGGTCATATAAAACTAAGAATAATGAATAAGAAGGGATCACATCACGTACATGATGTAACATGTCTGAACCTACAGTGATGTATTGGTCAGAACCTGAAATACAGCTTATGTTTGTGTTGTAGTTACATATCAAAACATGTTAGCTGGCAAAAAGAAAAGTTTAAAAGTTGCGCCTAAACTTATCAAGCATGATCTTGACAAGTTCAGAATCCACCCTTCTAATCCAGTGAGACATGTATTCGAAAATGACAATTCAAACACTACTATTGCCAGTAATTATTCAACAACAATCTAAAACCTGATTATTGAAGACAGATGAATTTAAGAACAGATTAAGCTGAAAATATTTTTGACAAAAGTCCTCCTTTATGCCTAAATGTATAGTGATATGCTGAAGGGATTGGCTGTCCCATGACGTTAAGGATAAAATCAATAAACTAATCGCTCCCATTGCAAACAGAGGTATACATGTATAGAGGGCACACAGGAAAGTTTAAGATTTGGACTAAATTGATTGATACTCCTCTTGCCAATTAATTTACAATATTTTATTGGCAATGTATTGAGAAAGTAATTTCATTTATTGAATTGCTGTATTATATGATACTTTTTCACTTATCCTCCCCTTCTTTGACTGTGTACCCCTGTATGCCTCTGGCCTTATTTTCAAAAATGATCCTTTCAAAACAAAATATAAATGAACAACACATAGGACAAGGAACAATACAAAAAACAGAGCCTATAGAGAGGTAGGATACACAACAGATTAGGGATAGTAAACCTGAAATTATAGGGTTCAGGAATATATGGGGTAGGCATACCTGGAATGCCAAATAAAATACAAGAGACCGAGGGATGGTCAAATAAACAGAAATTAACAATGACACAGGAAGGAATTTAGATGAGACTTTGGATGCTCAGAGGTCCAAAAAGTCAAACAGAAATGTCAATATAGTTCAATCATAAGGGAGAGGATATATACAAGATAAATTCACTAGAAGCAAGAATCATTATACACACAAGACACTGAGCTTCAAGCAGACTCTCTCACTTACAGACCAGGGGTGTATATTTATCAAACTGCAGGTTTTAAAAAGTGGAGATGTTGCCTATAGCAACCAATCAGATTCTTGCTATCATTTTGTAGAATGTACTAAATTAATGATAGCTTGAATGTGAATGGTTATTATAGGCAACATCTTTAATTTTTCAAACCCGCATTTTAGTAAATATACCCCCAGATGGTAGACTTCAGAATCTATCCAATGAATGCCTAAGGAAACCACATTGGTCAGGCATGCCATCAACTATTTTCTTTGCAATTGAATTTTTTGAAATAATTCCTCCTTCTCAATGTATAGATAGATCCTGTGTATAGTTTTTGATTGACAAGTTGAAAGCCAGTTTCAATTATTGAAATTCCATTGTGATCTTTCCTATATGAAGAAATGAGAAAAGACAGATGACACATGTTATGGTTTATGATTTATGATGATTAAATAAATTGTCTTGTTTCTGTCTAGGTTTGTGCAGGATTTTTTTTCTTTCATTGTTAATTAAACGTATTTGCAGCTAGTTGTAACATACAGTGGATATCAAGGCTACACATCCTTTTTGATATTGCAGGTGTGAAATAAAGTCTGAATGCAAGATAAATCATCACACTCCCTTTTGCACCTTTAATGTGACCTTGCAACCAACAAAATTCAAGTAGACTATTTTTTAGGAAAAACGAGTGAAAATAAAAAACCTACAATGCCCTTGTTTCATAAGTGTGCACACCCTTTTACAATGGGGCTTAAGCTGTGTTCAGAGTTTACCAGTCACATGCAAAATTATGTTCAAAGTAATTTGCATACACCTGCCAGAAATGATTGTGGTTAACCCAAAACATAGATCAGCTGTTCCTATAGATTTCATTGGTTACATCCTACAAGGATAGTCATGATCCACAAGAAGTTTTCAAAACATCTGGGACATTGCCAAGATCAGAACATCCCTCCAAACTTGAGTTATGTCCTGATTTTGGCAATGTTCTTGTTGTGCCACATTTTCCCACTTATTGAGAACAAGGAGATAGCTCATCAGGAAGGCTACCACAAGGTTTACTGCAACTTTAAAGAAACTGTAGGAATTTCTGGCAGGAAACTCTCACTCCCTGTATGTGACAACAATGCCTGCATACTACACATATCTGGGCTATATGTAATGGTGGATAATGGAAGCCTGTGGTTTGCGTTAACTCACCACTTAGTACTACCTCTATTTTTATGTTGGTTTTTCCAGCTAGTTTTTTGGAGGTTTTTAAAATCTTGATATATCACAAACTTTGTAATCATATGATGGCTAAAAGTTGGGATGGCTATGTGTAATATGGCACTTTTGAAATGGTGATTTTCAAGCAGATTTATATTGGTTCACACGTTTATACAGCTGTGGTTTTCAAACCTCCCTAAAACTGAAGATCTTATTAAAGTGCTGCTTGATACATTTCACTCTTAGGGCTAGATTTACTAAGCTACGGGTTTGAAAAAGTGGGGATGTTGCCTATAGCAACCAATCAGATTCTAGCTGTCATTTTGTAGAATTTACTAAATAAATGAAAGCTAGAATCTGTTTGGTTGCTATAGGCAACATCCCCACTTTTTCAAACCCGCAGCTTAGTAAATCTAGCCCTTAGAGTCATAACATATGGTAACCTTTTGATCAGCAGAAATTTTTTATGGGCTATTCTGTCTGTGTTTACCCATTCCTATGATATTGTGATTGTTAATTAGTAAAAGCCAGATGCCTATCACTCTTCCATCATCATGATCATGACCTTTCCATCTCTTTCAGTTCTGGAAGCAAAATCCACTGGAATTGTTGTTGAACAGCTAGAAGTGAGAGCTGTGAAAGGTTTAAATATGAAATAGTAGAAAAAGTAGATATTCACACACTACTAGCATGATAGAAATATGTTGTAATTTGAGTACACATAAAAACTATCCCAAAAAGCAATTATTTTCAGCAATTAGTCAAGATGCAAAGTGATATTTATAAAATTACACAAATTACACAAATAATAGATTTTAGTCCCATCAGCACAGGTGTACAGTCTTGTAAAAAAAATATATTCATCCCTTATGCAATCATCATGGGATCCCTTGTAAAAAATATATATTCATCCATTATGCAATCATCATGGGATCTCTACCTATTCTATATACCAGTCAACATCATATCTATACCTATACATGTCTAGACATCACAATAATAATTTACTGGGAACTTAACATAAGCAGAGTTTAAAAACATTTAGCCAAAATGGTATCTAATATAGAAAGGTCCTGCATTGATTTGCTTTACAGTTGAAATGATATATATTAATTTTCTAATTGTTACAAACCTTTTTCATTGTTTCTAGTTGGAGATAACAAGGTAAAAATAACTAAATAACCTATTCATTTTGTTTAAAATCTGTATTGTGTTCTAGGATAATTAATGTATACTTATTTCATTGTGCATTGGGCATAAAGTAAGATAGACAGAGGTGAGTACTATCTAGTAGTACAGAAAAGAATGGATACACTTTTTGTTAATAAATTAAATATGAATTTTCATAACTCATAAGCTCATAACTTTAATGCACAGTTATTTATTGAATTTAACAGATAACCAACAATAATATAAATAGGGAATGTGAAAAGGTTTGGGAACCCTTGGCAATTTAGCAACACCTCCTTTTGAATAAATCAGCTGCCAAACATTTTTCATAGCCAACTAAGAGTCTTTCTACTTTTGCTTTAGCTTTTTTCCCACCACTTGAAGAACTCTTCCAGCTCATAAATATTCTTAGATATTCTTAGGTCTTCTTGAATTTACTCTATATTTGATATATTGTCAAAAAAATGCTTCTGGTAACAGAAGATGCCATTCTAAAACCTTAATCTTTCATACCTGTAAGCACTTCTCGTTAGAATGTAAAAGTGATGTCTGGGTTTCTCAGTCTTGCTGTTATATCTAATTTCTTTTCAGATTACATTTTTTTCACTGACTCTGGGAAACAGTATGGGTCACTTTTCTAGGATTTGTTTATAGTTATTTGAGTCCATTATTCTTTTTGCCTGGACAATATTTCCTATTCAGACAACCCCAAAGCATAACAGATCCATCAATGTATGGTTGGCATTGTGTTATATTTTTCAAATGCTTCATCTGTTTTTATTTAATTGTATGGTTTGTGATTGTGATAAAAAGTTACATTTTGTTCCATCAGTTCACAGCACATTTTTCTATTTCTATTGTTTTGCATACTTCAGGCATTAACATTTGTGTTGAAGTCATAAAAAACTCCCATCATTTTTGTCTAAGAAACATGGATTTGTTGACCACTAAGTTGCTGTCAGTTAGATGACTACCCTTGTTATTAGAGTCAAAGAGCCAGTACTCTTCAGTATTTGTGCTTGCAGCAGTATATGAGCACAGTGCAAGTCATCCACAGCTCTTCAATAGAAGTATATTCCACAGAGTTCTATTACACCAGTACAAATGGACTGAGTCCTCGAGTTATGGAAAGCTGCGACAAAAGCTATTCAATTCCGGTAACAGATGGTTAGCTAAGTATTGCAAAAGAAGGGCTAGTCCAAAGTGGATATCACTTTAAACATTGAAATTTGATTTGCATTTGATGCTATCCTTGACATCTTTGCCTGTTGTAGTGTTGTTAATTCAGCAAATCCACAAGTGTAAACTTTAAGGCAAATTTTAACTTAACAGCATAGTGGAAACAGCACAAATACATTACAACCCACAGTGACCAAATAAGAAATATTAAACTATAATTAAACTTGTAAAAGTGTAAAAAACTTACTGTTGTTCTTCTAATAAAGGATTTCTTTTTAAATTGAAACCTTGCAATAATTATGAATACTGACATTGTTCTAATGGTGTTTTCTTTCATATTTTTTCATAAACAAGTCTTTCAATAGTTAAAAAAGATAAATAGATAAAAAAATGTATTTCACTACTGGCATTTGTACTCATATGGGCATTTTTATTTATAAATATCAAATATGACTCATGATTAGCGTGCAAGACCTAATTGATTGCTAGGGACTTCAATGGTTGTGCCATAATTTTATACTTTGACTGATTATGTTTACAACAATTATTTCCCATAGATACAATTACTCTACATGGAGTATATAAATAAAACTGAAATTACAGAATTTTTGCTTCTTGGATTTCCTTCTTTACTTGAACAGCAGATAATCCTATTTGCATTTTTTTTATTGGTTTATGTTCTCACCATATCTGAAAACATGATCATTATTATAACCATACAGCTACATCCCAAACTCCAGAAGCCTATGTATTTCTTCCTTAGCAACTTGTCATTCCTGGAGATCTGTTATGTATCTGTCACTGTTCCTAATTTACTGGCAAATGCTCTAACAGAGAGTAAAACCATCTCTTTCTTTGGATGTATGACACAACTCTTTTTTTTCATCTCATTAATGTGCACAGAATGCGTTCTTCTGGCAGTCATGGCGTTTGACCGTTACATTGCTGTTTGTCATCCATTGCACTATACTAGGATTATGAACCATGATTTCTGCATTAAGTTAGCTTTAATTTCATGGATATCAGGATTCACGATCACTGTGATAAAGATATATTTTATATCAAAATTATCATTCTGTGGCCCAAATGTTATTAACCATTTTTTCTGTGACATTTCACCAGTACTTAATCTTGCATGTATAGACATGTCATTAGCTGAGTTGGTGGATTTCATCCTGGCCTTGGTTATTCTCCTCATTCCTTTGATACTAACCACTATTTCCTATATTTGTATTATCTATGCAATCTTAAAAATATCAACCGCTGATGGAAGGCAAAAGGCATTTTCTACTTGTGCCTCTCATTTAACAGTTGTCACTATATTCTTTTCAACAACGCTTTTCATGTATGCGCGGCCAAAGAAAGCCAAATCATTGGACAAAAATAAGCTTATATCTCTTTTGTATGCTGTTTTTACACCAATGATAAATCCTTTTATTTATTGTCTCAGAAACAAAGAGATTTGGGACACTCTAACAAAATATTTCTGCCACAAAACTAATTTCCCAAACTTTTCTCCCTGCATGTAATGTTAGGTGTAACTTCACAGCGCCCATCATGTTCTGGACTTTTCACCATAAATTAGCTATTTATACATTATACTGTTTTCTGGGTACATTGTGCTTTATGTTTGTGTCTCAGAGTATCTGTATTTGGACAACCACTTTATTTGATATGGAGAGATATGTGTTATTAATGCTATATTTAATAATATTGATTACTAGCGTCTGTTTCTAAAAGTTATATTTGCTTTGCTTTTTGGTCTTGCTATTTGATTAATTTAACTTAGCCTTATTCCCATGCAAGTTCAACTTGTGTACATATGAGGAATAAAGGACCTGTAGTAAATTGATTAAGGATATACATTGCCATTTTTTATTTCAAACTCATGATGGACTGTGGACACTTTTTCTTCATCAGAGAGTGTGAAAAATGTCCTTGGGTATTGATAATGTGTTTACTGTTAAGTAGAATGTACCACATTTTGACAGCAATTTAAGATACATTCATCATGGAAAGAGTTAAGAATCCAGCACCAGACAATTTTTGAATGTAACAATTCACCAATGTTTAGGAGTTATATAGAGATTTAAGTAGTTTAAAAGGTATAGTAGCAGTTATATTGATAGCTAAAGGGCATAGATATCCTATTTTTTATAATATTATTTCCATCAGCATTGTAGTGTAAGTTGGTAGTGATAGTCACAGTGACTCCTTTTATACTCCTATTGTAGATTTGTGTTGTGATTTCATTAAACCAAATATGGAAACACCATCATATTAGTAGTCCAATACATTAATGTAGGGACTTAATTTGTGTGCAGGGAAATTAGACTATGAAAGAGAAGCTATATAATAGGGTTGAAACACAATATAACATTTCAGTTAAGCTGAAAAATGAGCGACATCTGTCCATTGTATTGTGACGTGTGAAGTCTAAAATTTACTTTTTGGTGCATGTTCCTTCCATGAACTTTAGCACCCCACCTTCCCCCACAATTATGGGCAACATCACATAGACCTCTCTGCCTATCTGAGCACACAGGTTCCCCTTGTATTATCCTTGCAACATCTAAATATGCAGTACAACTTCTCTCTTTTAACACTAAGGGGGCTTAAGAACTTGAACTAAAGATGACTGGAGCCTAAGACATGCTAAAAATATAAAGATGCTTTCATTGGGCAACAAGAGACCCACTTGCTGGCAACAGTCCTCTGTGCTTATCAGATAAGCATTTTCACTTGGGATATATATCCAATGGGCCTGCAAAAAGGAATGGTATAGTCATACTGTTTTACACTAAAATTTCCTTTAAACTACAGATATTGATCTACAGTAAAGATGGTCATTATCTGATTTTGGTGGGGGAAGTGAACGACTCTTCCTACATTTTGGTCAACCTGTAAGCACCAAGCGCATTACATTTAATTATTTAGACAGCTGTTCTCCGTAGTCTTATATATTCAGTCAGGGACTGGTGATAATCTTTGGAGGCTTTAACCTAGCTCCAAACTCTGCCTTAAAAAAAATAATTTGGGAAGGACAATCAAAAGGCTCTGATTTTTTTAGCCTTAAGTCTCTTTTACCGTTGGAGGATACCTACCCCATTAAAAAGGCTACCCATGCATTGATTTATTTTCAGTAGATAAATGAGTATTAAAATCTATACCGAAATCAAAGCCACTATTTACCCCATAATATGGTCATGAAGCAGTGCAGAGAGAAAAACCTATGAATGGTCACCATCGCAATATTCCAGGAATATAGTTTTTTAATGAATACTTCTTAAATGGGCCAGATCAGTACATTAGCTGAAAACCACCACACCTGCTTTCTTTCAGTTAAATAACCATAGTGATAATTTTCAGACCAACATGTGGTATACACTAAAGCAGTGTTAGGTAACCTGTGACATTCCATGTGTTTATGAAACTACAAGTCCCAGCATACCCTTCCAGCAATAAGCTGCTATATATTGGCAAAGCATGCTGGGACTTGTAGTTTCACAACACCTGGAGTGTCACAGGTTAGCCAACACTGCACTAAAGCCATAGTGTGAGGTTCAGCTTTACCAATAGACTCTAAACTAAAACAAATTAATCAAGCATCCTTTCGTGAACTATAAGAACAGATAAGTACTCTAAAATAATTTAATAACATTGTCCCAGCTCAGTAAACCTTCAGAGACTTCAACAGTTTGCGAGAGGAATTTAACTCACTATCTTTGGTAAGAATTAATAGATCACTGGCCAGAATTAAAAATATGTTCTACACTAGAGGAAATATTGCAGCTATCCACAACATGCCTGTACATAATTACTTTCTATTTGGAATTCAGGAAGAGCTAAGGAAACCAATCCCAACAATATAACTAACACAATCTCCAAATACATTCTCTATACAATCTTGAAGCTGACCCCTTGGTCGCACAACCCACTACAATTGTGGAGTTTCTCAAATCAATAAACTTATCAGAACTGCATCTCAGGCAATTAAATAAACTGATTATTCCATGGTTAGAAAACAAGGTAATTGTGGCTAAAGTCACATGCTTTCAAATGCTTTTTCTATTTTTTTTTTTTAAAATGTTTTATTTTTGTGAGGTCACAAGTGAAATAGTTTACAATTGAAATTATGAGTCCACAAATTGAAAATAACAAGATAAGCAAACAGGGTCTACAACCAGCGTAGAGATAGAACTCAACACATCAACCATACATTTATAGAGGAAAAGAGAGATTTCCATACAGAGGGAAGAGGAGAATAAAAGGGGAGAGAATGAGTAGGATAAAGAGAGAGGGGAGAGAAAGGGTAGCGGTAAAGGGAAGAGAAGAAGGGCCTGATTCATTAGCGTTCTCATCTGCCAATTTTGTGCGAATAATACGAAAATCCAATCTGCGCATGCCCAAAAGAGGGATACAAGAATGAAAATTCGTCATGTAAGTTAAGTTTTCTTAAATTAAGATCAAAACCCTTCTTAACTTCACTTAAGAAGCTTTCCGACCTCTTAAGAAAAAGGGTTGGGAAAGGGCGGGGAATGGGCTGTGATCAGGCGGAGATCATAGTGACTTAAGAAGAGTAGGCGTTTACCTCCAAATCCATCGGATAGATAAGAAGCAGTACTTAGCTTAACACTTAAGGAAGCTCAGGTTATGTTTAAGTCCAAAAAAAAAGCTATAGAAGCAGCGCTGCATAACACTAAACCCTAAACTGTTGAAAAAGCATTGTTTGTTTAAAATACCCTTACTCACAACTAAATATGCACAACATGCATGTTAATACACTTTACTTCTAATAAAAAAAAAATTCTATTACTGTCAAACATTAAAAAATGTACTATTTTATAAAAAAAAACATGGTGGATGCAGTTTTAATAAATTGCAATGTCAAGTGGTTGATGTGTAATGTGTAATAGTTAGCCTATACCTTGCTTGTTTGTTTGTTTTGCATGGCTAATAATATGCTAGGATATATAAAAGCCATGACAGTTCCATTTGTACATAAAATGAGATCACATAAACCATGCCTACTCTTCCATAAGCGACACATAGGAGAAAACCCACACAAACATGGGGAGGATATTTAAACTCCACAGAGATAAGGCCGTTACTCAGGATTCAAACTCATGACTTCATTGTTGGAAGGTGGATTGTCAAAATAACTAAGGCAACATGCAGATTGAAATAATGCATGCATTATATATACTAGAACGACAAACACAAGAATACACCATTGCCTGCAAGTCAAGTGCTAGTAGCAAGCTAAAGTGTTACTGAGAAAAATTTACAATTGCACACACCAGCAGTGACGAATAAGCCACAACACTAAACAGTTGTAAAACTAAGGTTTGCTTTAAATACACATAATCACAAATAACTAAGCACAATATACAACTACATACTTCTCTCATAACACACTTTTTTTAATGTTTTATTTTATTTTATTAATGTCAATAATTATACAATGAACTATTTAACCTCTAAATCCATGGTAGATGCACAGTTTTTAAAAATTGCAATGTAAATTCATTGATGTATAATATAACAATAGTAATAATAATAGACTCTAATTTGTTTGTCATTGTTTGCCTTCTGCAGATTTATTGGTGTTGTTTTGCCTTTGTAAGCATGTAAGTATCTAGTAACAATGTAACAATGTTATTCCTTTTAGGTAATTGGGGGACATGCATTACAGTTAAGGCATCAGTAATTGTGGATTTTATAGCTGTATAGTACAGGTGTATAAAAAGTACACACAGTCAAGTAACATTTTATTTCAAAATGACCTAATGTTGATCTCTTTTTCTATAATATTTTAAACAGATAAAGAAGACAGCCATTATGGGTTCCAGCATGACTTGCCTTGCAACACATATAACCATTGGATAAAACCAACATCCATGTGTTTGTATTTGATGTTGTTTTGCTTTTTAATAAAGGATTTTGTATTTACAGTTTGTGTGTAATTTGATTACTGAAAATGTGTTTATAAAGAAATATTAATATTTTAATTTCTCAATACTCATCCTCCTTTAACTCTCTGTTGCTTTGGACACAGTTGAACACCCTCTTCAACACATCCTTCACTCCATTGTCCATCTAGGCACAGTTCTTTCTAGTTTCAATTCCTACCTCTCAAACTGCTCCTGTAGTGTATCCAGCTCTGGCATATTCTCCCCTCCAATCCCACTATCTATTGTGGTTGCACAAGGCTCTTTTTTTCTCCTCTAAATGTTGTACTTTAATATTGTACACCTCTTCTCTTGGGCTACTAATTTGCTCATTTGGCCTCCAATACCACCTCTACGCTGAGGACACCCAAATGTAGATTGCTTTCCCTGACCTATTTCTTTCAGTGTTATCTGTTGTAAACCACTGTCTTTCTGCATTAGCCCCATGGACATCACAATGATACCTAAAGCTCAAGATGTTCTATACAGAGCTCATTATTGTACCTCATGCCAGAGTCACCAACTGGCCTCCAATCTCCATCACTGTCAATAACACCACTAAAGAGGAGGAGGGGTGATGAGGAGGAGGTGTGTCATGAGGAGGATTTAGGAGAATGTAAATATTTTTCCTAAAGATTTTGTGAACTTTTTTTGGTTTGGTAGAACAATTGTACTCATCAGACGGATGGCATTACCTTAGACATGATGGGCCTAATAAGTGTTTTAGGAAAATAAACTCAACCCCCCCTCTGGCCAACACAAAAATGTATATATATAAATACATCTGCCACCCAAAAGTATTAGTCCTCTGGCTAGTACTGTGTCTATGTGTCTAGCATACCATTAACCTTTTCCGACATTTTAAAGTTATGTAACACTTCATGCCTCTGTTGATCTCGTCAAATGGGGTAAACAAAGTACACTCTTTTGAAGTACTATATGTTTGCACAATTACCTAAGCATTCTATTTTTTATTTTTTTATTTTAAACAGCTTAAGAAGACACCTAGGCTGTGGGGGAAAATCCACCTTAAAAAGAAGAACTTTAGCTGCACATAACACGGTCTTACCAAAAGAAAGGAAAGATCCAGGACTGTGTTCCAGCTATAGGCCCATCTCCTTACTCAATGGGGACATTAAGCTATATGCTAAGTTGATAGCTAATAGGCTGAAACCATATCTGCCTCAAATCATCCATTCAGATCAGGTAGGGTTTGTTCCAGGAAGAGAGGTACGAGACAACACTACAAAACTAATCAACTTAGTGCAGTTTGTAACTGCCACCAACATACCAACAGTTTTTTTATCCATGGACGCTGAAAAAGCGTTTGATAGGGTGGATTGGGATTTTATGCAAGGGGTCCTCAGACACTTGGGTTTGGGTCCACTGAGTTTGGCCCAGATTGCCGCTTTGTATTCTCAGACGATGGCTAGGGTTAAGGTCAATGGAGATTTGTCAAAGCCCATTGTCATATCAAATGGTACTAGACAGGGTTGTCCCTTGTCCCCACTGATCTTTATTCTATGCATGGAAGCTTTGGCTCGCTCCATTCGGGCTAACCCTGACATTTCCGGTTTACAAATGGAGGACAAAAGCTTCAAGCTTGCCCTCTTCGCAGATGATCTTCTGGCCATTCTCACTAACCCTGTAATTTCAATCCCCAATTTATTATCGGAATTTCAAACCTTTGGAGAACTCTCCAGTTTTAAAATTAACTACTCAAAATCTGTGGCCCTTAATATCTCAACGCCTGAGCTAGTAGTTGAAGGCCTGAAGCCATCTTTCCCATTTACATGGCATCCTACACGACTAAAATATTTGGGGGTACTTATTAATACAGAAAATTCGAAAATTTTTGAAGAAAACTTCTTACCAATCACCAACACTGTCTGCAACGACCTGAAAAATTGGCTCACGAAAGGCTTTTCCTTGATATGTAGAATCAATGTGGTAAAAATGAACATACTACTACGGATCCTCTATCTACTTCACACACTGCCTATACACATCCCAACCTCATGGTTCAAGACATTACATAAAGCGGTTCGGGACTTTGTAAGGGGAGGTAGGCGACCCCGCTTTAGACACGACATATTACATATGCCTAAGCATGCTGGAAGTCTACAACTCCCACACTTTGCTACATACTACGACGCTGTTATGTTGAACCGCGTGCTGTACTGGATGAGACAGTGTCCGGACAAACAAAGGGTTTGGATAGAGAGCCACATCTCCAGTAAACCACTTCAATACATACCCTGGTTGTCGTCACTCCCTAGAATTGTCCACCCAACTGTAACCCCAACTTTGGCTAGATGGTCCAAATTAAGCTTGGTTCCGCATATCTCCTCCCGGCATTCACCTCTGACCCCGACTTTTGACAACCCAGATTTTCCTCCAGGCCTTATTAGACGAACCTTTAGACATTGGATTGAAGCGGGACTTCATTGTGTCAGCCAGCTGGTGGACGTCTCTGGGGCTTTACCTTTTGCCGTTCTTCAGTCCAAATGGGATCTCCCGGACAAGGAGATATGGAGGCATTTACAGCTCCGACACTTTCTGGGCTCCTCAGGGATTCGTGAGTCTGCGGGATGACCGCTTACTTAATTTGAATCCCTACGTACCACAGCACTGTATCCTAGACATAACTTTCTCTTTTTTATAGTATCCTTATTGAATACACTTTTAATAAACAACCCATCTTCATACGAGAAGGGGAGCAAGAATTGGATTGCTCAATAACAGAGCAGGAGTGGAGTGATATTTTTATACGCACACAGCCTAGCTCAGTTAGTGTACGAATAAGTGAAACCCAGTACAAAGTTTTGACCAGATGGTACCGGTGTCCCAGCCTATTAGCCAAGATGTTTCCAGGGCAGTCAAACCTATGTTGGCGATGCCAGCTGACGCCGGGCACCCCATTACACATATGGTGGGATTGTACAGCACTTAGGCCTTTCTGGGATCCAGTTATTCTTCTTACCAAAGCCATAGTAGGCGTTGAGTTACCCAATTGTCCTAAATACTGGTTACTAAACGACAACAAAATGACTATTTCGCAGTATAAAACATCAACAGTTAAAAATCTCTGTAATGCGGCAATGGCCGTTATCCCGGTACATTGGAGATCGTAAAATGCACCTACCATTAAAAAATGGTTTGCCCGTTTGGAGATTTACAGGACAATGGACTATGTGCTTTATTACTCAATAGATAAATATAGAGAATACTCTCTTTTGTGGTTCGAATGGCTTGAATTCAAGGATACGGCATTATACACTCAGTGGAATAGATGAAGCCCCCTCCCCTATTCTTTCTCCCTAGATTTGCCTTTCCTTCCCCCACTTACCCACCTTTTTTCTATCCCCCATCCCCTTAATTGCTCTTACTAAATAATATATTTCATGTTGTTGTTCTTTGACGTTCAGTAACACCTTTAATCTTTTGTCTGCTGTAGGTCAAGAATGTTTATATAAGCTGTTTTATTTTTCAATAAAAAGAGATTTACAAAAAAAAAGAACTAATTAATGATTTGTTCAAATATAGAAAAAAAATATTCAAAATTAGTGAATAAAAAATTAAATATATTTAAACAATATTATTTAAAAAAAAAATATTTTTGATAATGTGTGTCTTTTGTAATATAATTACAATAAATTTGTTAAAGCTATTTTAGTCCATAATTGTTGGACATTTAGAACATACATCAATATATAATTTGCATTGGTCCCTTCCTACTAGATCATCATTTTGTAATTTATTTATTTATTTATTTATGATGGCACCAGCAATTCAGCAGCGCTGTACGGAGAACACAGTCCCTGGCCCAATAGAGGTTACAATCTAGCAATTCTCAAGCACACACACACACAGACCAAATGGAGTCCACGGAAGAAAAATATGCAAACATGGGTAGAACATACAGGGCAAGAATGTTTAAGAAAAGTTAGGCAAAAAAAGGAGCAACTTGGCCAAAGCATGTTGGATTGGAGGTATATTGAAAAAGATGGTATATAATTGTAATTGGTGTAAGGCATGTCCTAGATCAACTTTCAATGTATCTGTGGTGTCTGAAAAAATAGCCAATAGTTTACTTAGGTGCTAAAAAATCAACTATTTTTAACCACTTTTACAAGGTTCTGTTTTTTTTACATTACTTTGCATTATAGCCCACAAAGTGCAAAAACATAAGGCCATGGTTGGGAAACGAACTCCTGACCCCAGTGCAGAAGTGCTAGCCACTAAGCCACTGAGCTGCTCAAGGGTTGTCTGCATTGTAAGTACATAATATACAAGCGGCAGATGAATAAAAAATAAAAGGTTTGCAGACAATAGTTGCATTAACCTCAAAGAAGCATGTCCCCTCCAAATCAAGCCACCCCAAGTCTTCGCATTCATAGTAATAGATGGCAGCATGCAGATAATGTGAATGAAAGTGTCCTGTCAGCCAGAATAATTTTTGCAAGAAAAACAACATAAAATAAAAATGCACACATTTCCTAGGAAGATGTGGTGGGCCTTTCCACCCCCCTCCCTACCCTGTGATGAAAGCACTCTAGCCCCTCCCTGAAGGATGTGTGTGTTTTCAATTCATATATTATAGTAGAGATAGGCGGGCTCGGTTCCCCGAGAACCGAACCCGCCCGAACTTCAGGTATCCGAGTACCGAGCCGAGTAGGCTCGGTACTCTCCCACCTTTTCAGAATTGAAAACGAGGCAAAATGTCACCATGTTGTAGTCCGATCTCGGAGCTCGGTTGTCGCTATGTTTCAAATGCATAAATAGCTGCCTCCACAGCAATCCATTGGCATTTGACAGAGGGAGAGAGAAGGGTTAGGTCGCAGGATTAGAGCAGGTTATTACAGCAGTTATTACAGCAGGAAGAGAGCAGTTATTAGAGCAGGAAGAGAGGAGTATAGAGGAGAAATTTTTCCAAACATTGCAAACTGTTTGGGGTGTCATATTCCCTCCTAAAGAAACTATTTTCTGCCTGCAGAAATTGTAATATACCAGCACTATATATTTCTGAATTTGCATTACAAGTGCTTGGGGTGTAAGATATTCCCGTCTTTGAAAAAAGCAATTTTCTGGTGCTGAAATTACTATATACCAGCACTATATCTTTCTGAATTTGCACTACAAGTGTTTGGGGTGTCACATATTCCCCTGTTATAAAAAAAATCTATTTTCTGGTGTTGAAATTATTATATACCAGCACTATATATTTCTGAGTTCGCACTACAAGTGCTTGGGGTGTCAGATATTCCCCTCTTTTGAAAAAAGCAATTATCTGGTGCTGAAATTATTATATACCAGCACTATATCTTTCTGAATTTGCACTACAAGTGCTTTGGGTCTCATTAAAAAGGATTCACAGCAGTCCACATATGAGCAGGATCAGCAAGCAGCTGCTGGCACGAGTCCTGATCGTAGTCTTCCCTGTACATCATCTCGTAAAGCCTATGTAAAAATACATAGGCTTTTTAAGTCAGGGAAAAAAACAAACCAAAAAAAAACATTTACCGCGTTGAAGAGAAAACAAGCTGTTAATGATGAAAAGTAAACTGCCGATAAAAAAAAAATTGCCAACATGCCATTCTACACATGCAGTGGCAAAGAAAGAATGAAGCCTTACCCTTTCTCTATTAGTACGAGATCTAAAAATGTTACTGAGCCTTCTTCTTGTAAGGTCACTCGTGACCAAGCAAGACCAAGTAATTTGGTGTCCAAAAGTGGTGCACAACTACTGTTACGTGTGAAAGCCGAGCTGCAAGAAAACAGTAAGGCATTAGAGGAAAATGTATGCTCAGAATCAGAAATTACACCAATCACTGAGGAGAGTCCATCCACGAGTGGTATGTGTAATCGTACCCATAAAGAAGGGCCCTTTCAGCATTTTTGCTGATATGTGCTTGAACAGCCCGAGTGTAGCCGGTGATACACCAATTGAGGATGCCACTTAATTGTGCATAAATATTTCTGGCTGTCAAAAGTCATATTTGTCAGCAGTATCTACCAAATAATGTTTAGCACTCCCCAGTGCTTTGGGGGTGTCCCCCATAATTGTGCATAAATATTTCTGGCTGTCAAAAGTCATATTTGTCAGCAGTATCTAAAACAATTTGTAGCACTACAAGTGCTTTGGGCTCAGAATGGATTCAAAGCAGTCCACATATGAGCAGAATGAGCAACCAGGTTCTGTCACCAGTCCTATGTTAGTGTTCCTAGTACGTCATCTGGGCAAGGCGATGTCAAACTACACAGTGTTTTGAAATCAGTCCAAAAAACACACACCCAAAAAAAATTTACGGTGTTGAAGCGAAAACAAAGTCTAACTGAGGAAAAGTTAAGTGCCGATAAAAAAAAAAATTGCCAACATGCCATTCTACACACGCAGTGGCAAAGAGAGAATGAGGCCTTCGCCTTTCTCTATTAGTGGCAGATCCAAAAATGTTATCGAGCCTACAAGTGGTGCACAACTACTGTTACACGTCAAAGCCGAGCTGCAAGATAACAGTAAGGCATTGGAGGATAATGTTTGCTCTGAATCAGAAATGACACCGATCCCTGTGGAGTGTCCATCCAACAGTGGTATGTCTAATCGTGAGCATTCTGTTAGTGTACCCATAAAGAAGGGCCCTTTCAGCAGTTCTGCTGATGTGTGCCTGAACAGCCCGAGTGTAGTCGGTGATACACAAATTGAGGATGCCACTTTGGAATTAGAAGAGGATGAGGTGGAGATTTGTGTAGGCGACGAGGGCGCTAACGAGGATGTTGATGAGGATGAGGTTGTTTGTGTAAGCCCTGCACCAGTGGCAGCAGTTCTGGCACGTGACAAGAAAAAGGCCATTGTCAGGCCTGGGCATAAAACCAAAAAAGACACTTCTTATGTGTGGAATTATTTCTTCCCAAATCCTGACAACAGTTGTATAGCCATTTGTAGTGTATGTCAAGCCACAGTTAGTCGAGGGAGGGACCTTAACCATCTTGGAACCTCATCCATGTTGCGCCATTTGACAAGAGTTCATGGCAAGGTTTTGGGAAAAGCTGAAAGTTATGGCAAAAAAATAACAAGCACACCATCATCAGCTAGGACCCTTTTGTCACCTACATCCAGACGGCTGCAATCTACACTCACAACACCGTCCTCATCAATATCCTCAGAAGAGATCAGAGTTAGCCCTGCATCCCACTTGGTAAGGCTCAATAACTCTTGCACTATAATTGATTCCTCTGAAGAATGTTTGAGCGTTAGTCCCACTGCTGTTGCTGCTGCTGGGGGTGAATCTTTCTCCCATAAGAAGGCCAAGAAAAAGAGCACTACTACTTTACAACATATAACTGTGAAACAATCTTTTGCTAGAGGAAGAAAATATGACAGCAGTCACTCAGTCGCAAAGCGGATCACAGACGCCATGGCTACTATGCTAGTGTTAGATCTGCGCCCAATATCCACAATAAACGCAGCTGATTATTTTACAGTTAATTGATGTTTCGTGTCCCCCGTACAAAATTCCATTGCGACACCATTTTTCCCATAAAGCTATCCCACAACTATGCCAAAACATTCGTAAAAATGTAGTAATTGGGCTCAAAAATGCCATTCTGCCCACTGTACATTTAACCACAGATATGTGGACAAGTGGAAGTGGGCAAACTAAAGACTATGTGACTGTGACAGCCCACTGGGTTGGACATACAGCTGATAATTTGTTATGAAAACTAAGGGATGTCATTGATACATGGCTTATCATCATCATCATCATCATCATTTATTTATATAGCGCCACTAATTCCGCAGCGCTGTACAGAGAACTCATTCACATCAGTCCCTGCCCCATTGGAGCTTACAGTCTAAATTCCCTAATATAGACACACACTCACATAGACAGACAAAGAGGGAGATAGACAGACAGGGAGACAGACAGCCAGAGACTAGGGTCAATTTTTGATAGCAGCCAATTAACCTACCAGTATGTTTTTGGAGTGTGGGAGGAAACCGGAGCACCCGGAGGAAACCCACGCAAACACAGGGAGAACATACAAACTCCACACAGATTAGGCCATGATCGGGAATCGAACTCATGACCCCAGTGCTGTGAGGCAGAAGTGCTAACCACTAGGCCACTTGGACTCTTCCCAGGATATGTCATTTCTGATAACACCAACAATATTGTGCAAGCATTACAGCTGGGTGAATTCCATCACATTCCTTGTTTTGCTCACACAATAAACTTGGTGGTGCAGAGCTTCCTGAGAAATAACCGTGAGGTGCAGGAGATGCTTTCGGTGGACCGTAAAATTTCAGGACATTTCCGGCATTCTGCCACAGCATGTAGGAGATTGCAGCAGCTCCAAGAACAATTTAACTTGCCCTGCCACCAACTTAAGCAAGAGGTGTTAACAAGGTGGAATTCCACCCTGTACTTGCCATCCAAGCGTATTGCACAAGCCATGACATTGGGAAAGGAGGGGGTATGTATTTCAATCTTGCACAGTGGGGAATCCTTTCTGTGCTGTGCAAGGTGCTGAAACCATTTGAAGTTGAGACGTGTGAAGTGCGTTCAGACTCTGCTAGCTTGAGCTAAGTCATTCCCTTAATTCAACAATTGGAAAAGCAGCTTGACAAACTGAAGGAGGAGATGAAAGAAAGCAAGTCATCTTCTCCCTTGCGCAGACTCGAAAGAAAGATGGCAGATGGCTGGGATGGAGTTCTGCAGTCAGCAGGGAGCAGGTAAGTGTGCAGGGCTTCGGTTATAGAAACCAAATGCTGGCCATGTGACACTGAGTTTCTGATGTCTGTTACCCTGCTATCTCCTAAAGGCCCACATTCTATTTTGGCTTTCATGAACTCGGGATCCGCGGGGAACTTCATATCTGCCAGACTGGAGTCAGAACTCCGTCTTCCTACGTTTCCTTTATCATAGCCTTTGGCGTTGACCGTTGTAGATGGCAACAGAGTCGCCAATGGTTCCATTTCAGTTGCGACCTGTCCCATCCAAATGGAAGTAGGAGTCCTTCACTTAGAATATATAAGTTTTTTGTCCTACCGCAGTCTGTAAAATCTATCATCCTGGGGTTATCCTGGTTAAGGACTCATGCTCCACAATTTGACTGGCAACGAGCACAGGTTATCCGCTAGAGTTCTTCCTGTACCAAGAGATCCCTGAGACCGGTTTTACATCCCAAGCCTGATGTCCCTTGCCTCATCACGTCCTCCCAGGTGGTCCTTTCTAAAGCCTACTCTGATTTTTTCAATGATTTCAGCAAGTCTGCCTCTGAGGTCCTCCTTCCTCATTGACCCTGGGATTGTCCTATTGATCTTATTCCGGGCAAGAACATTCCATCGGGCAAAGTGTATCCACTATCCTTACCTGAAACACAAGCAATGTCTGAATACGTTACAGAGAATCTCAAAAGAGGGTTTTGTGCAGTGTAGGTTTTTTTTCTTTAAAAAGAAGGATGGCTCTCTAAGACCTTGCATAGACTATCGGAGATTAAACGATATCGGTCGGTGGTTATCTATTTGGATGACATCTTGATCTTTTCTCAAGATTCCTCATCCCATTGTATCCATGTTAAGGACGTTGTCTCCCGGTTACGAAGGAACCACTTATATTGTAAACTGTAGAAGTGCCTCTTCGACTGCTTCCAGGTACCCTTTTTAGCATACTTAGTATCGGGTACAGGCTTACAAATGGACCCAAGCAAAGTAGAGGCCATGCGCAACTGGCCCCTACCCGTTGGTCTAAATGCTACCCAGCACTTTATTGGCTTTACCAACTATTACCGCCAATTCATTAAGGGATTCTTTAATCTTATCTCTCCCATTACTCTCCTTACCCGTAAGGGTAAACAGACCAAATCTTTGCCTCAAGAGGCTGTAAGGAGGCTTTTATAGCTGCACTTGTTTTGAAACAGCCTGACCAGAACAGACCCTTCTTTCTTTCTTGAAATGGATGCATACTCAATCAGGGTATGGGCTGTTCTTTCAAAAAAAGACCACATAGGCATATCTAGAACCTGTGGCTTCCTTTCCAAGAGATCCTCCGCCAGTGAGGCCAACTATGGGATTTGCAAAAAGGTCATCAAAGTCGCTTTAGAAGAATGGTACTACTTGTTGGAGGGTACCCGTTTTCCCGTTATGGTGTTTACGAACCAAAAGAATTTCACCTATATACAATGTGCACAGTGTTTGAATCTGTGCCATTCTTCAACAGATTCCAACTGATACTGACATTCCAGCCTGGTACAAAAATTTGTGAGCTGACGCTCTATCCAGATCCTTTGATTCCTACGATGCTAGTTCTTCCTTCTCGACTAAACCCATTATCAACCCCTCCAAGATTCTGGCTCTGACTAAGTCATCTATCAAGACTCCTCCCCTCTTTTGTGGATGATCAATTGCGCACTAGGGTCTTGAGATGGGCTCATAATGCCAGATTCTCTGGACTTGCTGGTATCAAGAAGACGGTTGCACTACTCTCTGTTTTGTATTGGTGGCCATCATTGGTCTCCGACGTCCAGAAATAAATTCGAACATGTGAGGTTTGCGCCCGGCATAAAACCCCCAGGAGATCTTCATCATCATCATCTGGCAGGCCTTCCTCTATCCTTTATCCTCTCCCTGTACCAGATTCCCCGTGGGTCAGTATTAGCATGGACTTTATTACGGACCTTCCCTCTAGCCATGGACACAATTCCATCTGGGTGGTGGTTGACAGCTTCTCGAAGTTAGCTCACTTCATTCCTCTCAAGGGACTACCATCTGCTACCAAACTAGCACTTCTCTTCATCCAGGAGATTTTCCTCCTTCATGGCTGCCCGAGAGGGATCGTCTCCGACTGCGAAGTCCAATTTGTTTCCAGATTTTGTTGGCCATTCTGTAAACATCTTGGTATCAGGCTAAACTTCTCCTTTGGGTACCACCCGCAAACAAATGGTCAAACTGAGTGGACTAATCAGGATTTGGAGTCCTATCTCAGGTGCTATTGTTCGGAACAGCAATCTTGTTCGAGTGAACTCTTGGCTTGTGCGGAATTTATGCATAATTACCACCAACACGAATCAACTGGCAATTTCCCCTTTTTTACCATCTTTGGAAAACAAGCCATACTGCCCAACTTTTTTGATCTTTCTGGTTCTTTGATGCCAGCCGCACAGAATATGGCTCGCAATTGTTTTCAAATCTGGTCCCAGGTACAATCTAAGTTGCGGTAGGTCATGGACCTTTACAAACGATTTGCACATCGCCATTGGAGGAATCTTCCAGTACTTCAGGTTGGCAATAGAGTGAGGCTCACTACCTGCAACCTTAGACTCAAGGTTCCCACCATGAAATATGCTCCACGCTATATTGGTCCTTTCACGATTACCCATGTTATCAATCCCGTAACCTATAAACTCCAGTTACCTGCCTCTTTTCGGATATATAACACCATCCATATTTCTCTGTTAAAACCTCTTATTCTCAATGAGTTCTCCGATAATGCTTCTCCACCACCTCTTATCAAAACCATCCACGGTGAAGAATTTGAGGTAGAACATATATAGAAGACTCGTATTTCCCGAGTCAATTTTTGATTCACTGGAAGGGTTATGGGTCTGAGGAGAGGTAACGGGTCAATGAAGAGGACATTGATGCTCCATGCCTTTTGGCTAAATTTATGAAGGATCTTGCGGCTGTGCCTAAGAAAGAGGGGGAATATACTGTCAGGCGCCGCCTCGCAACCCCACATAGGTGCAGACAGATGCCTCTCTATTCACTCTTGCTTCCCGTTGCCTAGCAATGAGATGTACTTCTGGGTTGCAGCAACGCAGGGTACGCATGCGCTGTGCATCGCGTCCCGTTGCAAGGCAGTGGGACGCTGTCCTTCCCAGCTTATCGGCGATCAGCAGCGTTCTGACCGCCGATCCAATCAAGAGAGGAAAAAGGTGATGAGACAAAGAGCAGTCTAGCTGGTGCCATTCTCAATAGGGAAAGGAACTTAGGCAACAATGCTAACAAGTACTGCAGCAGAAGGGTTTTGGTAAAATGCAGCAACTCTGCATAAAAATCTACCTTAAAAGACAATTTCTTTGAGAGTACCACTCATAAAAGACCAGAAAACCCTATCAAAGACCTTTTCAGAATCTAACACCACCAGAGCAGAGGTAGAATGCTTGTTAGCTGTACAAATCAAGTCTATCTCTCGCTCCATGTTAACTGCAATCTGGCGGCCTGGGATAAAGTCCACTTGATCTGAATGGACCCGTGTGGGGATCAGAGGAAAGGCCAGAGGAGATATGTTCCCTGATTGCTTTAAGACCAGTAATCTATCATTCTTATGGCATGTGCACATAGGCATTCATTTCTAGATACCATGAATGATCAACTCCTCTATGCCTCCAAATATTTTCTGTTTTATAAACACAACATGGGTTCTTTATCAGGGGCTGGCTGGCAAATTTTAGCCGAGGGGCGAGACTTGGCTCAACAGGCAAAATAAATGCATTTAGCCCAGTGACCCAGCCCACGGTAGCCCACGATGGGGCCAGCCTAGCCATCCCCTAGGGTTGCAGGTCAACTATAAATAAATATCTATGTATGGAAGTATGCATACACATTTAAAGAAAAAACTGATGCAAATCGAACTCTAAATGAATGTATAGGTGTGGCTGGAGTAAAGATAAGCAGACCTACATAGGCACACATGTACTGTTCACAGCTACAACTTTCATTGCACTGTAGTGGCATTTTACTGCAAATTCTCAGTAAAGACAAATGTAAAGACCATTGTAAGACAAATGTGTAGCCCATTTTAATGGACCACAATTGGCGCTGGCTCTCTGAGGAGGAACTGAGCACTGTGGAGGTTACCTCTGAGGCTCATGGAAATGCTGAAAATTAGAATGTAAAGAAAAATATATACAGTATATACACAGAAAGAACAGGTTTAAGGGAAATACAGTGAAGATTTGGGTGGAAGAGTATGAAGAGAAATTTAGGAGAGAAAATAGAATAAAGAAGGAGTGATGAGTGATGAAAGGAAGGAAAAGGTTGCGGTCCCGCAAGTGAGTGGACAGCAGAGCGATGTGGAGGAGCCAGGAGATGCTTGGAGGTGACACTGGTACCAGCAGGTAAGTGGTAGAGATACTGGAACAATGGTTATTCAATGATGGCCACCGAGGAGAATGCAGCAATAGAAACTCGGAGCTACATACAGAGAAGTCACAGAAATGATAGTAGCTTGAAGGGCAGAAGAGAGAGAACCGATGCTGCATGATGTAGTATTCAAGAGGTGATAACTGACATACTTGGAACAGCATTGATTCTATACGGACCAGAGGCTGAGAACAGACTGAAGTAGTGGTGGTAACTCGAGACAACAGCTGATGAGTCACAGAAGTAGTAGCAGCTCTGAGGGGTAGTGGTGAGAGAACCAAAACTGTCACGTTGAAGTACTCTGGAGATGGCAATAGAGATACTGGAGCAGAGATAGAAAAAATTACACTAGTGTATCAGCGCAGACAATCAGGAGCTGTCCTCTTTTTTCTGGCTCTTGATCCTTATGTGAACCAAATAAATATATTTTCACAAAAAATTGAAAACAGAGATGGCACTACCGATCTCAAATACCTATTTAACTAAATATTGTGAGTAGAGTTGATATCACAATAACTAAAAAAATACATATGTCATAATAGAAATTTTTTAAAAAACAGCTTAAAAAAATCCAAGTGCTTAAGTTTCAGTGAAAAACAACCATCATAAAGTCCATAGAATCCAGTATATGAATCACTAAAAAACTCCAAAAGATGTCCCTGATGCCAGTTGCTCTCAAATCTTTCTCCCAAGTGATCTATATAAAGAAATTAAAACAAATAGGAAATAAATCCTAGTTTGGCTGGGGGGGGTGTAGGGGGCATCTGCCCCCTGGGGAGGTCCCATAGGGGACTACCTTGAGCTGGGTCACTGAGCCACCTGCTTTTTTTCCCAATAAAATGTTTAAAGGGAGAGTCCGAAGGGCTCTTTCCCCGACCAGCGTGCAGGACGACCGCGATGCAGTCATCGGTGCAGTGAAGGGGGTAATGTAAGTATTACCCCCTTCACAGCACTGATAACTGCATCGCGGTTTTCGGTGACGTCATCAGCTGGTGCCGGCTTCTTCAGGGATCGCCATGACTTCCAGTCGCATTACACAGAATTCGTCCTGCACGCTGGTCGGGGAAGGAGACCTTCGGTCTCTCCACGTCGTGGTAAGTAGTGTCGGGGTAGTCAGCATCGATATGCTGACTACCACCCATCTAAATCCTCATGCTTTACAAAAGTGGGTTCAACGTTTAAAAGAGGAATTTTTCCCTCTTACTTAAATCTTCAGGAAGCTCATAAGCTGCCTACCTCCACTTTCTACCAATACTTACAAGTCAAACACTTCTTTCAGTCCTCCCAGACAAGGATCTCTGCAAGGCTTCTAACCTCATTTGAATAACTTTGTCTTGGTAATCTCATGGCCAACTCCTTCTTAACAAAGTTTGTATCTTTGAAACCCTTCCATGAATAAAATTAGGAAATAGATCTAGGTGATGAACTGTATACAGAGGACTGGTTAGATATTTAGTTGGGACCTGCCAAATCATCTATTAATGTATGTATTAAAAAACATATAAACTGTTGCACCAGTGGTATCTTGTCCCAACCAAACTGCACAGGATTTACTCCTCCCTTCTTTGCTGGATGTGTTGTCAAGAGGTTGGTACCTTTCTACTTTTATGGTGGACCTGTCCAGACCTTCAGAGATTCTAGTCAAATATCCATTCTCTTTAAACTTTCTATCTGACACTGACATTACTTTATATCTTAAATATTACTTACTTTCCCTCGGACTCCCAGATGTGCCAGTGCATCTTAATACACATATTATGAGTGCTGCTACCTGTCTCACTACTAGCTTTTGGAAGAGCCTAATCCCTCTTAACCTGACTACCTTTAAGAAAAAAGATCTTGTTCATATATGAGATGGAAATGATGACCAGTATCCTTCAGAACTTGTTAGACTCAATTCATAATACTTGGGGTCCACAGACTCAACTAAATGCTATTTCATTCCCTTTGCTTTGATACCTTTCCGATTGTATTTGGATTGTATTTGGATTCCACCTCTTGGATATTTGTTCCTAGATCCTACCCCATTGCTCAAGAGGTTTCATCTTCTCCCCCTCTTTTCTCTCTACCTTTATCCTCCCTTGCTTTTCCTCCTCTCCTTTTGCTTCCTACTCCTCCTTCCCCCTTGTTTAAAACAAAAGCCAGACAGGTGATATAGCATTTACTTCTCTCTAGCCTGCTGTAAACATAGAATATTCACATATAATTCTATATCTGGACAGCTGTATTATACAATGCTTTGTATTTTTCTTTTTTTTGCAATTCTGTTTGAAACATCCTCTGCAAAGGATGTAAAAGTAGTATTTTTTTACCATGTTTATTACATTTTCAGATTTTCTTAAAAAACACCTTTCGCCCAACACCTGGGTGGTAGGCAAATAAGGTTTAAAAGTAAAAAAATAATTTTTACATCTGGCATTACTAGTCTTACCAAGCCTTAGTAGCAAAAAACTGCTTGGGTAGGTTGGTGCTTGTGCCAGCATATGTCTGGCTACTAGAACACATTGGCACTTATAGAACTACAAACTCCAGCATGACCATGCATCAAGGGCACACTGGGACCTAGAATGAAACATAGAAAACACATGAAGATATTGTAACTAAAATCACATGCACAATAGAAACTTTATTTAAATTAAATATTTCCCCAATCATTCCTTCAACCCCACTTATTACACACCTAATTCCAAAGGGATCCTCTTCTCCTTTCGTCTACTTTTCCTTGTAATCTATATTGTAGCAGAAACTTATATGACAATGCTCCTTGGGAAACCTCACTGCAGTTGCCACAACCTACCCAAACTAAGAGTGCTCAGGCTGGTATATACATTTTATTATTTTAATTAAATATTGTTTTGCTTTTTATATCCTACATACGCTTAAATCATATCATACATATTTAACATACTTTGAGTCACACGTATCTTTGGATATACATGTAATTTGTTTGTTAATGCATCTTACATAATCATTTTCAATGCAAATGAGGAATTCCATTATCAAAAAAAATGCACAAGGCTGCGGTGACACTTTTATACTTTGATACTTTGCTGCTCAGTGTAGGGCCAGTCCAATGTAATGTCATCATTACCTGTGCTTCTGCTAATTATTCTAAGTCAGTTGATCCTATGGAAGAACAAAACTTCAAACTCATAACATAAGGTCAATATTGAGTGACACATAGAGTGAAGTTGTACAACAGCTGTACTCAATGGCCTGTTAGAATATTGGACTAAGCCCTCATCAGATAATCACTTTGAGCAACATAAATGGAATTTCTGGGACCCTCCATGTTACTGTGTAGAGGGATTAGTGACAATTGAGCAGCCAGGCAGGGATAGCTTAGTATTGATAGTAAATTATAAATGATATATACTTTTTTATATTTCACACCATTTAATGGTGTTGCCTCGGGAGAAAATCACAGGTCTTTACAGTTTATTCAGTTGTCTGAAAGCTTAATTTCTGCTAATCTTTGAAAATCTTTCCACACAACCACACTGACTACTTGGTCATAACCTACTATAATGGTCCAGCATTGCAGGTTTAATTGCACTGCAAACTACTTCATATAATATTTGTGGTATGCTATTATTTGCTTGCATTTTCAGTTTCACACTGTCAAGTAATATCTCTACAGTTTACCTGTTGATATTAATTGTGCTCTCTGAAGTCTATCCTCAAATGACATGCTACCTATCTTTCTAGTTCACAGTTTCACTAAGTATTTTCAGTGATAAAAGTGTTCATTAAAAGTCACCACAGACTTTGCCAACAGTCCCAGGCTTTTATATGTTAACATAACTCCGCTCTGACTTATAATATCCCTATAATTTAGTATGGGGCGAGTTATGTGATATATCTTTGATGATTAGTCAGAAAAGTAATAATAATATCTTTCAATATGGAGTTGATTTTACGAGATACTTCATCCATTCATACTTTGTGTTTCTTACCACCTCTCTGCTTTATTTTCATCTCATTTATATTCATCTCTTTGTGTTACTTGAAGCTACCTGAGTATACACCACCCACCATATACTTAGTGTGATCCTAACTACTACAGTTACCACCGCTGCATATGCCACATACTCCTACAATAAATAAAACATTTTATTGTAATTCAGGGTCTCATTTTATATATGTCTTCTTAACCTTTTTATCTACAATAATATTTGTTTTCATTTGCTTAATGCTTAGACGTTGTGCTCCCCTGCTTTGGTGATGTTGGTATCTTCAAAAACTTTTCTATTCTCCATTTTGGTCATGAACTTGTATAATTTACCATCACTCTTCCATACACAAGCCCAGCATTCATATCCACTCAAATATCATTTTTTTAAGCATTTTTATATATAAGGATTGATAATAATATAACCTGCAGGTAATTGTTTTTCATTATATACATTTGCTGTCTTTGTGCTTTTTTAACCAGATATAATGGTATGTTTACTGAAATACTTTTAATTCACTGCAATGTAAAATAAAATAAAGCATATGTTTATTTAAAAATGGTGTATTTTTTTACGAAACAATAAACATCCATTAAAACAGCATTTTTTGCTAATTACATACTCTGATGGTCTTCCTCATTGCTTGCTTCATCTCTGTATTCCTTAGGCAGTAAATAATTGGGTTCAAAAGTGGAGTCAAAACTGAATAAAATATAGTTATATATTTGTTTCTATCATATGGACTAATCTTTTTTGGCCTTGCATAGATAAAAAGAGTTGTTGAATAAAAAATGACAACTACTGCTAGATGTGAAGCACATGTAGAGAAGCCTTTTTTCTGTCCAAGTATTTTTGGGATTATGATGACTGACCGAATTATACACAAATAAATAAAGCTTATAATAGCCAGGGGTACAAAACAAATTATGGTGCCCAGGATACAATCCACCAACTCAGCAAGTGATATATCTGTACAAGCCAAGTTCAACACTGGGGAAATATCACAGAAAAAGTGGTTAATAACATTGGGGCCACAAAAGGATAATCTGAAAATGAAGATGACTTTAATCAGAGCAATGGAAAAACCCAGCACCCAGGAACAAACTATCATCTGCAGGCAGCAAGTATTATTGATGATGACTGCGTAACGTAGAGGGATACAAATTGCAACATACCTGTCGAAAGCCATAACTGCTAATAGAACACATTCTGTGCAGGCCAGAGATATAAAAATGTACAATTGTATCATACAAGCCACGAAGGATATCTTATTATTTTGTGTCAGAAAGTTGTTCAGAAGATTGGGCACTGTGACTGTGACATACCATATTTCCAAGAAGGACATACTGAACAGAAGATAGTACATTGGTTTGTGGAGCTTTACATTACATGCAATTGTTACAATGATGACCAAATTTTCTGTAACAGTTAAAATATATATTATTAGAAAGACACTAAAGAGAACATGCTGCAGCTCTGGACGTGTTGGAAACCCAATGAGGATGAATTCAGTGATGTTGTTACCAATATAGGTTTTCATGCTAAAGTAGTCCGGCAGCTGTGATACAAAAGCACAATGCATTAGATACCTGCCTTGTGACCATATTCACTAGTTGTGATGTACCTTTGCTGTCACTTCATAATGCTCTGATCACCAATTACTAACTACTGTAATGCATAAAGTGAAATCTTTACTGGACTAGGGACATGAGAGGGATAACGCATCTCTTTTTCATGTCCTTAGCCTTCGCTCACTGATTATTGCCTGCTACAATCATTCAGTAAGAAGCACAAGAGACTCATGTCATTCTGCAATTACTATAGAGCATAGTAGTGAAGGCAGTGTTGGGGATGTGGGAAGAGGCAATTTGGGTGCCAAAAGATGAGATGAGGACCTCATATCTGAAGAACCAGTATTGTGCCACCTAGCATGCAGTTCTTTCTTCGCCTCATAGGAGGAAAAGCCCAGGTGATATGTCTAATCTTAGAAATTATTGTGATTGAACATGTAACCTTTAAGCCACTAAGTGCTTGATGGACTGTGACATTTAGATTGTATAAAAAAAGAGATCAATGTATTCTTTTCCACACTAAAATAATCCTAATGTCTTCTTGTGATCCATGAAAATAAGTCATATGCAATGAAAAAATGCATTCTTACATTGCATATGACCTATTTTCATACAATACACTAAGTGAATTGTGAGCACTGTATAAATGTTATATATATTGTTCTGCATTTTGGTGTAAAAATATAAGATTTCAGAATTCCATTTCATGTATGTGTATTAGCGTCATGTGGTGCCATGATCAGAAAATTATGTCTTCTGTATTTAGAGAAGTTAATATATTGACTGATCACAAATGAGGAATGATAACTACTGTTCAATTATGTGGAATGCCTAGAATATAATTTAATATTAATCCGGGAGCATATTGGAAGACACTTGGTGCACTGACAGGTACACTTTGCTAATCTTATCATGAGTAATATGACTTTCTTAAAAAAGATATATGACAATACAGAAGATATGTGAAATATTCATTCATTCATTCATTCATTCATTCATCTAATGACACACAAACTTCTACTGCAGCATGAAAATCAACATATTAAAAATACTGTACACAGTTACTAATAAAGCGGCATTATAAATAGAAGAAACCCAATATGAGGAAATCTATGTTATTTTATGATATATTATTAAAACTAACTTACCTGTTTTAAAATTGACTAGTCTGTTGTATAAGTGCAGATGTGATTTGCTATTGGGAGAAAAAAAGATATTAAGAGTAGAGTAATAAAGCACATTGTTACTAGCTCCATGATACTGTTATGAGACTGGTGTGATGTGTCCATTTACTTTATACATGGGTTTATGAATTATCTAAAGGGATTTCTCCAAGGTTACCATAAGACAAGTGGGATATGACTCACTATTAACATTAAAGTTGCCAAATATATACAAAGTTTGTTGTGACATTGTTTGTAAGAGAACGTTTCTCATAATTAGTTAAGGGATCACATGACATAGCTGATGCAGATTGTTTTTGACCACTTACATACCAGGTGCTGATATTTGATTTAATATACTAGGAAAAGCCACAAAACTAGCTGCACTTACTGCAGCGATTAGCTTGTTATGAAAATGGGACCTTCTAGGAAGCACAGGAAGCCTACAATGAATCCGCACGAAAGCTCATCAGATGATGCAGCAGCCATGTTGTTACGAGCCGTGGCGGTGTTCATAACCGGCACGGGTCGCTCTCTGCCTGGCGACCTTGACGACCACTTCCGTGTCTGGCCTGACTGTTGCTAATGGTTGGACACTAAAACAGTCCAGCACCACGTCCCGGCAATACAGGGCAGCCGGGCTTGTACGCAGTATGTTCAGCAAGCCTGCGGGCTAATTAGTACCTTTTATTAATTAAGCAGGCACTGAGGGTGTTTTCAAAGCTAGGCTATGATTGGCTTAGCCTCCCTGCCAGTTATAGCATTCCAGTACTGCACTGTTGCTGACCTGCTCTGGATTCCTGAATTGCTGATTACCTGTTGTGACCCCCTGCCTGTTTCTTGGACCTTGCCTGTTTTGCCTGTGACCCTGACCTTTGGCGTGTTATCTGAGCATTCTAATCTGCTAGTGACCCCTGACTGCGGCTTACGTCTGACCATTCATTACCAGCTCTGCTGCCTCCTGGCCTGCCACTGCGGTACTGTATAGCAAACCTACACTACATTGAAGTGAAGTCCTGGTGGCATCTGAGTACCTATGAGCGTGTATAGCTCTATAGGAAAGGCGGCTGCTAAAGGTGAAGACCTCCATCTATCAGTTCTGCAGGTTCATTATCTGACAAGGCAGCCTAACATTATAACCGGCCAGTGAATTTCTGGAGAGGATTGCCCATGGAAGAAACTGGGCCGCACCCCTCTCCAGCCCAAGTCTTAGCAGGGCAGAACCAAAACCCTGTCCCAGATGGTCCAGGGACTATCGCACCAGCTATCTGCACAGGAGGAAACTTCTAGGGCTTCGCAAGCCCAACAAGGTTCCAAGCCCAACAAGGTTCCTTGACACCTGTTCTGGTACCGAAATTGAACCTGAAAGCCCAACAAGGTTCCTTGACACCTGTTCTGGTACCGAAATTGAACCTGCCAGACCACTTTTCCGGGGAAAGAATCTTGTTTCGCAATTTCAAAGAAAGCTGTAAGGTTTATTTCCGGCTAAAACTCTGTTCTTCTGGGTCAGAGCAGCAAAGGGTCGGTATTATTATATCCCTTCTCCAAGGTGACCCCCAGTCCTGGGCATTTATTCTACCTCCTGTTAGCCCTTCGTTACTCTCCGTTGATGCATTCTTCAATGCTTTAGGCCTACTTCAAGGTTCACCTTAGGGCCTTGAAACAGGGCCGGCGCTCTGCTGAAGAATACAGTGCCAAGTTCAGGCGTCGGTCTACCGACAGCGAATGGAACGATCCTGCGTCATGCAGTCAATTTCGCTTAGGTCTGTCGGAACAGATCAAGGACGCATTGGTATAGTATCCCTCACCAACACCGTTGGTAGGCCTGATGCAACTCACCATCAAAATCGATAGGCAGACCAGGGAGAGGAAGGAAGAGAAAGAGGCACCGTCCAGTCCATCATTTGCGTTTGCTTCTGCACCATTGGATCCAGAAGAATCTATCCAATTAGGAGATTACCGCCTCTCTGCAGAAGAAAAACCCAGAAGGTGGACTCAAGGTCTGTGTCTTTACTGTGACACCAAAGGACATTTTTCTCATTCCTGCCCTTCCAAGCCGGGAAAAGATTTGCCTAGGAGATAAAGAGGAGATTCACCTAGGTCTACAGATTATCTCCTCTAAAAATGCATAGTTGGTTCCCGCGCACATCACTTATGGTGCCAATTCTGTTGACATCTCAGCCTTTATTGATAATGGTGCCACTGGGAATTTTCTGGTCATCGGATTCGCTAAATCTTCTGGAATTCCTTTCCGAAGTATCAGTACAGTTATTACTGTATATGATCTAGATGGGGGATCACTTCCAGGTGGAAAGGTTTTGTATGAAACTCCACTGTTACACCTAACAGTGGGAACCCTCCATTCGGAATCCCTGACCTTCTACCTGATTAACTGCCTGTCTGTACCGGTGATATTGGCTCATCCTTGGCTGCGGCTTCATAACCCTGTAATCGATTGGGCACAAGGGGAGATTACCCAGTGGAGGTTCTCGTGTTCTCAGACTTGTTTGAAGTTACCTCTTCGGATGTTGCAGGCTGCAGAGTTACTACCTTCGCAGTACCGTGAATTCAGGGATGTATTCTCTAAAAAAGCAGCTGACAGTTTAGCTCCTCACCGGGACTTCGATTGTGCCATCGAACTAATTCCGGGCGCTAAGTTAACTAAAGGAAGACTGTACTCTCTCTCTGGTCCTGAAACCAAAGCCATGCAGGAATACGTCAAAGAAAACTTACAAAAAGGCTTTATTAGGCCTTTGAAATCCCGGCTATACACTTCAGCTGGGCGCGTGTGCAGTAGGTTCAGCAAGCCTGCGGGCTAATTAGTACCTTTTATCAATTAAGTAGGCACTTAGGGTGTTTTCAGAGCTAGGTTCTGATTTGCTGATTTCTGTATTTAAGGCAGGGAGGGCTTAGCCTCCCTGCCGGTTATATCTGTAAATTTGTTTCTCTATAAGACACTGGTACCCTAAATATCCATCCAATTTCTCTTGCACTGGTTTGTTCTATTTTAAATTGCCTCAAAGAGGTCCATATACCAGACTCATTGTTTATTTTCCATCCAATAGGACTTCGATAATTTTTTGTTTAACATGCAGTTTGATAACAGCAAAGATGTGTGGAGAAGTCAACACATTTGCTACTAGAACTTGTGTTTGTCTCATCTGGTCTGCAGGGTTGTATCACTTTGGCATAACCTTTTTGAAATGGATTTGGCTTCATACACAAACTATTTTAATATAAACACTTAAACAACCTATACTCATTTAATATGGGATGCGGCAAAAGCCATAATTAGATGAACATTTAGCTTCCATGTCCTTAAATCTAAAAAAAAAAAATTTTGATGGAACATTCTCCAACTAGGGTGGTTTTGGTAGAAAAAAATGATATATATACTGCCCAAAAGACACCTGAAAATGTCACAGGCCCATCACAGGCATACACAGTGATTGTGTACAATGGCAGAACTATAGCTGTTGCAGTTGGTTCAGCAGGTAAAAGGCCTGAAGATGAGTGGGGCCTAAAGCCATAACACTCTGAGCAACAGCGGTAGTTTGCAGGAACAGCACCCAAAAACTTGTAAAGTCTTTTTCAAGGTGATGCAGGGGCAGGTTGTAACACCCTTTATATACCCTTCCTCCAATGAGTTTATATTTCTTTCGGGATAAAGGTCAAATTAACAGCAGGGAAGATATCTAATAAAATCCTTAATATCTAATTACATATTTTTGAAACACATGCTGATATCATATCGCTAAGATTTATACCGAATCACTAAAACGTCTATATGTATACCCATGATCAAATTCTTTTCACACAACGGTACTACATCATAAACAATAGTCACATGTAAAGGAAGTTTCTCATACACACATCATATAAATACCATATTGAGGCAATCTAGTTTGTACAAATGATATAAGTTTTACTTTTGAATACATCTAAATTTATACGGAACAGCTTTGTACGCCTCACACAATCTCCGTTTTGAGATTTCATCACCACATCATCATTCTTATAAAACACTGACCTCTAGTGGTCAAAAAATATATCAACCTAATCTGTATTAAATATCCATCTGTATAATAAGATACATTATATCCCTAGTTATTGAAAAAATATTTAACCTTCCTTAGCCTACATAAACAATTTTTAGAATAATCATAGCTTTAATCCTTACCTATAGACCACTTTAACTCAAAATCAGCATTAAGGCGCCCCGGAGCCAGGGTTTTTAATCGGTGGATCCACTCCATTTTACATTTCGCAAGGGCGTCTGGAGCATCTAATTTTCTCCAATTATTTTCAACTTTGTCAATGGCTAAAAAAAAATTCTTTATCCCATTAACAGAACCGTTATGACAAGATTTACAGTGAAAGTGCTCCGCTAACCTTACCATTGAAGGCTGTGAGGAGCGTCCAACTTAATGCAACCCACACTTACACTCTAATAGATACACTGCATAAGATCTCTCAGTAATAATGGTACCTAACGTTGGATCCTTCCTCAGTATATCCCAATATCTACCTACTATTTTCTCGATACCTCTAAATTGGGAATTATATTGGGTAATAAAAGCTAAATCACATCCCTCAGATCTATTCTTCCTATTATCATTCTACTCTAGAATAGAATCTCTATCTATAGAGGAAACTCTTTCCTATGTCTTATTTAGAATAAGCTTATTGTAACCCTTGGCCAAAAATTGATCCTGCATTATATTTGTTTGTTCTTCCAAATCCTCAGGTTTAGAGCAGTTTCTTTTTTTTTTTTTTTTTTTTTATATTTCTTTATTGAAGAATGTCAAACATGTACACATCAGTAAATAAATTAGACCAAAGATATGTTTATACTTAATAATCATGAACCATGACACATAGTTATGAGGAAAGTCGTCATCTGTGAGTCACTGAAGTGAACTATAAATATGATATCACACATAAGATACAAAAGCCTGCAGAGACCGGGGCAACACAAGCACTCTCCTAGTCCAGAAAGATAGGTGGGTCTTGCATGAATATTCTAGTTTCATACCAAAGGGTGTGTTGAAAATATTTTTGTATTTGTTCTCTCAGCGGGACTGACAAAGTGCCAACAAAGCTCTCCCAAGTGTCAAAAAATCTCACTGTGTATTTTGTTTTTTGGAGGGAGGCTTCCAACCAGTCCATTTTCGTGGCAAAGAACATTTTTTCTTTAAAGAGGTCCAGTGTGGGGGATGTGCTCTGGATCCACATGTGGAGGATGCATTTTCTTGCCACTGCCGAAATAATCATCAGCAGACACCTGCCACCTCTGGATGTGCGGGCATTTGGTGGGAGAATGCCCAATATAGCCCAGTCTGGTGTGAAAGGGAGATAATTTACCAGATCAGCAGTAGCAAACCTCCACACACGTATCCAGAACCCTCTAATAACCGGACATCCCCAGAAACAATGAAACAAGTCTGCCCCTCCCATCCCACATTTAGGACACCTATCATTATCTTACAGACCCATAGCCAATCTGCGATGTGGAGATATATATCCCCTGTGAAATATGTTGAGAAACATTTCTACATATGTAGAGGCTGGGAGTAATCTGATCGAGATGTTTAAGTTTTTAAGCAAAATTTCATTAGTTAAGTGCGGGAATGTCAATAACCATTGAGCAAGGCCCGAGCGTATGGTAGAATAGTCTATGTTGTTTCTCAGGAGTCTATAATGAATTGAAATAGCTTTTTGTTTGGGGGATTTAGAGAGTAGTATATTGTCTAATGGGTTATCCCAATCTATGTCTGAGAAAAAAACAATTAGGCTCTTGACATAATGTTGGGCTTGGAGAAATGTCATCCCGCAAGGGCCTAGAAATGGAAATTTTTCACTAGCTTGGGCATAACGCAATGGTTTCTTGGTTGATTTATTCATCAATTGACCCGCAGAGTATAGACCCTGTTGTTCCCATGTCTAAAAGGGACAAGCCGCCATGCCATCCTGAAAATCAGGATTACCAACAAAAGGAAGGTGTACAGATTTGTAAGGATTTAAATGAAATTTATGTCGAAGAATGTGCCAAATCTTTCTCACAGACATCACCAGTGGGTTATCTAATAATTCTATCGATATTTCCTGGTCATGAATGTGAAGAAAGGACTTTATATGCATAGAAGGTATAAATTGTTTTTCCAATGCCAAATTGGTATACATACTAGTTTGTGATATCCAATCTCTCAAGTACCGTAAATGTGCAGCGTAACTATACAGAACTATATTGGGAAAGTTGATGCCTCCATTGGAAGATGACTGTTGTAGTTTGATAAACGGGATACGGGGACGTTTTTCCCTCCAAATGAACGTGCGGAATAGGCAATTCAATAAATGTTCATCTGATTTTGTAAGAAGTAAGGGTAATGTTTGTAGAGGATATAGCAATTTGGGGAAGGACACCATCTTCAAGAGATTCGCTCTACCCAGATATGAAACATTGAGATTCTCCCACCCTTTTATCTCTATCTTTATAGATTCGATTATACGTCTTATGTTGAGTGTATAAAGAGTGGCTAGATTACGAGGAAGGAAGACCCCCAAGTAGGATATATAATTCATCTCCCACTTCAAGGGAGTGATAGATGCCCAATTGGGTTTATGTCTATCCATGCCCAGAGAGAAAACAGTTGATTTATTGAAATTGACCCTGAATCAAGAGACAGATCCAAACTCCTCAATCTTCGACATCAGGGGAATCAGAGCGGCCTCAGGGTTGGACACGTATAATAAAAGATCATCTGCAAATGCCGTAATACGGATACTCTCATCACCAATTTGGATCCCTTGCATGACTGGCCAATTTTGAAGAACCCTTAACATTGGATCTAATGATAAATTAAACAATAATAGGGATAAAGGGCAACCCTGTCTGGTCCCTCTGTGCATTTCTATGGGAGCCCCTTGAAGTGTGTTAATTAGAAGGGAAGTTATTGGTTTATTATAGAAGTATTTGATCAAATCAATAAAGTCCCTTCCAAACCCACACCTCTGCAAAATTGTGTACATAAAGGGCCAAGGTACAGTGTCGAAGGCTTTATGGGCGTCTAGGCTGACCAGCACATTATTGGTAATACTCATACCTTTGGAAGCCGCTATGGCAGCAATAGCTGAGCGAATTCCCTTAACCGAGTGCCTGCCATGAACAAAGCCTAATTGATGTTCCGTCAGTAACGAGGGTATAATGCTTTGAAGTCTGTTTGCCATGATTTTTGACAAAATTTTGAAATCTAAATTCAACAATGTGATGGGGCGATATGAGGCTAATAGTTTGGGGTCAGTGTCCGGCTTAGGAATGAGGGATGTAAATGCCCTATTAAATGTAGAATAGGTGGGATGTGAACGATGAATTGTTTTGTATAAATCAAGGAGGATGGGCGTGATTTCAATTTTTAATAATTTGTAATATTCTCCTGTAAATCCATCTGGCCCAGGAGCCTTGTGAAGTTTAAGCTTTGATATTACCTCAAACACTTCTTGAGGGCTTATATCCGCATCCAAGAGTTCCCTCTGAGAGTCAGATAGAACAGGTAAGTCTGCCTTGTCTAGTAGTCTGTCTATCAGGTTGTTATCTGGTGGAATGTCAGAGTAAAGATCTCTGTAGTAATCAACGAAAGCTTCTGCAATTTCAGCAGATGTTCGTAGTAAGGGGGTATTAGTAGATGTTTGTATAGCTACTATATGGTTTCTACGTTTGGTCATTTTAGACATATTAGCTAAAAGTTTTCCAGTTTTATTGCCCCAACGGTAGTACTTATTTTTAGTGTAGTCGAGCTTTGATTGAGCTTGAACCGAGAGGAAACCATCCAAGGCTTGCTTTGCTAATTTGTAATTGGCCTGAGAAACTTCTTGAGGGTTAGATGTAAATGCGTCAAAGCATAATCTCACCTGTTGGGCTAGAGAGTGATAACGAGTAGCGGCCTCTTTTCTTTTATTTGCTGTATAAGACATAATAATGCCTCTTAAAACTGCCTTAGACGTCTCCTAGAATAGGACAGGAATATCTAAATGTTCAATATTGTTGTCAACATATTCCAACCACTGGCTGCGAAGATACTGACTAAAATGTTCAGAAGTATATAAATATGAGGGGAATTTCCACGAGGCAGTTCCAGGGCCCACCACCGGGAGACGCAAAGACAAATGTACTGGTGCATGATCAGAGACTACAATATTGCCTAAGTCTGTCTTCATGACCTCAGCTACAAGATGGTCCGCTATCAGGACATAGTCTAATCGAGAAAAAGAGTTATGAACCCCAGAGTGAAAGGTAAATGATCTATCTGTAGGATTTAAAAGTCTCCAGGGGTCTGTTAGGCTATGTGTGATCTTAAACCTAGGTAAGACATGTAGATTCACTCGATTAGTGTCGGAGAGGGACGGTTGTCTATCTAAGGAAGGATCATCAATAACATTAAAATCCCCTCCAACTATCAAGCTATGTGTTTCACGTGAGGCTAATATTTGTGATATATTTTGAAAAGAATTCTCTCTGGTGATCGTTTGGAGCGTATATATTAAGGAGTGTATATTTATAGTCACAAATTTGGATGTCCAATAGGATGTAACGACCGTCAGGGTCAATAACTGTGTCCAAGATACTATATGGCAACTTCCTTCCCAACAAAACAGCCACCCCTCTAGATTTGTTTTTGTATGGTGCAGAGATACAATCATGCAACCATGAATCCCGTAGGGTCGAATCATCCCCCATCCTCCAATGAGTCTCTTGTAAGAAGATGATGTCTGGTCCAAAGCGCTTCATATGTAAGAGAACATTCTTCCTCTTAACAGGAGTATTTAAACCATCAACATTCCAAGAGAGGATTTTAAGGGACGGTGGTGTAGATGGAGCGGGTGTGTTAATATGTTGTGGGTGTGACATGGCTAGCTCGTCCCCCCAACCAGGGGCAGGGTACTCACAATTGGCCACGGTCTAGTGGAATGGAGTTTCCACATCCAGATTAAGGGTGAGCGCAAAGTAGAAAGTTGACCCCGGCCTCTCCAGTGTCGGTTCGGATTTATTCTTGAGTTTGACCTCGGATGAAACAATAATAAAATAAGCAAACATGTCCAAACATTCCTCAAACCACATTTTCTTTTTTCCTTATCCAACCATAAACAAAGGTAGATCCCAGACCAAGAGTCGGGATGTACCAAGAAAACAATTAACAAGTAAATTTTGAACTTATTGAATGTCGGGAAGACATAATAAACTGTGGATATATATTATAACATGAAATACCTGAGCAAATCAGGAATATATCCTGAACATAGTTAAATAAAATTTCAAAATCTCATAGAGCGATAGGGTCAACGAGTTGGTGACCGTCTTTCCCTACCCGGTGAGTTATGCGAGGACGGGGCTGGGAGAAAGTAGCGTGTTGCTTCAACCGGGTCATCAAAAAACATAGTTTGGCCGTTCTCGGTCACCTTAAGTTTGGCCGGGTATAAAAGGGCAAAACGTTTGTTGTTATCAATCAAGTGTTTACATACTGATGCAAATTCTTTGCGCTTTTGGGAAACAAGTACTGAAAAATCTTTAAAGATAAGTATCTTATGGCCCTCCACTACCAACCCCTGGCTCTTTTTGTATGCTCCCAAGATGGTGTCTTTGGCACGGTAGTCCAAAAACCGAGCAATAACTGGCCTAGGCCTAGATCGTTCCCCTTCACGTTCTTGCCCTATCCTGTGAGCCCTATCAATCTGAGGTTTATCCATGGATTGCTCCAGTGCTAGAGCCATTGGAAGGGCAACACTAAGGAATTGGACCAGGTGTGGTCCTTTGACAGATTCCGGTATGCCTATGAAGCAAAGATTATTACGCCGTTTTCTGTTCTCCAAATCATCTACTTTATCAGTTAAAATTTGTAGGGATTTGGCCTGCTTCTCTATTGTGCTTTGAACAGTAATCATATTATCCTCCACACCACCAACTCTCTGTTCAACCTCAGCAATACGATTAGTATTTGCAGCAATCGCAGTCATAGTATTGTCAATCAAATTATGCAGGTCCTCAAACCTTTTCTCTAATTGGGGCATAAACATAGCAGAGAATTCGACTGCAGAGATAGAGGGTGAGGTGTGAATAGAATCTGCCATTGGCGTGTCAATCGGTGGATCGCCAGATTTTTTAGATGGAGATGAGGGGGGGGGGGGCAGTGCGAGTAATCTGTACTTTAGGTTTACCCATGTTTGATTGAGAATTGGAGACCACCAGCTTTTGCTTATGTAAAAATCTGTCCATCAGGCATACAAACTGCCAGTGCAAGGGTAAAACGGAAGGGGGAGAGGAGCCTAGTAGATTTTGAATATCAGGCTGTCATATTGAAGAGGTACAATATCTTCCCAAAGGAGAAAAATAAGTACAGCAACTACATTCTATTTAGCATAAGACTGAGCATCCACTAGGCACAAGAGTGTATACTACCACAAGGTTAGTATGAGTGAGCAATAGTGAGTGACGGATACGTGAGCAGGCTCAAGTAATACAAAACACGTGTCTATTAGGGTGAATTAAGGTAAGAGTCTAAGGCGACAATTCCTAGAAGGGATATGAAATATTGAATACAAAAACAATGTGTTATAGAGATCAGTTATTAGGTAATAATATAATCAGGCTACTAGATGGCGGCGTTACGACAACACACCAAGTGAAAAGTGAAATAGTTGCAATCTAGTGAGTAATACTGATCTATTCAGAGAAGGGTGTACAATTTTTTTTTGTTTTGTTTTTGTTTTTTGTTTTTCAATGTGAGTGCTGAAGTTATGTAATAGCCGCAAATACAATCAAATAAATGAAATAATGGGTTCTCAGCAGTGCCGTAACTAGACATTTTAGTGCCCTGGGCGAGACAGGGCACCGGCGCCCCCCATCTAAGTGGGAGAGGCATTTGCCACGTGGGTGTGGCCAACTTAAAGTGGGGGGTGTGGCTAACACTTTACTGAAATAATTCTGTTACACATATTTGCAAATGCATGATGTGTGTATATATATATATATATATATATATATATATAAACACACACACACATACAGTGGTGAGATTCAAATAACTTAACAACCGTTTGTCTTCCTTGCCCCTCAAAACACTGCGATATGTAAAAAGGTGCTTTGGGCAATAGAGAACAATAAAATCTAATTTAAATAACTAGCATTTATTAAATATTCCTAAAGAAGGTGTTTGTTCCATTAAGTGTCATTAATTTACGAGAGAGAGAGAGAGAAACACCTCCCCTCAGATTATAACTATCATTTATTTAGTACGTGTTAGAAAATAGCTATAATCTTGTTGCTATGGGTAACGCATCCACTTTTTTTTTTATGTGTTCACTCTTTGTAATGCCCGGCATTTATGTAGTACAACAAAAGTACTTTGTAACTGTTGTTGCCTGAGTGACTTAATAGACAGTTTCTTTTAGGGGTTGCAGCATGTGGCATTTAAGGTACCTTAAAGAAAAAAAAGAGAGAGAGAGAGATAAAGAGAGAGAGAGAGAGAGAGAGATCTTTCATTCACTTACCCGCAGTGGAACGCATGTGCGTTTCACCAACAGGAAGTTCGGCATTTGGAACGCAAGTTTGCGTTCCAAATGCCAAACTTCCTGTCAGTGGAAGATACGTTCCACTGCGGGTAAGTAAAAGCCTGTAGAAGGGGTGGGGAAGGGGTGTAAAACTCAAGTGCACCCATCCACGTCTAAATCAAGCTCTGTGCATCTCAAAATTACTTGTTTTTCTGCCGTATCTCTTGCTCCAACTACAGGCAGTGGTTATGACAGTCTCGTATGTATTTGCAATCAGGCATTATTAAAGAAAATTAAGTATATGGGCTGTAATCCATATAAATCAGATTATATAACTGTCTAGAAAAGTTCACAAAGTGAAAGGAAAACACTGGTTGCTATGGGTTATAGAATATTTGGACACATATATAGAGGTCTGGAGAAGTTGTATACAAGGTTTGACAACTCTTGCGTTCAACCTTACATGTGTATATTTGTCAGTACTTGTTATTGCTACTCTCACCTTGGTGTTGGAAATTTGCTGATGTGTTTTAAAAGTTCTAAAGACAGTTTTCTCCTTGGTACTGGAAATTTGCTAATGTGTGTGATAGAGGAATTAACCCCCAAGTTAGAGGCATGTATTCATACATGTAAAAACACTGATTGTGCAGAAATGTATAAGATAATGGAAATGCTAGCCTGGACTATTTGTAAAAGACAAACTAAAATATGAACAAAAGTAAGGCAATAAGGCAAACATAATACATTTTACTGGCAGTTTAAACTGCTATTCTGAGATACAAAGAATGCAAGACAATACAATTGGCAATTATTCTAACAAATCAATATTATATTTTAGACTTTGTTCCACTTCAAAACTATAATGTGTCAAATGATATAATGCATTAAAAAGAGACTAGGACGCAATGCAGAAAGATACCAGCATCTGGACATGGGAAGTAAGCTCTAAGGTGAAAGGTCCCTACCTTTAGGAGGTCAGACACTCCGCTGCCTTCCTCGTTACTTGCTCCCGAGCTCCCCCTTGCTCTCAGCTACTGTCTGATAGATAAGAGCTGTGCCGGAGGAATCTGAGGTATGCAGCACTCGGCACAGATAACATACAAGTCCTGTTGTGAGGAGGAATTAAATCAGCTGTTCTGATGCCACACCAATATTTTATTATCATTTCTTCTGACAAAGTACTGTGTCAGATGATGGCCGTTAAGGCAGACGGGTGACTGTTAATAGTGTATGTGTCTGCCAAGTCATGCCACTGGGTAAGGGACATCAGTCAGCAATGGGGATTACAGATTTTAAAGTACTAAAGAAAGGGAGCCGCCGCGAGATCAGGTGACCCTTTTTTTTTCTTTTTTTTTTTTTTTTTTTCTTTATTAACACTGCCGCACATTATTTTTTTTTTACTATGCCGGCGGGGAGGGGAAGGTAGCGGGCGGCTGCTGCGCCCTCTTGGGCTTGCGCCCGGGGCGACGGCACTGCCCGCACCACCCTAGTTACGGCTCTGGTTCTCAGTCACGACGTGTTATCCCAGTATGACTTGCAAAATATGTTGTCAGGCTGATCGGCAAGACAGGGTATCAAATGTAAATGGTCTGACAACCAGTGTTCAATGGTAAATCTTTCACTTTGGATTATTTATCTGTATTTAAGTCCATCTAGGTATACAGTTGACTGTAGAAATGTAAAGGTTCCTCCTCCAGACAACTTTTCCAAAGATATTTTGTTGTTCAGTATATGTCTCCCAAAGCTATACTATCAGGTGTGGACACTGCAGGACTGCAATGAATATAATCAATTCCAGTAGTGACAGATAGCTGTCAAAAGAGAAAAAACTGATCCTTGTAGGTGTTTTAAGTGTCTTGTATAAATGGTTATCTAGAATGCACTTGAGATTGGTCAGTCAGTGATGCAGTGCAAATAGCAGAGATATTCCTTTGGAGTGTGCCTCTTACAGTCTCGCTAGTGGGATCAAAGGTGACATTCCTAAAGATAAGGGAGATAACACAAAGTAAATACTTGCCGGGCTGCTGTTAGACGGAGACTCGTTTACACAGGATCAGTAATAAATTAAGAGGTCACAGGCTGCTGTTGGTCGTGTCTCCTCAGTTCTATCTTAGCTGCCTGCTTGAGAAGCAGTACCTGGAAAGTGTGCACAGTAAAGACTCCACACAAGGGTTTGCTGTCCTACAAGTGTGCTCCCACACACAGGCTCCCGGGCGTACAGATCAATCAGCAGCACCCCTGGCTCTCGCACAGAAACTCCACTGTTGCCAAACCAAAGTTTGCAGAGAGAGAAGCAATTTCAGCTGCAAGAGTGACCGCAGAGACAGCCAGTTAAGTGTAGGCTTCCACGCCAGGTGCCGTATATCTGCAATTTCGGCTGATTGCTTTCAAGTAGTGTGGCGGGAAAACCCGCTTAGCTCACAGATGGAGCTGGACTCCGGGGAAAATAAGGGTGTCTGTGTAGGATATTAATCCTATATTTGATCCTCACGTTTTCTAGCCCCAGCAGGTCATGGGGATAATAATTTTATGCTGTGAAACACCACAGATGGTCCTGGATAAAAAATCATCACACAGAGCAGGGTTAAGATGCGGCCATGCTAGATGCCCCGCTCACCGGAAGTCCGAGCAGTTTCTTTTTAATCGTAAAAACTGGCCTCCTGGCACATTTTCCAACCATCTCTTGTGATGTGCACTGGATACTAAAATATACGAATTGGAATCCGTAGGTTTCCTTAAAGTTTTTCTACAAATCATACACTCTGAAATATAAGTAGTAAGGTCCAAAAAAAATTATAGAACTAGTGCTAATCTCAAAAGAAAACTCCACATTGATCTCAGTAGTATTTATGGATTCACAAAATGAGTCCAAACTCAGACAGTCACCTTTCCACATAAACTTCACATCATCAATATATCTCATCCAGGACACCAGGTTTGCCCCAAAATCACTCCCACTCCAGATAAACGATTCCTTCCAATGGGCAAGAAACAGATTAGCGCAATAGGTAACATTATTCCTGAGAGACCTAAGTTTATTTATAAACGTGCTCCCAATTTACGAGATAAACTGGTAAGAAGTGCCTTAATCGAGCCAAAAAAACAGGGATTACTTCAAAAGGCTGTTTTAGATGCAAACAGGACAACTTATGTAGATCAAAATAACAAAATCCCATTTTTTTAAGTGAAAGGAATAAAACCTGATATTATGAGAGTGTAAGTGTGGGTTGCATTATGTTTGGTAGCACCTCACATCCTTTGAAGGTAAGGTTAGCGGAGCACTTTCGCAATATTATGAAAGGGCTGGAAAACCACTCTGTTTCAGCTCACTGTAAATCTTGTCATATGGTTCTGTTAATGGCATAAATAATTTTTTTAGCCACTGACAAAGCTGAAAATAATTGGAGAAAAAGAGATGCTCCAGTGGCCCTTGCATAATGTGAAATGAAATGGATCCACCGATTAAAAACCCTGGTTCCGGGCCGCCTTAATGCTGATTTTGAGATAAAGTGGTCTATAGGTGAGGATTAAAGCTATGCTTATTCTAAACATTGTTTATGTAGGCTGTGGAGGGTTAAATATTGTTTCAATAACTAGTGATATATAATGTATGTTATTACAGATTAGGTTGATATGTTTTTTGACCACTAGAGGTCAGTGTTTTGATAAGAATGATGATGTGGTGATGAAGTCTCGGCACATAGGTTGTGTGAGGTGAAAGCATACAAATCTGTTCAATATAAATTCTGAAGTATTCAAAAGTAAAACTAATATCTTTTGTACAAACTAGATTGCCTCAATATGGTATTCATATGATGTGCGTATGAAAAACTTCCTTTACTACTGTTTAACCGTTGTGTGAAAAGAATTTGATTATGGGTATACATAAAGACGTTTTAGTGATTCGGTATATATCTTAGCGATATGGTATCAGCATGTCTTTTTAAAAATATGTAATTAGAATTTAAGGATTTTATTAAATATCTTCCCCGCCGTTAATTTGACCTTTAACCCGAAAAAAATATAAACTCATTGGAGGAAGGGTATATAAAGGATATTTTAACTTGCCTCTGCATCACCTTGAAAAGTCTTTACAAGTTGAAATGCGTCGGCGTGCAACAGGGGAAGGTGTGAACCTGTGATTTTATTTTTATAAGAGGAGTCCAGTAGGATGGCAACATTCCGGGTGCTTACTGTTTATATATCTGAACGCTCTTTTCCTTTACATCTGGTATGAGTTTATCATCTCACAGAGTTGTATTCCATTGCTTTTAATTCGTATTAATAAAATGTGAGTCTATTTTAAATAGAGTATATTTTTCATGACATCAAGACGGGATTACACAATGTTCCTTGTATCTCTCATTTTGCATATTCACATACGTATGTGGAGTTGAGTTCAAAGTTTCATTGAATGAAGAAATAAGAAATCCCTGATAGTTGAACTTCCTTCATTATCGAGATCAGGTGTTGACTCAACTTATTAAGGTCTCTGGAGGTTGGATCGAATGGAAGATCATACTCCGTGGACAACTTACAGAATGTTTTTATGAGGCGATCATCTCACGGTCTTGTGATCGCTTTCATCTTTTTATGGTTTTATGTAGATACCAAGGATTGGGATTAGCTAAATTTATCTAGAAACTGGCGCTTGACAATAGCTAGTAGAGATATATCCCTATATACTCTTAAAGGAAGCACCGGACCTCATCCTCCCTTTTGTTGACATTTCAAAAACTGGTTGAAGAAGAATACAAATTTTACCCTCAATCTCAAAGTTCAGGTAAAAGAATCCAGAGAAAATCACAATGATAATAAAGATATAATCAACCAGTTGGCAAACAAACGAAGTAGCATTTTAGTCTTAAGGACAACCGAATATATAAAAGAACTAATAGCTTCTATAAGACTCCTCCACATGCCAAAAGTTACAATCATACCAAACTTCAAGATATCAGAATGAACTCACTGAACAGCACAACAAAAGCCACATGTCAAATGTATTGGTGAACAAAGAAAATTACTAATTTATCCAAGATCCACAAAAGTTTACCAACATTAATTCACCTACAACTAACTATTTTGAATATTTTTGATTGGTTTCTGCAGGCAATTGTAACAAACCAGCAGAGCCACCTCAAAAACACTAACCAAGTATAAAAATCCTAAATGAGGTTGAATGGAAATAGTAATATGTGCTACAACATGTGATCTGACATTTAATTACACCAATTACTTTCAATTTCTAATTGACAGTACCAAGCCCATTTTCCACCATTACTTTGTCTGGTTTGAAGGGGACTAATAGAATCAAACAGAAGGGACAGCCATGGGTTCAAAATAGCGCGAAGCTATGCAAATTTATTTGCATCCAAATGGTGTGTGAAACCACCTGTTAAAATACTCCACATTAGAAAAACCTCATTCTCTGGTGAAGTTGCATTGAAGATGTATTTACCATCTGGAATTATATAAAATTTAATCTAACAAAAAGAAAGGAATATACCAGTAGAAATAACTTGAATCTTGAACTCACTGACAAATCCAGCAAATTGAATTTATATTCAACAGTGCAACATCATTACTTGCTGATCAATACTTGCACTTTCCAAAAACCAAGTTGACTGTAATAGTTTCATACTGACAAGTAGCAATCACTACTCACTGAGCCTGAGTCATTAAGGCACGCTTATTGAGCATAACCTGCAATCGCTGTAAAATATACATAAATCGCCTCTGTGAACTCCAGAAGTCAACAAGACACAGATCACTAAATACGTTGCTTGATGACTTCAGAAGTAACAACATTTAACTAACATTCAAAATGACATACCATGGCCCTCTGGCTGTCTTCATAATTCATGCGTCCACTAGGTAGTTCTTGGAGTTAAGTAAAATTCTGTACACTATGCATATGAATGGGAAGCCTGTTAGGAATAGAAACATTGCAATTGAGCTCTGATAAGTGAGTTTAACACTGTGTATCATTGTTTGTTAGTCAGCAAAGAATACAGGGATGTTAAATGAAATACGCTTGATGATGTAGGTGTGTAATAAAGATTGGAAATGAGGGTTGTGTAGTAGTTTCCACTTGGCCCTCTACTTCCTGGGCCTCTTCCTCTTCCTGGATATCCTCCTGGGCCTCCTCCTGCCCTTCTACTTCCTGGGCCTCCTACTCCTGGGCCTCCTCTTCCTGGCCCTCCTCCTTTTGGTGTTGGTTGCAGCAGTGGATGTGGAGGGATTCTGTTTGAATCACTATGACCCATTAGTTTATTTTAAATGCTATTTCTGTCTCAAATGTACATAGAGACATCCAGTTAATGTTAGCTTGCAATGTGAAATTTCCTATACCACACATAGACCGTCATTGGCCAAATAAATCACCTCTACACCACTCTCATATGAATTTGACCTGGGAGATTTATATGAATCACACAGTGAATCACATACATCACTATAACCTAGCAGGTCTTGGACTTTGACCAATGATTTTTATTAGAACTCATCTTGTTTTTTTAATGGGCCAGACATAACTGTTAAATCATTTGTAAATATGACAGTATGTGATTATTTAACTGAATTTCTGCCTATAACTATCAGCCCTCATTTCTATGAGGCACTTGGGCTGTCTTCTCCTCAATTACTCCATCGCCTCTGCAGCTGCACGATGGAGCATCGTATTCCCAGTTCTAAATGCAGTCGCCTGCAGACTGCCTGGTAAGGGTTGAGGTTTTGCTTATTACTGTCATACAGATCTGCGGGCCAAAAGAAATAATCAAGCACAAGCAAACGTGGGGTAGATCGCATGATTTCAAGTGAATGAGACTTTTCAATATCCAGCACACCTATTGGTTCTTATTGCACATCACTCGCAGAACACTTCAATGTCATTTGTGAGATGGCTGACTCACCTGTAAATGAAATTAACTACTCTGGCGTATCCAGGCAATTAGGGGTGGTACAAAGATTAATCAGTCCTACCTTGGTTTGCGTAGGAGTCTGCACCTATGACCTCTCTGAAACAGCTGGATACTCAATTATTCAGCCCTGCGATTTTGTGGATTCAAATTGTTGAAGGCTGCTTTGACGTACATCTATTAAATTATTGGTAAGCAAGACTCAATGTTTTACAGTTTACATGGAATGTAAGTAAAGTGAATATTGAATGCTTAGTATATTTTAAATTAAACTTCAAACTTCCAGAGACCTACCAAACCTATAAGAACAACATTGAAATTATTGGTAAGTACCAGGCCCTATGTTTGATGCTTTACATAGGATGTAAGGAGAGTGACTAATGAATACTTTATGGTTTATATTTATAGACAATGTCTGAGGCCAAATAGTCAGTATCCAGTCAGGCCTCTGGTTCCTTGGCTACAGGGATTTAGCAGAGACAGCTCTATTTTACCCAGCAATAGATATAAATCCTATCTCAACTGGTGGTGGAGTGGCTCCACTCCTACAGTCGCCAGCTCTCTGCACCATCCCAATATAAAATTTGGGATGAAATAATGATGCAGGTCAATGCCGTGGCTCCTGTAAGATGCACAGAGATTGAGGTCAAAAAAGGTTATTTTGCATCATGGCCACTAATTAAGAGATATTGTTAATTGATTTTAAACATTGAGGAAAGGCATTGTTTTCATCTTCAACGTTATTTTCTTGGATCTTTTCTCTCAGGTGGCAAGACTTTAAAGAACAAGTTAAGGGACCATCACAGGCAGGCTCAAGCAACAGGCAGTGGTCCCTTATGACCTCAGTCTCTTTGAGACCATGGCATTGGCCTGTATCGATGATGTTATGGTACCTTGCCGCATTGGCAGCTGATGAAGCCCACCCCTGTTGGAGCCTCTATCACCACCAGGTACACTTGAATGGATTATAACTTTTAGCTTTAAGTAAACTAACATTATTTGGCCCAAACAAACAAAAACAAAAATCATATATGTGCTGGTGGCTACAGTCAGATGTAATGAAGCTAGCTTTTTCACTTAACACGCACGCAATTATCTGGGAAATTTGTTACCACACAGAGGCTCATAACTTAAGATGATGCTAATAGTTTTCTGTTTGTGACTATTTTTTTTTATATTTTCTTTTCTAGGTGATCAGGCAGATACTTTAGAGGATGAACACAATAAACACTACCCTCACCCGTCCAACTGACCTCATCGCCCAATATATCACTACTAACCTGAAAGCACCAATCTCCTTTCTACCGAACTTGCAGTCCAATCCATCACACTACTTCACCACACCAGAGTCTCTGCTACAAATTTCTCCCCAAATGCAACATCCTTACCCTCACCAATTTTGCAACTCAGCACCATTCCCCTCTCCAGGCCAAATTGCTTGGTTTTCCAGGAATCCATTTCAACACAAACAACATTTATCACAAACCTCCTATTTTGGAAATCAGCCCATATATCACCAATATAATACTTACCAATCTAACCCTGTCATGTCTGTCCCTTCTGCTATTTCTGCTGCTCACTGCCATCTCTGCCCCCCCACCATGTCTGCCCCTCCTGCCATCTCTGACTCCACTGTCATCTCTGTCCCCTCTGCCCCCTCTGTCATTTCTGCCATCCTGGCACTCAATTGACATCTTCTGCACCTCCACTCTCTGCTGCACCCCCACTCTCTGCTGGCCTACTCGCCTCTGCTTCTTCCACACAGTTGTCTTTAACATCATGGGTAACCAGAAGCCAGACACATCCCAAACCACCCCGACAATTGCCAACAAGCATGAAGAGGCAATGGAAATCCAAATCATTTTAGTCTTCACCCAAAATAAAGCATGTGGCCATTATCTTTTGGGGGAATTTTGTTAAACTTTGTAAATAACAAATTATTTGATGTTATACTCTACATTTATGTTTGTAATTTTTCTTTACATACACCAATAATGATTTACAGGCAAATTAGCTGGCCAGGACATATTTTTTTACATGTGGCTGAATCACTAGAATCACGATAGCTTGGATCGAAATCTTCCACCTCCTGGCCAGCAACCTTGGTCTCTTCCACCCAAGGAACCCCACTCCTAATAGTGATATTATGGAACATCACAGAGTAATGGGCCTTTATGTATACATAAGAGCACCACCAGGCCGGTTGAGACTGTGGAATCTGGCCTTTAAAAGGCTAAATGCAATCTAGTGGCTGTATGTGCTGAGTTGTAGGAGATGTCCTGCTCTATGTATGGGTTCAAAATAGAGGTGAGGAGCCAAGGGTGAAAAAGGTAACATGAAAGACGAATGACAAAATATTAATGACAAACTATGAGCCCTAAAAAACAAAGATGTGAATATAACATGTTGGATTACAAAAGGTGCCATATTTGCTATGCCCAGATAGTGGCCTGATTCATTCAGAGAAGCTCATCAGAACAAATTTTAAATTTTTAAATATTTAGACAGGTAAGCTGGCCATGGGGTATATCTAGATAAACATCACACTTAAAAATAAAAGGGGAACACATTTGACTGCTCAATGTTAATCTGAGAGTATCCTAAAGAAAAAAATTAAGTTGTTAAAAATTGCCATTATTACATGCAATATATTGCCAATGGTGTACAGATTAAGACATTTTGGTTGGCTCACAGTACGAAGTACAGCAAGGGTTTCTTGAGCAAAAAGCAACATTATAAATAGTTTAAAAGATGGATAAAGTACTTAATAGCCATTCATAAACATATGTCCTTGTGTCCCGTTGCCGCTGTTGCAATCTTTGCCATATCCTTTATTGCCAGAAGGCAAAGGAATCATGGGTAATCCCTGGTCACACAGCTACCAGATCTCGAATAAAAAGAGAGGCATCACACATAGCCTGGAAATTTACTGAGTGAAAATGTTTCTGATTCAAAAAAATCAATGCATTCCCACCTGACGGAATCAGGGTTACGTGTGTTCCATCTACAGCCTCTATGACGTGCGTAAAGCCTGCTATGGTGGCAAATTGTCACTTTATTGGCACAAGAGTCTCCTCATTGATTGGCAGATGAATGAATTGCTTGAGCCGCAACAAAAACGCCCACAGAACAGCCTTCAGCACATAACTGAAGGACTTCTGGAACATCCTTGCCGTGACTCACATTGTAGTAGGGAAAGACCCAGTGGTGCAAAAGTACAATACCGCCAACAGTTTGGTCAATGACGTTATTGCTATTAGGATGTTGTGAATTGGCTCTAGGTCACTCTGCACAATGGGTAGAGTATCCTTAAAACATAAGATGTAAGTCGATAGCAACAGACCACCTCAGCATCAGACATCCTAAAGAGGCTGTCATGTGGTCGGAAGACACAGTCTTTAAGCTGGAAATAATGGCGTTCAGGAAATTAGCCAATCACCCAGATAAAATTGTGTTAAATAAAAAATAATAAGCACAGGTAAAATGCGATTGGTTCGGTTTCAAGTATAAAATTTAATACATAACTCAAAAACAGTATGCAAATATCCTATTAACTAAAATGTCATAATAGGCCAATGGTCCAGCCACTAACCAAAGCTCCTTCACGTAAGAGCGCAAATTATATAGTCATTCCAAGCTAAAGTCCAATTAAATCTATTTTAGAGTTCTCCGCAGAAATAATTAGAGGATCCCAGAAATCCTCAAATGGCAATAGACATATGGAGAAACAATCCCCACACTCAATGGGAGTTGAACTCCAGTTAGGAAGTCTTCCACAGACTAAACTTGTATCAGATAAAAAAATTTACCCAAGCAGCATAATGAATGTCCACATAAAGTTCTCAGCAGGAGAAATAATAAAAAAGCTTCTTACCGGTAAAAGCAATATAAAATATAACCCTCCGGAGGGACTGAGAACACAGTCCACGGTAGAGTGAGACCTCGCAGACGTCACCGCTGTAGAAATTCTCCGGTTACTCACTATTTTAGCCGTGCATTCCACTGGTTAGACGCGCATTCTAGTAAGTGTACCTTCCAATTCCTGTCGTCCGGGAACTTGATAAGACAAATAATAGTTCCTGCTGCAAAAAGATTCCTTTCTTCAATGAAAAATAGAAAAGCCACTGCTGTCGGGAGAGATAACTGCTGATGACGCTTTTCGCTCCATCAACGGGACTTTCTCAAAGCTGTCAAGTAAGTCTCCACATGATCATTATATAGAGAAAAATATCTCAAAATAGGTGGGTGTAACCGGCAGTCAATTAACCCTTATTTTAGGTTTGGACTTCTCAAGCACCTTAATTGACTCTGCATCATCTGAAATACATTTAAGCATTAAAACACATCATTGAAAATGTTAATTAGACTAAACATAACAAAAATTTTAATATTAATACCTAAAATAAACTAAATCATAAAAAAGGAAAAGAAAAAAGAAGAACCAATCTCTAGCACCTATTTAAAGTTTACTATCAGCTTTAAATAAACCAGACATAACATCAAAAGATCACATTATAAGCAAAATGAAGCATCACGCTAACTCCTAAATGTCTAGACCTCTTGACCCCTATAGGATCTATTATAAGGTTAAGGAGCCAATGAATCGCCAATTCTACTATAATTATCCCATAATAATAACTACAACATACGATAATTGCAGAAAATACTCCCCACCTTTGAATTAATTGCATTTATAAAAATGAAAAATTAATGAATAACTATAGCCACAAGAAAAAGAAATGTATAATTTGGGCGAATTTTACATCCATAACATTTTGCAGTTCCATCCTTTAAGACGGAAGTAGGTATAAACAACATACAAATGGATATTGATACCTAGCTATACATATGTATATATATATCCACATACTTGTATACATGAAAATAGTAATGCATCTACACATATACCCATTCATACATACAAATAGACATACTAGTTCGTAATCATGTAAACATATATGTACATAAATACAAATGTTAACTACCATATAAGAAAATTCAGATATCTAGAAACTGTTATATATAGATATAGGGAAACATACAACAACAGTTATTCGGAGACGGCATTCCCCTATCCCAACTGGCATTACATCAGACAGGACATGAGAGACCATAACCCACAAAATCAACACATTGAAATAACCTCTTAATCCAAACTGTGATGGTCTAAGGCTTCATTGAGCTCCATTATTGAACTCCTTGGGCTGGCAACAATGGACCAGTTTCTGGTTTTGAAGGGATTGACGGCTGTTGCCCTCTTGCTCTACCACCTGGGCTGCGGCCATTTCAAAGAAACACTGTATGTGAGAATGAAGGCTGAAGGGGTCCAAAAATGACATTACTTCATGGTTGTAAACTTTTTCAGCTGTTTAGACCAGAATGTTTGAAAATATACTTACACCTGTAAGTGAGCTTGCCAGACTATGTAACTGTAAAACAAAATCAAAACTATTTTTTTAAACTAAGGAACCCCAAAATATAAATGCATTGGGAAAACTTGGAGGAACAGCAAGGAGTAAAATCGACGACAAAGAAAAGGATAACTACAAATTAATTAAAAAAAAACATTTGGAAAACTTGGAGGAACTGTAAGGAGTAAAATCAACAACAAAGAAAAAAAGAACAATTTAAAATAAAAAAAACAACACTTGGGAACACTTGGAGGAACTGCAAGGATTAATATCAACAACAAAGAAAAAAAAACTTAAACTACTATTAAACAGGCACATAAAAGCCACATAACATTGAAATAATAATATTAAAAAACAATGTGGCACATTGGTAGTGTATAAATGTATGAGTAAATATTAACCCAAATAAAATACAAAAACAAAACAAAATGTAGCGCTGGAAGAAAATAAATCTTAATCTCAGAAAAATCCACTTTGATGAAATGGCACTATAGTAAGCATCTTCCAATCGGTCTTAATATAGTGGTGTTTAATGAGAGAAATGTATAGTGAGAGGAGTATATGCAGGTGTAGGCAGGCTCGGACTGGCCTGCAGGGCAGCAGGACTATCCACCGGTAGGCCCCTCCACATTATAGCCACGCCCCCTCTGTTGTTAGGGAGGAGCTAAGAAAACAGCTGACTCCCGACTTGCATACAATTCATCTTTTGGACATACGCGAGAACAGGAAGGGACAGATGCGTTCCACAGTGGAATGCAGGCACCTTCCTCTCCAACAGTAACAAGCACGGACCACGAGAAACATCCTCTGATTTCGGCACACTGGGTACCCGGCCACCATCTCTATATACATCGAAACTGCAAGTAAACAAAGTTAAATTTGAAAGCATCGCAGCAATAACCATGTGATATATGTGGACAGTGATCTGAATATTTATATTGCACTAGCAGAGACTTAAAGAAATACCAATTCCCATCTACTGGACTTGTATGCTATGAACATTATTTTATTGAGATATCAGTGACTGTGTTATATCTGGATCAATGCAGCATTTAAACCCACTGCCATTTGCCTCCCAGTAGCTAGACTAGTCCAGGTCTATATACCTAGGTTTGTCTGATTTTTTATGTATGTTCAATTGATGCCATACCATATGTATGTATATAGAAATCAATGCCTCATAATATAAATACTGTGGTTTAATTGGAGTATTTTATTTGTCTATATTAATGTATTTTTATGTATTTTAACCTGGATTCAATAAATTGTGATAAAACTAACATTATATGTTATCCCACTAATTGAACCGAGCCTCTTGCTCACAGCCTAATACAAGATATAGAAAAATACGAATTGTATTCAAGATAAAAGAATACAAATTTTATTATTAGCATTGCACTTGGAAAAATACATAAGTCAATGAGCGCTTAACTTTCAGTATATTATTAGTTCGTAGAGAGGGATAACCTGTGTTAATGCTGCTCTTGCAACAGTAGGGGTAGAGCGCAACTCCCCCCCCCCTCCCCGTTTTTGTCAAACACTCCCGTTAAACACACTACCACACAGGTGCAGAGAGTCGCGTCTGGGCTCTCTGAACCTGCGCGGTAGTGTGTTTTTCACTTTGAGCAGGGCAGATGAGAGTAGGAGTTCCGGATATCCAACCGCCCAGAGGAGCATGAGCAGGTTAGTAACTAAGTGCGCAGTCAGCCTGTCATTTTAAAAGAGAAGGATGAGCACACTACATTCTTTATATACTACACTATGGTGCTAGCTGTCCTTCGTGGGCTGACCACTCTCCCTTTAGTGTCTGGTCTCGCCTCTATGATGGCTGGCCACACCCCCTCTGGTGGGCCCCTAGCGTTGCAGTCCCCCGGTGGGCCCTTCATGCCCCAGTCCGACACTGGGTGTAGGGATCAAAGTTTACAATTCCATTAGATGTCATGCAGTGTACATCTGTGTGTGTTTACGATTGACATCGGGGATTTAAACTAGACTCCTAGCAGGTACAGGCTTTTCCTGCTTGCTCATGAAAGCGCCTCAACCTGATTTGGACATAATCCGCTTAACGGGTGACATTTTACCTTTACAGTGTTACTGACAGAGTTAACATACCACTAAGAAATAAAGACACGGAGACTTGTTTTGGCTAAAATAAAAGGTCAGCAATTTATTGAGATTATCAATATATTGAGAAGAGGTGGCAAATATAAGCAGACCAATCAGCCCTTAGGTCACACCCATGCCCTATAATCCCCGCCCCAATAGATTGGGTACGGCTGTGGCACACCCGCCTAAGCGGAGCCCCATAACCCCCGAAGGGTTATTCTCACTAATTGCCCAATCCCTTTAGGGGAGAGTCAAACCACGTCTTGAATGTGACCCAATTGTCCGCTGACTGGGCTGCTTACCGCCACTGCCAAACTATATTTGTGAAAATTTCACTCAACTGACCCAACACTAAGAACCATAAAAAAAAAAAATTTAATATAGAAAACCAGAGCGAGAAACCAAAATAGGGCCTGGTTGGGTGGGAAACTCTCCAGACAATGAAAGGGGAAGCTGACTGCTGGTACCTGTACCTTATCCTGCTTCCCCCACTACATTCCTGTAATCCTGTCCCCTACGTTCCTACTGATTGGCTGACCCCTGCCCCCCAGTGGAGTTAACTCTTGCTATACTGGTACTTTCTTCTACCTGCCCCCTCAGCATTTATGTTACCTCGGGTAATCCCCGCCCTCTGTTATCTTGATCCGCTTAACGGGTGACATCTTACCTTTACAGTATTACTGACAGAGGTAACATACCACTAAGAAATAAAGACACAGAGACTTGTTTTGGCTAAAATGAAAGGTCAGCAATTTATTGAGATTATCAATATATTGAGATGAGGTGGCAAATATAAGCAGTCCAATCAGCCCCTAGGTCACACCCATGTGCTATAATCCCCACCCCAATAGATTGGGTATGGCTGAGGCACGCCCGCCTAAGCGGAGCCCCATAACCCCAAAGGGTTATTCTCACTAATTGCCCAATCCCTTTAGGGGAGAGTCCAACCACGTCTTGAATGTGACCCAATTGTCCACTGACTGGGCTGCTTACCGCCACAGCTGGGTTCCCGCTAGGAACCCGAGCCCGCCACCCACTGACCTCTCATAGCCAAAGCACTGAAAATCTGCTCTACCAAAAACGAAAACCCTGTATCTGACCAATGTACCCAGATGAGGTGCACCGCTGACCAGTGAAGCTTAATTACCCTCATGTCTGCTTTGATACTACTATGGGTTACAGACCTACCCTTACCAAAATCGTTGCAAGAAGGGCGCCTAGATCTCACTTCGCAATCCATTAGAACCTTAATAGAGTCCCCCTGTGTTCTATCCACCAAACTTGCCTGGGGTGATCTGGCCCAGTTATGAGCGGGGCCACTTTTACTGACCCAAAAGACGACTGAATGGCTGACCAGCCAAATACTTTGTCCATCCTAACGAGAACCAGCAATGTGGATTGAGATGTGCGTCAACCAGGGACGTAATACACACTTAATAAATAGCGGAAGGCACACCATTGTTTGTGCGAGATAGGGTGACCCATGCGGAGGTAAAACCAGAAACCCCAGGGTGCCAACTGCCAATCAGGCCCCCGAAGAAAAGAAAATGGCGAAACCCTCCGCGCCTCCTTTCAACAAGGTAAGCAACCTATGTCATGGTAATATATAAAATTATGGATGTATCTGCGCTGACTCGTATTTAGCTGCCACTGTTTGCTTGCATACAACCTATCTATGTATGTATGTTCAACCAGATGTATAAATTCAGCAAACAGCTACGGCGCTTATACTTTCAACCAACAGGAATATCATATGCAATAAAAATATACCAATTCTATAGCAATATCCAATGCAAACAAGATTCCAGTCTGATAATATGTAGTCCAGAAAAGATATTTCCAATGCTCATATATTCAAAGTTTTTTGATCCATGGGCCGATGATATAAATCCAAATGTCAAATTTCCACCGATGTTCATATATATGAATAAATGGAAAGATCATATTATCATAAGTAAAAACAGTTGGTATAATATGCCACAATCAATTACCATCTACCACCCGTGTGGTTAAATAATACATTAATCACCACCATGTGTAGTAAATGATTCCCAGAAAACTTTCTAAAAAATATTTTCAGAGAATAGTCGCTGATGGTTCCGGTAAAGTTGGACTCTTACCCTAAGTGAGATGATATTAAACGTGTAGGGAAACCTTTCTGTCCCTCTCCACAGAAAGTTTTATGTGATTTTATGTATATATTAAAGCATTTTTTTGAGGTAATGCACCATATGGAGCAACTCTTTTTTCTCTTCTGAGAGAACGCCCAGACATCAGGGTGAATAGGTTTGAAGATCTCCGTGTATGTACTACGTATATCCTGGGAAGGAAAGACCCTCCCTGTGTAAGTGCATTACCCTAAGGGGAATCATTTACTACACATGGTGGTGATTAATTTATTATTTAACCACATGGGTGGTAGATGGTAATTGATCGTGGCATATTATACCAACTGTTTTTACTTATGATAATACGAACTTTCCATTTATTCATATATATGAACATCGGTGGAAATTTGACATTTGGATTTATATCATCGGCCCATGGATCAAAAAACTTTGAATATATGAGCATTGGAAATATCTTTTCTGGACTACATATTATCAGACTGGAATCTTGTTTGCATTGGATATTGCTATAGAATTGGTATATTTTTATTGCATATGATATTCCTGTTGGTTGAAAGTATAAGTGCCGTAGCTGTTTGCTGAATTTATAAACCTATGTCATGGGTCAACCTCCCGGAATAGCAGTGATACGCTAAAGTTCAATAGGTGGACGAACATATTTCCTAAAACACTTTGACTTCCACCTACCCAACGCCATAATTGACTGTTCTGAATCGATTACTTCAGCCGCCACTGTAGCTGCTCCTACTCCGAAGGAATGAGTCCCATAACCTGCGGTATTCAAGTCAAGCTTCGCAGCGCACTACTTAAAGACAGCTGAACACTAGTACCTTGCAAGGGGGTACCCATCTCGGTGTCTAAGCCAATTACCACCAGGGGAGGGGGGCATGTCCGAATACAACCTAGCAAGCTCAATTGGACAAACTACACTGTCCGTGCTTCGATGCAAGGCAATCCACCGTCCTCTCCCCAGCGGATCTGTCTTTGATCTATGTATTTTACACGCCATGCTATCGCTCTTACCACAACATTCTTGCGACATAACCCTGACCCGATCGCCAGTCTGCAGGGCACCACCAATTCACTTATTCTGAATGTTCCGAAAAAAAAGGCCATAGCAAACGACAAACTAAACCAAGCAGCCTCAAAAGCATCGCTAGCTACCGCCGGGCTGATGTTCACAAGACCGGCCACAATCTCTGTCAATGGGCCTACGTCTGACTTTCACCGCAGGAGGAATTCTAGCCCAACCCCTAATGCCCTGCGAGCCAAAACCTGCTTGGCAACATCCTGACCACCGTACACTACAGAAAGAAGTAAATACCTGCCAAAGCTGACACCAAATAGGGCTTTGATTTACCCACATGAAAACAATACCACACAAACAGTATACGCTGCTGATCAGGCTTACTTTTGGTCTCCCTTAAAGAACAAGACCCTCCCCAGGACTGCCAAGCCAACTGATATTTCTAGAAGGTACCCGTTGCTATTGTATGTTTTACAAGGTCCACTATACCGCCTTATAATCTGCCAGACAAAACCAGGGCATAAAACACCAATCTCATTATCCCCAGGGGCTAGCGGACGAATAGCATGCTCTACCCCCAAATTATCACAATCGGAAACTGTATTCTTATCGCCGTGGCGATTACACCACAATTCCATTGCTACAACAATTGGGAACAACTCCCAAAACCAGACATTCCTCATGAAACTTTCTTGATGCCACGAAGGGCGCCACTAGGCCAGGTAAGCCTCAAACCCATATGAGCCAGCCGCATCCGGAAACAAGTGCAGCTCCACATTATTGGCGGCAGGCAACATCCACAAACCCCATTGAAGTTACCCAAAACAAATGCCACATTACCAGATTGTCCCTAATCTCCTAGGATATCCTAACCAGATGACAAGCTTATGTACCTAACTGTAGTTCTCTCCAACTTCCTGCAAAAAACCCAACCCATGGGGATAATGCGACAAGCAAAGTTAAGTAGACCAAGCAAGGATGGAACGTGCTTTAACTGATCCTTGCTCTTGCCCTGCAACGAGACAATGACACCCTTCGACCTAGCCACTCTCTCCCTGGGCAACCTACAGCACCCTGCTCTAGTTTCAATTCCACTACCCAGGTATGACAATCTCTGTGACGGACTTTCCGATTCACCACAGGAACTCCCATAATTCTAACCTTGACTGAGCGGAAAACAACAATTGCTGACACACTGTGGACCCACTTGCCCAATGAAAAAGAAATCATCAAGGTAATGGTCCACCTTTTGATGCCACGTCCTCGTCACAACACACCAATGGGAAAAATTGCTAAAATACACTCAAAAATTGCGCAAGACATTGAACCTCCCATAGACAAACATTCATCCACATAATAGCCATCTGGCAAACGAACACCCATGTATTTACTCGAAGATGCAAGCAAAGGCGGAACCTAAATGCTGACTCATTATCCAGCTTTGCCAGCAAAGCCCCGGCCCCGCAGCCCTGGACTATCAAAACGCATCCTCAAAGGATTGATACACCACTGAGCACTCAGATTCTGCAATCACGTCATTCACGGACATACCATGTGGGTTAAACAGATGCTGTATCAGTCTAAACTTACCCACCTCCTTCTTTGGTACTACACCCACCGGGGAAATGACCAAGCCCTGAACCGGGGGGGTATGGTTGGAGAGGGACCGCACATTCTGGCCGACTCATCCTCTTTATTCACTTTCTCCTGCCCAACCAAAGGCAACTCTAGAGCTCATTTTAGGTTCATGGGAGACCACGTATGTACAGATCCAGCTACCAGCAATTTATACCCATGCTTGAAACCAACCCTTAAAAACTCTGAATCCGGTCTATTGGGGTACCTGTCACACTGACTCTCGTTATATGCAACACATCTCCCTCAAAAGGGCTGGGCCAAACTGTTTGGGAGTTGCCATAACCTTAACCTAAATCCATCATTAATAAACCATCTTGTTTCCTGTGAAATGACTCGTCCTAACGTCTCCACATGTTACCTCTGGAGCGGGTATACATCTCCTGTATCATGAAAATGCGTTTTATAATTAGAGATGGTCACTGACCCCCGTGTTTTGGTTTTGTTTTTGGATCTGGATAACCTTCGTGTTTTGGTTTTGGTTTTGCAAAACCGCCCTTGCGTGTTTTGGTTTTGGTTTTGTTTGGTTTTGTTTTGCTATTTTTGAAAAAAATACCATTTTTTTGGTCTAAAATAACCTAATTTAGGTTGCTCCACCAGTTTCTTAGATAAGTGAGGTAATTCTAAAGCTAATAAATTATGAAATAAACAGTTTAATCCCTGGTAGGCCGTCCTTAATGCGAACACTTGTCTGCAAATTATACAGTTCAACCTGGTTGTCTACCTCCTCCATCTTTGATTATTGGCAATGTAGCCATCGTCTTTGGGTGTATATTACACCCTACACTTGTAGTTGAATATTAAAAAAGCAGCCTGCACAGACTGTGGAGCTAGAAAGTAAAATTCAATGGACCACGGTACTTTGGTGGCTATCTATGTGCCCCCCCGCCCATCACTTGTGGTTGAATATAAAAAAAGCAGCCTGCACAGACTGTGGAGCTAGAAAGTAAAATTAAATGGACCACGGTACTTTGGTGGCTATCTATGCCTCCCCCCCCCGCCCTCCACCTTGCCCAGATGACGTACTGGGAACACTAACATTAGGACTGGTGACAGAACCTGGTTGCTCATTCTGATCATATGTGGACTGCTTTGAATCTATTCTGAGCGCCAAGCACTTGTAGTGCTAAAAATTATTTGGTAAGATACTGCTGACAAATATGACTTTTGACAGCCAGAAATATTTATACACAATTATGGGGGACACCCCAAAAGCACTGGGGAGTGCTACAAATTATTTGGTAGATACTGCTGACAGATATGACTTTTGATAGCCAGAAATATTTATGCACAATTATGGGGGACACCCCAAAAGCACTGGGGAGTGCCAAATATTAAAAAAATAAAATAAACCTCTATCCTCCTCTCTTCTCTAGCGATTTTTGTTACAGCAATTGGAATAAGAATATTGTATTCTCTGTCCCTGCTCTAATCAGCCTGTGACTACACCCTGCTCTCTCCCTCTGTCAAATGGCGATGGATTGCTGTGAAGGCAGGTATTTATAATCTTGAAGTATCGCGAGAACCGAGCCACGAGATTCGACGACGTCACAATGACGATCGGCCTCGATTTGGATTCAGAGTGGGCAGGAGAGTACTGCACATGCGCAATTGCAGTAAGAAGAGAAGTGAAGCGGACGAGGGGGGGATCCGGAGACACCGCATTCCGAAGAGGCGGGGTAAGTATGTTTTTTTTATCACAGAAACAGCAGTTTATCGGAACTGCTGTTTCTGTGTTGGGTTCTACATAAATTTGAGAAATAGTTCAATCTTTATCAATGCGATAAGGATTGAAAACTATTTTTCACTTTATGTGAACATTGATAAATTTGCCCCTAAGTCTGACAAGATGAAAAATGAATCTGATTCGCTCACTCCGGGATCCGGTGGATTAGCACAGCTTCATGTGCATGTTGAAAAGAATCGCCTGTAGCGATGAAGGAATGGTGGTATATAGACTAAACCTCCTCCGTACACAGAGGCCAAATCTCATACTGACATTTTATTATATGACATTGATATCGGCTGTTATGTGCGTATTGTCGCTAACCAATAACGATTGTCGAACCTCGATTTGTGTTTCCAAAGCACAAAGATTTATTCGCAATAAGTGGAAAAATATGCTCAAGCGAAGTAATAGTAAATACAGCCAGTACTTATCGCAGGTGCTCTGGATCCAGTGCAGTCATTCAATCCTGAAGTCTGGGGACAAGATGTCTGCACTCTGGATCACAAGCTGCTGCTTATATACACAATCAAATACAGTAATACAATGAAGATGGTATGGCTTGCATCTATTGGTCCGGGTCTCAGGAATGTCCAAGGGGTCGTCAATCATTGGCTGGTTCATCCTAAGGAATCCAAAGGAGGGGGTCATCTCTGCAGGGGGTATGCTCTGCTCTTCCCGCCAGGATTCCTTAGTCTTAAATAGTTCATAATTCCCTATCATTCATAACTTGCCTATGCACTCTGCGATTCCCTCGCAGAGTGAACCAAACAGTAGGATATGTAACAAGGTTCATTATGATACCACTCATGATATTATTCCTTTAACCCGTTCCGTGTATTTCACTAATATGCATGTAACTCTGATATAACATATAAATACTACTATATTTCGACATAACTGACTATGTGTTGCAACTACCATTAATGTGTACTATTTTATAAGTATGCGTGTTTGTGCGAATGTATGGTAAAAGACCAATTACTGTTGTTGCCACGTGTAGTGGATGCGTACGCCCTTTCACGCCGTAGCGTGCCCTCGTACGTCGATGCGTACCGTACGCATCTTTTCAGACAAAGACAACCAAGTTTGCTAGACTTTAATTGAAATGACTTTATCCAATTTACTGACTTCGACAGTTCCACCCTTTGATAGTGTAATAAACTATCACCCAATCACCGTTTCAAGTTCAGGATCGTACAATACTTCTCCACAGACCATGATCTCGGTATCTGGTACCACCCTTTCAGTCTCTTTCTCAGTGTTACTCTTATGAGACCGTTTTCCACACTTTAACACAGTAGGAACACATTTGACAACTAAACCAATTGCTAAGATGACACCCAGTATAAGGAGAAGGAGCTTACCTACACTCGCAATCATTTCCTGTACCCACTCCCCCAGACCGGAGAACCATTTTGCTGGGTTCAACCATGAGAACCAACCCGCCACCCTTTCCCCGACCTCATATAGCGAAGAATTATGGCTCTTTCGAAATTCCCATTTCAGCTGCAAAATTTCATCCATCTTCCGGTCTATAACCTCTTTAGGGTCATCAGTATTATTAGTAATGTACGTGCAACATTTGACACCGAACTGGGTGGCCAGTGTCACACAGTACCCACCAGTAATAGAGGTGAGATAATTTAGTACCAGTCTATGTTGCACCAACTCTTTCTTGTACGCTTGTAGCTCCCTTCCAGTATACCTGAAAGTGTCATCATACATCTCGGTGATATTATCTATTAATTTGGCTAGGTCTTGGATATATTTAAAGTTTAATGTTCCCCGAGCGGTCCTGGTGAGATCTAGAGCAACCATAACTTGGAAACCAGCAGTTTCACTAATCAATTTTGTAGCTATGGGTTCTTCACCAGGAATCATATTTCTCTTGCCACGGTGTTCATACTGTGTGTGTATGTATGGTGGTGATGTAGTCTTGTGAATATCTACCATTTCTTCATGAGTAATAGTCATGATTTCAGGAACCAGTTTAGCTTAGAAACACAAGCCCTTGGAACTCGGAGTCACCCAGGAATAGGCTTTCCTTCCACAAACAAAATACACATCATCAGGGAGAACATAAGGAACAGTATGCCCATGAATTATGTCACACAGAGTTTTGATAAAACTACCCATGCCTAGTGTCTCCATCTGCTCTAGACACGTGTCGGCATTAATGACATTTTCACATTAATCTGTAGAGACTTTTCCAATGGATACCTTCTTATGTTTGGTTATACGCCCTAACTTGTGACTTCCATCAACATTCCTGCCTAGTAGTGACCTTGTGAGTCTCTCTCTAAAATGAGTGTGGCGAGCCATTGTCTGATCTGATAGGTCAGCCTCCCAATTCTCCAGGCGCTTTGCATGAGATATGTTTAGGCACAGCAAAGATCTGCCTATGGAGTATTGTCGAAGCGTCAGACTAGGGGACCTAGTGTTATTGTACCTCCCTTCTATGGGCCTCCCACCCCTTAATTCGAGTACTTCGGATATGTTTAAAGGGAATGCCACTAGTCCTATGTTATGCTGCCCTTGAGGCACGTGAGAGCACACCCAACACTCGGTTTGGTTTAGTACCTTACCCACCAGGGAGTGATAATCCTCCAAAGGATGCCCGCCTATATTCAGAGTACTGGGGGACTGGCATCGTTGGATGCATCTCTCTTCAACTAGGGAGTTGCAGAACTTGCAGATACAATACTCATCAGACAATAGCCCCTCACACTGCCTCCGAGTTCCTGAGCTAGCAGACCTTTTCATAACCCCTGGACCAAGTTTGATAATGGGCTGCTCAGGATATCCTATTAACTTTTCTTCGGCCTCCATTTCATCCGTATCACTCCCAGAACTCTCCTCCGTCCTCCATCCTCCTTCACAAAAATAGAATGTCCTAGAAAAAGTAAAAACAAGGAAAATCCTGGAACAAAAGAAAAACAAAAACCGCCACTCCATCGCTGGAAAGATAGTTCTGAGGCAACGTCTCTGGTTCAGGTGTCTCAACTGCAGGCATTAGGTCTCCCGGAACAGTCTCACAAGTGACAGCTCTATGTCGTCGGTCTGAGTCTTGTCTTGCACTTTCTCCGGATTATGGACTCTCCTGCAGTGGGTGGAATGGACCCAAGTGTCTCTCTCTGCAACCTTCAGTGAGGTAGTACTGGTCAGCAGCACTTGCTACGGGCCTTCCCAACGGTCTGTTAAACAACCTGAACGTAAGAAATTGCGGATCATAACATAGTCTCCAGGTTCAACATCATGACAGTTCGTCTCTGGCATACCAGGTGACAGCATTTTTAGTTTTTGTTGTTGTTGTTTCAGCTGTCTACTCATTCTTATAAGATATTGTACAGTCACTTCATTATTACACTTTAAGTCGTCTTGTGGACTCACGATCAAATGAGGTTGTCGTCCAAACAGTATCTCAAAGGGGGACAGATTAAGAGGAGGTCTAGGAGTGGTTCGAATGCTGTGGAGGACCAACGGCAAAGCCTCAGGCCATGCCAACCCAGTTTCAGCCATTATCTTACCTAGTTTGTTCTTGATAGTACCGTTTACTCTCTCCACCTTGCCACTGGCTTGTGGTCGGTAAGGGGTGTGAAGTCTGCTACTGATTCCCATGAGTTTACACATATTTTGGAAGATATCACCAGTAAAATGGGTACCCCTATCACTTTCAATGATTCTAGGGATACCGAACCTACACACAAAGTCTTGTACAATTTTCTTTGCAGTGAACACAGCAGTATTAGTGGCTGCCGGATATGCTTCTACCCAACCGGAAAACACATCAATACACACTAACACATACTTTAGATTCCTGCACGGTGGTAGTTGGATATAGTCAATTTGTATTACCTGGAAAGGTCCGTCTGTAGGAGGGATGTGGGATGGCTCAGTTGGAATAGTTTTCCCAACATTTTTCCTCAAACAAGTAAGACATGACATTGCTTTCTTACCAGCTTGAGAGGAAAATCCGGGAGCACACCAGTATGCTCTCACCAGTTTGCACATACCTTCTTTACCCAGGTGAGTCAGGCCATGTGCTGCTTCAGCCAGGCTTGGATAGTATGTTCGGGGAGCTACAGGCTTACCTTGTCCATCCCTCCAGAGTCCTGAGGACTCTTGACCACATCCCTTCGCCTTCCAGACCGCCTTCTCCTGCAGGGAACACAAATCTTGCATTTCAATTAATTTCTGCGTGTTTAATGTCTGAAAAACCATCATAGTCTCGATCGATACAGTCATAGGTTGCCCTGCTGCCCATTTAGCAGCTTCGTCTGCCCTGTTGTTGCCCAATGACACTGGGTCTTCTTCAAAGGTATGGGCTTTGCACTTTATGACGGCTACTGTTCTGAGTAACTGTATCGCTGTCAGAAGTCCTTTTATGTGTTGTGAGTGTGCCACTGGTGTACCTGCTGCTGTCGTAAAGTTTCTAAGACGCCAAAGGGCCCCAAAATCGTGCACTACCCCGAAGGCGTACCTAGAGTCAGTATATATATTGGCTGATTTACCCTCTGCCAGTTCATACGCTCTCTTTAGTGCTACTAGTTCCGCCACCTGGGCTGAGTGAGGTGGACCAAGGGGTTCAGCTTCTACCACATCCTGATCGTCTACAACAGCGTAACCAGTACATAGCTCTCCTGTCTCTGTCTGTCTATGGCAACTTCCGTCTGTATAAAACGTAAAATCTACATTTTCTAAGGGGGTGTCACGTATGTCGGGCCTTGCAGTAAAGGTCTGATTCAGGTGTTCCATACAGTCATGCGTGTCAGTATTCTTGCCTAACTCATCATCAACCAGGGTCTCCTCACCTCCCGCCCTTTGTGTCTCTTGAGACACATACGGAAGGTATGTAGCTGGATTTAAGGTGTTACATCGTTTGATGGTGATGTTTGAGGGTGCCATCAGGGCTAGTTCCCATTTTGTGAATCTAGCTGAAGAAACATGTCTGGTTTGGGCTGAATTTAACAGAGCTGATACAGCATGGGGTGTATAGATGGTTGAATTATGACCTAATACTACATCCTCGCTCTTACTTACTAGAAGGGCCGTTGCTGCTACACTTCTGAGACATGTTGGGAGTGACCTTGCCACATTGTCTAATTGTGCACTGTAGTATGCTACCGGTCTGCTAGCGTTACCATGTTTCTGTGCGAGGACACCTGCTGCACAGCCATCAGCTTCTGTACAAAATAGCTCAAAAGGCTTTTCATAATCAGGTATTCCCAATGCAGGTTCTCTTGTCAGACTATCTTTAAGGTTAAAGAACGCTTGCTCTGACTCTTCTGTGTGTACAACACGTTCTGGTTTTGAGGAAGAGACTAGCTCCTGCAATGGTAATGCCAGAATAGAAAAACCTGGGATCCATGACCTACAGTATCCACACATCCCCAAGAAAGTACGAATCTGCTTCTGGCTCTGTGGCAGGGTCATGTGTTGTATGGCCTCAATTCTGTCGGTTGTCAGGTGTCTTAGCCCCTTAGTGAGGCAGTGTCCTAAGTATTTGACCTTAGTCTGACATGGCTGTAATTTATCCTTTGCCACCTTGTGCCCTGTTTGTGAAAGATGAAGCAACAACAATTTAGTATCATGTAAACATGACATAAAAGAATCAGAGCACAACAACAAATCGTCCACATATTGAATTAGAACAGACCCATTGTGGGGTTGAAAGGATTGCAAACAGTCATGTAAGGCTTGGGAGAAAATACTGGGGCTGTCAATGAATCCCTGGGGTAGTCTGGTCCATGTGTATTGCACTCCCCTGTAGGAGAATGCAAAAAGGTATTGGCAGTCAGGGTGAAGAGGGACTGAAAAGAAAGCAGAACATAGATCAATGACAGTAAAATGACTGGCAGACGGTGGAATCTGCATGAGGATGACAGCTGGATTCGGCACTACGGGGAATTTGCTCGCAACAACTTTGTTAATTCCCCTTAAGTCCTGGACTAATATATAGCCCCTCCCCCCACTCTTCTTCACAGGGAAAATGGGACTATTTGCTGTACTGGCTGTACGAATTAAAATCCCTTGTTGTAACAGCCTCTCAATAACAGGATATACCCCTAGTTCCACCTCCGGTTTTAATGGATACTGTGGGATTTTTGGAGCTATCCTACCACTTTTTAGATTGACCATGACATGGGCTACGTTTGCCATCAGTCCAGTGTCCTGTCCATCTCTGGTCCATAGGGAACCTGGTATTTCCAGCAACATCCCCTTTACTTGAGATGGACTTTGTTCTATAACAGGAGAGTGTAACATTAACCTTTGAGGGGTGTCCAATATGTCCTGTACCTTATGTGCAACCTTCTCGGGTATATCTAGGAACACACCATCTGAAGTACAGTATATGACACATCCCATTTTACATAACAAGTCTCTCCCTAGCAAGTTAGTAGGAGCCGCTGCAGCCAAGAGAAACGAATGCTTAGTATGCAGAGGCCCGATAGTAACTTCGGCGGGTTTAGTTAGAGGATAATGTAACACTTTTCCCGTTACCCCCATAGCTGGAATAGTTTTACTGGTCACCTGTAGATTGAAAGGAGAGGTTATCACAGATCGGGCCGCCCCTGTATCTACAAGAAAAGTTTGTTTCCTACCAGCTATGTCAACTATCATTGTTGGTTCTTCACTCTGACTCTCTGTTAACCTCACTGGCTGTAGACTACAGGTATGACCTGACCCCTACCGCTGACTATTGATTTCCCGCGCAGCATTTGCTGCCGTAATATGCGCGGGTAGATGTGATTCTTCTAGTCTATGTGAATCCCTCCTTGGAGGATATCTATGTGACCCACCTTTCTGTGTATTGAGTCTTTCCTTTTTACACTCTCTAGCGTAATGTCCTTCCTCGTTACAGTTGAAACACCTGATCACTTTAGGTTTCCTGTTATATGGGTTGTATGCTGGTGGTCGTGTGTGCACCCCTTCTAGAGCCTGTATACTTACCGTCATTAACTTATCACTTTTCTCTTCCCTTTTTCTAAAAAGGTTCTTGTCATGCTCCACAGCAGACTCCCTAAGAGAGTCTACCGTGACGCCTCTCCAATTAGGTAATGTGGTTTGTACTCTCGTCTTTCAATTTTCTCTAAGGCCATCCATCAGTACCCCTACAGCTACCTCTCTGTGATATGGGTCCTCACTTATGTTGGATATCCCAGTAAATCGTGCGATCGCTGTTATAGCTCTAGCAAAGTAATCTGAGGCAGTTTCACTATCCTTTTGTTTAATGGTGAAAATCTTACTCCAATTTACTACTACTGGAAAACAGATGGCTAAGTGTTTGACAATTTGTTCTATATTCCGTTGGTTAATCTCATCAGTCAAGGTGTCATCTTCCTCCAACAAACAATCTCCAATAAATTTTTGTATGTTAGTATTGGGAGGAAGACACGCCCTCAACACTACCCGCCAATCCTTACTGGTTGGTTCGTGAGCATTCCCTAAGTCTTTAACAAATTTCTGACATTTAGCTAACTCCTTTCTAGGGTCCGGGAATTCAGTCATAATGGAACGTAATTCTGATCTAGTCCAGGGACAATGCATTGTAACATTTCTTAAAGGAACTACACCATCCTTATCCGGTTTCCCATTGGAAACCGATATTGTGCGGACCGGGAACATACCCTCTGGTACACTAACTTTAGGGGACGCTACAGGATTTACAAGCCCTAGATTTGGACCACTTTTACTCCTAGTGATCACGCTACTCTCACCTATCTCAGCCATTTTCTCATACTTGCGCTGAGCCTCTAGTACATTAACAGCATGGGCAATGGCCGAAATCACAGTGGGTTCATCTTCATTTTCAGACACACTTGATTGAAACTGATTTAAAACAGGGTACAACTTAGTAATTTTTCTATTTTCAGTTTTAACAACGGCTGTACTTACCCCTCCCGCCACATAAGGTGGCGGGGGCGCGCTTGCGCTGAGTTCGCCACGCTTCTCAATGGTTACATCCGCCTCGCGCGCGCTTTTCGCCACGCCTATTTCCGGTTTGCATTCGCTGCTCTGCCACGTGTTACCTTCCATTTGCCACAATTTTAAACAATCATTATGTCTATTTCTCTTTTTCGTTGACTTGATCAACCATACTTTATCTTTTACAGTATTTAGTACCTCTGCATTAAAACTCCCTATTGTTGGGAAAGGCCTATCACAAGCTTTGGTCATCCCGACCCACGTGTCACAATACACAGTTGCATATGCACCATATTTCTTACACATGAGAAACCTCGCTGAACCAATAGGGCCTTCCTTAGGCAGTACACTGACCATCTCTAGCGTATGCTTAGCACCTATGTTGAACAATATACCTTCTACCCGGAACACAGACACATCGCAATGCTCTGTTCCTTCCGGCCAAATGTGAAATACAGACACACCACAATGCTCTGTTCTTTCCACCTAATAATTTCAACTCTGTTGCTATACTCACCGCTAGAGATCTATAATGCTCGGTGAACGTATTTCCTTTAGCCGCGTTCACTCGCTTTTCTCGCCCCTGGCGAGGATCCCTAATACAGAAATATCACTGTGGGCCCCAAGGGCTACCAGCTCCTCGATACCCTGGCTCAACCACAAAAATCTGCTGAGTTTATTATCGCTGGGAGCGCAAAGTCGATACAATCAACCTGCCTTTCCAGTATAATTCCTCCTAGCTGCTTCACCAATTCGCACTAACGGTGCGACCGGATTGCACTGCCTACCAATACTAATTATTAGCAAACCTTGCGATCTATTGGTAGCGCTTTGCGAAAACCCAGTTTTCGCATTCGGTATACCTGCCCTGTATACCGTCCTTCAGTTGGGCAATCCGCCTCGTCAGACAGCAACTGAGCACCTCAACAATAAAACAGTGTATCTACGTTACAACATCACACACTATACACCTTTTCTGCGCAGAAAATCAAAAGTTCCCAACAATAGTAATAATGTCTCAGAGGCTTTCACAAGTAATTATACTATGCATGTATAATAACTATCAAAACGATTGTTTAACCACGTGGCAAGTTTACCGGAAGTTCGCGTACGCACAGCAGGAAGTACACATACGCTAAACAATGCAATACAGTTAAAACGCACAATGACAGAAAAAAGAAACAGTTTTCTCTTTTGTCCCTAGGTTCTAGTTAGCGTGCCCTAGATAATGCAAAACGGACATTCGGTTTCGCAACACAGAGTAAAATTCAGGTTTTGAACACCATGCGTTCTTACCCGTTTATGACGCGTCTCCACCCTTTGTTGAGGAACCGAAATCCGTTGGTCTTGCGTATCATCGGCAACGAAACCTCCAAAGCTCACGAGCCCCCAAATCGTTATGTGCATATTGTCGCTAACCAATAACGATTGTCGAACCTCGATTTGTGTTTCCAAAGCACAAAGATTTATTCGCAATAAGTGGAAAAATATGCTCAAGCGAAGTAATAGTAAATACAGCCGTTACTTATCGCAGGCGCTCTGGATCCAGTGCAGTCATTCAATCCTGAAGTCTGGGGACAAGATGTCTGCACTCTGGATCACAAGCTGCTGCTTATATACACAATCAAATACAGTAATACAATGAAGATGGTATGGCTTGCATCTATTGGTCCGGGTCTCAGGAATGTCCAAGGGGTCGTCAATCATTGGCTGGTTCATCCTAAGGAATCCAAAGGAGGGGGTCATCTCTGCAAGGGGTATGCTCTGCTCTTCCCGCCAGCATTCCCTAGTCTTAAATAGTTCATAATTCCCTATCATTCATAACTTGCGTATGCACTCTGCGATTCCCTCGCAGAGTGAACCAAACAGTAGGATATGTAACAAGGTTCATTATGATGCCACTCATGATATTATTCCTTTAACCCGTTCCGTGTATTTCACTAATATGCATGTAACTCTGATATAACATATAAATACTACTATATTTCGACATAACTGACTATGTGTTGCAACTACCATTAATGTGTACTATTTTATAAGTATGCGTGTTTGTGCGAATGTATGGTAAAAGACCAATTACTGTTGTTGCCACGTGTAGTGGATGCGTACGCCCTTTCACGCCGTAGCATGCCCTCGTACGTCGATGCGTACCGTACGCATCTTTTCAGACAAAGACAACCAAGTTTGCTAGACTTTAATTGAAATGACTTTATCTAATTTACTGACTTCGACACGGCACTCCTAGGCAGCAATATTTGATTTTTTTTATCTAAGTTTACAAATACCATTATGTTATGATACATTCTTGTCATGTTTTTAATAGAGTTGTATTTTACAATAAATATTTTATTGCCATACCGCAGTCTACTCTTCTGAAGTTGGTACAATTTGCACCTGTGTTTATTTATTTATTTATAGAGGTTGAACATGCTTGTACTGGAAAGTGGGTCTACATAGAATGGGAAATATATCAGGAGCTCTTTAATGTGCAAGAAGAAAGTCTTAATAAACCACCTCCTTGTGGCTACATGGTACTGCAAAGACAACTCTGCAAATTAATTACTCACTGTAAGTAAAGAGAAATTGATACTCCAGCATTATTTCCTTAAGGCAAAAGGTTTCCTTTTGATTCCAACAAAGAACATTTGACAAACAAATTGCATTCAGATCATATTTTATATATTAATACATAATTAACAAAAAATACCTACAACATTGTGCTGCTGTCTTTGATGCATTTTGCCTGAAACTCTTATTTTCATTTGAACACTATGGGCCTTTATGAGTCATTAAGGAGAACAAAGCATAAAAAAGGAGTAACTTTTGCACCTGGGCATTAGAGGTGGAGTTAAATTTAAAATGTGGACAGAGATTGATAGTTAGGATCGGACATGTCCTAGTTCAACTTTAAATTTGAGTGTAAAAATTAAGTTATTAAGTATTTGTGTGTTACATGAAAAAACAGCTAGTAATTAACTTATGTGCAAAACAATAAGCTAATTTCCACCGCTTGCATTGTAACATGATTTGTCCTGGAGAACATTTACTCCTTTGCTTCCTTAATGATTTAGGCCCTACATATCATGTGTCATCCTCAGCAGCAGTAAAATAGAAAATTAAATAAGTTAATTGGCATAAAAATTTTAAATTTTTGCTATAACATTTTCATACGCCTAATCTGTGTTGATTACTTTCCTAGAAACATACGGTTGGATTTTTTAAAATGAAATCGGTTTTATTTAATCTTAATTTTATCTGTTAATGTAATTATTTTTAAAATTATTTTTCATTTTCTACTTTATTATTTTACATTATTTATCTTATTTTACCTTTTTGGGAAGCATTGAAGCAAATATTTGTCACAGATTATGTACATGGAGTTTATTCAGCAAATGTTGTCAAATGTCTTAGAATTCCACAGCGTATCTCTGTTATCTTGTGCAAGAGCCACTTAGGATATTTGAGAAAATTTTAAGCAAAAATAAAATTATGTGCCTTGGCATGTTGTTCACTTTGGTAAACTCTTCTTGATCTGTAGGAGAAGTCTCATATATATTTTGTACATTGTACTATGAATATTAATAAATAAAAAAAAAAAAAGTTTAAGTTTAAGCTTATAATGAAGGTAAACAACCTCTCACCCTAAGAGAGGTCAACACAATCGTGGTGAAGTGAAATGAATGATTTTATTAACTTGTTATATTTTTCTAATATTTAATTTAACACAACAGATAAAAGTGTATTTCTTTGATTGTGATAATATAAAAGTCTGCTTATAAGTCTCTTTATTGCTTTTTTAAATTCTGTGTTCCTCAAGCTGTAGATCAAAGGGTTGAGCATTGGAACAAAGACTATGTACAGAAGAGACAAAGCTTTAGCTCCTCCACGTGTATTAATAGATTTTGTTCTAATATAAGTTATAGTAGCTGATCCATAGAATAAACATACAGATGTAAGATGGGAGCCACATGTAGAAAATACTTTGCTGCGCCCAGCTGCTGAATGGATTTTAAAGATGACTATAAAGATATATACGTAGGATACAAGTATAAGTAAGAAAGGTAAAGGGACAACCAAAAAACTATAAACTACAATAGCAATTTTATTAGCAAAGGTGTTAGCACAGGCCAACCTCACCACAGGAAGTATATCACAGAAAAAATGGTCAATGATGTTGGAACCACAGTATGGCAATTGAAAGACCAACACAATGTTGGTCAAAGGTAGAAACAACCCACCTAGGAATGATGTCAATGAAAATTGTAAACACTTTATTTTGGTCATAATAGTTACATAATGAAGAGGGTGACAAATGGCCACAAACCGATCATATGCCATGAACGCAAGAATGAAGCATTCTGTTGCACCAAGGAAACAAAAGAAATAAAGTTGAAAAGCACATCCAATAAAAGAAATAGTTTTGTCTATGTGCAAGAAATCTCTGAGCATTCGAGGAACTGTTGATGAAACATAGAAGATCTCAGTGAAAGACAAACTCATGAGAAAAAAGTACATGGGTGTGTGAAGCTGTGATTCCAAGGTAATTGTCAGAATAATTATTACATTCCCTGTCAATGTAAGTAGATAAATTAGTAGAAAAAAAATGAAAAGATATGGCTGCAAGTCAGAAGAGAGGCCCACAAGAATGAACTCAGTCACTTGTGATTCATTTCTTTTAGGTATGAGTAGTGATTTCCATTCCTATAAAAAAAAATTAGGGAAGAACAAAACTAAATGGCAATTGAATACCAAAATAGAATTTATATAGTAATGTTCAAAAAAAGGAAAAGGCCTATTGAGTTCAACCTTTCATAAATTGATCCAAAAAGGCAAATCCCTAGTGTGACATTTACCAGTTTAGCCTCACAGGTTAAAAAAATTACAAAGATCCATTTTATAGATCAGTCAACCAAATAAAATCCTTTAATAATTATGAATTCACATATCATTTCTAATAAATGTTATCCTAATCCAGTGTTGGCTAACCTGTGACACTCCAGGGGGTAAATGTATCAATATGCGGGTTCTTCAACATCGGCGTGTTCAGCCTCTTCCGCGATTAAATTTCAAGCGGCGCTGCATTGTAAAGGGAAGTTAACCCTTTACAATGCAGCGCCGCTTGAAATTTAATCGCGGAAGAGGCTGAACACGCCGGTGTTGAAGAACCCGCATATTGATACATTTACCCCCAGGTGTTGTGAAACTATAAGTGCCAGCATGCTTTGCCAATATATAGCAGCTTATTGCTGGAAGGGTATGCTGAGACTTGTAGTTCCACAACACCTGGAGTGTCACAAGTTAGCCAACACTGTCCTAATCTAATTTTTAACTCTGTGAGTGAATTTCTCACTGTCTTCTCATGCGGTAAGAAGGTTTAACCTCCCTTAAAGTAAACACATCTTCCTATGCAAATGGAGAGATCATTTTTCATTTGTAATTTATGACCTCTTGTCTTCAATATGTGCTTGGTATGAAAAATTTGTTATTTTTTTTTTGTATTGTTTTCAATTATATATTGTACATATTAATTAGGTCACCTTTAAGGTATTTGTTTTGTACAGTGTAACAAACCAGATTGTTCTAACCTCTCTGTATAATATAACTGTATTGTTTTCTTGTCTCTCAAGTTCTCATTTGTTCTTTTTACTGTTACAGTACACAAAATGGTACCCCATGTCCATAGTGTGCTGCTACTTTCTGTAAACTATTATTCCTAAATCCTTTTCATTTTGGATTCCCCTAATTTTATTCCATTTAATGGGCAAGTGGTAGAGTTATTACCACAGCTTAGGAGCATAACCTTACACATATCTACATTAAATCTCATCTGATGTTTCCTGGCCCATTTTGCCATTTTTTCAAAATTTTTAGATATACTGTCTCTTAATATGTATAATTATAAATGAAAACAGCTGTCTGCAAGATTTATATATGGCTATGCATATCAATATAATTCATAAAAAAAAAATATATAAAATATAAAAACAGCAATACTACGAACATTATTATTATTATTATTATTATTATTATTATTATTATTATTGTTACCAATAATAATAATAATAATGATAATAATATTTTTTGGCTTCAGTAAAGTGCTGAATGTGGAACCATAATATACCCTGTATATACAATATTTAAAACTGTAATGTGGAAACAATCTTCTTCTTAAACGATATAGATATATATATATATATATATATATATATATATATATATATATATAATGGGGGCACAACACATAAACCTATGTCTATTATTATTTTTCTTGCTCAGTAAACATAACTAAATGGTAATTTTCTTTAGCACTAGTAGAAATAAATCTAAAAATTTGATATTTAAAATAATCAAAGTTGGTTGAAGACCAGAATTGGTGAATCTAATCTACTGCATATTTGTGCAAAAGTGGACGTATGAATTTCATAAATCTTTAGGAATGCACATTTTTTTTTTAAAACATTTATAAACCGATAAATTATTGTTCAATAATAATACACAAAAACATGCCTACCATATCCAAAACAATATTGTGCACTGCTTTGCCAGACCTTCTGAAATAAATCATCATTTGAATCAGATTATATGATATTCCTTTCCCTTAGGGTCAAAACAATATAGGAGCTATGGGAGATTAAAGTCCCATTGAATTTTTTTAAACTTGTCACTGTTATTTTTAACATTTCATGACACTGAAAGACGATAAAGAAAAATAAATACATAAGAAAACAAAGAAAACAAATTTAGTGGCACAATATATGTGTACTGTTTCATATAATAATGCAATTTTTTTTTTATTTATTATTGCTATAATTTAAAAAATTTAGAATTGAAACATTTATATTTACTTGAACATATGTCCTGTGGTCCCTCCCTTCCTCCTGTGCCCTCTGGAATGCTAGATCCGTCTGCAACAAACTCCCCTCTATCCATGACCTCTTCTTATCTAACTCTCTTAACCTTCTAGCCATTACCGAAACCTGGCTCCCCTGCCGCCCTCTCCTATGGTGGCCTCTCCTTCACCCACTCCGCCAGACCTGGAGATCATCCAGGCGGTGGAGTGGGTATTCTCCTATCCTCCACTTGTACTTTCAGACTCATTCCTCCTGAACCCTCCCTCTCCTTCTCCACTTATGAAGTCCACTCTATCCGTCTATTTTACCCCATCTATCTCCACGTCTCTGTCATATACCGCCCCCCTCATCCCTCCTCCCTTTTCCTTGACAACTTTGCTGCCTGGCTACCCCACCACCTCTCCTCTGACATCCCCTCCATTATCCTCGGCGACTTCAACTTCCCTATAGACAACCCCACCGACCCTGCCTCCGTTAAGCTCCTTACCCTTTCTTCCTCCAATGTCCTCTCTCAATGGACCGCCTCCTCTACCCACTGCCTTGGTCACTCCCTTGATCTTCTCTTCTCCCACTGATGCAGTCTGTCCAACTTCTCTATTTCCCCTTTACACTATCTGATCACCATCTCCTCTCATTCTCTCTCTCTCCTCTGCTCCTGCACCCCTCTCCTTGCCCAAAACTACCCAGTCCAGACACGATCTCGACGCCCTTGATCCTGCTATTCTGTCCTCTTCTCTAAAAATTCTCCTCTCTCCCCTTTCCACCCTAACCTGCCCCAATCAGTTGGCCTCCCTCTATAAATAAACCCTCTCCTCCGCTCTTGATGCGGTCGCTCTTGCCCTGCCCATCCACCTTCGCTGCTCCAATCCCCAACCCTGGCAGTCCAAATTTACCCGCTTCCTTTCAAAAATACACCCGTACCGCCAAACTCCAATGGAGAAAATCTTGCTCCCTGGCTGATATCCTCCACTTCAAGTTTATCCTCTCCTCCTACAGTTCTGCCCTCTCGCTCGCTAAACAATCTTTCTATAAATCCCTCACCTCCTCCCAGTCCTCCAACCCCCGCCGCCTCTTCGCCACCTTCAACACTCTCCTGTCTCCCCCCCTTCCCATCCTCCTTCTCTGCCACTGACTTCGCCTCCTTTTTCTCCTCTAAAATTGAGGCCATCAGACTTGAAATCTCCTCCTCTGCCCACTCTTCATCCACCCCCCCTCTCTTTCTTCCTCAATCTTCCTCCACTCACCTCCCTCTTCCCCTAGCCACCAACTCCTTTACTCCATCCGCCCTACCTTGGGCGAGTAAGTCCACTCTCTCATTTCATCCTCCCCATCTTCTACCTGTCCCCAGGACCCTATCCCTACTCACCTTCTTCGATCCCTTTCCACCTCCACCTGCTCCCGACTCGCCCACCACTTTCACCTGTCCATCTCCACCAGCATCTTTCCCTCCTCTTTTAAACATGCTCTCGTCTCACCCATTCTCAAGAAACGCAACCTTGACCCCGCCTCACTTTCTACCTATCGCCCCATTTCCCTTCATCCCTTTACCCCCAAAATACTCAAGAGAATCGTCTGCAACTGTCTCACCACCTACCTCTCTGAACACTCCCTCCTTGACCCTCTCCAATCAGGCTTCCGTCCCCTCCCTTCCACTGAAACTGCCCTGGCTCAAGTTATGAACGATTTCCTCTCGGCTAAAACCAGGGGCCACTTCTTCCTCCTGATTCTCCTCAACCTCTCAGTGGCCTTTCACACTGTTGACCACCCCCTCCTGCTTCACACCCTCCAGTCCATTGGCCTCTCCGGCACCGCCCTCTCCTGGTTCACTTCTTACCTTGCCGACCATTCCTTCTCTGTTTCCACCTCTGGTTCTCTCTCCCCCTCTTCCTCCCTTCCAGTTGGGGTCCCACAGGGTTCTGTTCTTGGACCCTTACTCTTTTCACTATACATCTCTTCTCTGGGTGAACTCATCAGCTCCTTTGGCCTTAAGTACCACCTTTATGCTTATGACACTCAACTCTACCTTTCTTCTCTTGATCTCTCTCCCTCCCTTCTCTCTAGGGTGTCTGCATGCCTCTCTGCCATCTCCTCCTGGATGTCCTCTAGATTTCTGAAACTCAATCTTACTAAAACCGAACTCATTGTCTTTCCTGCCTCTCGTGCCTCCTTCCCCTCTGACCTCTCTATCACTGTCGACAACTCCACTATCTCTCCTGTTCCCCAACTTCGCTGCCTGGGCGTCATCCTCGACTCCTCTCTCTCCTTTGCCCCTCATTTCATTCTCTTCCCAAATCCTGCCACTTCCAGCTACGCAACATTGCCCGCATTCGGCCCTTCCTCTCCCAGGATACCATCAAATCTCTCATCCACTCTGATTATCTCCCGCTTGGACTACTGCAACCTTCTCCTTATCGGACTCCCCCTCTCTCATCTCGCTCCTCTTCGATCTGTACTCAATGCCGCTGCTAGGCTTATCTTCCTCTCTAGCCTTTCCACCGCACTCTACTAAGCCCTCCACTGGCTCCCCTTCCCCTACAGAATCCTTTTCAAGCTCCTCACCGTTTTGGGCTCAAGTTACCAGCCTGTACTGACTATCCCCCACCCTCTCTTTCTAGCTGTGCTTTGAGCGCCCAGAATTATAGTGCTTATTGTTATTTGTACTGTGCTGTTTCCCCTCATACTGTGCCATTGTTTTTCCTTGTACGGTGCTACGGATACTTTGTGGCGCCCTATAAGTAAAAATTAATAATAATAATAATAATAATAATAATCCTATTTGGATTAGAGTGGCTGGCCTGAGGTTACCTACTGTTATATTGGTGCCCACTTTGATGGCTGGGAATAGGGGTGGGGCACGGGGGCTCAGTCTGCTTTCTTGGAATTTGAGGGGCCGTGATAATCGCATTAAGAAATCTCTGGTGCTGACTCAGATTAAAAAATATAATTCTGACATTACATACATGGATGAAACTAATTATATGGGGGGTTGAGTCCTGGCACTTAGGAAGTCCTGGGTGGATTCGGTGTACCATGCTGTACATTCATCTAGTTCTCCGTTGGGTGTCAGTACTTGCTAAAAAACTTTGCCTTTGTTTTGGAGAAGGTAGAATTAGACCTCTATGGTCACTATGTTTTTTGTCACTCCACCCATTAACTCTGAGGTGCATAAGAAGGCAGCCAAATTCACAGCTATTTCCCCACATGTCCCGATTGTGTATGTGGGGGATTTCAATAGTGGTATAAATGCTGCCCTTGACAGGTGGAGGGAGATACCTTTGTTGGGAGGGGGAACCCTTCTCCATTTGCTAGTAGGTGACAGATGGGGGCTTATGGATGTATGGACGGTGCAGACACCACAACATTTCTCTTGCCACTCTGCATCACATCATTCTTTCCCCTGAATTGACCTTGCTTTGAATTCCCACAGCCTGGTTGAAGAGGTTACCTATTTCTCTAGGAATAACTCTAATCATTTGCCCATCTTGCGTGTTGTTGCGCATACTTCACAATCTTGGGTCAAAATTTGTAAACTAAACCCGTTCTGACTTACCCTCATGGGTAAGGGAAGTGATTTTGTGGTGGATTTGGAAGGTTTCTTTTCCACAAATATGGTATCCTAATCAATCAGGTGGTGGAGCGCAAGCGATTCTCCGGGGAGGAGGAGACTAGGTGGGAGCAGGTCTGTTGTGATTTGGAGTGCACTTACCTTCCCACTCACACAGCTTCTGATCAGCTGATATGGCTCCATTCCCAAAAAGCGTGGACTGACTACTGATTTGACTAATAAAATAGCAGACTCCTTTTCTCCACGCATGCTATGTACGCACAGGGGGATTAGAGTGGTAGACTTATGGTTTACTTGGCCAGGACAAAACTGCAAAATACAAAATTTTCTGCCATTTTGGATTGTTGGAGTATCACCTGTTTCCGGAGTGAACAGATTGTTGATGTTATCGTTAGTTAGTATAGTGATTTGTATGGCTCCAGAACAGGTTATTTACCCTCACAATTGCAAAACTATCTTCACCAGATGTGCCTTCCCAGACATCCTTTGGACTCATTTCAATGTCTTGAGCCCCCATTATAGCAGAGGGACTGGAGGTGGCAATCTCAATGTTCCCCTGTAATAGGGCTGTAAGAAACTTACCTCTCCGCGTTCCTGCTCCCGATCTCAGCCATCCCTCTATTGTTCCAGGTGGCGGCGCTGCTGCGGTCATGAGACTCAGGGGCAGGAAATTTGAATTCTCTTCTCCTATATCTAGTGCCCTCTGATACACTGCCTCAGAGCATCAAGTTACCACTTGGCGTCTGGCTCTCCCTGTGTATCTTGTGCTGCTTCTGGTGTTTCCCTGTGTATGATCTTTGGCTTGTTAGACCTCTGCTTCTGGATCCGCTGCTGCCTGTGTACCTGTGTATTTGACCAGGCCATCCTTATTGACTACCCTGCTGCCTGTGTAGCTGTGTATATGACCCGGCTATCCTCATTGACTACGTGCTGGCTGAACACCAGTGTATCTGACCTGGCGACTCTCCTCATTGTGTCCTCACTGTATCTGATCCGGAATTCCACTGTATACGGCTTGGATTCTTCTGAATGTGCTGTGTTTCTTCCAATCCAATTCCAATCCAACTCCACTGTGCCGTACTACACTACCTCTACAGAGTCTATTCTCTTTTATCCTGCCAAATCTCTTAGCTACTATCTATCACCTATCACGTCAGTGGACTAACCTAAGGGCCACAACCTGTGAACCTCCGTCAGCAAATTCAATCCCACCTTGCGACATGCAACAGTTCTTGGTGAAGACTGGGTGTTCGTTAGACTTTGTGCCTTGGGAAGGTTTGAGTTAACACTGACTGATAGGAATTTCCCGTGAGACGTAACAGATTGCTCTGACCCCACTATGATGGACAGATCCAGTAACCAATCTGCCAGGGATCTGTTTGAGCACCTTGCAGCCTGGATGGAGGATCAAGAAAAGAATCAGGCTCAGCTACTACAATTTCCACAGGGTCTTTCTGCTCGACTAGATACACTTTAGAATACCTTTGCTTCACAGGTAATTATGCCACCCTCTCCTCCTTCTCCACCACCGCTTCCTTCTTCTCCTGTGCCAACTCCGGCAGCTTCTGCACCATACACTTCTCAGCTCCGGATCCCAAATCCTTCTAAGTTTGACAGAGATTCAAAAGTTTGTGGGCTAGTGGGTTTTTAAATCAATGCGCCATTCAATTTGAATTACAGCCAGGAGATTTTCCTACGGAAAAAACTAAGGTGGTATATATTATTTCCTTATTATCTGGAAAGGCTCTAGCTTTTATCCCATTTGACATAATTGTACCACATTCCTGGACACCTTCAGACGTATTTTTGATGAACCTGGATGGGTCTCCAGCAGGGCATCCAGTATTCCGCACCTTCGTCGGGTCACTCAATCTCTAGGCCAATACGCTGTCCAGTTCCGTACATTGGCAGCTGAACATAGCTGGAACAACGCTCTGGTGGCCACGTTTTGGCAAGGTCTTTGGAACCGGATCAAAGATGAATTAGGTGGTCGTTGTCACGGGCACTAGGAGTTTTACCCAGAATTCACCAGGTGTAGCTACACTTACCAGAAGTGCGGACCTCTAGGTAGTGTGGTGAATCAGTGGAACCATACAGTAGAATAGAGGAAAGGAATGTCAATAGTATAAATGCTGAGTCTTGGCACCGTGGAACTGTGATGGTACAGCAGTTTAGTAAACAGGATAAAATGAGGAAAGAGTCCAAGTGCCTAGCACGCGGGTAGCATATAGCAGGCCGGTACTTGATAACTGGATAACGTTAGGCAAAGACCAATCAAAAATATAGTAGAAGAGTCAGCGACTTGCAGCTACAATACAGAGGCACTTGTAGACTTTAGTCCAGCTAATAGGTACCATACAGAGTAGTAGCTATATCACAAGGAAATATGAATGGTCTACAACTGGTAAGTTTCAACACGGATATGTAGAGAAGACTTGTCCAGCATAGGTGTGTAACAGAATAGCGTGAGTGGTCTGCAATTGGCAAGTTGTACCACCGATGTGAAGGGAAGACTTGTCCAGGTGCAGGCATGGAACGGAGTAACGCGAGTGGTCTGCAATAGGCAAGTTTTACCACTGATGTGTAGAGAAGACTTGTCCAGGTGCAGGCGTGGAACGGAGTAACATGAGTGGTCTGCAATAGGCAAGTTGTACCACTGATGTGAAGGGAAGACTTGTCCAGGTGCAGGCGTTGAACGGAGTAACGTGAGTGGTCTGAAATAGGCAAGTTGTACCACTGATGTGAAGGGAAGACTTGTCCAGGTGCAGGCGTGGAACGGAGTAGCAAGAGTAGTCTGCAGCGGGTAAGTTCTACTACCGATGTGGAGAGGAGACTTGTCCAGAAGCAGGCAGGTAACGGAGGTAGCGAGAGTAGTCTGCAGCGGGTAAGTTCTACTATCGATGTGGAGAGGAGACTTGTCCAGAAGCAGGCAGGTAACGGAGGTAGCGAGAGTAGTCTGCAGTGGGTAAGTTCTACTATCGATGTGGAGGAGACTTGTCCAGAAGCAGGCAGGTAACGGAGGTAGCGAGAGTAGTCTGCAGCGGGTAAGTTCTACTATTGATGTGGAGAGAAGACTTGTCCAGAAGCAGGCAGGTAACGGAGGTAGCGAGAGTAGTCTGCAGCGGGTAAGTTCTACTTCCGATGAGGAGAGGAGACTTGTCCAGAGCAAACGGATAACACGAGCAGAAACAGGAAACACCTCAGAGTCTCAAGGAATGAGAACCAAGAACAGGCAAAGGTAATAGGGCAACAGGTGCCTTAAGCACTGAGAGGTGATTAATTAACCAATGAGACTAGACGAGGTATTAACAGTTCAGGGTTTCTGCACATGCGCAATCTTAGTCAAGATGGCGGACAGCCGTGGCTCAGGAGAGGCGCCGGCAGAAGCGAGAGAGACCCATGTCCCAACCTAGAGGCACTAACAGTCCGGTGAGTGACAGTCGTGAACTCCCTTACTCTTTGGATGCGTTAATTTCTCTGTGTAACCAAATAGATATACGTTTCCGGGAATGCACTCAAGAGAAGGAGGTATCCCGCCAATCTGGGTTTCATTTGGCTCCTAGATTCCAGGTCGTCTCTCAGGAGGTGAGAGAGAGACGATTCAAGAATCATTTATGTCTATACTGCGGAGAACCAGGTCATATCCTGGGCAACTATCCTAAACGGCCGGGAAACTACAGGGCCTAACTAGTTGTGGAGAAGTCAAGTTAGGTGTCTTTGCTTCATCTCCATCAGATTCCAATTTTTCCATTAAGGCTCTCCTTCAGCATGCCAACAAACAGCTTTATTTTCCTGCTCTCATTGATTCCAGAGCTGCAGGAAACTTCATAAGTGTTGCCACTGTCTCTAAATTATCATTACCTACTGTTCCCCTGGATCATCCCATCGCTATTACCGCTATATATGGAAGCAGGATTGTAGGAGGATCCATTAGGAGACATACTATCAACTTGTATCTTCACATTGAAGCCTTGCATAGGGAACTCCTGTCTTTTCTTGTTATTCCTGAAGCTATAAATCCATTGGTTCTAGGTCTTCCTTGGCTAAGACTTCATTCACCAAATTTTGACTGGCATAAAGTCGAAGTACTTGCTTTGGGGACCTGCTGTTACGATACTTACCTTTCCACGCTCCCCCGCCGCTCCGTCGGACCCGGAAGCCTCACTTCCGGGTTCAGCATCACGTGACCGCTACCTAGGGCGGTCACATGATCACCCAGGGCGGGGAATTCAAATGGGACTCTGCATAAAAACCTAGCTCTGACACTTGGAGAGTGTCAGAGCAACTTACCAGTTCCTGGCTCCTGATTCCTGTGTCCTTCTTTGTTCCTGCTTCATGTGTATTGACTCCCAGTGTACCGACCCGGCTTGTTCCCTCTTCTGGATTCCGTTGTCCTCTGTGTACCGACCCGGCTAGCTGACCTCGCTTCTCTTCTTGTGACCCGTGTACCGACCCGGTTTGATTGACTCCGAGACCGCTTCCTGATTCTGTCTGCATTGCCTGCCTGTGTACCGACCCGGCCTGTCCGACTACTCTCATCTCGCTCCTGCTCCGCTGTACTACACCTTGGGGCAAACCTGAGGACCGCGACCTGCGACTCCTGGCAGCAAAGCCCATCCCGCCTTGCAGCGGTTCTTGGTGAATACTGGGGAGATCGTTAGACTCCGCACCTCAGGTAAGCCAGCATTAATCAAGGTTAGTAGTGAATCCAGTAAATCCGTTACACCTGCTTGTTACTTGCGGTGTCTTCTTAAAGTAGAATTACCCTTGGGGGCTTCCTCTTCTATATCCAAGGTTTCCTCTGATGTTGCGATGTTCCCCTGCAATACAGCTCCTTTTCTGATGTATTCTCCAAAAAGGAGGCTCCTTTTTTTGATGTATTCTACTAAAAAGAGGCTTCCAAGTTACCTCCTCACAGGCCTTGGTACTGTAGTATCGAACTCTTGCTTTACAAGATGCCTCCCTGTTGAGGAGTCTACCCGCTGTCACTGCCTGAATTGCAGGCTATGTTTGCTTAAATTGAGGATAATCTTACGCAGGGTTTTATTAGGAAATCTTCAAATCCTGCCGGGACTGGTTTCTTTTTTGTTAAAAAGAAGGATAGTGGTTTCCGTCCTTGCATTGACTACAGGGGACTTAACTCCATCACAGTGAAGAATAAAAACCCTCTGCCTTCAATTTCTGAGTTGTTCGATAGAATTAAAGGAGCCTTAATATTCTCCAAGCTGGATCAAAGGGGTGCATATAATTTAATCCGTATCAAGCATGGAAATGAATGGAAGACGGCATTTAACACTCACCAAGGACATTTTGAGTATTTGGTAATGCCCCTTGGGCTATGCAATGCTCCCACAGTGTTCCAAAAGTTTAGCAACAGCATTTTTCGAGATATTCTTTATCAATTTGTGGTAATATACTTGGATGATATCCTCATATTCTCTCTGGATATCACTTCCCATCTGAAAAATGTTTCTATAGTTCTTGACCAGCTCCGACAACTCCGATTATACTGCAAGCTGGAAAAATGTATCTTTGAAGGAGATCATCTTCCCTTCCTAGGATATGTGGTTTCAGGCTCTGGTCTTCAAATGAACCCTGAGAAGCTTAAGACAATATTGGAGTGGCCCAGGCACGTGGGTCTTAAAGCTGTTCAACAGTTTTTGGGGTTTGCTAATTACTATAGACAGTTCATTTAGGGGTTCTCTTGCTTGATGGCACCCATTACCGCATTAACAAAGAAATCCGCCAATTCTAAACTTTGGCCTCCTGAGGCTGTTGAGACCTCTACTTCACTTAAGAAAGCCTTAGCCTCTGCTCCTATCTTACGGCAGACAGATTCCACTCTTTCTTTTTTCCTTGAAGTGGACGCTTCTTCTATCGGTGTTGGAGCTATATTATCCCTACAGAACTCCTCAGGGAAACTTTCTTCATGTGGCTTCTACTCCCGAAGATTATCTTCTGCGGAGAGGAATTATGGTATTGGTGACAGGGAACTTCTCGCTATCAAATTGGCCCTGGAAGAATGAAGACACCACTTAGAGGGGGCCTTATTTCCTATAACTGTCTATACAAATCATAAAAATCTGCTACATCTTCAATCCACATCCTGTCTCAATCCTCAACAGGCCCGATGCCCATTATTTTTTTCCTGTTTCGATATTATTATCACATTCAGAACAAGTTCCAAAAACAAAAAAGCGGACGCTCTCTCTCTCGTTCCTTTGACATTACTGATTCTGAGATTTTGGATTATAGAAGACCTATCCTTGATCCAGAATGTATCGTGGCCACCACTCCTACTCACCTAAATATTCCCCATGAGAAAACTTTTGTTTTACCCCATCTGCGTTCCAATCTTCTCAGGTGGGCTCATGCTTCTCGCTTCACCACTATATTATTGGTTATTGGTGGCCTACTTTACACTTGGATGTGCAAGAATATGAAGCTGCATGCTCTACGTGTGTGCAAAAAAAAGTTCCTCAACAATCTCCCTATGGGCTACTGCATCCCCTTCCCATTCCTGATCATCCTTGGAGTCATCTCTCTATGGATTTCATTACGGATTTGCTAATTCCAAAGGATTCACCGTGGTATGGGTTATTACTGACCGCCTTTCCCGCACAGCCCATTTTGTTCCCTTGAAGGGTCTACTGTCTGCCTCTGTTCTGGCTCAGCTATTTATAAAGGAAGTCTTTTGTCTTCACTGTTGTTCGGATGTGATTGTTTCTGACCATGGAACTTAGTTTGAGGCTAAATGTTAGAGAGCTTTCTGTCGTGTTTGTGGGATCAAGTTAAACTTTTCGTCCACCTATCATCCTCAAACTAATGGGTGACTGAAGGATCCAATCAAGAGCTTAAGAAATTCCTCAGATGCTATATTTTGGTCAAGCAGGATGATTGGGTCAATTTGTTACCTTGGGTGGAATTCGCCTATAATAACCATTGTTATGATTCTACATTGGTCTCTGCTTTCTTTGCTCCACAGGGATTTCATTCTAAGCTTCCCTCATTTCATGACTTATCTGCTGTGGATTCCCTTTTGCTACATTTTTCTTACAAATGGGCCCAAATTAAACACAGATTGTTTCAAACTTCCACTGTAAGCAAAAAGTCTTATGATAAAAAGAGACGTCCAGCTCTTTTACTCTCTCCCGGTGATAAAGTGTGGTTGTCCACTCGAATCCTTAGCCTTCAGGATCCTTCCAGGACATTCACTCTCCGCTTCATTGGTCCCTTCAAATCTCACCATCAACCATCAACCTGGTATCATTCAGATTGGAGCTACCTCCCACTTCGAAAAATTCCTAATGTTTTCCATGTATCATTTCTGTAGTCATTTGTTATTAACAAGCTTTCTTCTTCTAGGAAGCCGCACACAGCGCTCTCCATACAAGACCAAAAGTACAAGGTTAACAAAGTTCTAAACATCTGTATTTCTAGAGGTCCGTTGTATTTCTTGGTCGATTGGAAAGGTTATGGACCTGAGGAATGCTCCTGAATTCCCGCTAGAGATCTCCATGCTCCTGATCTCTTAAAAAACTTTCATAGGAAATTTTTATATAAGCCTTATAGGGTGTCCGGAGTCCATCCCTAAGGGGAGGGGTACTGTAAGAACCTTAACTCTCCGCGTTCCATGCTCCCAATCTTAGCCACTGCTCTGTTTTTACTGGCGGCGGCGTTGCGGTCATTTGACTTAGGGACGGGAAATTTGAATTTCCTTCTCCTATATCTAGCGCTGTCTAACACACTGCTTGTGTCAGAGCAACGAGTTACCACTTGGCATCTGGTTCTCCCTGTGTATCCTGTGCTGCTTCTGATGTTTTCCTGCTATCCTCATTGACTACGTGCTGTCTGAACACCAGTGTATCTGACCTGGCGACTCGCCTGAGTGTGGTGTGTCATCAGTGTATCCGATACAGAGTTCCAATATATACGGCTTGATTCTTCTGAATGTGCTGTGTTTCTTCAACTAACTATCCAGCTCCACTGTGCCGTACTACACTACCTCTACAGAGTCTATTCTCCTTTATCCTGCCGGATCTCTTACCTACCCTCTATCACCTATCATATCAGTGGACTAACCTAAGGGCCGCAAACAGCGAACCTTTGGCAGCATCGGTTCTTGGTGAAGACTGGGGGTTCGTAAGACTCTGAGCCTTGAGAAGATCTGTGTAAACGTGATACAAGCATGGATGAGTTGCCAGTGGAACTAGATAGAATATTTGGTGATTTTTTTTATTCCCATGCTTTTGTCCATATCAAAGGCCTTGATAGTCGTTATTCCGAAACCATGCAAGGATCTATTGGCTACCTGAGTCCTATTGCCCTATTTTGTTTTTAACAACAGATGTTAAAATCATGGCTAAAGTCTTAGCTTTTTGCTTTAACACCAGTATTTCTCAGTTGATCCACCTAGACCAAACTGGTTTCATGCCAGGGAAGTCCACCTCAATTAAATTGAGATGCTTCTTTACTCACCTACACATGCTGAGAGGGCATGGGAGTGGGGCTGTGGTGGAGACTTTGGATGTGGCCTTTCTCTGGGAGGTCATGAGGGATTGGTCCTAAATTTATAGCCTGGGTGTGGTTGTTGTACTCTGCTCCTGGGCAGAGGTTCACAGCAGGGCTGTCCTCTCTCCCCAGCTCTGTTCATCATTGCTATTTCTGGTTTGATTGGAGCGCACCCTGAGATCCATGGTCTACGGGCTGGGAACAGAGTTGACAAGATAACGCTATACAGTGACTACATGCTCCTGTTTTTGAATGATTCAAGACCATCTCTTGCCACGCTGTGAAGCTTGTGGATGGTTATGGTGAGTTCTTTAACCTTCGGATTAACTGGTCCAAATCAAGAATATTCCCTATCAATCAGGAGTTGCTCCCAGGTGATAATACTTCTCATCCTCTATAATGGACACTGAAATTCAAACATTTAGGAATTTGGGTGACAAACTCAGCTGGTAATTACATGCCACTTAACATTTACCCAGGGATCAGTTATCTAAGGCCACAGTCTCAACATGGAAATAACTGCCCCTGTCCATGTTGGGGCAAGTGAATTTGATAAAAATGTTCCTTCAGCTTAAATTTCTTACCACTTGCATCATGCTACTCTATATGTCCCTAGGTGGCTATTTTCTAAGTTCCATAAATATTTGTCCTTTCTGGTCAGAGGGGAGAGACGGAAGAAAATGAAGTTGCCTTCTATGTTGCTATGCAGTTAGCACACTTTAGGGAATGAATTGGTGGTGCCCTGATGGCTGCTTTGAGGCGTTTCCTTGAGATGGGTCCTCCCACTCTCTTATATAGACTTTATTAGGCAACTAAGTCTCAGGAGTTGCCCTGTTTTTACTCAGACAGGCACTAATAATATGGAACATGATGCAGTTGAAGAGCAAGGATGTAGGCCCTTCCTGAAACTGCATAAATTGTAATGTTTCTCCACGTGACGTGCTTTGAGAATTATTTCCCTTGGCCACTTATATATAAATGAAACCTACAAACTTTTTGCACAGTTGCACATAGACTTCCCCCTCCTAAATTAAATAGCCTCCAGTAAAAACTATTTTGATCCTGTATGCTAATGCCCCCCTTCCCTGACTGCTGATAACCTTTGGTGACTGAGAATTGGGTGGGAGGTGGATTTGGGACCTCTGGATGATGAGGACTGTAATTATATGTTGTATATTGCCAGGGAGATTCAATTTTATATTTTGCATAAAATATATTATTCCCCTCATAGGATCTATCAGATGGGTGTCAGGACTGAATCAGTCTGCCCTAAATGTGAAGAGTATTCTGCTGCCTTCTGGCATCTGCTCTGTAGTTGCCCTCTGGTTGGGACTATTTTGGTCGGAGGAGGTGGTTGGCATAAAAATACAGGTATATCTATCCCTCTATTATTTCCTAGGATATGCATGTTTGGACTTTAACACAATCTCCTTCTTAGCAAGAGTGTGATCTGATATGTTATGAACCTCTTACATTGGCCAAGATAATCATTGCCAGAGTGTGGAAAAAAACTGCCTACTTTTACTAAATAGATTGTCTTGGTCAATGAGGCTGTAGGACATGAAAGGTTTGGTTACCAATTCTGCAAAACTATGTCAAAGTATTCTAGAGCCTGGTCCAGATGGGATAGGTTGCGATATGCTGTGTGGTCGCTGGTGGAGGACTAGTAATTTACTTCCTATGGGATTCCAGGGCGATTGTCTGGTCCATTCAGAGGTGCTTGCGAGCAAATTGTACGCCATTTACTGAAATTCTGTTTGTTAGCTGAGGAACCTCGACCACACCACAGGTGTTACAGTGCCTCCTAAGAATCTGTAGCTCATGGAATTATTCTCATTGTTCTTTGTATTATCTTATTGCACCACAACTCTATTGGGTGTTTAGGTTTTAGTGTTCTTTGTTTTGGGTGCACTTTTTCTTTTGTATAGAGTATAAGATGTTTTCTTTTCATTGTATGTGCTGTATAATTTCATATAAAAATATTTGATTTAAAAAATAAATAAATTAATATTTGCGATTAATAGCGAATTTACCCCGAGCAATCTCGGTACTCTAGTCTGCAAGGACTTCGGGCTGCCTCTTCCTCAGGTTGCTCCAGCTGTGCTGGAGCTGCACTATTGTTCGCCTGCAATTTAAGAACAGGTGCAGACTGACTATATATGTGAGACTGGCTATATGTGAGAAAGATTGATGAAGCGGTAGAACAATTTAATTACCTCATGCCTTGCAAGCTTTGCAGTCTGCTTGTACATTAAATATTGTAAATATACTTACACCAAAAAGCGGCCTTGCCAGGCTCATTATATCTCTGCCAAAAACACAGAACAAAAAAATTAAATAATGTCTTAATTATGTATGGTGTTACATAGCTATACATAGTAGAATACATATACAAGACTGACATACAAATAAATAAACACACAATACTATTTTAGGCTTGTAAAATACTATTCAACAGGCAAATAACTTTTTAAAACAGATAAGCATTGCTAATGTGGCACTTTACTATGGTATTTCACAACAATTAACATTTAAACAATTTCATCATCATCAACATTTATTTATATAGCGCCACTGATTCCGCAGCGCTGTACAGAGAACTCACTCACATGAGTCCCTGCCCCATTGGAGCTTACAGTCTAAATTCCCTAACATACACACATAGACTAAGGTCAATTTTTATAGCAGCCAATTAACCTACTAGTATGTTTTTGGAGTGTGGGAGGAAAACGGAGCACCCTAAGAAACCCACACAAACACAGAGAGAACATATAAACTCCATACAGATAAGACCATGGTCGGGAATTGAACTCAAGACCCCGGTACTGTGAGGCGGAAGTGCTAACCACTGAACCACCGTGCTGCCCGTGCAGCCCATTTACATTAGTATGTAGTGCAAGACAAATATATATATATATATATATATATATATATATATATATATATATATATATATATAAAATTACCTCTTGGGAATGATAAGGAGATCTCAATAATGTACAAATATATCCAACTCTCAAATACAGCAGTCTTCACAAAATGGCACTCTAGTAATCTCCCTCCATGGATCTTAAATAGTGGTGTATAATGAGATAAGTGTATTGTTATTTTATTATTATCATTTATTTATATAGCTCCACTAATTCCGCAGCGCTGTACAGAGAACTCACTCACATCAGTCCCTGCCTCATTGGGGCTTACAGTCTAAATTCCCTAACATACACACACACTAGGGTCAAATTAAAAGCAGCCAATTAACCTACCAGTATGTTTTTGGAGTGTGGGAGGAAACTGGAGCATCCGGAGGAAACCCACACAAACACGGGGAGAACATACAAACGCCTCACAGATAAAGCCATGGTTGGGAATTGAACTCATGACCTCAGTGCTGTAAGGCAGAAGTGCTTACCACTTAGCCACCGTGCTGCCCGTGTATGCAGGTGTATGCAGGAGAATAGTTCAAACTTCCATTAGATGAGGCTGGAGTGATGCTGTGTTTGTTCATTTACGCTCGAAAATGGAGCCGATGTTGCTGTGTTCACTGCTGTATGTCCCGGATATGGGAAGACGCAGAGTGATTTTGCATACAATACGCTCAAAATTAGCAGATATATGAATTCATGAATCAGGACCATTATGTTTTAAGCTACTTTGGTTAAAGTGGTAAGAGGCTTTTCTACCCACTTGATAGAAAGGGGCAAAAGAGTGAGACAGTGGCCTGAATGGGGCTAGGTGTTTATTATTTCGAAAGTTTGGAATGATGTCAATTAAAGCACTTTTATTGTTCAAGTCTGAGTTATGGGTTATTTTTGCTCCTGCACACTATATTACTGACAATGGCTGCCACCTGAGCTAGTTCCCTGGATATGGCCAATAGTGTTTACAAGGAAATTACTGACATTCTTTTATAGGCTGGCTGCATATCACTGAAATGAAAACTGCAAAACCACTCTGCAAGTTCCCTATTGTGATGTCATTTACCTACTTTTGAATAAGGGCATCTACTTTTTGCTAAAGTGCATGGATCTAATGGCCATGGTGGCAGTATCTGGAGGAGCATCAAAGTTTGCCCCAGGTGATGGTATCGCAGAGACTATTCTGCAAATGAATGACTCACTGTATGTAAATAGTAATTGATTCTACAAATTTATTTCCTTTAGGCAAAACATTTCCTGTGGACTCCAACAAGGAACATTTCAAAAATGAAATTGCATTCAGATCATATTTGTTCCATTAATACATAGTCAGAAAAAAAGACCTACAACAATGTGCTGATGTCTTTCGCTCATTTTGTACGAAGCTGTTACAAAGGATAAATTAAATATGTGTCTTGGCACACGATTTTTGCATGTATCAAATTTACTAAAAATATTTACAGCTTTCATAAGCCTTATCTGTGCTTATCACAGTGCCAAAAACATGAGGTTTTAATTTTTTAACTTAAATTGCTATATTTAATCTTATTTATTTTATTTTTACTTATTTTCATTTTATACTATACAATTTTGCTTTTTTTTTTTTACTTTATTTTTATTTTTTCTCATTCATATAGTGCTCCAGGAGAACCATCTCAAATAATTTCTTTCTGTTCATGTCAACACATAAACTTTTACACAACCTGCCGCGTGTCCCCCTGCTATAGTGCCACCCACCCCAGGCTGGTTTGCCTAGTGCTGGTTATGTGAAAATCGGGGGGACCCCACGCAATTTTTTTCCCTGATTTTCACGTAACCAGCAGGAGGCTGGCAGCACTAGGGTTAACAGTGCTCGGGCGGGGGACCCCAAGCTTTTTTTACAAAATGTATCTATTTTTAAACTTTTGACAGCTGCCGGACCTATGGCTCTATAGACAGGGTCAGTGTAACAGTGATGTGTTTACTATTCATGCAAAAAACACAGGGGAGTTAGCTAAAGACGAGAGTGTTTCACATCACAGCAAATCACCATAGAAGACCAGTGATTTTTAAGATCAGAGTAAAAATCGCAGAATAATACATCTGGCAACTTGGGGACTAAAATCGTGGGTTATCACACGCGATTTGCTTCGATTTTAAAATGCTGAAAAGATCAGACCTTGATACATTTACTCCCATATCTCTGCTATCTTGTGCCAGAGCCGCTTATAATATTTGAGAAAATTTGAAGCAAAAATAAATTTATGTGCCCTGGCATATTACTCACAAATATTTTGTAAATTGTACTATGAATCATAATATATTAAAAAAACAACAAACCTGTTTTTTAATTTAAAGCTTATAATGAAAGTAAACAACCTCTTAACCTGGGAACAAATAAACCAAAAATGCCATGGTGAAGAGAAATTATTAATTTTATTAACTTGTTATATTTGCTAAATTTTTAATTGTACACAACAGATAAACATGTATTTCTTAACTGTAAATTTAGATAAATTTGCTTATAAGTCTCTTCATTGCGTTTTTAACCTCTGTGTTCCTCAAGCTGTAAATTAAAGGGTTCAACATTGGAGCAAAAACTATGTACAAAAGAGACAAAGCTTTGGCTCCTCCAAGTGTATCAATAGATTTTATTCTGATATAAGTTATAGTACCTGATCCATAGAATAAACTTACAGATGTAAGATGGGAACCACATGTAGAAAATACTTTGTTGCGCCCAGTTGCTGAACGGATTTTAAAGATGACTTTAAAGATAGATACATAAGATACAAGTATAAAGAAGAAAGGAAAAAGAATAACCAAAAAACCAAAAACAAGAATAGAAATGTTATTACCAAAGGTGTTAGCACAGGCCAACCTCATCACAGGAAGTAAATCACAGAAAAAATGGTCAACGATGTTGGAACCACAGTATGGCAAGTGAATGACCAGCACAACATTGGTCAAAGGTAGAAATATCCCACCTAGGAATGATGCCAGTGAAAGCTGTAAACACTTTCTTTTGGTCATAATAGTTACATAATGAAGAGGGTGACAAATGGCCACAAACCGATCATATGCCATGAACGCAAGAATTAAGCATTCTGTTCCACCAAGGAAACAAAAAAAATAAAGTTGAAAAGCACATCCAATAAAAGAAATAGTTTTGTCTATGTGCAAGAAATCTCTGAGCATTCGAGGAACTGTTGTTGTAACAAAGAAGATTTCAGTGAAAGATAAACTTATGAGGAACAAGTACATGGGTGTGTGAAGCTGTGATTCCAAGGTAATTGTCAGAATAATTATCACGTTACCTGTCAATGTAAATAGATATATTAGTAGAAAAAAGCTGTAAAGATATGGCTGCAAGTCAGAAGAGAGGCCCACAAGAATGAACTCAGTCACTTGTGATTCATTTCTTTTAGGTATGAGTAGTGATTTCCATTCCTATAAAAAAAAAAGTTCGGTACGGAAGTACAAAATTAAATATGGCAATTAAAAGCCAAACTATAATTTACAGAGTTAAGGTTGAGAAAAAAAGGGGTCCATCGAGTTCAACCTTTCATAAATTGATCCAGAATACGGCAATACCCCACTGTGACATTTGTCATTTTAGCCTCACAGGGTAAAAAAAATGACTCCCTGAACTTACAAATGCTCTTTGGATACATTTTCTGTATCAATCATTTTCTGTATTAATCAACCCCATAATATCATTTAATAATTATGAATACACATTTATTTTCTGGTAAAAGTCACCCTTATGCAATCCATTTCTAAATTCTATTAGTGAATTTACCACCACCACCTCGTGTGGTAAGAAAGTTTAATCACACTTAAAGAAGAAATCAACCTTTTCTCCAGACATCACTAAATGTCCACAAGTAAAAATTTATCTCAATAAATTTTTATTACAATATGAATATCGGTATAAATATCGTTATAATTTGAGTAATAAAGAAATCAAAGCCCTTCAAGAGATTGAAAACTGGGATGCTATTGTAATAAAACAGTCCGACAAGGGGACAACTTAACAATACTGACTGCAATAAATGTCTCAGTTTTAACCCCACAGCCAATTTGGCACTCTGTAAGGATTTAATAAACAATGCATACAGTACTGCAACAATCTCAAAAACTGATTATGAATTTGAATTTGATGATGAATGAATTATGAATATTAATGAAAGCAATCCCAAATCATTAAGAGTGTTTGCTATGGAAAAACTTAATTTGGGGATTAAGGGAGGTGATCTCCATTGAGAACTTCTGAAACGGGAAGCAAAAAATATATTTTTAATGGGGAGTTTGATTCCCTATAGATTAAACTACAATAATAATTTTACTGTATACGTTTGTCATGACTTGATGAAATTATAACTACATCTATATACAAATATGATCAGATGAGCCTCTAATTACCCATAATGCATAATTTATAGTGTTTTTTGAGCTAAATAATTATAAGTTTGGACAAATGTAAATAACATGCTTTTTTACCCCTTATAAAATGTAATTATCTTAGTATTACATTGTATTATTTTTTATCACATCTTCACTATTTTAATGAAATATTGGTTATCACAAATCACTATTCACCTCCTTTTTTATATGATAGGGTTAATCTTTTGTGATATTAAAACAATTGTATTTTTAATTATATTTAAAACTTACCTTAGCAACATATTAAGTATGTTTAATATATCATACAGTTGGGAGTTGTGCTCTCTCTTTAAGAAACATTATTAACATGTATCTATATGATGATTTGTTGCATACATGCTTATCACTCTTGTAGCCTTGACAGACACGATCGGAGTGACCTATGTTTACATATATATCTCACTCTTGGAGAGTGACCAATAGAAACATCAGAAGGGTTGTCCCTTAACATGAATTTCATCCTTATGGAATAGACTTAATGCCTCTCAGATTAAGAGCATAGTAACTGTTTGACTGGTATCCACAATGGATGTCATAATAAGGATGTTTCTTCAGTATAAAAGACCAATCATCCCCACGGTTTACCCTGATAAAGTCCATTAGCGAAACTCACATCAGCTATTAGCCACGCTAAACTGCTTGCTCCTACAAACCACTATATTCAAACCATGAATTCTTCAACTAAATAGGGATAAGATCTTGAAATAATTAATGCAACCACACTATACTTCTGAGACTGGCCATTTATATTGTATGAATGGAGAATGATTGAAAGTATATAACACCATAACTGCGGACATGTTACTAACTGCTGTAGTATGAGAATGAAATTGTTTATTAAGATAGAGTCTTCCACTACAAATCAAATAGTGAACTACTTTTAGAAGCAATAAATATGATGATAAGAGGGAATATGAAAATATAGCTAATTATTGAAGCCTGTCTATGTGAGATAAATTTGGTGATGGATATTAAATAATCTATATAATTTAGAGAAACATTTTTGCTGAATTAGCATTTGCTAAATTTCGGTTATGACATGAAACATATTGACTTGGAGATAATTAATATATGTGGAATGAAGATAGGAGAAGAGATATTAAAAGGAGGAAAAAATCCCCTTATAATTAATCACTACAATACATTCAAGCAGCAGCATGCTTGAATATTTATTCAAAAAAGATATTTCTTCAAATCCGATCCTTGCTAAATATGGACATGTGTATGCCCCATTACGTGCTTTTTAAAAAAACACATATTATGTTCGCTTTGCGTTCTCTGATAAATAAGGCCCACAGTGTGTTAAGACACTTGTGCCTTTCACTTCATGTACCTCCTTTACTTTTAACTATAGTGAACATATATTTTTCACTTTCTGCCTCAATGTATTGGTATATTAATATATTTCATAACAAAAAGATCATTTAAAATGTTAAAATAGCAATACTATGAATAATAATAATAATAAATATTAATTTGAATCACTAAATTGCTTAACTTGGAACTAAAATAAATTCAATATATCCTCTTTTTAAAACTAAAAAAAGTAAAATACATTTATTTTTGGTTTCATGTAAATTGTTATAGCTTTCTTCTCTAAAAGCAAAGTATGCTTTTAAAACATAGCATAATCGTAACAAGAAAATTACATTTCTACATTTTAAAATATGCATTTATATTAATAAAAGTAAGAAACAAATTTATAATATTCAACTTTTTGCAGAACTTCAGGTTCAAATAAAATAATAATATATAAAATATAATGGGAAAAAATACATGAAAACACCAGAATGAAATATTAATTTGTTGGCAATGAAATAATTGCACAATAAATGTAAATAGAAAAGTAGGCTAATTTTACATTTTTCAATTCCATCCAATTTACTTTTAATTCCTGTTTTCAAGTCTCTCTATGTTATTTTTTATTGTATTATTAGTTCTTTTTGTAATAATATTGGGCCTGATTCATTAAGGAAAGTTAAGTAAAAAAAATTGAGTAACTAGTCTCCTGGACAAAACCATGGTACAGTGCAAGGGGTGCAAACTAGTTTTCTATTTTGAAAATAAGTTAAATACTGTGTTTTTCATGTAGCACACAAATATCAACTTTAAATTTCAATGTACAAATAAGTTATCAAGTATTTGTGTGCTACATAAAAAAACAGACATTATTTAACCTATGTGCAAAATAAAAAACTAATTTGCACCCCTAGTATGGTTTCGTCCAGGAGACTACTTACTGAAATTTTTACTTAACTTTCCTTAATGAATCAGGCATATTATTATTATTATTCCTGATTTTCTATTGTTAATTTTCTTGCTCAGTAAACACAACTGAGTTAAATGGTAATTTGATTTTGCACCAGCAAAAAGAAATCTAAAAATTTGATCTGTTTAAAACCATCAAAGTTGGTTTAAGACCAGATTTGCCAAGTTTAATCTACTGCATGTTTGTGCAAAAGAGGACATTCAAATTTTATGGACCTTTTCAAAATGTACATTTTTTTTAGGAAACTTTATCTCATAATCATTGTTTTAGGCCTGTAAATTTGGGAGCAAATCTACAAGTCTTGGAGAATACACTTACTGCCTCAATATATTGGTATATTAATATGTTTCATAACAACAAGAAAATTTAAAATGTAAAAAGAATAAAACTATGAATAATAATAATAAAAATAATAATATTAATGATAATAATAATAACAATAATAATAACAATTTGCATCACCAAAGTACCTAACTTTGGGATTCACAATATACTCAATATTTCTTCTTTTTAAAACTGAATTTTGGAAACATCTTTCTTCCAAAAAATTAAAAACAAATTTGTTTTTGGTTTTATGTAAATTGTTATAGCATTCTTCTCTAAAAGCAAAGTAAGCTTTTAAAATATAGCATAATCACAGCAAGAAAAATAAAAATTTAGCATTTTAAAAAATGCATTTATTTAAAAAAGTTAAAAACAAATTCATAATATTAAAATTCTTACACAACTTCAGGTTTGAATAAATGAATACATAAAATATAATGGGAAAAAAATACATTAACCCACATGTTAGAAATTACTAGAATAATTTAATAATTTGTTAACAATGCACATTTAATGTAAAGACAAAATTATGCTAATTGTATCTTTTTAAATTTCATCTGATTTAGTTTTAATTTCTGTTTTCAAGTCTCTCTCTATTTTCTTTATTTTACTGCATTATTAGTTCTTTTTATTACTATATTATAATTTTTCCTGATTCACTGGAACCGGGCATGATGTAAGGAGTCTATTGTTAATTTTCTTGCTCAAGAAACATAACTGAGTTAAATGGTAATTTTGGGAGTAAATCTAAAAGTCTTGAAGAATACACATTTGCAAACCAATAGTGTTCAATATTGATACAGAAAATCATGCCTACCGTATCCAACATAATAGCATGCTCTGCTTTACCAGATCTGCTGGAAGATGTTATCAAGTAAATCAGATTATAAAACAATCCTTTCCCTTAGGGTCAACACAATATAGGAGCTCTGGGTATTTGAAATCCCATGTAATTTTTATTTTTAACATTTGAAGACACAATAAAACTAATGAAGAAAGAAATATCAAAGAAGAAAAAGAAAACAAATTTAGTGCTACAACATTTGCATACTGTTTCATATAATGTTGATAAAAATGTAGCATTATTTATTTATTATTGCTATCACTTATTTAATTTAGAACTGAGAAATGTCTGATACATAGGGTAGGTGGCATTGCTTTGCCACCATTTCAGGCCCTGGAATTTGGGACCCTACCCCACAGGAATGAAAAGTGGCCTGACCACACGTATCAGCTTGGAGAGCGAAGTATAGACCTTACAGTTGAGTCTGTGTGTCCTCAGGGATACAGAAAGTCTGAAAGGACTGCTTGGTGATGAGTTGAGCCAAGGGCTCAGAGTGAGGTCAATCAATGACTTGCAAAAAGAAGACAGGAAAGTCTATAGGCAAGAAAAGGTGAAAGACATCTATAGAAAGGTGTTTGATAAGAGTAACTGGCTGTGGAGGGAACCATAAAAATATAAAAACTGAGTTGCATTTTAAGCTACTTCAGCTAAAGTGGTAAGAAGCTTAGCTGCCCACTTGATAAAGAGTGAAAAAGCAGTGAGTCAGTGTCCTCGATGGAGGCTGGGGCTGAGTCATTAAGGAGAACAAGGCAAAAAAGGAGTAAATTTGATCCTGGACAATGTTACAATGCAAGGGGTGCATTTAGTGCATTATATTCCAGATAAAAAAAATACTGTCTTTTTTGTCATGTAGCACATAAATACTTGATAACTTTATTTTTACAATGAAATTTCAGTTTGATCTAGGACAGGGGTGTCCAACCTTTTAGCTTCCCTGGGCCACATTGGAAGACGACGAGTTAGTTTGGGCCGCACATAAGATACACTAACAATAACGATAGCTGATCATCCAAAAAACCATAGAAAACATAGTTAACATATATATATATATATATATATATATATATATGAGAAAAAAGGTGATATATATATATATATATATATATCACTTCTTTTTCAAATCCCCCTATACTTACCTTTCAATCGCCCTGTTCAAAAAATCCTCACTAGTTATTATACTATAATCACTTTTTGTATTGTTTCGATGCAATATCAATAAAGTGCATTTAAGCCAGGCATTGTATATCAGGGTGCCCTGACCAGGCCTGCGGTACCTGACAAATACATCACTGTGACCCCAAATTGTGACCTGTTTTGCTAATTACAGCACTATGTTAGCTAAGGGATAACAACTTATAATGGGCCAAAGAGAATAATATTTAATGCCCCATTAGTATTACAAGTAGAAGTATGTAGCAGGGAGATAAGGTCCATGATGCTCCAGGACCAGGTGACTTTTATTCACTGGTCATTGTCCCTTGAAATAATAGAAAAAATCTCCCTTAATTTCCCTTTTAATCGGCTTGTTCTCCTGTCCTCTTCTCTTCTTTTCTCCAATTCTGTGCTGCTGATTGTTCTTCTCGCGCGGGTGACTCCTCTGTGCTGCACTCCGCAATGGATGTTGGGCATGATGACATCACGCCCGACATTCACTGCGAGCACCGCATGGAGGAGGAGACAAGGGAGGGAGCCGGAGTACCAGCTGACGTGACCGCGTGACAGCAAGGTAAGTATTTTCTTTTCTTTTTTTTGCAGGATTTTTTTTTTTCCATTAACAGTGCTGCCCCCTTTCCACAACCAAAACTCCTTCTGGGCCACATTTACAGGCCGTGGGTTGGACAACCCTGATCTAGGACATGCTGTACTCCAATTATAAATCTGTTCCCACATTTTAAATTTACATCCCTATTCAATGCAACATGGTTTTGCCAAAGTGCAAAGTTATTCCTTATTTTTGCTTCACTCTCCTTAATGACTTAGGCCCTAGGGGCCTGAGTCATTAAGGAAAGTAAGTAGTAAATGTTCTCCGGGACAAACCATGTTACAATGCAAGGGGTGCAAATTAGTTTATTGTTTTGCAGATAAGTTAAATATTGGCTCTATTTAGATCTAACATACAAATACTTGCTAGCTTTATTTTAACACTGAAATTTAAAGTTGATCTAGGACATGCCCTATCCCAACTATAAATCTGTTCCCACATTTTAAATTTACCTCTCCCTCCAATGCACAATGCAACATGGTTTTGTCCAAAGTTACTCCTTTTTTGTGCTTTGCTCTCCTTAATGACTCAGGCCCTAGGTGTTAATTATACTAAAATTTTAGAGTACTTTCAATTGAAGCATTTTTATTGTTCTAGTCTGAGTTATGGGCTATTTTTGAACCTACACACTGTGGCACTGACAAAGTCTGCCACCTGAGCTAGTTCCCTGCTTTTGGCCAAAAGTACTTAGCATGAAATTATTGAGAATCTTGAACAATCCTAATATAAGCTGTTTGCACATCACTATTATTATTATTATTATTTTCTTTTATTTCTTAGGCGCCACAAGATTTCCGCAGCGCCTTACATATACAAAACAGTATACAATACAGGGTTAAACAATACAGAACAATAAACAAATAATACCAAGACTTCGGAAGCTCCAGGCATGGCTATTATATTGACGTTGGAATCACTAAACCACTAAACTGCAAAATTACAGTGCAAGTTCCCTATTGTGATGTCATTTGCCTAATTTTACTTAAGTGCTTATACTTTCTGTTATAGTGCATGGATCTACAGGACATGATGAAAGCATTTGCAGGACTATCAAAGTTCATCCTATTTGACAGTAAGAGCTTTATGGAGTGCCTTTATTTCTATATGAGGATTAAGTGAACTTGTACACCCACTTTTGAACTGAAGATTCAATTTTGTGGGGCATCACTACTTTAATGAGATAAATGGGTGGAGAAGATGCATTTACAGGGTATTGTCCATCTTTGCTAGTGAGTGCACTGCTTTTCCATCTCTTCAAAAGGACTTGATTTCTCCGCCACCTCCACCAACCCAAGATACATGTCCTGGAGATTAACAAACCCTATACTTTTAACGGGACATATTTTAAACTTATTTGCACTCCTTTGGGAAAGAACATTTTTAGGTGCACTTAAAATCCTTGTAATAAAAACCGATATACGCACAAATGAATCAGTCAATTTAAGAGAAATAGATAAATGGGGTGGTTCTAAAGTCATTATGAAGTTTACAAGTTTCTCTGCTGATCAAAAGAACATGGCACAGAAGCTTTTTTAGGAGTGTTTACAAAGTCTGTAAACACTATAGTAAACTTTCTGAAATGTGCTTGGTGATTATTGTATATATACCAAAGCATTGTGTGTACAAAATTTTAAGGTCAGCAGTTTACTGGTTGTGATGTATATATACAAGAAGAAGTTTGTTTATCTGTGTGTTTGTTTGTTTGTTTATATTTAGGCAAAAATTTTACACCCCTGCGCCAATTTGGATGAAACCAACGCGAGGTGGTAAAATTGGAATCTGGGCAGGTTTTACCGGGGTTAAGGTGCAAGTCGGACCTTCCGTTTGTGTACACTGAGTAGAACTTTGACCCGGAAAGCCTGTTCTGAGCCTTCTACGGAATGGATTTGAACGACAATTTCAAAATACTTTTAACATTCGATCCCTGAAAACATACTAGGGGTGTAGGTCTCAGTCGGACCTCCCGCTGATATACGCTGGCCAGAACTTTCACATGGGGAGCCTGTTCTGGACCTTCCACTAGACGGATTTGGTTTGTTTGCCTGTCCAGTTATAAATTCGGACACCCCTGCACTGATTGGGATGAAACCAACACAAGGTGTTCCAGTTGGAATCTGAGCAGTTTTTAAGGGGGTTAGGGTTCTGGTCGAAACTCCCGTTTGTGTATACTGAGCAGAACTTTGACCCGGGAAGCCTGTTCTGAGCCTTCTACTTTATGGATTTGGATGAAAACTTCAAAAGACTTTTAACATTGTATCCCAGAATACATATTAGAGGGGTGTAGGTCTCAGTCGGACCTCCCGTTTGTGTTCACCGGTCAGAAAACTTTGACCTGGGGAGATTGTTCTGGGCTCTCCACTGGATGGAATTGGTTTGTTTGCATTCAGACACCCCTGCACCGATTTGAATGAAACCAATGCAAGGTGGTCCAGGTGGCTCCTGGGCAGGTTTTAAGGGCATTAGGGTCCCGATCAGACCTCCCGTCGGTATACGCTTAGCAGACCTTTGATCCGAAGAGCATGTTTTGGGCCTCTACTGGATGGATTTGGTTTGTTTGTCTGTCCGGTTATGCATTCTGAAACCCCTCCACCGATTGGATTGAAACCAATGCGAAGTGGTCCAATTGCATCCTGTCCAGGTTTTAAGGTGGTTTGGTTCCCAGCAGGACCTCCACCTGTTCTGAGACTTCCACTGGATAGATTTGGACCAAAACTTCCCAGACTGGTAACACTGGATCACAGAAGACATACTAGGAGGCTGAGATGCCAATTGGACCTCCCATAGGTGTACGTTGGCCAGTGCTTGGACCTGTGGAGCCTGTTCTGGGCCTTCCACTAGACGGATTTGGTTTGCTTGACTGTCCGGTTATGCATTTGGACACCCTGTGCCAATTGTGATAAAACCAATGCAAGGAGGTCCAGTTGGATACTGGCCAGGTTTTCGGAGGTTTTGAGTCCTGTTCGGACCTTCCCTTGGTGTACACTGGTCAGAAATTGAACTCTGGGAACCTGTTCTGAGCATTCCACTGGATGGATTTGGATGAAAACTTCACAGACTTGTAACATTTGATCCTAGAAGAAATACTATAGGGTTGAAGTCTCGGTCAGACCTCCTGTTGGTGTACGCTGGCCAGAACTTTGAGCTGGGGAGCTTCTTCTGAAGCTTCCACTGGATGGATTTGGATAACATTTAATATAAAAACAAAAATGACACTGGGCAGCCACCTAATGGGTGTGTTGGCAGAGCTTCTAAGCTGCTAATTATTTTTTAAAATTTGTGTGACAGTTACATCCAACTCATTGTTAACTTAATAACCTGAAGATTTAAATAAGGGCAACTTTGGGTATTTCAGCTAGTGTAATATGTGTATATATATATATATATATATATATATATATATATATATATGTTACAGCTCATGCCCCAGGCCCAGGTATCAACCATAACCGCTTTAGAGGTCTTCGCCTGTAGCAGCCGCCTTTCCCGTAGAGCTAGACACGCTCATCCATTGAATTGTTCAAAATGTGCACCTTTGTGAATAATAAGGGGGTATTCAACTTTCACTCAGTATGAGTTGAGTCAATTGGAGAGTGGATTGAAGTTTGCCCTAGCAACTTTACTCAATATTTGTAATTTATTTGTGGACCTCAACAAATATGTGTGGACTCTAAGCTCAAACAGATATTTTGCCCAAAAAACCTGAAAAGGATGCAAAATGAAGTTTCACCAATAATTTCAGATAGTTGTGATAAAATAGCTGTAAGTGAATTGGAATTCTTGAGGGAAGAGTCGAATACATCTGAGTCATTGATTGAGATTGATTTGTATGATATTAAGACCCATATCTTTACTAGGATTTTGAAGAATAAGTCTGCTTTTTACCTGCTTCAATTCAAGGGACCGCTTGTAGAGAATTTTTATAGGAGAACGATGGAGGATTTCTGTAATCTTTATGAAAAAACATATAGGGAATAATTCAGAGATAATCTGACAATAAATGAAAGGAAAGATCTAATGGGCGTTATTGCTGATAAGACTGTGATGATCAACACAGCTGATAATATTGGAAGTCTGGTTGTCCAAAATGTGACAGACTACCGATTAAAGGCATTTAGTTAACTAACTGATGTAGGTTTTTATAGCAAACTAAAAATGGACCCTACCTCAGTATATCAGCAAGAATTGAAACATTGTTTAGATAAGGTCCTTACTGATAATGTAATTACAAAATATGTTAGTCAGTTTTTATTTATACAGTATCCAGTAATACCTATGTATTATCAATTGCCAAAGATCCATAAGTCACGAGTTGCAACCCCTGGAAGACCAATCATTTTGGGAGTGTGTTCCTCATAAGTAATTTATTATTTTATGTTGATACACATTTTCAAAGTAATTTTTTTCACTGAAATCGCACATTAAAGACATCACAAGTTTTTTGCAACTGATAGATAACATAGATTGGAAGGATTCCTATTGTTTACCAATCTGTGATGTTGAGGCTTTATATTCAATTATTCCTCATAACCAAGGCCTTGAAGCAGTAGAATATTTTTTGCGAAGAGAAGATAATATAGATTCTAAAGTGTGTGAATTTATTTTGCTGTCAATCAAGTTTATTTTGCAACGTAATTATTAATTTACTTTTGATTCTCAAATTTATTTGCAAACAAGGGGAACTACCATGGGAACCAGGTTCGAGCTATGAGAATCTTTATATGGGTCTTTGTAAAGAGAGGTACATATGGAGTTCAGCATTTATAGCTAGTTCTTTATGGCAGGTATATAGACGACCAAAATAGTGCTCAGACGACAGTGGCTCTTGGCATAAGCTGTGGTAGTGTTGGATGGCCCACCATTTCTGGTAGAGAGATAGATATCTGAAATTCAGGGATCAAAACATAGGTTAGCAGTCAGAGAGATAGCAGGTTCCAGAATGCTGGTTCACAGATACAAGCTTAACAGAATAGCAGCTTGCTGATGCTCAGCCAACCATTTTATAGGGGATGTGAGTCACCAGTCAGTCACATATGAGTGCAGGAAAGATTACATTTAATATTCAAAAAGATGTGGAAAATCTGCAAATGTAGATGTAAAATGTGTCCGTCGCCTAGTAGTATCTGCAAGTAAAAGAAACCCTGCATCTGTGGCTGTCTGTATCAAGATGTTGGAGAAGTCATATGGTTCAAAATGGTGACCACCACATGCAAACATTGAGGCTTTAAGGGCACATGAGACTTCCGAACAAGTAACAGGATAACTCAGGATATTAACCACAATTGTTACAGAGATGAGTTTCACCTTTTGTAGCAAGCCAGCAGCATCTGCACCACATACATGAAGCATATTTATTGTACTGTTAAATATGACAATGACATGATACACCTACTATGCTGTATACAATGGCCCCAGTAATAAGCACACTGTACTTCACATAATGTTATTATCATGTTATAAAGATTGTGACTGGATCACTTATAAGTAACTTATGATATAAAGTTATTTAATAAAGGAAATAGCACAGGGCACTTATTTATATAATTGCAAATGCACTTATTTTTTATATTGTGTATATTTTGATAGGGGAAATCTTTATTTCTGAGACCAGGGAAGAAACTCATTTGTCTTAACTTTGCTAGAGGAAATGCACTCATGTCTGAGGTATATGTTTGATTTCTGATAAGCATATATTGAGGAAGTCTGTGTGTAGTTTCTAGAGAATGTCCTCATTAAGGCTAATTAAGTCTATTCAATGTGAATTACCAACACTTGAACACACCACAGGAGGTCGTTATTGTGAGTACTTGAGTGCCTTTTGTTAAGGGTGTTAGAACCTGTCTGAATATTGTAAACATCATGTGATGTAGGATATCACAGAAGGGTAATTTTGTTAAGCATAAATTACATTTAAAATCTAAGAACATCCTGAGATCTGATGGAAATCTGAGGAAATCAGTTTGATATGGAAGTTAAATTGTGTTAGATGCAGGATTAGAGTACATCCTGATGTTAATGTTTGAATTAAATATTGCAGTCTGTGTGGAGCCTTCTCTAATCAGGGGGCTGGCTTACCCCCTGTCAAGATTAGTCTCTAAAACTGTATAAAAAGAGAGCCCTTGTACACTGAAATGTATCATTCTGATGTTCCATCTGACCTGACCACTGATACCTTTAATCAGTGGAACTATCCTTGTCAGGACACTTGTGCTAAATAAACATCACTCTGCTTCAAGACCCTGCTTGACAACCTCTTCAATATTGCTGTATTCCTGTGACCTACAGATTAGACCCTAAATCTAATCCGTCCTCCGACTATTCTGAAGTTTGGACCCAGCTACTAGTACCACCGCTCTGCCGCTACCCAGCAGCTCTGACCAGTGTGATAGGCCAGGATCCATCCAGAGCACTCTGATCCATATTAAGCGGTCAGGGGTTCCAGCCCAGGTCTACCAGCACGGGAGTACACTAGCAGCGATAGTTACCCATAAGGAACATGGTTCCCGATGCCATAAAGGAGTCCAGTGGTGGCAGCAGGTTCCTCCTACTGGGACAGGATGGGCATATTTGGAATGACCAAAGGGGACGGTGGCAAAGCAAGCCCAGCCGGTTCCTAGCAACAACAGGCAGGGTGGCATAGGTGGTCCATCCTGTCACAAAGATGATGGCATTTAGGATAATTTACTGTATATACTTCTTATTGTGGAATCATGTCATAACTGTTCATAAAGTATAGCCAAACGTGCCCATTTCTGCTATATATGAAACCTTTACTTACTGTTTAAAGAAGGAGAAATAGAATAAATACCTTTCGGCGCTTAATAAGGCTGTGGTTCAAGTTTGCTTATTGCAAGGGGTCTATAATCCCTACAAAAATCAGTATATTAAGAAACAAATATGCAATAGCATACTAGAACCACAAATAAATAAGTAATCCATGGAAAATTAATAACCTTTCAATATGCTTAAAATCCCATTTAAAATTAGCTATTTTAAACACATTTTAAAACATATGATTATATAGCATAATATACAATATCTATAAAAATAACCATAGTTAAACACCATGAATAAGCATTTCTAAATTCTACCAAAACTGCTGATTAAGTATATGCACATGTGTTCGCGGCTGTTCTGAATGCCCAATATATACTCAATTCCTAGTTAATGAAATATAGTCAATATTTATGTCCATTAATTGTGAACTTTCTTTTGTGTGTATGCTTATATTCTCTTCTCAAGTTATAAACCAGAATTTAATTGATCAAATACTTGTAATATTGTACTTGCTAATGAAATATCACAACAAATGAATTTGTATTTCTTCTCTACCCAGGTACTATTACATTTGAATTGAAATATAGCTTTATCCAGACAAAAGTTCTTCTACAATTCTCCCAAGATGTAAATTTTGGAATAATACCAATAAAGGGTAGTAATAATTTGAAAGTCACTCGCTCATGTGGTGCCAATCCTGGATATTATACTGTGCTCTTCCACAGCACAGGGCTAAATAAAAATTCTCATTTTTGCTTTTGTACAGAGGGGAAAGATTAAGATGAAAGTCAGCTACCGGAGCGTAAAGGACAGCTGGTTCTCTTGCCAGAGGGCTGGATTACTCCAGCAATGAGACAGTATTGATGTTATAAAGCGGTAAGCTGAGCTGCAGAACCTCGTCGGACCAAAGCTGCGTCAGCACGCTTCAAACCACTTGCATCTATTATGTTGTTCACTGCGCCTCTCTTGGCTTCCCTCTCACCTAATTCCCCTATTACGGAGAAATTCTTAGTATCTTGTCCTTCCTCCACTGATTCACTGGACTCTGTCCACAATAGGCACTAGAACAGATATAGATGGAAAATTGAAAATATCGATATAATGGAAAGCCACAATTCACCAGTTGACAGATGACCCCAGACTTTTATGATATTGAGTTTTAGAGCCATCTGATGCATTTCATCACCTCCTAGCCTGTTCCTCACAGACATATGCCCATAGGTAGTTAACCTCTCTCTATAACTAGCATGTTAATCAATTAACCCATTCACACATGAGGTCATTTATTCACAATTCATTAACCATGGAACACTTCATTCTATAGAAGACAAATTTAGCTTAATAAACAACAGAGTGAAAAAGGAAAAAGAAAGAAAATAAAAAAACAAGGAGACAAATAGTTATAATAAAATGTGCAAAAATGTCCAATTAATATGGATTGTTAGCAATGAAACTATAAAAAATAAAATAAATACATCATAAATATAATATGATGCATAAATTTATTTAAAAATTATAGCTGCCCTGTTGCACTAAGTAATATACCGCAATTAAAAATAAAGATAAGGTGGAATGGCCTGGCAATCAAAATTGAAGTGAAACGACGGCAATCAGCAAAGCTCTATCGTGAAAGACTGATATTCCCTGCCATCATGGACATTATGTTCCTTCAACTAGTTCTTCAGCCCTGCTGTGTCGACAGTCACCTGGCAAGCAGTTTGGTCTGCACTTACCTCTCCTGTAATCAAAACTCCATCTCCCCCAAGTGACGACCATAGCGTGAACTCCATAACATAGGAGAAGCATACCGACCACATCATGGGACCCTGATATGAGATCACTGTGAGTGTATCTGAATGGGCTATCTTTGGTGTCCTGCACACACAGCACACTCCAAGGTATGCCCTTATCCCCACCAACTGTCCCATAGTCGCAAATCTGCTTTCTCCTCCCTCTTGTTTCGAGGGCTGCATGGTTTAGACTGCAATGCTAGATATTTAATATCTCCTATGGGGCTACCTTGAGACTACTACCCTGGCCTCAATGCCCAATTGGAAAGCACATGTAAATCCCTTAAACCTAGGCTAAAGTCTTGGAAGCTGTGTGAGATTTCCCGACAGGGGTCTATAACCAAGTTCCACCCAAACCTGCTTCCCACAGGTGCCATATCAGCCATTTGCATTTGTGTTCTCCACATAGTGTCATGCAGACACTGAAGATTCAATTTAACTTATAATGTTATTTGATCTCTGTGATCTATCTGAACAAAAATGTAGGACAGCTTTCCCATATCAAATTCCTATATGGATATATGACTATATTTCACTAGCGGACACCCTCAGACACCAGACTATTTAGGAAATCTGCTGTTACACTGTGGCAAAATTTGAGACTATGAGTCAATTTCAGTACCATCCCTTGCAACTTGCATATGTCTTATCTTTTTCACTGCTAAGGAGACAATAACAAGGGAATTTCTTTGATATGCTATTCAGAACTGTGATCCAGACATCAGGTCTGGCCCATTTTAACTCTACAAAGGCTCTTTTTTAACCTTTCTCCAGGGGCATAGTGGCTGGAACAACCTAAAGCTGGATATGTTACGTAGTGTAAAGCTGGATATGTTACGTATATTATGCCTAATAATTACTCATGAGCACCAGCTGTTTTGTAGTTCTAAATGGGGAAGGAAAAGAAGGGAACGTCTAAAAAATATAAGGGGAAGCCAAAAGAGTCATTGACACAGGCAGCATTCCAATAATTGTTTGCCAACTCACCCACACTTAATACCTCCACAATCACTCTAACATGGAATGAGTGAGGAAGCATCCAATATGGCTCCCACATCTGAAAAAAATTGGACGATCTAGACTACAGAAGTTGTCGCAACAATCTGAGAGTCAGAGGTATTCTGGAAGATATTCCTCCCAAAGGAATTGTGCACAAAGATTTTTGATGAAATTTTGAACAATGATGCAAACGAACAAATAATTTTTGCTAGAATGCACTGAGTCCTGCAGCAATGGGGCCTGCAATCTGAGAAGACTAGTGATATCATCTGCAGGCTTTATTGCTATGCAGTTAAGGAAAAAACTTGAGGCCTTAATGACATTGAATTTGATAACCACAAGATACAAATATACCAGGACCTACCATGGTCCATCCTCCAGCAGCCAAAGATGTTCAGGCCGCTTACTGATGAGATGAAGAACAATCCATTATATTTCATTGGGGTTTCCCGCTAAGCATCCAAGTGAACCACAGTGGCAAACGTATCACACTCAGGGCCCATGATGAGCTTCAGTCCTTTTGTTAGGCACTCAACATCTCCAAAGTACGGCTACCAGATTGGCATTCATGTTTATAACGACAGTGACTGAATATTAATACTTTACAATGCTATATACATTTATGTTGGTACTAGGCTTACAACCATAATCTTATGCCTGTATGACCTCCTCCTTATGACTATAAACTGTCCACACTCTTAGAAATGTTGAAAGATAGATTTAATTCCACTGTTCATGTCCAAAACCAGTTTCTCCCTTTTGCAACATTATAGTAATTCTTAGTGATGTATACTCTGAATTAACCAATACTTTGCCACTCAAAGTTTTTATGTATGCCTTTGCGATAGTTCCAAATATACTGAAGAGGGTGTGAGGATCATCTAATTACTGACTCCCCGCAGTCCTATGATCACTGACCCCTTTTCTTAGGGCCATTTTTAGGTTGCCCTCTTCTTCCCCTACTTCATCCAAAAGATCGAAGAGTGGTTATCCCCAGTTAATACATTATCCATAATAACCACAACCCTATGAGTTGTTCTGGCCTATTAGTAGCAGTAGAAGAGGAGGAAAATATTGTTACCGGTTTTCTTCTCATGTTTACCCTTGAGTACTCGTCGCTCTGTAGCTACTTAACAATTTATACTTATTTTGTATTTTCATTTTTTTTAGAATGACCAGTTATGGCTGTTCCACCACCCTTACTCTTAACTTGACTTTGGTCCCTCAAGTAGGCACCTCAAAGTGGGAGGGTGTCATTGAAAAACTCACATAAAGTTAGATGAGATTTTCATGACCATCAGTTGTCCGCCTGATAGGAACTACACAATTTATTCCCATCCCAATCCAGTTATTCAAGAAATGACTACCTGTTTCTCGGGCATTTGGATTTAGAGATAGACACCTGGATAGGCCAGATGGGATGTAGTTGAAAATTCGACAGTAAAAATGTCTGCACCAAAATGTCTACAATCATAAGGTCGACACAGTTAAAAGTTGACAGTCAGAAAATGTACATGTTATAATGCATACACAGTTAAAAGGTCAAACTGTAAAATTTAGACAGGATTGTAAAGTAGACAATCAAAATGTCAACATAAATCAATATATTTAAAATGGTAATACATGTTAAAAAAACAAAAACATAAGAAATGTAAGAAAGAAACTGGTATGCCCACCCAAAAAAGCTGTCAAACCGTAGTGCTGCCATCCTAGGCCAGTAGTAGCAAAATTGTGGGCAGAGCAAAAATCATGAGGTCCCCCTGATTTTACTAGTACAGGCACTAGGCCTAGGCTGGTGACACGATAGCAGGAAAAACCACAATGTGGAGTCCCCCTGCGTAATACCAAACCAGCCTCAGGCTGGTCAGCACAGGACTGATTTTCTTAGGCTGATTGGGTCCACAAGAAAAAAATGTCTAGCCCCCTCCATTATGTACCCAACCCTGTGCTGGTACCACTAGGGCTGTTCCCACATCCCTGGGCAGTGGGATTTGGGATAATAATACTTATGTTATATACAAAAGCATTTTGTCCCTGATGCACTACAAGTCCCAGTATTCCCAGGCTGCCATTAAGTGTTTGGGCATGCTGACACTTGTAATACTACAAGCAACAGCATATCCATTGCTGCCAGTGCATGTTGACACTTGTTGGACCAGAAGTGCCAACATACCCTGGCACACAAGGTCTGTTGGGACCTATAGTGCACCAAAGAAAAAATATAAATAAAACAGACACCAGTGTAATCATTATTTGAATTAAAATAAAAACACAGCTACTCTATTCTTATTTACCCTCTTTATTTCTCACCTAGATCCAGGGTATTCATCTGCAATAAATCCATAGATCCTTGGCAAAATAAAAATCCCTTATAGACAACGCAAGACTAGGTCCTAAGAACTTCCAGCGCAAAATGAGGTCTCACGACATTAGTCATATTTATAACATGGGGATTTTCCATGGCTTGAACTCAGGACCATCTTGTTTAATCCAAATTTCCCTCCAGGTCTCTTCCAGGGAGTATTCAGAAAGTGAGCTCAAATAGGCATTACCAGACTAGTTTAACTTGTGGTCTTCAAATTAGATATTCTCTGGAATAGCAGGAGTTCTGAGATACATTCAATTGTAGTATTTCCTTAAGTCTAGGAGAGGTGTTAAGACTTTTGGTAGGGAACTGTCCCTAATTAAGGCTCTCAGATATTGCACCAATTCATGCCATATCAAGCATATATAAGAATCTCCTGGATGAGCTTTTCACATCCAGAACTAAATTTATGGAATCCTGGGATACAGACTTATCCTTAGCCACTGTCTAGGTATCTTGTTCCAAGATCTGTCAAGCTGCCCATGGGTGATCACTAAGCGTATCAGTAGAAGATATGCAATATAAACTCTTAATCAAGTGGCATAGATGCCGTTCTTCCTTATACAAATTTTACCAAAATGTTTAATCAACCTGTTGGAGATGCAACAGGTAATCTAGGTCATTGTATCACATCTGGTGAAATTGTGTAAGCATTATACCATTCTGGAGGGAAGTATTCAGGCTGTCAGAAAAGATAGTTGGGCACGAGTTCTGGTTGACCCAGGCTTCTGAATGCTTTCCCATGCCAAAAGTTGGGACTATATATCCGACAGTGTGGGAAAGTCACAGGTTATAAATAGACCTACTGGCTGTCAGTTTTTCATTATGTGCTGAGAGTTCTTGCCCACAGGAACTAAGCATGGGTTGTCTGTATTGTTATTTTTTTTTGGGCAAGCATACAGAGGAATATTTTATGTTTTTAAGCAGCTAGAAAAGAAGATTTTAAATTTCATACTTGGAATATTTGAATGTTTTTTCTTCTAGGTTTAAAGCTTACAAGATAGGATTCTTTAAAGCTTACACAATTGAATCATTTACAGCTGAAGAATACAGATGTTGGTAAGTATTAGTGGGGTTTAGCATTTTTAATAAAATGATTGGTACAATGAGGAATGTGGTCTATTTAAATTTTGGGTTGGTGCATTACAGGTTGCAGTGTGCCCTGCTGGCACTTGTGGTTCCCCAAGTGCCAGTTCCAACATCACTTTGCACCATGCCACAGGCACCTGCACGAGATACTTTTACTGACAGGTGTATCTGTGTGTCCCTGTGTAAAGTAACGGGCATGGTGCATGGTGTTACAAACCCCCCTTAATCTAATCAATACCTGAACTGCACTCTTTAGCCATGTTGTTATCAGGAAGTATCAATGATGGATCTATAACATCTCCTTGGAAAAGTACTTCAGGGGTTAAATTCCACCTCCACAGGGAACACTCAGGAGTTGAGTGAATTAAGCTACCATTTTTATTTCTGTTTGCTCCCTAGTGTCCACTAGTGAGCTCTACAGGCAGCCAGGAGCCAGACCCAGCAGGGGTCACCTGAGGGAGACACCTGGGGAGGTAGGGGAGGGGGCTGGATAGTGTAAGAAGCCCACCAATCGAGACCTTTTGCAACTCCCCTGGGCAGGCAGTTCCCAAGGTGGGATTATGAGGTGATAAAATAGGCTACCCTGGGAGCTGGACATGGATGTGACTGACTTGGGCCAAGAGGTGATGCTCTGCCAGAGATGTGCTGTGGAACCTATCCCACTGGATTTATTTGAACTGATTTCCTCACCTACTATTGTTAAGGGGCCATGCTGTATTTAATCCTGTTCTGCAGAATAAATCATGCTTCTATTTTTCCTCTAATACTGTGTCTGAGTGATTAAGGGAACCACATATCTTCACATCCTGCATGTTACCATCATTCACAATTATGCAAACGCACCTTCACTGTACTTTCCCTATGTTTGCCCATTCCTTCCCTCCCCCCCACTCCGCCTCTCCAGTCATAAGGATGCAGAAGTGTCAAATGGTCAACTCTGCAAACAGACGTCCACTTTGCTTGTCTACCTATTTAACTGACAATCTCTTGGCTGATCTGATAAACTCCAAGCTCTGCTGATCTGTAAGAAAGGTAAATGAATGAAGCACTCCTTCAAGGAGAGGCATATATTAATATTTTATGGACAATCATTCTTTGTTTCCTAGATTATAGTTTCCTTCTGCTGATGAAATATAGTCTGAATAGTAGGCAGAGGAATATAGTATAATTTTAGGCCCAGTCATCTGGAAAAGGACAGCTCCCACAGCAGAATGAAATGTTTCCAATTCAATTAGAAATATCAAGAACAGAGGTCAAGGTATTTGTCAAATGCACAAATACAGCTTCCACATCTGGAGACTACTTAAGTGGTCTCCAGAGTGTATATTTAGTAAAGTGCAGGTTTGATAAAGTAGAGATTTGCCTATAGCAGATTCTAGTTATAATTTATTTAGTATATTCTACAAAATGACAGCTATAGGCAACATCTCTATTTTTTCAAACCTGCAGTTTAGCAATTATACCCCCAGATGTGGATGTAAGTCAGGTGTAAAACGAATACTTCTAGAGAATATTTTAATAAATTGTCTATAGAAGAATGAAAACACTACAAATCCCTGCACTTATTGTCACTTCAGGGATATGTCATTCCAGTAAAATCTTTACTTAGTCCTTCAATGTATATAATACATCTGATAAATTGAATTTGTGTGTTTTCAAATTCACACTTATCTAGTTTAATACATTTGATGTTGGCAGAAACCTGTAAGGCAAATTTTTTTGGGGGAGTTCTTCAATATTGTTAGAAATTATCAAGCAGTTATCAAGCTAGACCTTCACTAACTGGTCTAGGAATTTCACAAGACATTGTTAAAAAATATCTTGAATGTTGCAAGGGCATTATAAGGGATGAAGGGCATCACTAAATATTGATATTTCCTTTAATGAGTTTGGAAAGTAGTCCTTCAGTAATGTCCTGTTCAAATGTGAAGTTTTGTCCACCCAAAGACTCAGTTTTTTTAAATATTTTTGCAACATTTCCAGTAACTCAGAATTAATACTGGTTTTTAATTCTACTTCATTAAGCTCCTTGTAGTGAATGCAACAATGTAATGCCCCAATTCTTTTCTCCACAAAAAAAAGGGCTAGAATTAGCGAGGTCTAAAGATTGAAAAACCCTATTTTCTGTATACTCCAAGTATTTCTTGACTTTCTCTAACGTTTAACACTGGTTCAGAGAGGAGAATAAATACAACTGAAAGGTATTGCAGCTCCCGGCAGAAGTTCAATGGGACAATCAAAATATCTATGTGGACTCAGTTGATTAACATTGTTTTTATAAAAATAAATCTCAAACCTCTTAATACTAGAGTAGGCAGTCTATCGATTTCTGTAATTGTGAAACCTTGTATGCCTACAGGGGCATCAGAGGGTATCTCAGGATGACAGTTGAAGTGACAATATTCAGAAGCAATCAAAGCAATTGTCTTCTAATCATTGTGAGTCATAAGGCAATGAATGTCAAGGGAAACTATGGGGAAGAAAGCAGATGTAAACATATTTTCACAGTGACTAAGCTCTATCAGCAACTACAGCATTTCTGTCTCACAAGCAACAAGTCTGTTGTTCAGATACAAAACATTCATAATAATAGGTAAGGTTCTATGATCATATGTATGGATTTGGTTTTGTTGTTCCTTGCAAACTTTATGTTCAAATGCCTCCAGCAACATAATCAATAATTGCTGTAGTGAAAATCATATGTGTGCTCTCCTTAATTATTACTGGTAACATTTGAAGGGGATCAGCTTATATTTATTCTCTCGAAACACATAGAGCAGAGGTTATATAATGTAGGTGCCTGAAATAGCTTATTCCATAGCAATATTCCACATTTTTTGTCTTATTGGCATTATTATAGAAATTAGCTACATAATAGTAGATATTCAGATCATTGTTGAGACCTCCATTCAGAATCAAGAGGCCATTTTTCAAATACACAAGCATTGGTTCAGGCTCAAGTGGAAGCGAAGATGTAATTTTAGTAACATTTTGAGCAGTGGCATTTGGATAACTAAAAAATATGAATATTAGAAGGACAAAGTTAGATAAGCATTGATGCTTGCAGACTTGCAACTGTATTCTTAAATATAAGCACAAAGACCAAATGGTTAAAATATTTTAACACTGTTGCAAGTACATACCATGTTCTCGGAGCAAAAGGCAATCAATGCAGTTAAATAAGAAAGCAATGATTTACTAAGAGAAACAAGATATTTATTTAAATTGTTAAACGTTCAGCTACTAATATGTTTGCATATTTCTGTGGAGCTAAACACGTGTGCAAGAATTCACTGGCAAATGACAGAAGCTTGTAATTTGACCAATGCAGTAAGCTGAATTTTAATATGATCTACTATGGTATTTTCGAAGGTTTCTACTTTCTTGTAATACATGCAATTCACATAGACATCTAAGGAAGTGATTATAATCAGTTATTGTTAGAAAATAAATTAAATGTTTTCATCTAAAAATACAGTTTATTTAAGGCGATAGCAGGAATGTCATTTGTTTCATAAGTACATTTAAATGTATGTTATACTTTTATTTGATTCTGTAATACTGTTCCTTAAATAAAATGAATCAGGTTGATGCAAAAGGAAAGTATAGACTGACATCCATTAATTAGAATATTTGAAGATGTGTGGAATAGAAGTAATTTCATTGGTACTGCAGGCACCAGTGCTTCCTAAAAAAAAAGAGATAATACCCTCCTAAATGCACACTCTCGACACCTAGATTTTAATTTAACTAATCTTGTCCCAAAAAACTAAATCTTGTTTTACTTAAGGGTAAAGATAGACACTCATATATACCTACCTTGCCTTCAACAAGGAACACCTTTATCCACTAAGCTCCTCCAATCAGAGGATACAAAGTAGATGAACCAGAAAAGATCTACATGCAATCTCTCTACCCCTTCAATTTAATTCATAACAAATCATCACACTTCACAAGGATTTATCTTTGCACGTGAGCCCACAAAAAAAAATTATCTAAATTTTAAAAGTAAAAATATTATTGGCTGCCTGAAGGAATGCTTTATAGGATTTTACTGGATTTTAATGATGAATTTTTATGCAGATTTTGCTTTTGAAAGGTTCACTCTTTTGTTTGAAGACCTATCTGGTGATGATTAATCAGATAAGTAATTTTAATATTTTGCAAGTAACTATGGAGAAATACGTCAGCAAAGGGATTGTGGTAATATCTAGTTATATTCTTCTTCTTTTTCTTTTTTTCTTCTTCTTCTTCTTATTATTACTATTTTCTTATCTTATTATTTTATTCAAAGTGTAAATTTAGAACAGATATATTAAGAGTGCATCAATTTTATTGCATCGCACCATTCATGTGTTACAATATCACATTTCCACGTCTTCCTGCTTTAAGTTACTCATCATTTGCAGTGGAAAGCAGATGTAAATGCACCACTGTTTTTTTGTAGACAGTAACCTGGTGGGGTCAAAAGCCCCTCAGCATTTTATCTTGTTCAACTTTGTCAGGGGACTTACAACAGTAAGGAGATCATGGAACGTTGCCAGACCACAGAGACTGTGACCTCACAAAATATATAAAGTAAGTAACTCAGTTCTATTTGTGATTCAAAGAGTTTTGCTCATAGGCACCCATAGTAAAAGCTTCGCTCTAATTTTCATTAGAGATTTGATGCCTGGTCTATCAAAGCTTTGGACTTAATAGGATTTAAGTAGATTTAATGTTTTATTTATTTGATTCATCTTCTTTTCATTTTAGATGCTCATTTCCAGTTTATTGAGGAATGAAAGTAATTTTTATTATATTATGTGTAGTAAATATATGTGTTCAATGCAGGCATTCATATGTGCGCACATTCAAATAAATGGAAAAACTCTTTAATAAAGAAGTAACTTTAAACATGTATTTAATAATTCCTAAAAAAATACATACATACAAATGTCATTATAATTTTGGCACTTTTGTTGTAACCCTTCTTATCATGTCACCTTATAACATTTACTGTTTAATGTGTGTACTGCATGTATATAGAAAAATGTATTTTCTGATTTACAGAATATAGTTTCTTTTTAGATTGATTTATTGGTTTTTCACTAAAGTAAATTCTGGTTTATCTAATATATATAAGCCTAGTGGCGTGTGTTAGTCTGTGTGTGAAAAAAAACAACAAGCTGCAGCGCCACCTGCTGGGCGGAGTTATACACTGACCTACTAAATTCTTAGCATTATCTAATATATATATATATATATATATATATATATATATAAAAGTAAAAGTCAAGCGGCGTGTGTTAGTGTGTGTGGAAAAAACTATTTTCTCAGAAAGGGCTCATCCAATTGACCTGAAATTTGGTATACTGACATTATTTGACAAAAAAATTAGAATAGTGAAGTCAGTTAACTTCCATCATCCCCCCTTCCCCCGTGGGAGGGATAGTAAAGGCTAAATTTACGAGTTGAGGGGTCAAACTCATTTTTGTGAGGTAATTTTACCTCATGAACACACATTAAAAAGGGCGCTTGCGTCGGAAAGTAACGCTCTTCCCCTGAGGAGGCCTGGGCTAGGCCCAAATGCATAACAAGACCTTAAGTAGCTTGATTTGACTAGAATGCATGAGTATCATGCACGGGTTAACTTGTATAGTATATTTACGTACAGTAGTGTGACCTCACGTGACCGTGCGTGACTTCTGCCGGTCACAATCATTGTGATTCGCCAAAGCATTCATTGACATTCTCTTTATCCAGACATCAACTCCTGCAATTAATGGAGCTATAGTATTACGATCAACAGAGGTGCGTTGGAAAGGAAGTAATTTATTTATTTCCATTCTGCAGGCCTGAGTCATTAAGGCACGTATCTGCCAATTCTGAGTATATATCGTACGCAAAATCACTCCGCACATGCCCAGAAATGGGAGATACAGCCGTGAAAGGAGCCCTGGCCACTGAGTGCACAAACACAATGGACACTTACTACAGCCTATGACTTTAAGGAGTGAACAGTGCTGGTAAGAGGCACTTGGCCGTTGTCAATTTAAAGTGAGGGCGTGCCAATCTCAAGTGCACATAGCAGCTTCTGAATCAAGCTCTGGGTGTCTCAGAGTCACTTGCTTTTCTACCGTATCTCTTGCACCAGCTATAGGGCTAGTCTAAGTCGCGAGTCCTAGTGGTTGGTATAGTATGCATGCTATAATATGTGTCTGCAATCAGATGCAATGCTAAAAATATCTGTTATGTACAGTAGACATTAAGGACAACTTAATAAATGTTTTTTTACAAGGGGGAAAAAAATATTTTATTTTATTTATTTTTTTAAACTTCCATTTTTATCAAAAATAACTATTTTATTAACAGGTAACATTAATTGCTTAAGATTTTTTTTTCTGTGCATTCTTTTGATATTTTATATTGCACATGGGTATTATATGTATCCTGCAGTGCCTGGTATGGTAGAGCAGAGTAAAACTACACCCATAGTCAACACCACACATATTGTTAGATCCATTCCTTGTTTTCTTTGGAAGTACAGAGAGACGATTTATGAGTGGTTTATAACAAATGTATGATGTATGTCCTAATGACTCAGGCCCTGCATATCTGAATCTATTCAACATTAATTGGTGGAGCTCATATCTCTCTGTCAGCTCAGAATCTGTCATCTGTATTGCTACCCAAAATGGATGCAGGCCCTTTTCTGAAGGACTTTATAACTATGCTGATGGCTTATGAAACTATGTGAACATGCATCATTAACTGGGCTGAATTTCTGCTCCACTCATTATGCAAATACCCTGACAATGATTTCAAAACTTCTCTCGTTGTACATGGATCATCAGAGAAAGATTAATTATTGGACAGTGACATAACGGACGTCAAGGACTTGATCTCTACCTAGCCCTACAGCATCAGAAATATTGTGGAAGATGCTTTCAGAAGAGTTTCTTACTCTGTTATCCAAGTGATCCATATAACTATTTTGCCTGATGAGTTTTATTATGTTCAGCACCTGTGGGCCATACACAGTAATACATTTCCTAAATTCTACAGGCTTGATTGTCTCCAAACAAGTGCCTGCAATGAACCTCACAAGTTGCCCAGTTACACTAAACCAAAATAATATATAAATAATAAATAGAGGTGCAAACAGTGAGGCAGTGCCCCGAAAGGGGGGCTAGGTGTTTATTATTTTTAAAGTTTGGATTGATGTCAATTAAAGCACTTTCATTGTTCAAGTCTGAGTTAAAGGTTATTTTTGCACCTACTCACTATATTACTGACAATGGCTGCCACCTGAGCTAGTTCCCTTAGTTCGGCCCATAGTGCTTGCAAGGAGATTATTGAGATTCTTTTATAGGCTGGCTGCATATCACTGAACCGAAAACTGCAAAACAACTCTGCAAGTTCCCTATTGTGATGTCATTTACCTACTTTTGCATAAGGGCATTTACTTTCTGCTAAAGTGCATGGATCTAGTCATGATGGCAGTATCTGCAGGACCATCAAAGTTTGCCCCAGGTGATAGTATCGCAGAGACTATTCTGCAAATGAATGACTCACTGTAAGTAAAGAGCAATTGATACTCAAACTTTATTTCCTTGAGGCAAAGCATTTTCTGCAGATTCCAACAAGGAACATTTCACAAAAGAAATTGCATTCAGATCATATTTGTTCCATTAATACATAATCAGCAAAAAAGACCTACAACAATGTGCTGATGTCTTTCACTCATTTTGTACGAAGCTGTAAAAGACTTTTACAAAGGGAAAATTAAATACGTTTCTTGGCTCATGATTTTTGCATGTATCAAATTTACTACAATCATTTACAGCTTTCATAAGCCTTATCTGTTCTTATTACATTGGCAAAAACATATGGTTGTATTTTTTTAACTGAAATTGGTTTTACTTAATATTATTAAATTTTATCTGTTATTATAATATTTTTTTTTAATTATTTTTCATTTTATACTATATTATTTTGCTTTAGCTTTTTTACTTCATGTTCATTTTTTCTCATTTCGTATAGTGTTCCAGGAGAACCCTCTAAAATGTTTTAACTGTTCCCATCGACACATTCACTTTTACATACTGCTCCCTTTCTATGTCATGGTTTGTATAAAAAAGATACTGCTTTTGTGTGAAAAGAATTTCTCATTTTTAAGGCAGTGTTTATAAAACATCTTTTGGGAAACATATTGAAGCAAGCACAATATTGGTCACAGGTAATGTACATGGAGTTTATTTGGTGAATGTTGTCAAATGACTAATAATTCAACACCATATCTCTGCTATCTTGTGCCAGAGCCACTTAGGATATTTGAGAAAATTTGAAGCAAAAATAAAATTATGTGCCATGGCATGTTGTTCACTTCGTTAACCTCTGCTTGATCTGTAGGCGAAGTCTAATATATATATATATATATATATTGTACATTGTACTATGAATATTAAAAAAATTAAACCTCATTTTCATTTCAAGCTTATAATGAAGGTAAAGAACCTTTCTATCCTGGGAACAAACAAACAAACAATGCCATGGTGAAGAGAGATTATTGATTTTATTAACTTGTTATATTTGCCAAATATTTAATTGTATAAAACAGATAAACATGTATTTCTTAACTGTAAATTTAGAAAAATTTGCTTATAAGTCTCTTCATTGCGTTTTTAACCTCTATGTTCCTCAAGCTGTAAATTAAAGGGTTCAACATTGGAGAAAAAACTATGTACAGAAGAGACAAAGCTTTGGCTCCTCCAAGTGTATCAATAGATTTTATTCTGATATAAGTTATAGTACCTGATCCATAGAATAAACTTACAGATGTAAGATGGGAACCACATGTAGAAAATACTTTGCTACGCCCAGCTGCTGAACGGATTTTAAAGATGACTTTAAAGATAGATACATAAGATACAAGTATAAGTAAGAAAGGTAAAGGAATAACCACAAAACCTAAAACAAGAATAGAAATGTTAGTAGCAAAGGTGTTAGCACAGGCCAGCCTCATCACTGGAAGTATATCACAGAAGAAATGGTCAACAATGTTGGGGCCACAGTATGGCAAGTGAATGACCAGCACAACATTGGTCAAAGGTAGAAACATCCCACCTAGGAATGATGCCAGTGAAAGCTGTAAACACTTTGTTTTGGTCATAATAGTTACGTAATTAAGAGGATGACAAATGGCCACAAAACGATCATATGCCATGAACGCAAGAATTAAGCATTCTGTTGCACCAAGGAAACAAAAGAAATAAAGTTGAAGAGCACATCCAATAAAAGAAATAGTTTTGTCTATGTGCAAGAAATCTCTGAGCATTCGAGGAACTGTTGTTGAGACATAGAAGATCTCAGTGAAAGATAAATTTATAAGGAACAAGTACATGGGTGTGTGAAGCTGTGATTCCAATGTAATTGTCAGAATAATTATTACGTTTCCTGCCAATGTAAATAGATATATTAGTAGAAAAAAGCTGTAAAGATATGGCTGCAAGTCAGAAGAGAGGCCCACAAGAATGAACTCAGTCACTTGTGATTCATTTCTTTTAGGTATGAGTAGTGATTTCCATTCCTATAAAAAAATACAGAAGTACAAAATTAAATATGGCATTTAAAAGTCAAACTATAATTTACAGATTTAATAAGGTTGAGAAAAGAAAGGGGTCCATCGACTTCAACTTTTCAAAAATTGATCCAGAATACAGCAAAACCCCCAGTGTGACATTTTTCAATTTAGCCTCACAGGGTAAAAAAAAATGACTCCCTGAACTTACAAATGATCTTTGGATACATTTTCTGTATCAATTATTTTCTGTATTAATCAACCCCATAATATCATTTAATAATTATGAATACACATTTTATTTCTGGTAAAAATCATCCTAATCCAAACCATTTTGAATTCACACTTAAACGAAACAGTCCTTTCTATGCTCACGGTGAGATCATTCTTCATCCAATTATAATTGATAACCTCTTGCCTTTTATATGGTGCTTGGTATGAATAGTTTGTTAGAAAAACCTGCATATTGACTTCAAATACATATTATTCATATTAATTAGGTCATAAAAAATGTTTTTTTAATAGTGTAAACAAAGTTATTATAACTTGTCTGTATAATCTAACCTTTCCATTTCCTGTATTAAAAGGGTTTGCGTCTCAAGTTCTCATTTGTTCCTTTTATTCCTAAATCCTTTTTCATATTGATTTTCCCCACTTGTTTTCCAAATGATGTCTTTAATTAAGTTCTGGCCCCCACTTATCTGGCAGCACATTCTTCCTTGATTGTTCTACAGGAATTGTCTGTAAAGGCTACTGTTTGTGATGTAATGTTCACATCTATTCTGTGCAAATCTGGTTCATAGTAGCATTCTCTCATGACCTCTGATGAAACCGCCCAGTTGAGAGGCGGAGAAACGCATCAGGCTGACGTGGAAGAGTCTGGATACACCCACTTTTTTGGATTTCCGTGTATACACGGATAGGAGGATTCAAATACAAGAGAGCGATAAGGAGAATTTTGTTCCAGCAAGTTATTCTACTGGTATAGTGTGGATCTATGTGACTTTTTGCTGCACTCAATGTGCTAGGAGCGTGGGAGCTTCATTGGTCGGATCATCTTACCCACAGCTGGTTATGCTTAATCGCTTCTCATTCTGAAGGAGGAGTTGCTCTCCAAGTGACTACGATTTGTTTACACTCTCAGTTGGTCATTATCTATTGGCCGCCATTGATTAATCATATACTCTTTGTCTATATATGTACATATTTTCAGAGCTTTATTAGTATTGAAGGTGTTTCATTATCCGGCTCGATCCACCGATATAATTATATTTTAATGTTTGAATATTTTTATATGTCTTAATAAATCAGATATATTTTATACACCAGCACTGCCACTTATATATCTTTTTTTTGTTCATAGTAACATTGGCTATTTTGTCTGTTGGCTGATTCTGCCACACAGCATTTGGATCATGAGTTTGATTCCCAACCATGGCCTTATCTGTGTGGAGTTTGTATGTTCTCCCTGTGGGTTCCCTCCAGGTGCTCCGTTTTCCTCCCTGGCTGCTGACAAAATTAACACTAGTATGTGTGTTAAGGAATTTAAACTGTAAGTTCCAATAGGACAGGGACTGATGTGGATGTCAAATATTTTCTATACAGCGCTGTGGAAGTTGTGGTGCTGTATAAATAAATGGTGAGGATGATAGTAATTTATAATCTATTGTAGTTAGATAGATTTGTGTTGGGTTTTTCCAATTGTACAAGTTTACTATAACTTCACATCTGTATCTTCCCTAATTAGACCAAGACCCATTGTTTCTATACTTGTCATTACTTAATATAGGTGTCAGTAAAACAATAATTGATATTGAGGCTTCCTAATACAATAAGATATTTAATAAAAGAAGATGAACAGACTGATGTGTGATAGTTAAAAGTGAAGAAAACATAGGGTTCTTTGCACCAGTCACCACCTTATTATATTAGGAAGCCTCAATATCAATTATTTTTTTACTGTCAGTTAGTTACAGCAAATTATAAAATGTATGAAAAAGAAGCCCCCCTCCCCCCACATAAAAATCTTAAACCCTTCAGACAAAGCATGGGTTTTGTAGATATGAGTTAAACACATAAAATTATGGACGGTGTAGCCCATGTTAGCAGTTCAAATGAAAGTGATTCTCTAACATTCTTTTTATCACATAGTGACAAGGAGCATTCTTTATTCAGCCACATTTTTGCAAATTTTGAGTACAATAAGTCAGTTTGTAGAAGTAAAATTGTTATTAAGTATCAGTGTCTGTTTGCAGCAGTGTGAGTATGATCATAATGAGAACAAAGTAACATAGTGTAATACCCATACTCAGTGGAATAATGATGATGATGAACATGTACTCTTGTTTAATGCTTAAAGATGGTCAGATGAGGATTCACAATTGTCAGTAAGCTTTAAGCCTGTATCTGGTATAGACAAAAAAAGGTTAAATGTGCTCAGACATAGAGTGAAATACAATTTAATGGTTGTAAATGTCTAACATCAGTGAGCAATGTAAAACAATATACTGTATGTTTGCTGATTCTGGTGACGTCGCTTTATTAAGTGCCCCAACTCAACACATTTTCCTTCTTCTTCTATGTTTTACCCTGTGCAATGAATTATACTGTAATGTGAGGGTGAATCCACCTTAATCAATTTATCTACATAAATGGAAAGTATAGCGAATCATAAGAATATACAAAGTGGTGAATGATTCACTTGGTAGGGTGTGAGATTTAAATATATTAACTGATATATTAATTGATTTTGTGAGCTCTGTCTCACTACTTTACACAGCAGCACAAGTTGTCTAAAAGTCATACTACCAAGTGCCTTGATAACCAATTACTGCATCATTTTCAACAATATTATATAAATCTAATTGATTAAATTGCATCTTTTAGTAAAAGTAGTGATTTGAGCAGGAGAGGTAGTTGGAGAACACTAATGTGGATTTCCTAACAGATACCTTCAGTAGGGATGATGCCACCATAGGATGGTCAGAGCATCTACTGGAATTAAAAAATGTGATGTTTAAACAAACCCAAAACCTATTGAAATAAAACTTTGCTTAATACTTATCTAAAACAAAACATTATACCAAGGGGTCTTTGACCTAAGCTATATTCAGCCTTTTAATTGGCAAATGAAGTACCTAGAAAAGGGTGGGAACATTCACTGACGCTCTAATGAACTCATGAACATCTTAATTAAACATGATAGTCTTCTTTTAAACAGAAATGCATTAGAATTAGTTCAACTTGGTGAGAAACTGAAGAAATATGAAGGGTTAGACCTATTCCTGAAATCCTATGAGAAATTTAAAAGTTAATTGGATCAATTTGAAAGATCTGTAAAAGATAAAAAGCGTAATAAGTTCACACGTGATAGGAATGATTATATCCAGAACAGAATATTTAAATGGAATATACAAAAATCTAGGAAATCCACTTTAACATACAGTACCTCAGATGTTAAATCCTCATAAGGGGAGGTTTCAGACACATCACTCAATAATAGGGATATCCAGGGGCGGATTGGGAACTTAAAGTGGCCCTGGAAAAAATTATTGAAGTGGCCTCACGTCGGCGGGACCAAAATAACTGTAGGTGGGACCAACACAAAAGTAGGCGGGATTTAGAACTACAGGAATTTGGTTGTAGTAACATTTAGGAAAACCTAGATGTGATGACTTTACACACAGTGGGTCATCTCTAAAGCCATGCAGGGCAAATGTATAGTATACTATAGGCAGCCCCCTCTTAGTATAGTATAGTATAGGTAGCCCCCCAATAGTATAGTATAGGTAGCCCCCCTTAGTATAGTATAGTATACTATGCCCCCTCACTTACCTTCAGTTGCTCTGAGCAGCGTCTCTTCTCACATCAGGTAGACAGGAAGTGAAGTCAGACTTCCTGTCTGTCGAACAGCACTGTGGGAGCCTAGCAACTGCCTGTTGCTGCCCACTGAACACCAATATTTTAGATTGCTTTCCTGTACGTGCCTCCCCCGCCGCATCTAAACGCGCCCCCCCGGGAAAATCTGAAATGGCCTCCAGGTGGCCTCGTTAGGCATCGGCCTACCGGGAAACTTCCCTGTAAGGTCTATGGCCAATCTGCCCCTGGGGATATCTCCTGCTCAAGTAGGGATTTCTTGGGAAGAGGTCTAAAGAATCTTGATGGAGGAGGTAGAACAAGTTCAAACCGATGTAAGGGGGAAAGCATAAGTTTAAGGACACGAAAAAAACAAACAAATAAAGGGACATAGGGCATAGTAACTGTTTAATTGGTATCCATAATGGACGTCATAATAGGGGTGTTTCTTCAGCATAAAGGACCGATCTTAGCATCCCCGCGGTTTGACCTAATAAAGCCCATTAGCGAATCCGCTACAAACGATTAGCCACGCTAAAATGCTTGCTCCTACAAACCACTATATTCAAACCATGAATTCTTCAGCTAAATAGGGATAATATCTTAAAATGATTAATCCAACCACACTATATGTCTGAGACTGGCCATTTATATTGTATGAATGTAGAATGACTATAACACTATAACACTATAACTGCGGACTTGTTACTAACTGTGAGATAAATTAGATCATAGATATTCAATAATCTATATGATCTTGACAAACATTTTTTCTGAAGTAGCATTTACTAAAACACAGTTATGACATGAAACAGATTGAGTTGGAGATAATTAATACATGTGGAATTAAGATAGGCAAAGAGATATTAAAAGGAGGAAAAAATTCCCTTATAATTAATCACTACAATACATTCAAGCAGCAGCGTGGTTAGCAGTGTAAAACTGCTATTTAAACAGTTAGACAAACATTATCATGTTATTCTACATCACCAATTTTAAATATTTCGCTAATCATGGTCATTCAGTAATTCAAATTAAAGATTTTTTTTACATGTTTACCAATAAAAATTTAATTAATTTTTAAATAAGACTATTATTCATTGAGTGTCCCAATTCAACACATTTTCCTTCTTCTTTTATGTTTTGTCCTGTATGACATAGTCTATATAACAATATACCAGATAGTAATATGGTTGCTAGTTCTCAACTGCATACAGCCTTACAAATAAACACTATGTAAGTTCCAAGTTGAAGAAATAATATCAACACATTATGTAAAATGCCAGTCACTATTGCAAGCTGTAAATCCTTCTCACTGGTCTTCCTGACTCCCACCTATTCCCCCTTCAAACCTTCCAGTATGCGGTGGATAGGCTCATCTTCTTTGCTGTTGCTCCTCTTCCACTCCTCCTCTCCATAGACCCATTCAATTGCTCCCTATACATTCCATAAATAATTTCAAGCACCTCACTCTCTTACAAAGCCCTTGCCAACACATCTCCCTCATACATCTTTGACCTCATCTCGAGTCACACCCTCACCCAATCACTCCGCTCTGCATCTGAACTATGTTTCTACTCACCTCTCATTACCATCTCCCACTCCAGCCTCCAAATCTTCTCCTGTGCTGTCCCCCACCAATGGAACTCCTTAACCTGCTTCACCCAACTCTGACCCAACCTACAATCCTTCAAACACTCCCTAAAAATTCACCTCTGTATGGTCACCTATCCGGCATCTTGTTGACAATCTTGTCCAAGTCTGTGGGTATATGTGGGTCATCTTTTAAAAAAAAATATTACAACTGATTGTACAATACACATTTAAAAACTACAATATATGTGTCTTGGGTGGATTTTAAATCTCTAAATGATCATCTAGGAACATACTCAGCAATCTTGAAGTCCATTCCCATATACTACAATAGACTGGCTAAGTTCCAGTATAAGTGCAAAGGATTTAGGAATTTTATTTGCATTCAAATAGTGCAAAAAATAATTTTTTTTGGATGGGGGGGTGGAAGTAAAACTATTGCTGGGTGTTAAACAAAATATTGGAATTATTTATGCATGTATTGTGATCTGAACTTTACCTCTGGGGGATAGTGGTGTGGTTAGGGGGTCTCTCACTGATGTCTATTTGGCCCACATCCTGCACCAACTGATAATCTATGCAGGCCTGTCCCCCAAGCATCCCTGCGGTGGTCTCTGAGGTGATGCATAAAGTCCTGCCACTGCGTGCAATGTTTAAAGTTAAAATCTCACAAACACTCACTGTCCCGGGAGGGAAGATGCAGATTTTCTGGAAATGGAGTCCACGGTCATTTGTGGTGTTTCCCTATCATCCCGTAGGTTATACAGGTGGGCATAGTATTTTTCAAAAAAAATTGCAGTATGGGCAGGGTTGTAAGTTTAATGCTCTGTGATTCATTAAGCACCTTGATTTTGTTCCTCACCTGCTAATACCGATAGAGTAGAATTTTTGGCATAGTCTAGTTAATGCGGTACACATCTTTAGGATGTAAGCTCTTATGAGCAGGGCCCTCCTCCCTCCTGTCTCTCTACCTTCTCTTCTGCTCCAACTTCAATATACTTGCTTTGCCCAGAGCCGCTGAAGTCTTGGTATTACTCGTTTATTGTTCTGCACTGTTATCATCATCATCATCATCATTTATTTATATAGCGCCACTAATTCCGCTGTACAGAGAACTCATTCACATCAGTTCCTGCCCCATTGGAGCTTACAGTCTAAATTCCCTAATATAGACACACACTCACACAGACAAAGAGGGAGATAGACAGACAGGGAGACAGACAGACAGACTAGGGTCAATATTTGATAGCAGCCAATTAACCTAGCAGTATGTTTTTGGAGTGTGGGAGGAAACCGGAGCACCCGGAGGAAACCCATGCAAACACAGGGAGAACATACAAACTCCACACAGATAAGGCCATGGTCGGGAATCAAACTCATGACCCCAGTGCTGTGAGGTAGAAGTGCTAACCACTAGGCCACTGTGCTGCCACTGTACTGTTATTTTCCCTGTACTGTCCATTGTTTGTACTGTGTACGGCACTGCGGAAACCTTGTGGCGCCTTATAAAGAAATGATAATAATAATAATAATAATAATAATAATACACATGCGGTACAGAAAAATACCATTTAATTGATTCCACACAGAAATCAGCTACTTTTGAAGAGCGTTTAAGGGTCACCTTTAGTTTTGGGTTTCCACGCAAGTTTGTTGAGATTCAAGGTCTAATTGAGTTTGGGGGTACAACTTTTTCAGTCAGGCACCAATTTGGATAGTTTTACCTCTAAGAATGGCCTCTAAGGCATACCAGTATCTAAAGACTGAAGTGTCCTCTAGATGTTTTGTTTTGGTATGTAACGTTAAAGTTTCTGAGAGGGCCAGTTTAGGCTCCAAAGAGGATAAAAAGTAATTCTGCATTCATGGCGTGGATGGGGGGGGGGGAGGCTTAGCCTGGTTAAGGTTCCATGACCATTGCAAGGTGTCATGACCAGACCAGGTTATAAGGAGAATATTTACATAACATGTTTGTTGAAAGGTGCAATTATCAGAGAGCATGAGGTCTATTTTGTGAATAAGAATTATGAACAGTCAAGCAGTATGTGTATTCTGTTAGGGTCCTGTGATATATTCCCTCTGCAGTACCTCTGTCTTAACAGAGGTGCTGTTCTTATGGACTTTTAAACTATTTGCACCACACCTGCAGGAGTTAACCTCCTTCTCTGACTATCACCTACACCTGTCCTTATATACCCACCCCAAAGATTGCACATTGCTGGTCATTGTTAATGGTTCTTGATCCCGTGTTTTGGATTGTCTGCTACCAGTGTCTGTTCTCATACATCCCTGGCTCCACCTGCTAGCGCTGTTCCTGCATTCTCACAGCATCAGTAGTCAGTCTGTCTTGTTTCATCCACATTTGTAAGTGTTACCCAGTATTAGTCTGTTCCTTTCTACCCAGACACACCCAGATTGTGTTTATTTATGGTCTACAATAACTGGACAGTGTTTTATTTTATCTTGTGTGGCGAAATGGGCAATTTGCAATGTAAGTGTTAAATGGGAGACTGTTGTTTTTTTAGGAGTCTGCAGGCATATGCACAAGTTCACAGTGGTGCACATGGGTGTGACAAATTACTGGTTTATTTAGTGCTGGGGAGGAAGCATAAATAGCTGGTTTTGTGTATTGGGTGGGGCAACCAATGCAAAATAGTGGCCGGTGTCTTGTGAGGAAACTGGATGTTTCATCAGAAGCAGGGTTGCAAGAAATTGTAAAATACTTTTGTTTATTTAACTGCTAGAACTACAACTCATGCTGACTGTACCTTCCTGACACGCTGACTGTACCTTCCTGAGCCCACATGGACGTGCCGTGTGGACTCTCCACTGGGGCTTAACCTAGGCTCCTGATTCTAGTGGTGTAGCCCCAGCACTGCTCCATTTCCCTGCCTCCACTTACCTGCTTCTGCTCACCGCTGCCTCCAGTAGCCTCGCATCCAGCTGAGCTCCCTCCGGCGATCTCTCTGGTAATTATCTTCTACTCGAGCCCCCCGGCTCTGGCCTAGCTGTCCTTCATCCGCTCCTCAGTCTCCAGCATCTCTTGGCCTGGCTCTAACCACTCCCGGAGGGCTCCTTCTGTCTGACATTTCCTCACGACCTCATCTCCTTGGGACGGTCTCCTAGTGACCTCTGCTTCCTGGTCTCCCGCCTGCCATCTCCTCGGGACGCCTGCTGCCTGTCTCCTGCCTGCCATCTCCTCGGGACGGTCTCCTGGTGTCCTCTGCTGCCTGGTCTCCCGCCTGTTATCTCCTCGGGACTCCCACTGCCTGTCTTCCGCCTGCCATCTCCTCGGGACGGTCTCCTGGTGTCCCCTGCTGCCTGTCTCCCGCCTGCCTTCTCCTCGGGACATCTGCTGCCTGGTCTCCAGCCGCCTGAACTCCTGCTTCTGGTCACCCGCAGCCTGGACTCCCGCCGCCTGGTCTGCTTCCCTGGACATCTGCTGCTGACTCCCACCTGGAACCTGGGCCTCCGCTGCCCTGCAACCCTCATGAACTCCTGCCTCACTTGTTCCTGATCTGAACCTGTTCCTGGGACTGTCTCCGTGACCCACCGTAACTCCACACCTGTTCCTGAACTCTGGTCCCTCCGGTCTGCTCCCGCGACTACCTGTGGACTACCCTGATCTCTGGACTCCCTGGACTTTCCTGTTCCTCCTGGTATAGGCTCTCTGCGGCCATCCATTACATTTACTACCATGTGTTTTTCATTTTAAAATTTACTTTAAGTTCTTTTAACTTATTTTTCTTCAATTTAATTTTATATTATTGTAGTGTATTTTACCTTATGTTTCATTTTAAAATTTACCTTAGTTCTTTTAACTTATTTTTCTTAAATTAAATTTTATATTATTGTAGTGTATTTTACCTTATTTTTCATTTTAAATTTACCTTAAGTTATTTTAATTAATTTTACTTCAATTTAATTTTAACTTATTGTAGTGTATTCTACCTTAATTGTATTTGCACTTTAATTAATTTATCTCCATTTTATTTTATATGTATTTTACCTTAATTGTATTTTCACTTTAAATTATTTATCTCCATTTTATTTTATCTTTACGGCACTTTAAACTGTGTTTGCCACTGCCTTTTTTTCCTGCTCCACTTCATTGTTCTCTGCAGTCCTTCCTTTGTTCTTGTGTTACTCTGCTTTGTCAGCCCATATCTAACTTGACCACTCTGGCCCACTTCTGGCCCCCGTTGCTGCCTTCACCTCGGCGCTAATTGCCCTTACCCTCTTCTTGCCCCTTCTCTCATTCCCAGTCCCCCCTGTCTCTCACCATGCTGCCCGCTTCTTTCCTATACCCATCCTCTCCCCTAGCCCCTTTCTCCCGCCTAACTCTCACTGCCCCACCCCTCACCCTCCCCCTCGCTCCATCAACCCTGATAATCTCATCCGCATCTCCCCTCTTCCCTCCCTCCCTTTCTCTTGTGCCCTCTGGAACTCCAGGTCCATCTGCAACAAACTTTCCTCCATCCATTACCTCTTCATCTCCAACTCTCTTAGGGCTAGATTTACTAAACTGTGGGTTTGAAAAAGTGGAGATGTTGCCTATAGCAACCATTCAGATTCTAGCTGTCATTTATTTAGTGCACTCTACAAAATGACAGCCAGAATCTGATTGGTTGTTATAGGCAACATCTCCACTTTTTCAAACCCGCAGTTTAGTAAATATACCCCTTAATCTTCTTGCCATCACTGAAACCTGGCTTACTTCTTCTGATACCATTTCACTGGCTGATCTCTCTTATGGGGGCCTCTCCTTCATCCACTCAACCAGACCAGACGAGCGTCCAGGAGGCGGAGTGGGCCTCCTCCTATCCCCTAACTGCACTTTTCGTGTCATTCCTACTTTACCTTCCCTCTCCTTCTCCTTCTTTGAAGTACACTCCATCCGTCTCTTCTCCCCCATCCACATCCGTGTCTCCGTCATCTACCGTCCCCCAGGCCCCTCCTCCCTTTTCCTTGACAACTTCGCTGCCTGGCTCCCCCACTACCTTTCCTCTGACCTTCCCTCCATCATACTTGGCGACTTTAATATCCCTATTGACAACTGTTCTGACCCCGCCACCATTAAACTTCTCGCCCTTTCCTCCTCCCTAGGCCTTACTCAGTGGACCTCTTCCCCCACCAGCTGTCTTGGTCACTCCCTTGACCTTGTCTTCTCTCATCTCTGTGATCTCTCTGACTTTTCCAACTCTCCCTTCCCACTATCTGACCACCACCTCCTCTCCTTCACTCTGTCCTCCTCCCCTGCTCCTGCCTCACCCAAAGCCACCCTCACTAGACGTAACCTGGATGCTATTGACCCACCTCCTTCTCCTCCTCTCTCAAAACTCTCCTTTCACCCCTTCCCTCCCTGGCCTGTCCCGACCAGGCCTGCTCTCTCTACAATCACTCCCTCACCACTGCCCTGGACACTGTTGCCCCGGCCTCTTCTATCTGCCGACGCCGCATTATTCCCCAACCCTGGCACTCTAAACTCACCTGCTTCCTCCAAAGATGCTCTCGCACTGCTGAACGCCTCTGGAGGAAATCTCGCTCCCTGGCTGACTTCCTCCACTTTAAATTCATACTCTCTTGTTTCTCCTCTGCCCTCTCCCTCGCTAAACAATCATTCTTTAAGTCCCTCATTTCTTCTCAGTCCTCCAATCCCCGCCGCCTCTTTGCCACCTTCAGCTCCCTCCTCCCCCACCACCCCCTCTGTCCCGCCTTCCCTCTCCGCTTCTGACTTCACCACTTTCTTCTCTTCCAAAATTGAGGCCATTAGACTGAACATCTCCTCTTCCCCTTCTGCCGCCACCCTCATCGCTTCACCTCCCCCCATCAACCAACTCTGGTGCTCCTTCAGCCCTACAACCGATAAAGAAGTTCGCTCCCTTATTCTTTCCTCTCCACCCTCTACCTGCCCTCTCGATCCCATCCCCTCCCACCTCCTTTGCTCTCTCTCTCTCCAATGGCCTGCTCTTACCTAGCACACCTTTTCAACCTATCCCTCTCCTCTAGCGTAGTACTCTCCTCTTTTAAACATGCTCTTATCTCTCCTATCCTCAAAAAACCCAATCTTGACCCCACCTCTCTTTCTAATTATCACCCTATCTCTCTTCTCCCCTATGCCTCCAAATTACTTGAGCGGATTGTCTGCAGCCGCCTAACCAGGCACCTCGCGGACAATTCCCTCCTTGACCCTCTCCAATCTGGCTACCGCCCCCTCCATTCTACCGAAACTGCCCTGGCCAAGGTTACTAATGATCTCCTATCAGCCAAATCCAAGGGTCACTTCTCCGTACTCATCCTCCTTGACCTCTCTGCAGCCTTTGACACTGTGGACCACCCCCTCCTGCTGAAAACTCTTCTCTCTCTCGGGCTCCCTGGTTCTGTCCATGCCTGGTTCGCCTCATACCTCGCTAATCACTCCTTCTCTGTATCCACGTCTGGTTCTTCCTCCTCCCCCTACCCTCTCCCCGTAGGAGTCCCGCAGGGCTCTGTTCTTGGCCCTCTACTCTTTTCGCTCTACACTTCCTCCCTTGGTGCTCTCATCTCCTCCTTCGGTCTTTAGTATCACCATTATGCTGACGACATTCAACTCTATATCTCCTCTCCTGATCTTTCCTCCACCATCCTCACTCGGGTATCCGACTGCCTCTCCACCATCTCCTCCTGGATGTCCGAGCGCTTTCTCAAAATCAATATCTCTAAAACTGAACTCATTGTCTTTCCTCCGCCCAGTCTCCCATCCCACGATGACCTCTCTATTGTCATCAACAACACCACCATCTCCTCTGTCACCCAACTTCGCTGCCTGTGTGTCACCCTCGACTCCTCTCTCTGTTTTGCGCCACACATTCATTCCCTTGCCCAAGCCTGTCGCTTCCAACTACGCAACATCGCCCGCATCCGTCCTTTTCTCTCTCAGGATGCCACCAAAACTATCATCCACGCACTCATCATCTCCCGTCTTAATTATTGTAACCTTCTCCTCACTGGCCTCCCCCACTCCTGTCTCTCCTACCTCCGCTCTATACTCAATGCGGCCGCAAGACTCATCTTCCTCTCACGCCGCTCCTCCTCTGCCTCCCCTCTCTGCCTTGCCTTACACTGGCTCCCCTTCCCCTACAGAATCCTTTTCAAACTCCTCACCACCACTTACAAGGCTCTCTCCAATTCTACTGCCCCTTATATCTCTAACCTCCTCTCCATTCACACTCCTGCCCGCTCCCTGCGCTAGGCCAACGACCGCCACCTCTCCTCCACCCTTATCACCTCTTCCCACTCCAGAATCCAAAACTTTTCCTGTGCAGCCCCCCTTCTCTGGAACAAACTCCCTTGTTCCATCCGTCTCTCTCCTACTCTGTGCTCATTCAAACGTGCACTCAAAACTCACCTCTTCCTCAAAGTCTACCAATCATCTACTTAACCCCATCTCCTCCCTTTAGCTCGTCCTCCCTTCTCTCCTCTTGCCTCAACTGGCTCCTCTTGGGCCTGGCCTGTTTACCCTCCCTTAGGATGTAAGCTCGTATGAGCAGGGCCCCCTCCCCTCCTGTCTCCATACCTGTTCTTTAGCTCCGTCTTTACTGCATATGACTAGCCGGAGTTTCTGAAGTATTGGTACTTTTTGTTCATTGTTCTGTATGGTTTCACCCTGTATAGTCTACTGTTAGTACTGTGTGCGGCGCTGCGGATACCTTGTGGCGCCTAACAAATAAATGATAATAATAATAATAATAATAATAATAATTTCTGAATAAAGCGCAGTAAAGTTTTTCAGCAATCCTGTGTGAGAATCATCTGTTTGGCATGCTTATCACACTTGCTATACCTGAATTGAGTTTGGTTTATGGCCTGCTATTTCTTGTATTCTGTTTTGTTTTGCCTTTGCAACCTCAGAGCTCCTCAGTTTTTGCAACTAGTGTTTTTCCTTCAATAAAACCAATATACTCTTCACCAACTACTGATTCTTTTTTGCTTCATTGTAAAACACCTAGTCATTCATAATATGCACAAGGGGCATTGACTCGCCGAACATTGTATAAATCATATTCTGCTAATAATTTATGAAACACAATTGAGGGCCCTAAATTACCAACATTTTTGTCAGAATGGGGGTGGGTGGGTAATTTATTCAGGCTTGTGTCCAAAGTCAAACTAAAATCACCCAAAAAAATTTAATGGCCTTTTCTCACACTGTGGATCTCCTCAACCAGTAATTTAAGGAAAGGAATTTGTCAAGATGTATTAGGTGCGTAGAATGATACTAAAGTCACTTTCTTATTGTATAAAACGCCTACAAGGATCATCCCATTCTTACCCTCTAGTTTAGTACTGAGGGTAAATGAAACATGCGTACTAAATATGAGAGTTATGCTATGCCTTTTAAAGGGACCATTAGCAGTATAACAGGTAGGGAATCTATTGTCATGAAAAAGGGTAGGGGCTTGAGAAGGGAAATGAGTTTCCTGTATGGCAGCAATATCTACTCTACGTTTATGGATAGTGGTAAGGGCTAAACACCTTTTGTGGGGGAAGTTAAGTACATTAAGTCCCCTACCGTGTTTCCCAGATAATAAGACCTACCCCGATAATAAGACCTACCCTTACATTCCCTGAACGGTCCAAAATAAGTCCTACCCTGAAAATAAGCCCTAGTTAAATCCCCATTTTGGCCGGTCCCTGCGCACAATACAATGCCCCCCACCTCCGCCCCCCCCCGCATGAAATGGATGCCGCTGTTAACGATTTAACAGTGGCATCCAATCACAGCTGCAGCATCTCACTGTCTCACAGTGAGCGTGCACCCTCCCCTAGTTTCCTGTGAATGACGCTGGCGTGTGTGCCAGCTTCATTTACAGCAGCACCGCGGAGGAGAGTACAGAAAAAGAGGAAAGGGAAGACAAACGGTAAGTAAAGCAGGACTGAGGGGCACTTTGTGGGAAAGAAGCAAGACTGAGGGGCACGATGTGGGAAAGAAGCAAGACTGAGGGGCACGATGTGGGAAAGAAGCAGGACTGAGGGGCACGATGTGGGAAAAAGCAGTCAATGTTAATTAAAATAAGCCCTACCCCGAAAATAAGCCCTATGCAGTTTTTTTGTCCAAAAAAAAAAATAAGACAGTGTCTTATTATCGGGGAAACACGGTAGCATTCAAAGAAAATAACTTAGCCATCGACAGAGCAGAGATAGTGCGGGTGTGGTGAATCGTGGAATGGGATAAAAAAATAGTGAAGACAAATGGGACGTTTACCTAGAGAAACTAATGGGAAAGGGGAAGAGGGAGGAAAAAAGAAAAAACATGAGAAAAGGGGAAGGGGAAACAGAAATAGCCTGATGGACCGGGCTAGAGCATTTGCCCTAAAGGGAGGGATGTGGCAAAAATTTTAACATGTGAGGGGTGGTGAAGGAGAACACCACCCATGTAACACAATGAACATTAAAACACAATGTTACAATGCAACAAACAATCAACAAGAGACAAAATAGTTCACCCCCATTACAAGATGATCAAAGGGAAAGATAAAAACAACTCACAGGTGAGTGAACAACTATGAAAACACAAACAGAGTATACCGAGTTCAGTGGGGGAGTAGTGGGTACCAGCAAGGTGGCAATAGATGCATAATCTAAATAGAGTCTTATCCTTTTACTAGGGGAAGTTCCATTGTGGCACAGAACCCGTGACAGGAAACGTATTGAAGAAGCGAACTAGCTTGGTTTTGGCCTTTTAGGGAGCATAATAAGGCAATGTTATACCCTGGAAAAGAGGAAGCCTGTTGTTTTAGGATATAAGATATAAAAAAGGTCTCAGATAAGACGTAAGTTGAAAGAAGTGTCGTATGGGTAGTGGACCTAGGCTATTCATTTACAGGCACATTGTAGACACCATGGAACAAAAAAACAGCAATACTCCGTGACTCAGTGGTCTGCCCAGACTGTAAAACTCACGTCAATAGCAGTGAATGATGGAGCTCCTCGTAGGAGATATATTCCAGGATCCAGGAAAGTCTCTGAGGGCAGTAAATAATGTGGACCTGACACAGGATCCAAAAGTGCACCACTAGTGCTAGAGGATGGAGAATGCTATTAAATTGCATGTGCAAAAGAAGTGCCCAAGCAGGTCTTGCAAAGTAAGGAAGAGGAGATCAGAGGGACCATGAAGCCACGCAGAACGTGGAATCTCCAGCGGGCCCTCTGGCCTAGTCGTGTTGCTGCTATCACGGTTTCTGACACTTATGGAATTGGTAAAAAGAGGCTGGCGGCCTGTCAGAGAATCTGAAGTGCAGCCGCACATCCTCCAAGCGGCAGCTGCCCTCCTATGCACGGAATATGTCCAGTTACTAAATGGTACACACAGGGCCATATCATACAAACAGCATAAATACTGCATCATACAAAGTGTTAGTATGATAATTATGATAATAATTTTGATAATAAACAATGAGTGTAAGGAAGGGATTGCACACTTGTGCATTCCTTTGTAAATTGGCAAAACAAATGCATGTCGTACACAAATGTATGTCTGCCGGTAAATTAGAAGGGCAAATAAAAATATCACATAACTGAGTTAGTACCGTATTCATCAAGGAACATATTGCCTATATATGCTTGAATATGTATTCAACAAAAGATATTTCTTCAGATCGGCTCCTTGTTTTATATGGACATGTGTATGCTCCATGTATATGCGTTTAAAAAAACGCACATTATGTTCGCTTTGCTTCCCTGATTAATAAAGCCCACAGTCTGTGAGGCACTTATGCCTTTCGCTTTATGTATCTCATTTACTTTTAACTATAGTGAACAGATTTCTCTCACATTCTGCCTCAATGAATTAGTATATTAATATATTTCAAAACAACAAGATAATATAAAATGGTAAAAGAGTAAAATTATGAATAATAATAAAAATAATACAAATAATAATTATTTGTATCGCTAAAGTGCTTATCTTTGAACCAAAATATATTAAATATATCCTTTTTTTAAAACTGGAACTTAGAAATAATTTTCTTCTATAAAAAATGTATATAAATTTGTTTTTGGTTCCATGTATATTGTTATAGCATTCTTCTCTAAAAACAAAGTATGCTTTTAAAATATAGTATAATCATAACAAGAAAAATGTCTGCATTTCTAGATTTTAAAATATGTATTTATATTAACAAAAGTAAAAAACAAATTTACAATATTTAATTTTTTGCACAACTTCAGGATCGAAGAAAAAATAATATGTATAATTTAAATACATGAATTCACCAGAATGAAATATTAATTTGTTGACAATTAAATAATTGCACAATAAATGTAAATACAAAAGTATGCTAATTACAACTTTTTCAATTCCATCCAATTTACTTTTAATTCCTGTTTTCAAATCTCCCTGTTATTTTTTTAACTGTATTATTAGTTATTTTTTTATCAAGTTATTATTATTCCTGAATGGCTAGAACCAGGCAAGATTTTAGGAGTCTATTGTTAATTTTTTTGCTCAGTAAACATACCAGAGTTAAATGGTAATTTGATTTTGCACTAGTAGAAATAAATCTAAACATTTAACCTATTTGAGACCATCAAAGTTGGTTGAAGACCAGATTTGACAAGTTTAATCTACTGCATATTTGTGCAAAAGAGGACAGAAGAGGATCCTTTAAAAATGTAATTGTTTTTTTTAACAAACTTTAACTCATAATGACTGTTTGGGACCTGTAATTTTGGGAGCAAATCTAAAAGTCTAGGAAGATATACTATCTGCCTCAATGTATTGGTATATTAATATGTTTCATAACAAAAAAATAATACATGTTAAAAGAGTAATACCATAAATTGTATTAATAATAATAATAATAATAATAATAATAATAATAATAATAATAATAATAACAATAATTTGCAACACCAAGTGCCTAACTTTGGGATCCACAATATACTCAATATATCCTCTTTTAAGAACTGGAATTTGAAAGCAATTTTCTTCTAACAAAATAAAAATAAATTTGTTTTTGGTTTTATGTAAATTGTTATAGCATTCTTCTCTGAAAGCTAAGTAAGCTTTTAAAATATACAACAAGAAAAAACAATTTCTACATTTTAAAATATACATTTATTTTTTTTTAAAAAGTTAAAAACAAATTCATAAAATTTAATTTCTTGCACAACTTCTGGTTAAAAAAAATATAATTGGGAAAACAATACATTACATTAGAAATTTACAAGAATTAAATATTAATTTGTTGACAAAGAAATCATTGCACAGTAAATGTAAAGACAGATGTATGCTAATTGTATCTTTTTTAAATTTCATCTAATTTATTTTAATTCCTGTTTTCAAATCTCTCTATCACTCTCTATCATTTCTTATTTTACAGTATGATTAGTTCTTTTTGTTACCATATTATAATTTTCCTGATTACCTGGAACCAGGCAAGATTTTAGGAGTCTAATGTTAATTTTCTTGCTCAAGAAACATAACTGAGTTAAGTGGTATTTTTGGGAGTAAATCTAAAAGTCTTGAAGAATACAAATTTGCAAAACCAATAGTGCTCAATATTGATATAGAAAATCATGCTTACCATATCCAACATAATAGCATTCTCTGCTTTGCCAAACCGTCTAGAAGATTTTATCAAGTGAATCAGCTTATAAAACCTTTCCCTTAGGGTCAATAACAATATAGGATCTCTGGGTAATTGAAATCCCATGCAAATTTATTTTTAACATTTGAAGACACAAAAAACTAATGAAGAAAGAAATACCAAAGAATGTAATGAAAACAAATTTAGTGCTAGAACATATGTATACTGTTTTATAAAATATTGACTTGTGTCTTTTGTGCTATAGAACTGTATTTACAAAATAAAAATGTTGATTTTTTTTTTTGTATTTTATGTTTTAAATCATGTTTGGAATCAACTTGCTTACCACTATTGCTGTTTATTTTTCTGCTATGAGGCAAAAGAAAAAATTACAACAGATTAAAATTCTAGATAAACAATGTGCCTTCCTTTGTTGCATAAGTGCTTTTTTCATTTTCTGCTACCAAAAAAAGGTATCAGCCTAATTGACACATGGTTACAACACACTTATGAAAGAAAAAAATCATATATTTTTTTTTTTGGGGGCAAAATAATAATCTAACTAATCTTAAAGTACAATATATACAAAAGCTTATAATATTTCTAGAATTATTGTACAGTAGATTGATCACTTTCTAGCTATTTATCTACTTTACTACCAATATGTAAGCATCGTTTATCCACTTAGTCACAGTCACTTAACTATACATTCCACATAGTGGGCCTGATTCATTAAGGAATGTAAATGCTGAAAAGTGCCATATTTCTCATAAAATTGCTTTGCACATGCCTAGACCGAGACCATATACCAGTGAACGCAAAAACATCCAATTCATTTTTGAGCGCAGAGGACCCTTACTACAGCCTACAATATCAGGGACAGAATGGGGAGGGGGCTGGGAATGTGCATGCAGTCAATGTACACTAAGGGCGTGCCAAGCTCAAGCGCATGCTACAGTGTCTTATTCACGCTTTGGGCATCTCTAAGGTACATGATTTTTACTTGTATCACTTGCACAGCTACAGGTTTGGTGTAAGTGCTGAGTGTTAGTGATGACAGTCATAAATGCATGCTAGAACATATGTTTGCTATTAGAAGCAACTGTAAAAACGCATTACATGGACAGCACAGTGGCTAAGGGGTTAGCACTTCTGCCTCACAGAGCTGGGGTCATGAGTTCAGTTCCCGACCATGGCCTTATCTGTGTGGAGTTTGTATGTTCACCCGGTGTTTGCGTGGGTTTCCTCTGGGTGCTCTGGTTTCCTCCCACACTTTAAAAAAAACAAAAAAAAACATACTAGTAGGTTAATTGGCTGTTATCAAAATTGACCCTTGTCTCTCTCTCTCTGTGTCTGTGTATATTAGGGAATTTAGACTGTAAGCTCCAATGGGGCAGGGACTGATGTGAATGAGTTCTCTGTACAGTGCTGCGGAATCAGTGGCGCTATATAAATAAATGGTGATGATGATGATTACATGTACAGTAGACATTCATAACATCCTCATAAATGTATTTAATGGGAAAAAAACAACCTTTTTTTAATGTTTTGTCATTAATCAGGGACATGAATAGTTTATTTTTTCTTCTATGCATTCTTTTGGGATTTAATATTTCACATATGTACTGGACGTTTAATACAGTGTATTGTCTGTTAGAACAGAGTACACCTAGACCCATATTCAACAACAGCAGTAGATTTAATTCCGCTCCTTGTTGAATACAGATGTGTGTATGCCCAATTTATGTGCGTTTTTAAGAAAACACAAAATACATTTATTTTGCCTCCCTTAATAGATCAAACCTAGTATATACTATGTGGACAAATCATAAATGGTCATTTGTATCTCAAGGGGTCTATGTTATAGTTGAACTCAAATTGCATTCTTGGTGCATAATAGGCTTTTATCTATCTGAGTATGCACACAAATCACTAATTTCAGAATTAGTGATTTGTGCACTTGCCCAGAAGTTAAAAAGAGTATTATAGGTCAAGAACACAGTTTGTGTTCAACTTAACATAAGCCCCCAAATGTGTAAAACTGTTAAATATATTTGCTATACTGTGAAAGATGTCATTATAATAGCTGTTGATAATAGATAATAAGTTAATAATACCAGAGCTACAGCAAAATGTAACAGATATAACAATGACATAACTTTATGGGCCAAAAAGGGAACCTAAGGTGTAGAGATAACATTAATTGATGTCTGTTTTTACTAGAATGTTCTCTGTATTGCAAATTTGTCACTAAATCGTTCTCTGTATTGTATGTTGGTCATTAAAATGTTCTCTGCTTTGGATTAGACACTACAATGCTCTTTCCATTGAACAGTGATTACTATTGACTGAAGGCAAGGGAGGGCTGTCAAATTTTAGCCCGGGGGGCAAAACTTGACTCAGCAGCCTATTAGGAACATTTTAAAGGAGTAAACAAACATGCAGGTGTCCCAGTGACCCAGCCCAAGGTAGCCCACAATTGAACTGGCCCAGGGGCCAAATGCCCCCCTGCCAGGGAGGAATGCACCCCTGCCCCCCAGCCCAGCCAGTCCCTGCCTGGAGGTGAGTAGGATAGTTTGCATTGAAAACTGATATGGCTGTATTGAATTTGACTATTTTACGTTTCTTTTTAGATATTATTCATTGACTCTGTAAATTTAATCCCATATTAGAGAAACACGGCCCACATGGTTTTGCCAATTCCTTTTTTTCCATTGCTGCACTCTTCCCGAAGAGCCAGGGTCATTTATTGATCATCAGGGCTCCTGTGGTAAGCAGTGTTTTGGTGAATATCTGGAAGGATATCCAAAATTATCTCCATGTTTACGTTGGCTAGTTTATAAGCTTTGAGACTGTGGCTAATAGTAGTGAGTGTGTCAGACTAGTGAATCCACGGATTCTGCTTTCACTACATAATCACCGTGAAATATTGCCCAGCTAATGTTTTGAGGACACAACTCTCATTACTTAACGTCTTTCAGAGCTATTGTCTTATCTTGCATTCATAAAAAATGTTTTCTTAATTTATACCTGCCAACTGTATGTATAAATGTTAGCTCACTATAGTGCCTGCACACTGCAGTGTCTGGTCACATAGCAGGAAACCATTGCTTATAACAACTTTAGACTCCAGAAATACCTAGCATTCTAAGTGAACACTGTCTGCAGCTCAATATATAAGCCTACACTTCTATTTCAGTAAAAGGAAACCTGTTATGACACAATAGGGATATCATAAGTAATTTCACTCAAGGTAAGAATGGCCTGTCTCTGATCAGGGCTGTCTTTCCCATTGGGCATGCTGGGCAACTGCCCAGGGGCCCCACATTCATAGGGGCCCCATAGCCAGGGCTCTGAAGTACTTACAGAAAAAAAGTACCTTTTTGCGGTCAAGCAGTGCCGATCTGGCTCCCCCCCTCTTCCCCTCCTTCCTGCAGAGCTTGCACTGAATGTCGGGCGTGATGCCATCAAGCAGGACATCTTCAGTGAGGAGTGCATCGAAAGGAGCCACAACGCGACGGACAAGCAAGCGAGGAAGAAAGAAAACAGAAAATAAAAAAAAGAAGAGAAGAAGATGATAGAAAGGTAAGTGAAGGGGGGCAAATAGGAGAATAATGGAAGACACAGGCATAGTATTTGATACAGGGGTGGGGGGGAGGGCAGAAGAATGATTGAGGATAAACAGGAGCATAATTGAGGGCACAGTGTCTGATACTGGGTTAGACCAGAAGCATGATGAAGGGGGGCAAATGGGCGTCAAAAATATGTTTATGTGGATTAGTCTCTGTAGTACAGCATGTTTTTTTTAATTTTATCGATAGTTTACATTTTTATTCCTGTGAGTGGTTGTGTAGGTAGGGGCCCCAATGCACTGCTTTGCCCGGGGGCCCATAATGTTGTTAAGATGGCCCTGTCTCTGATTTCCCCTGTCTTTGAATCCCAATAGATATATTGTAAACTTGATCTAACAATGGCTTGCATGTTAGCTACTAGCAATGCTGGCAATATGGGAACATGACATTGTTTCTCCGGGTTAAAACAAAACAAAAAAAAGCAAACATTATATGCTTGTAAACTAAGTAAAAATATAAAGTCTAAAAATGCTCTGAGGCCCTGCTGCACCATACCTTACATAAAACCCACATATTGTTTTTCCTATACCCAGTAAAAAATAGATAATTAACGACAGTTAATGAAATCTTTTTTAGTTTTACTGTATTTTAAGATTGCAGTTCCAATATTTGTAGACGTTATCCAATTTTAGGTAATTAAGGACCTTTGGTATGATACGCAAGAGACATTCAGTTTGCGAAATATGTTACAAGGTATATTTATTAAATTATTAAGAAATAAACACAAATGTAACATCATAGCATAATTGTAACAATTAATTTACATAATTATCTGCTAAATATGTCTGCACTTTGACATAAAACAAAGAACATTTTTGTAAAATTTTCATCTGATTAGTGGCTCTTTAGCTCACTCTCATCTCTCTCTGTCACAGCAGTGTTCACTCACCCTTCCTCTGCGGGAGTATTATCTCTCACCTTTTCTCTGTCGGGGTAATATCTCTCTTCTGTCCCCTGCAGGGGTAATATCTCTCAACCTTGCTCTGCAGAGGTAATATCTCTCACCCTTCCTCTGTGGGGGTAAAATCTCTCTCCCATGCTATACGGGGTTAATATCTCTCTCTCGTTCTCTACGGGGGTAATATCTCTCTCCCGTGCTCTGCAGGGATAATATTTCTCTACCGTGCACTGCGTGGGTGATATCTCTCACCTTTCCTCTGTGGGGGTAATATCTCTCTCCCATGCTCTGCGGGGGTAATATCTTTCTTCTGTGCTCTGTGAAGGTAATATCTCTCTCCCGTGCACTGTGGAGGTAATGTCTCTGTTCTGTGGGGGTTATTCTCTCTCAGGTGGACACTGACAAACAGTCCCTGTGTTACCACTTTCTGAGGTAAATTCCTTTCTTTTGAAAAAATGCCACAGCCTCACTTTCGGTAGAAGGCAGGGTGAATAAATTCATTTTTAAATGTCGGTTGTATTTTTTTTTTTATTTAAATGACTCCAGATAAAAGTAAAGTTTTACATGTCGGTTGAATAATTTTTTTTCAAAAAACTTGAAAAAAAAAAAAAAAAAAAATCGCAATTTTTTCAAATGACTCCAATAACAAGAAAGTACCAGGTTTTCTTTTGCTAATATTAGATATTCATCATCATCTTCTATTTATTTATATAGTGCCACTAATTCCGCAACTCTGCACAGAGAACTCTTATACATCAGTCTCTGCCCCATTATAGCTTAAAATCTAACACACACACACACACACACAAACCAAGGGCAATTTAAGAGCAGCCAATTAACCTACCAGTATGTTTTTGGGGTGTAGGAGGAAACCAGAGCACCCAGAGGAAACCCACGCAAACATGGGGTGAACACACAAACATCACAAAAATAAGGCCATGGTGGGGAATTGAACTCATAACCCCAGTGCTGTGAAGCAGAAGTGTTAACCACTAAGCCACCGTTCTACCCACATTGGTTAAGATCTAATAAGGGAGCAAATACATTTTCATATTATTGAATAAAATATACATATAGGCATTGAGTTCATGCAAGAAGGAAAACTTCCAAAATAGGGTCAAATGTCGTTACTGCCTGGGTACATAAACAGCTAAAAGATGTAAGTAGAAAGGACATAAAAACCCCCTAAACAGAAAGTAAAGACACCCTCTGCAACACTGCATATGAATGCACATATAAGATAGACCTTTTCCCCTTTTCCTCCCATCTCCACAGTATTAAGATACACATTAGAGTGCATTATACACTTCCCATAATCACAAACCATCTTCATATTTTGGTTTAGCTTTGGACAAAATATTTCATGTGTTTTGGTTTTGGATCTAAATTTAATTAAAAATTGTGAAAAATAGGTAAAATTATGTTATTTTAAGCTGTTTTTGTTTCTACATTACTATTTAGCATTGCCATTTATTTACAGTCATTTACAGTATACTTTCTAATGATCGATCCATAACTGTCAAAATTTTCACAAATGTGGCCAAAGGTTCCAGTGAGCTGCCTTAGTGACAAAGCAGCATCATAACTACATAGCAGTTCAAAAAAAGGTGCAATACCCTATGTGTGGCACAGCAGTGTGCATAAAGTGTGGAATTCCACCTCGTTGCTAACTTTTGCTTGAGTTGGTGGCATTGCAGGTTATTTTTTAGGAAGTTGCTCCAATGATTTACATGCAGTACCTGAATGCCGAAAAGGCCCAGAAATTTTATTGTCTGTGCTACATATTGAAATTCACCCAGACATATTGGTCACACAATGTTCGCTGCATTATCCGGAATGAGGAATCCTGAGGAGAGTGTTAGAGGGGTGAGCCTCTTTGTTATGATTTTCCAGCAGATTGACACAACATAATTCTTTGTGAAACCAGCGATGCAAAGAGTAGCTTCCCTGTGAATGACCTGGCATTTTGTGCTAGCACTACTATGCTGAAAAGATGCAGAAAATGATGATGAAACTACCACACTGCTGCTGTTGATGGTGATACACCTACCAATGGGCTGTCACAGTCATGTAGTCTTTTGTTTGACCAGTACTGCTTGCCCACACATCGGGTAGTTAAGTGGACAGTCGGTGCAAAGATATTTTTTAGGACTGAATGAGTTTTTGTTTATCCTCCCCTTTACAGCTGATGAATTGCTGTTCTGGAGAAATTGCATAGAGATATAATTTAATAGTGTGGACACATGACCTCAACTAATCAGCTAAAACCCGATGCACTCATTGCGGAAATTTGAAGCACATGCAGTGCTAAAATAGCTGTCATGGCTATAGTGATCTGTTGTGCAACAGGATGCTGACTGTCATACTTGGAATTGGAAAATTGGATGATGGACTATGTATTACTAATGAGAAGCATGATGATGAAGGTGTTGGCGGTAGAGATTGCATGAGGTGTCTATCCATTCGGTAGTAGCTGATGCTGGGCTACTTGCTGCTATACACAATTTTCTACCTTTTGAAAAACTACTTAAATGAACTTGCTGCAGAAGACAAAACAAGGATGAGGTGCCTAGATGATCAACATCTCTACCTCTATTTATTGTGACATAACAAAGGCTACAGATGCCTTCACAAATATTGTCTGGGTTGGGTTAAAAATATTTCCAAATACAAAGAGTGTTTTTATTTGTCTTATGCCCTGGCATGACAATGTGCTTATCATGGCCATGAAGTAGCACCACTCACTGGTGGCTGCCTTAGTTCAACACAATCATCATCATCCTCCTCCTCATTATTTTGTTCAAGTACAAAACATTCATTTTCAGATCCACAATTACCTACCCCCATCCTCCTTTACATTTGCAAGTTCCAAAGTAGCATCCTCAATTTCTTTGTGTAAATCATCTTCACATTTCCAAATGGTTGAGAAATTTTGGGAGGAGACTGCTCTATAATTACAGTGACAGAATTTGAAACATCAGACTCACATATAGCACTCATGAATACCCTCAGTTTCTGCTAGAAGATGCATGATCGTGTTGGGCACTCTGTTTTGCAATTAGCGTTCTAATACGTCTACCAGCAGTAGCAGGACTCTTACTAGCAAAAAGTGGGCATCATCTGAGCCTTTTCTTGTCACTGCAGGTGGTATATGGAATGTTAGCTATATTCCTTTATTTGGACAAATTTCCATATTGATCCGAAATTTCTCTCTTAATCCTTACATGAAGAGATGATGTTTTGTTTGAGACTGACAAGCAGTGTTTGGATTTTGAGCACACTTTATTACACTTTCTTCCTGAATGACCTTTTTGTCTAATAAAGGTTGAAAAAATATTACTACTACTGACAGTAGTCATACTAATTCAAATCAGGAGCATCTCAGTATTATCTTTTATTTCTAATACTGAATGCTTCTGATCTGTAGACTGATCCATGGTTGACAATGCTACTTGAAGTTGGAGTAACTTGTAGCTGTCACAACACCGGTGAACGCCCAATGAGATAGGGAAAGGAGGGAATGTTTCCTTATAATTCAGTCAAAGGACACCCTGTTTTTTGCCCGCTTACTAAAGATGTCACTGATACTGCCCCTCACACAATTGCATTCAGCTTGAAACACTTGGGATTTTAAAAGCATTTTTTTTTGGGGTGTGCTGCTAAGAGTAAAAACAATACACTGTTTTTTATCCACTAAATAACTCAGATGCCACACACAGTAATACTGTCCCTCACACAATTGCTTTGAGTTTGAAACACTTTGAGTTTTGAAAGCAATAAATCTATTTGTTTTTGGGTTGTGCGTCTCAGTTATACAGCACCCTGTTTTTCTACACTAAATAGTTCAGTTATGTATATTACATATACTATAGCAACCAGTAGCCACTACTCTTCACCCTCTGACACCCAAATAATCAGCACACAATTCTAGCAGACTGATCTCTAAACTGCAGTAATATCACAGCTATGCTATATAAATTGCCTCTTTTACCCTGTCCAATCCTCTAGAAGTAATTTTCTTAGCACAGAATTGCAATAACCCTCCTATCCACATAATATCATTTTTAAAAAGGCAGCTGAGATCAGGAGAGAGAGTTATATATAAGGATGAGCACACTCGGATTCCTGGAATCCGAGCCCCCCCAAACATTGCGGGTCTGAGTCAGATCCGACCACTGTCCGGGTATTCCCGCCGATTCCGAAACTTAAAACAAGGCTCTGAGTCATAATCCCGCTGTCGGATCTCGCGATACTCGGAACCTTTAAATTCCCCGCTTGCCGCCGCCATATTCACTCGGGCATTGATCAGGGAAGAGGGAGGGTGTGTTAGGTGGTCCTCTGTCCTGCTATTTCTCATGCTGTGCTGTGCTGTGCGGTGCTCTGTCCTGCTGAGTGCAGTGGTGCTTTTGGCAGTGCTCTGTCCTGCTGAGTCCAGTGGTGCATTAGTCCAGTGCTCTGTACTTGCTGAGTCCAGCGGTGCATTTTGTCCTGTGCTTTGTTCTGCAAAGTGCATATTTCTTTCAAAAGTATTAAAAATTCTTCCATAAAAAGAAAAAAAAAGAAAAATTCTACAAAAATCCTTTTAAATTAATATAAAAAAAATCAAAAAAGTCCTTGCTGAGTCCAGTGGTGCATCAGTCCAGTGCTGTGTCCTTGCTGAGTCCAGTGGTGCATCAGTCCAGTGCTCTGTCCTTGCTGAGTCCAGTGGTGCATTAGTCCAGTGCTCTGTCCTTGCTGAGTCCAGCGGTGCGTTTTGTCCTGTGCTTTGTTCTGCTAAGTTTATATTTCTTTCAAAAGTTTTAAAAAATCTTCCATAAAAAGAAAAAAAAAAGAAAAATTCTACAAAAATCCTTTTAAATTAATATAAAAAAAATATCAAAAAAGTCCTTGCTGAGTCCAGTGGTGCATCAGTCCAGTGCTGTGTCCTTGCTGAGTCCAGTGGTGCATCAGTCCAGTGCTCTGTCCTTGCTGAGTCCAGTGGTGCATCAGTCCAGTGCTCTGTCCTTGCTGAGTCCAGCGGTGCTTTTGTCCTGTGCTTTGGTTTGCTAAGTGCATCTTTATTTTAAAAGTATTAAAAAATCTTCCAAAAAAATTATAATTCGACAAAAATATTTTAAGAAATCTAAAAAAATTTATTGCAGTCCATTAACATTAATACTGCAATCTATTAAAAATTGTTCACTGTTCTTGCAGTATTTAAAAAATAGTACTGTAATACAACGTGTGCTGCATATAATGGAGTACCAAAATTTGGGGGATAAAGTAGGGAAAGACCAAGACCCACTTCCTCCTAATGCTGAAGCTGCTGCCACTAGTCATGACATAGACGATGAAATGCCATCAACGTCGTCTGCCAAGGCTGATGCCCAATCTCCTTGTAGAGGGCATGTAAAATCCAAAAAGCAAAAGTTCACTACAATTAGTAAAAAAAGAAAATTGAAAACATCTGAGGAGAAACGTAAACTTGCTAATATGCCCTTTACGACACGGAGTGGCAAGGAACGGCTTAGGCCCTGGCCCGTGTTCAGCACTAGTGGTTCAGCTTCACCCAAGGATCTAAGCCCTCCTCCTCTCTCCCCTCCAAAAAATTTAAAAGAGTTATGCTGTCAGCAACAACACAGCAAACACCTCTGCCTTCTAAACAGATGACATCACAAATCCCCAAGGCGAGTCCAAGGGTGTTGGTGGTTGCGCAGCCTGACCTTCCCATCACTGTACGGGAAGAGGTGACTCCATCCACCATTTGCAGCACACCCTCTGCATATTCTGGAAGGATGACCCACAGTGTCGCTCCAGATTTGGATAATCAAGGTGTCAAGGAGGCTATTGATGTAGCTGGCGTTGTGGAGGAACTTGATGAGGAGGATGCTGATGTGGTTATTTTAAATGAGGCACCAGGGGGGAAAAAGTGGATGTCCATGGGATGAAAAAGCCCATCGTCATGCCTGGTCAGAAGACCAAGAAATGCACCTCTTCTGTCTGGAGTTATTTTTACCCCAATCCGGATAACAAATGTCTGGCCATATGTAGCTTATGTAAAGCTCAAATAAACAGGGGTAAGGATCTTGGCCACCTAGGGACATCCTCCCTTATACATCACCTGAATAACCTTCATACTTCAGTGTTTAGTTTCAACAGTGGGATGTGTATTCGTGAGCATTCTGCTGATGTGTGCCTTAATAGACCGAGTGTAGCCGGTGATACCCAAATTGAGGATGCCACTTTGGAAATAGAAGAGGATGAGGGGGAGATTTGTGGAGGTGACGAGGGCGCTAATGAGGATGTTGATGATTATGATGCAGACAGATACCAAATTGCCTTTCTCAATTTCTATTTATATTCTAGATTATATAATGGCTGAATAGTTTTCTATTTTACTCCTAGTGGAGAGGGGATCTGATGCAGACAGATACCAAACTGCTTTTGTCCATTTCTTTGTATATTCGAATTTCTAGTTCTACAGTCTATGCAGGCTGCTTTTTTTATATTCAACTACAAGTGTAGGGCGGGGGGGGGGGGGCATAGATAGCCACCAAAGTAACGTGGTCCATTTAATTTCACTTTCTAGCTTCACCGTCTGTGCAGGCTGCTTTTTTTATATTCAAAGTATTTACAAGCCTTGCAATCTAAATTAACAAGAGGTAGTGATGCGCTTGAACTACACCCTCTATATGCTGCAGAGGATGTAGGATCAGCCATCTGTAGAGTGAAATTCTGACCAGTTAAGGTTTTTTTATTGTGGCCCCGGTACCAAATTGGGTTCCGGGGCCACTCCACTATGCAGTCCAGAAAGCTACCTCGGTCCAACGATTTGGACTAAAAACAATATTGTGAAGTGTGAGGTGTTCCAAATACACTGGAAATGAGTGGAAATTATTGTTATTGAATGTTATTGAGGTTAATAATAGCGTAGGAGTGAAAAACAAACAAAAAACTAGATTTTAGCACTTTTTATGCTTTTTTAAAAATAAATCAGAACCCAAAACCCTAAATCAGAACCAAAATCTTTCGTCAGGTGTTTTGGCAAAACAAATCAGAACCCAAAACCTCAAGCTAATCAGAACCCAAAACCCAAAACCCAAAACCCTAAAAGTGCCCGGTGCACACCCTTAGTTATATATATATATATATTATGATCCAAAACAGGTGAAATTCGACACATTACAGTAAATTATGTTTTGCCTAATTTTCAGACCTGAATTTGGCACAAGCCATGCCTCAGTTCGACTTGCTTCCCCAAATTTCGTATCTGTCTGACTTCTCCGAATTCAAACCACTCATCCCATAATTCCAATATCTAGAAACTAATTAGCACATGAAATTAATTTCATACAGAGTGTAAATAAATGTAAAAATAGGTGCGAAGAAACTTTCTTGTTTTTATTTATGTTGCAAATAAACATGCTCCAACTGTAAACAGGTAACAATTACTGATGCTGATTTTTGTAAACTACTTGATAGTGACTTAAGTGGCTTTTACACTAATGTAATACCTATTATACTTTACACCAATTATTATCTGTTCCACATTTTAGAGAATGCCACTATTGTATAACATTTACTTGCCGTTACAGTACAACATTCACCACAGTTCCATAGCAAGCAGTACTATCTGCAACCCGCTATTCCTATTAATTGGGTAACAATTGTTTGTGTCCTACTTTCCTATTCTTCCATTTTATAATAACTTACTCCATATCACTCAGCAAAAATCCTCAGGTATAAATTAATTAAATCCCCCTAGTTTTATATGTAATCATACTAACTATGCATTATAATTATCAAGTTATACCCCTGTGTGCCAAGGATATAACCACAATTGTTAACATTAACCAAATCTGCAGTAAAATAATATATCTTTAGTGCAATGGTGACAGAATAACGACCAGCCTTGTCTTTGTTTTTTTTTATTCTTTTTATATATTATTTGCAGCATTGACTAGTCTACAACTTCTAATGATTGTAATTTAAAAAATGATTGTAAATGTCATGGAGACGATTACTTAAATAATTACTCTGTTAACTTATGGACTGTATATCTAAATTTGTAATAGTAATTTTTCATTTTTAAGTGGTTCACAGCAGAAAAATAATTGAGACAGTAAAATTAGCAATTTTTCTATTTAAATAAAACTTTGATTTATTTTCAGTAACAAGTAACGTCACAATAAAACAAGTTAGTTCAAATTCCTTGATTAGTTTTTTAGAAATGAGAAATTTGATTAAAAGAATGTAAACATAGTACCTAACAGTTTCTAAGTTCCAGACATAGTCGCATATTTGAAAGTTCATTCCAAGAAAAGTCCCAATTTAAACATTGGTCAACTATAATGATGAGCCAGTGACTTACCAGTATGCTTCTCCAGTTAACTACAACTGTAGTAATATTATGCACATACACTCCATTAAAGCAATAATATATTGGATAGTATTCATGAAAACCATTATTCTGTGTAGAAAAGTAAGGGTATCCTATTGAGCAGCCAATCAGATGTTTGCTTTTTTTTCTAAATCATTCAAGAACAATGACAGTAAGTAATCAACTTGGTTACTATGGGTAATACTATCATTAATACACAGTTACAATTTGAACAGTTTTAATAAATATCCTCCAATGGTGCACAATCAAATATTTCCATGTAAGCTGTCACGGGCAAGGTGCTCTCTACCTATTGTCCCATGTCTGTCTACTGTCTGACACCCTCGTTCATCCTGTCACGTCTTTTGCTGCACTCTGTGTGAGTCCTCTTAGCATTACTAACACTCATCTGTGCTACTTATATGTATTACCGCATCTATTTGTTACTTGCTTCTGTATCTGGCGCTACGGAATCTGTGGCGCCTTATAAATAAATAATAATGATAATAATAGTTTGATTACTATTCTTTATGCTGTTTCTGCACACTTTGCATAAATGTTATTTTCTGTAGAAATTATGCTTAATGCAAAAGACATTGTATTGAAAGTTCTGGCGACTCTTAATCACCACCACCTTAATGCTTGGGATTATTGTACTCTAAAAACAGGACAACAACATTATATAAAAAAATAGCAAGCCGATACCTTGACATGATATACATGTACAAAATGTATTTTCATGGAGTATACTAGGGATTATATAGCAGCTCTTATTCTACAGCGTAATTTCACATAATTGCTAAAATAGTAATTCTAGACATTTGAAAATAAGACTTTTGGTGATGAAAGAGTTTTAAGTGAGGTTAATGAAACAAATTCAATATAGCACACTTTATGACACAAATAAACGTTTAATTTCACCTATCTTTCTCTGTAGTGCCTTATGGATATCCTGATTTCTTAAGGTGTATATAATGGGATTTATCAATGGAGTCACCACAATGTACACAAATGATAATCCTTTATTGATGTGAGTAGACTGTGACCCAGATGGAACTACATAGATACTTATAAGTGTTCCATAATAAATAGTAACCACTAAAAGATGAGAGCTGCAGGTGGAAAAGGCTTTCTGTCTTCCTATGGATGATCGTATTCTAAGGATTGTATATATAATGCACATGTAAGAAAGAATAATCACAATAAATGGGAACAGTGTTAAAAGTGCACTGATCAGAACTGCCATCAGTTGTATCAATGCTGTGTCTGAATTTGAAAGAGCCATCAGGGGAGCAATGTCACAATAAAAATGATTAATGACATTAGAACCACAAAATTCTAATTTACCCAATGATATTGATATAATTATAACAGAAATAAAAGAAATGAACCAAAACCCAATAACCAGACGTAAACAAATCCAGTTGTCTATAAGGGCAGAGTATCTTAATGGCTTAGCAATGGCTAAATATCTGTCATAGGACATTAATGCAAAAAGCAAACACTCTATTGCACCCAATGTTGCAAATATATTTAGCTGGGTAATGCAACCTATAACAGAAGTAGTTCCTCTATCAGACAAGATGTCATAGAGCATCTTAGGGACAAAATTTGTAATATAAAGTATTTCACATAAGGACAAAATGCTTATTAAAAAGTACATGGGTGTTTGAAGGTTAATACAGGTCATTACCAACACAATAATCAGGCAGTTCTCTAAGCAAGTCACAACATAAGTGATCAATAAAACACAGAACAATGGAATTTTAAATACATGTAGATTCTGGAATCCAATAATCAGTAGTTCGATGACAACTGTACAATTTTCTTTCTGCATTGTCTGTAAAGAAAAGTTATAGAGAGTCAAATACATTGTCAACCTACTCAACATATTGAAACCTAATCAACTGGTTTGTATAGAAGCATAAGGCTTCTGTTCATGGTTGCTAATATCAAGGGGTAGAGTTTGTTGGAGAGAAGTACGCTCTTTATGCTGTCTCCTCTCTTACACTCTTTCTGTGGGTCCTTTAATGCCAACTGGTGCAGGGGGAGGTGATTATTGACGTCAACATCCTGCTGCTGTATGACCGTTTTACACTGCTGTATGACTCTATTACCCTTACTGCATTCTATAACTGTTACAACTGCTGCATCCATTAAACCTATGTTGTGCCTGAATCACTGTTCTTGTTCCTGTTCTCCAATAAACCAATGACTTGGTTAACTTTAACACTGTGTGGACTAACATCCCTATCCAACACTGCTGACATCTTACAGACACCAAAAGTTTCTGGCAATAGATTTATCAATCCTTCTAAAAAGGAAAAGTGGAGGTGTTGCCCATAGCAGCCAGATACTAGCTATTAGTTTTTTAGTACATAGAAAATGATAGCTAAGATTTGAATGGTTGCTATGGGCAACACCTCCACTTTCCTCTTTAGAAGGATTGATAAATCTACTCCTAAGTCTACCCAGCTGATTCCTAAGACAGCAATGACCTCATGTGATATATAGTGGACTGTTCTTTATTGGGACACTTTCATTGATTGATGAAAGGGACCTGATTTTTTCTTTTTCCCCAACTTTCTGTGTATACCCCTAAAAAAACAATCTCACATGAGGTTTCTACTGCATTTAGTGAATAGCTGAATACAGGTCAACCTTAGTACACCATAAGCACCATCAGTAAGCATAATGCAAAATAAAGAGGCACATACACAGGGATTTATTTAATTTGGAAAACCCGTTCTTAATCAATCCTGCTCCACATTGATTTAATTAGATCTGACTCAATCCTCTAACCTTGTTAACAGAGCTCTCTTGAAGTACTACAGATGCTCTGCAGGAAAAATGAGGATATTCCTATTAAGATAACCAGAGTGGACAGGTTCACTGTAAGTGCAAGGTGGCTTGCCACTGATGGGGTTTTGTGATAGGAATTTAGATTATAAGCTCCAATGGGAAAGTGACTGATGTAAATGACATGACATATTGAGAAGATATGGTTTTCCAAGGGGCTTTGAGCAACAACCAGATATGTGTCTGGCTTCAGTAGAAGGTGGTCTTTTTTTATACATTGTATGCAATCCATTTTTAAGGATCAATTAAAAGGAATTATCTGCATATAAATAACTTTGTCATTAAAAGCCTATCCTTAGCTCTGCTGTAATTACTGTAAACATTGCAATGCTGGCTTTTCTTACAACCACATAGTTAACAAACAGAGATATCTGTTTAAAAGCGAAATGCCTTAAGATTAAAAGAAACAACACAGTGATTTTTCAGAGCAGCCTTTAACATTAATTGCAGCCAAATGAAAAATTTACATTACATTGCTGTTAGATGAAAACAGGCCAGCCATAATGCTGTATCATTACCAGATGTGTATCACTGTAATGTAAAAGCCCAGCAGTACATGTACCACCCCAGCTGCACTCCAAGATGCAGCGGTGGCAGAGATTGGACACTCCAGGTGGAGCACCAAGGTGGTGCTCCACCTGGCAAAGGATTTGGAAGTAAGATATCAACTGTCAGTCTCTGTTCAGCCCCTGGGACATAAAAGCTGCCAGTCAGGTAGCCAGCAATTAGCTCACTTCCTGTAACCAAAAGACAGAATCATGAGAACAAGAAGTATAAAACACGTAGGAGGGAGACAAAGATTCAGCCATGAAGATAGTGAAAGCTGAAATTTAGGACTTTTAAGAGGCTACAGTGAAGAACTACAAAGACCAGAAATCTTCTTCATTCATTCATTCATCATTTTCCCCTGTGGGTCTTGTGTATTTGTGTGCCTGCTAAAAGTTTGATGACATTGAAGCAAGATCACTGCCTTGCCAAAGAGTAGCGTTGCTTATGCCAGATTGAGATCAAAAGTGGATACCCCAGGGTTCGCTATTATTGTATTATATTCTCTGTGTTGCAAATGTTATATGTGATTGATTTAACCCTTTTATAAAAAGCTACATCTTGTTAGTGATATGTGTTAAATAAACATAAGCATTCTTTATTTGCCTGGTTTTGAAACTATGTTCCCACATCCACAGTATTAAGGGTGTGTTACAGGTAATGGAAACATAATGGTACCCTGGGATCAAGAGCCATGCCACAGATGCAATTTTCTGGCCACACATAAATGAGAAGATTGTAAAGTTAATAATCAATTGCCACAAATGTAAAGGAAATCAAAGCACAACTATCAAAGAACCATTGATGCCTGAATAGTAGTGGATTACTACAGCAAATATTTTTATATTTGTAAGCTGCAAAAACTCAAGCTGGGTACACACTATACAAAATTTCTCCCGATACGATATGCATAGAGATCTATGAACACTGCTGCTGGTGAGTGCATACACACTGCAAAATCAACATGACAATGTTCCATCATTGAACGAGATTTTTTTTAGTTTAAAAATCAAATGAAACAATACAGTGTGCTTTGGAACGATAATCGGTCATCGTTGGAGCGTACACACTAATACGATATTGTGCCGAACGATCGTTTATCGTGTGATTGGCCCAATAATCGGCTAAAAACCCAATAGTGTGTACCCAGCCTTACAGATCATATTACAAAGCAATATTGGGAACATGCAGTGTATGTATACATTCACCCTTAACATGCATCACAAATGTTCCATGACTTCGCAGTAAGATGTGAAATCTCACAACCTCTAATACATATATAGTTAAAATCAGTCAGGAAAAATATGAACGTTTTATGAAGCATATTCACAGACTGCAAATAAATGTGATAAGATCAAGAGCTAGGGTTTTTGAAATACAGAAATATACCAATTGAGTTTTTCCCTGCTTTATTGCTATTAGATAAAGGGTTATAATGTTTGATTCCAGTGATACCATAGAAGATACTGCCTGAGATAGTCCTCTTGCAACAGATGTAAGTAGAAAGAAAGTAAAACTGCCAAGCCATTATTACCAATTGACTCAGGAAAACAAGCAAGAATAATACAGAACAAATGGAAAAATGGCAATTGTGGAACGCAAGCAGAAACACCACAATCTAACTAACTCAGACTGCCAACAGATAAGGAAGATAAGAACTGAATTAATCTGAGACCCATAGAGACCTATGTACTCAACAGTGCTGCCGAAAGTAGTGAAACAAGTGAAGACACACAGGAATCACCACAAAAGAACACTTCTTACTCCAGAGGTGCTCAAACACAGTTATCGGGAGCTACCAACAGGTCATGTGTTCAGGATTTGTGTTTGTAGAAATAGGTGGGATAATTACTGACCCAGCCAAATAGATTAACTGACCTATGCATGATTTAAGAATTGCTGAAAACAACTGACTGTTGGTAGCAGTTGAGAGCTGATTTTGAGCACTTCTCAAAATAAATCAATTTTGGATCAAGAAAAATGACAGATAAGACTATGGCAAGGATGTTTTCAAATTTGATCCAAGAAGTTTCATGTAGAAGCACTAGCTCACAGCAACAGTGATGCTGTCAGGAGTCTGCAAATTAAATCCCAAGTAGGAGAGTTTTTTAAACTCATAAAATGACAAGAGTTTATAGACTGCTAAATATACTAACAAAAAAACTAATATATAATAATCTTTTCTTTGGGATGTAATACATTTAAAAAAAATATATTCTCATTACATTTTATATCTAACCTTGTCCCTCCACAACATTTACAGCCTGTAAACGCAAGTTTATTATTTGAGCCTCTATGTTTCTCTTAGTTTGGTGTAGTACATTTATAGGATCATATTGTTTGCCAAGAATTGTCATGTTATTGATGGCTAACAAAGAAGTACTGAAGTAATACAGATAGCATAAAAATGCAGTGCATTGAATTACAGTGTGTGATTATTCTTAAAACAATGCAATGGGAACCAGCTGGAGGTGAAAAAATAAATTTGAGTGACAAACTGTACACTAGTCTATCAAAAAAAATATATCTCACCATAAAGTCAGCAATTTAGAAAATGTGCAAAATATTCTGTAGACTGTTGTTCTTTACGAAGATTGTGATGATGCAATACAAGATCTATTAATTAAAAATATACATGTAGTGTATGTAGATTGCCAGTTCCATCCTGCACAGAACCTGGTGTCTTTTTCTTAATAAGCTGTCGGATGGACCTTATATATACTGTATATATCTATATATACACACACACACACATATGTTTTTTATTCTTTGATGTCCCCATAGGTTTATTAATGTCCCAGAGCAATTAATTATAGTGCTATAGTATTTTTTACATAATGTACTCTAGAGCCTTCTACATGATTAATCTATAGTTAAAATAAAATTTTATCTCCACTTCATGTAACAGTGTGAAACTAAACAACAACATTGCAATTTTCAAATATGAAACATAAAGGTAATATACATAGTTCAGTGCTAACTTGACATTATACTGTAGCTCTATGAAATGGAAACTATTGTAATAGAGTATTGCCTGTCCATTCAGATAGCTGAAATCAACTCCCACATTTTCAGTATAATTCATTATGGAGGCCCTGGGATCCAGTGCATGCTCATTGAAGCCTCATTTGGGCTTTCACTTCCAGAACTTAAAGACAGCAAACAGCTGACAATAATAATTGAGAAATCCAGCAAAATAATAAAATTCATTTTTAGGTAAACCAAACCTAACATTCTACACTAGACATTACAGTAGCTGATTCAGTTTTTTGGCTTCTCTTAAGATTTCATCACATTATGATATTTTGAATATTGTGTAGATTAGCGCTACTGCAATAGACAATACTTTTAAATCAATTTAAATTAGCCATTTTGCCTCTAGATAAAATAGAAATGTTTAGAGTTTTACATTTGGGAACCAAATTAAACAGCTATTGAATCTCATCAGGCAATTAGAATTGCTAGCTAAACAACCTTAATTTAGACTACTCTTATCACCTTCACAAACACTCACAGGAATAAAAATGTATATTATTGATAAAATTAAGTTTATATTTATTGGTACCTCCAACAAAATCAGTGTTTAAATATTAAAAAAACATGCTGTATAGTAGAGACTAATCCACACAAACCTTTGGACAATATAACATGAGCCTTGAATTTGGAAAATAAGAAATTCCACCTAAATATTTCCATAAAAAGTGTTTGAAGGTTCTGAATAAATCTCACAGAATAATATATTGAATAGTATGCAAATGTATGGGGCAAAAAAAGGGGTTAAGGGTTGAATATGGAGCACTCCAGTGGGTAAATGTATGAAGCTCCGGGTTCTTCAACACCCGCGAGTTCGGCATCTTGAGCGCTTAAATTTAAAGCGGCGCTGCCTTGTAAAGGGAAGTTTCTCTTTACAAGGCAGCGCCGCTTTAAATTTAAGCGCTGAAGACGCCGAACTCGCGGGTGTTAAAAAACCCGGAGCTTCATACATTTACCCCCAGGTCTGAAGGGGTTATGTAATAAAACTAAACTTTTTTCAAATAATTAAAAAGATATCAAGCAGAAGCAAATAGGTGAAATATTAAAACAATAGATAATGATAGAAAAATAAACCGTGATTAAAATGAGAACTCTGTGGTGGGACTGTTCTAAATTGGGTAAAAAAATGGGTTAAATCGGCTGACATGAGTTGATTCGTGAAAGGTCTAAAATAAACAATAATGTGTCCCAAGATATAAATTTCATATGCTAAGGACCAAAAAGAATGTTTCTTATATTGAAATTGAAGTTAGAGTTAGCAGTTCTTGGTTATTTTATCGGTCCTATTGGAAAATCAGTTCTATAGACCTGAGGTAAATATCCAATTTCTTATATTGTGCCCAATGCTAGTGGTGTTTGCTACTATACCATGTGTTTAATTCTATTACCCATCAGTATCAAAGAGATGGGTATTTTCAAGTGTAAGGAGCGTGATTGTTGTGCCTTTATTAATAATGTACTCCACGAGTACTTTGACAGGGGGTAATAGTCGTTAGGATGTCCTGCTTTCTTATATATCAAATAGGGGTAACACACATATTCCCTACTTAATATACAGGCACACAGACTAGGCTACACAATTCACTCACTCTAAGAAACTTGACGGTAAGTAAGGCGTGGAAATCCGCCTAGGTTATTGATGTGCAGGCATGCAGATAGGTCTGCACCATCATATATCTAAAGTGAATAGAGGAAACAAACACTAACTAGTGGCTACTCACCCCGAACGGTCCCTACCACTTCCGGGTTCTGGTGTCAAATGATGTGACGTCCAGCCCGACACACGTTGCGCCTATGATGGCTTAGTCATTGGAAATCTATAATTGTGTGGCTCCCGGGCAACTGCCCAGTGTGCCAATGCATTAAGACAGCTCTGCTTTGCAGACTTCTGCTGCTTAAGCTTTAGGCAGATGGCATACAGTTAAAAATCTCACCTACTGCAGTGGCCAGTCAGTCAGCACACTCTAATTCACTGAGTCTGTGACTGACAATCTAGGAGGTGTGTCATGTGCATGCATATATGCACAACATCATTTTGTGTGCTGTGCACCCAGATCCTTCCAGTATGTCCATATCTGAGTGACAAAAATGCAGAAAAATTAAATGGTCAGAGGCCAGCAGTCAGGTGTAGCACTGTCCCATAGTGCATGAGCAGAGGTCCATCTTTTAAGGATATTTATGTATTATGTATTCAACTTAAAGGTTAAGTTGAATTTTTATGACATCGCTGGCTGTATGCCAGTGTAGCCTATGGCTCTCCAACTATGTTGGAACTACAAGTTCCAGCTTGCTATCTAACAGGGCATGCAGTGCTTCCACAACACTGAAGAGCTAGAGGCACTGATATAAGTAAAGTGACCTTTGCTGAAGGCCCACTTACCTTGCAGCTTGTGTTCTGGCCTGTCTGCTTCATCTCTGTAGCTTCTCTGCAGCTGTGCAGGTAGTGGAGTCCATCCACATGGGAAGCTTGCATTGCTATACAGAGTAAATAAGTTATATAATTGCAAGTCTGATATTTAAGGGCTCTCGCTATAATGAAAAAGACCCGCCATAGGAAGTAACCTCTCAGTCAGTAAAAGTCCCTATTACAAGTGTATCTGTCACCTACACAGAATAGAGCAGTGCCGGATTTACCACTATGCAACCTAGGCAATTGACTAGGGCCCAGCGGTCTCCAGAGGGCCCTCCCAGGGCCGGTGGTGAGACCAACCTTTAAAAATGGGCCGCTACTTATGGGACAGTACTATGTGCTTGCCCCCCTGGGCTAAAGTCTGCCAGCCAGCCCCTGAATAGGGGTATATGTTATGCTACAAACTATAGTGCTATGGATTTTTTCAGCGAGGGGGCCCCAAGCCAGTTTCTAGCCTAGGGCCCCATAAGGTCTAAATCCGGCTCTGGAATAGAGGCAGCATTTTAATGAGCTGAACAAATATTTATGAAAATGCAGCATCTGTCTGTCCATTAGGAAGGAGCCAATGATATCACTGAGGTACTTTTGGAAATCTCCATGTTGCCGGGCTGAGTCAATATTCATGAGAATGTAGACTATGAACTCCTAGTGAATATATAGGTTGCATTATCATGAATATCGGGTAATTCCGCAAAATGTCTGCATCCACTTTGTGTAGGCAACAGGTGCGCTTTAATTGCTCCACACCAACCTAATGTATGTAAAGGCTACAAAACATTGTGGCCAAATAGTGTCAAGGGTCGACAGATGTGTGGTCCCCCACTATCAATGACAGCCTGAGAGTCTATTGATGAATCCAGGGACCATTTTATTTGTCTTCTACCCCACCCCTGCCCCAAACAGCTCAAATAGCATTCAAACATGAATGCAATTTGTTTCAATGAGGAAATATGTTATGCCACCAAGGACAACATGATGAAAGGTAGTTGCATGTGAAACATTATTCACTTCTCAAATAATAGGCATTAGTAGTAAATATAGTAGTAAAATATGGAAGAAAGAAATTATAAAAAGTAAAAGTAAAAACATGTAATGTATGTTGTTTCTGTCCCTATAACTGCAAGTGATCTAGAGTAAGGTACATTTTGGAAGTACAACAGTATGCCCTCTGGCAAGGCATGAAGTGCCTTGTAGTTCCATAGTACTTAAAAGTTTAATGATAGTTATTCATTAAAGTCCCGCTTATCTTGCTTGTAATGTGTCCTGTAGCTTTTTCAGCACAATGTGTCTGCCCCCATAATACTGTGTAACCACCCACGTGGTACTGCTCCAGCCAGATTGCATAGGGGACGGAGCATCTGCCCGGAAATGAGGAGAGGAAAGTGAGGAGCAGGAAGAGAAGGGATCAGCACACGCAATAGTCTGTCTGGTCCATAGGGAGAACCATTGGTTTGTATTTGTGCCTAAACAGGTGACAGGGAACAATGACACTACACGGCATCATTAGTGTTTTTTGCACTGTGATCATCCACCTTTACCAAATAGCACGTGTGCGTCTCCCGGCAGAGTCCTCCGAAGATCCACTGCTGAGGAAGCACTCGGCCGACATTGTTCTTACGCTTAGTAAACAAGCTCTCATTGAATTTGATGATTAATCCTTCGCCTCCGATCTTCTGTTTTGGCTGTCGATTGAGGTACTCAGTGTAGATCTCTCGTATGTAATTGATCCAGTCCACGGTTGTGTTTTTGTTCATGCCCAATTCCTCTTTGCACAACTTGATCGATGTCAATTCCTTGGCCCAGCAATGGAAGAAGAGAACGGCTGTCACGAATGGTAGACTACTGTCGGTGAACCAATTTCCCTGGCGGATGTTGACCTTCTTTCAAAAATTCCAGGAAATACAGAAACCAAAGTAGAGCTTCATTTCCTGATTTCTTTGACACAGCATCCTAGCTGGCAGTATTCCTTTCTTTTGCAAAAATGCCACAGGATCTCTTTTGGTAGAAGGCAGGGTGAATAAATTCATTTTTAAATGTCGGTTGTATTTTATTTTATTTAAATGCCTCCAGATAACAGTAAAGCTTTAAATGTTGGTTCAATATTTCTTTTTCAAAAAACTTCAAATGACTCCAATAACAAGAAAGTACCGTTTTGTTTGCTAATATTAGATATTCATCTTCATCATCTATATATAGCACCACTAATTCTGAAACTCTGCACAGAGAACTTTTTCACATCAGTCCCTGCCCCATTGGAGCTTATAATCTAAATTCCCTAACACACACACACAGACAGACCAAGAGAGACAAAGGACAATTTAATTGCACACAATTAACCTAACAGTATGTTTTTGGGGTGTAGTGGGAAACCTGAGCAGCTGGAGGAAACCCACGCAAACACGGGTTGAACATACAAACTCCACACAGATAAGGCCATGGTGGGGAATCGAACTCATGAGCTGGATGCAGCAGTGGTGACTCGGGACTACAAGAGAGGTGTTACAGGAACAGTAGAAGCTTGAGAGGCAGTAGAGAGAGAACCGATGCTGACACGATGTAGTACTCAGGAGGTGGTAACCGAGATACTTGGAACAGCTATAGTTCAACACAGTCCACGAGCTGAGAGCAGACTAAAGTAGCAATGGTAACTCGGGAAAACAGCTGAGGAGTCACGGGAGCAGTAGCAGCTCTGAGAGGTAGCGATGAGAGAACCGAAGCTGTCACGATGTAGGAAATGGTAATAGAAATACTTGGAACAGCGATAGTTCAACATAGGCCACAAGCTGAGAACTGACTGTCAGGAACAAACGCAGGCCACAAGGAAGACAAGAAACAGAACCACAGGGTGCAGGTAGTGAGCTTGAAGAACAGGCATCAAACAGGTGAATCCAAGAGGTTGAAATAGTGCTCCATAATCCCCAATGAGGGAAGAGAGGATGTCTCGAAGGGGAACAGACTCTGCACCTGTGCAGATCTGACTGCAGAGAAACGCATGGTGTCAGCCTGATGCCAGGATATGCTGGTTTCATTGTCTGTGAGAGGCAGGTAACAAGACAGGTGCCCGTATGCGGGACCGGAGCGTGACAAGCTATAAGATGTAAGTAGAAAGGACATAAAAACCCTCTAAACAGTAAGTAAAGACTCCCTCTGCAACACTGCATATGAATGCACATATCAGATAGACCTTTTCCCCTTTTCCTCCAATCTCCACAGTATTAAGATGCACATTAGAATGCATTATAGATCTCCCATAACCACAAACCATCTTCGTGTTTTGGTTTAGCTTTGGACAAAATTCTTCATGTGTTTTGGTTTTGGATCTAAATTAATTAAAAATAGTGAAAAATAGGTAAAAATATGTGATTTAAAGCTGTTTTTGTTTCTACATTACTATTTAGCATTGCCATTTATTTACAGTCATTTACAGTATACTTTCTATTGATCACTCCAAAACGGTCAAATTTTTTACCAATTTTGCCAAAGGCTGCAGTGAGCTGCCTGTCTAAAATTAGTGACAGAGCAGCATCATAACTACATGGCAGTTAAAAAAAAGGTGCAATCCCTATGTGTGGCACAGCAGTGTACATAGAGTGTGTAATTCCACCTCGTTACTACATTTTGCTTCAGTTGGTGGCATGGCAGGTTATTTTTTAGGAAGCTGCTGCAATGCATGTAGTCCCTGGATGCCGAAAAGGCCCAGAAATTTTATGGGCCACAGAAAAGCATTTCCTACACCGACCTCTCATTTTTTAAGATATTCTGCTCCATGAAGTTTATTGTATGTGGTACATATTGAAATTCACAAAGACACAATGGACACACAATGTTCGCTGCATTATCGGGAATGAGGAATCCTGAGGAGAGTCTTAGAGGGGTGAGCCTCTTTGTTATGATATTCCAACAGATTGACACAACATGATTCTTTGTGAAACCAGCAATGCAAAGAGTAGATTATCTGTTAAGCACCTGGCATTTTGTGCTAGCACTACTATGCTGAAAGGATGCAGAAAATGATGATGAAACTACCACAGTGCTGCTATTGATGGCGATATAACTACCAATGGGCTATCACAGTCATGTAGTCTTTTGTTTGACCAGTACTGCTTGTCCACACATCGGGTAGTTAAGTGGACAGTCTGTATAAAGACATTTTCTAGGGACTGAATGACCATTTGTTTAACCTCCCCTTTACAGTTTAGGAATTGCTGTTCTGGAGAAATGGCATAGGGATATAATTTGGTAGCATGGACACATGACCTCAACTAATCAGCTAAAACCTGATGCACTCATTGCAAAAATTTGAAGCACATCCAATGCTAAAATAGCTGTCATGGCTATAGTGATCTGTTGTGCAATAGGATGCTGACTGTCATACTTGGTTTCTGAAATGCTTGCTTCACAGACAATTACGTGAAACTATGCTTAGTCTTCTTAGACCCCTTCTGTATAGATGAATCACACCTAGCAACAGCAGCTGTAGCACAGAAGGATGTCTCTTGGGAATCAGGTATTGCATTACAAAAGTCAGTTGGAATTGGAAAATTGAATGATGGACTATGTATTAATAATGAGAAGTATGATGATGAAGGTGTTGGTGGTGAAGATTGCATGAGGTGTCTATCCATTCGGTAGTAGCTGATGCTGGGCTGCTTGCTGCTATACACAATTTTCCACCTTTTGAAAAACTAATTGAATGAACTTACTGCAGAAGACAAAACAAGGATGAGGTGTCTATTTGATCAACATCTCTACCTCTACTTATTGTAACATAACAAAGGCTACAGATGCCTTTACAAATATTGTCTGGGTTCGGTTAAAAATATTTCCAAATACAAAATGTGTTTTTATTTGTCCTATGTCCTGGCATGACAATGTGCTTATCATGGTCATGAAGTGGTACCACTCACTGGTGGCTGCCTTAGTTCAACACAATCATCATCATCCTCCTCCTCATTATCTTGTCCAAGTACAATACATTCATTTCAGATCCACAATTACCTAACCCCAACCTTTCACATTTGCAAGTTCCAAAGTAGCATCCTCAATTTCTTTGTGTAAATCATCTTCATTACTAATCATCCTCACATTTCCAAATGGTTGAGAAATTTTGGAAGGAGACTGCTCTATAATTACAGTGACAGAATTTGAAACATCAGACTCACATATAGCACTCATGAATACCCTCAGTTTCTGCTAGAAGATACATGATCGTGTTGGGCACTCTGTTTTGCAATCGGCGTTCTAATACGTCTACCAGCAGTAGCAGGACTCTTACTAGCAAAAAGTGGGCATGATCTCAGCCTTTCCTTGTCACTGCAGGTGGTATATGGAATGTTAGCTATATTCCTTTATTTGGACAAATCTCCACATTCATCCGAAATTTCTCTTTAATCCTTACATGAAAAGCTGATGTTTTCTTTGAGACTGACAAACAGTGTTTGGATTTTGAGTGCACTTTATTACACTTTCTTCCTGAATAACCTTTTTGTCTAATAAAGATCGAAAAAGTATTACTACTACTGACAATAGTGATGCTGATACAAATCAGGAGCATCCCAGTATTATTTTTTATTTCTAATACTGAATGCTCCTGATCTGTAGACTGATCCATGGTTGACAATGCTACTTGAAGTTGGAGCTACTTTTAGCTGTCACCACACCAGGTGAACTCCCAATGAGATAGGGAAAGGAGGGAATGTTTCCTTACAATTCAGTAAAAGGACACCCTGTTTTTTGCCCGCTTACTAAAGGTGTCACTGATACTGCCCCTCACACAATTTCATTCAGCTTGAAACACTTGGGATTTTAAAAGCATGGAATCTATTTGTTTTTTGGAGATTGCTGCTAAGAGTATAAAACACCCTGTTTTTTCTCCACTAAATAACTCAGATGTCACACTCACTAATACTGTCCCTCACACAATTGCTTTCAGTTTGAAACACTTTGGGTTTTGAGAGCAATAACTCTATTTGTTTTTGGGGTGTGTTTCTCAGTTATACAGCACCCTGTTTTTCTACACTAAATAGTTCAGATATATTCTACATATACTGTAACAACCAGTAGCCACTACTCTTCACTCTCTGACACCCAACTAATCAGCATACAATTCTAGCAGACTGATCTCTTAACTGCAGTAATATCACAGCTATGCTATATAAATTGTCTCTTTCACTCTGTCCAACCCTCTAGAAGTAATTTTCTTAGCACAGAATTGCAATCATCCTCCTATCCACATACTATAACTTCTAAAATGACAGCTGAGAACAGGAGAGAGAGTTATATATATATATATATATATATATATATATATATATATATATATATATATTATGATCCAAAACAGGTGAAATTTGACACATTACAGTAAATGATGTTTTGCCTAATTTTCAGACCTGAATTTGGCACAAGTCATGACTCAGTTCGACTTGCTTCTCCAAAATTCGGATCTGTCTGACTTCTCTGAATTCAAACCACTCATCTCATAATTCCAATATCTAGAAACTAATTAGCACATGAAATGAATTTCATACATTGTCAATAAATGTAAAAATAGGTGGGAAGAAACTTTTTTGTTTTTATTTATCTTGCAAAGAAACATGCTCCAACTGTAAACAGGCTACTATTACTCATGCTGATTTTTGTATACTACTTGATAGTGACTTAAGTATCTTTTACACTACTGTAATATCTATTATACTTTACTCCAATTACAATCTATTCCACATTTTAGAGAATTCCACTATTGTATATCAGTCACTTGCCGTTACAGTACAACATTCACCACAGTTCCATAGCAAGCAGTACAATCTGCAACCCGCTATTCCTATTAATTAAGTAAGAATTGTTAGTGTCCTACTTTCCTATTTTTCCATTTTATAGTAACTTACTCCATAACACTCAGCAAAAATCCTGAGGTATAAATGAATTAAACCCCCCTAGTGAACTGTTTTATATGTAATCATACTAACTATGCATTATAATTATCAAGTTATATCCCTGTGTCCCAAGGATCTAACCAGAATTGTTAACATTAACCAAATCTGCAGTAAAATTATATACCTTGAGGGGGGCGTGGTTTGGACGCCATCTAGAGAGGTCGCACGGAATGTGAGCTCCGGCTAACCGCTGCCCAAACTAGATATTTTCCGGGACTCCCCCTGCCCTAATCACCCCCCTTGTGGCTACTAAGTGGCCCTTGTACCTCGGGGACACCCCTGACCATCTCCGGGCCCCAGTTGTCTGGAACAAACTAGCGACTGAGGTTCAGCGTGCCGCCGCTCCCGGGGTCACTAGGTCCCCCCGGAATTACGAATTACGAATTACCAATTAACACTTACCCAGACAGTCTTCTCTGGTGCCCGCTTGTCTCACCGCCGACTCTCCTGCTGGTCTTTTGGAGCGAGGGAGCTCTGTCGTGAGCCGCGCAATCCTGTCACTGACGGGTGGAATGCAGAGGCGGGAACCCCGCTGAAGAACTCCTGAGGGACCCCTGGTGAGTGCTTTCTTGAAGGTTGTCTCTCTCTGAATCTTCCATCGTTAGAGGCAGACCGGATGCCGGGGCCACCATTACCACCTTCACTTCCGGAAAGCTTAGAGCAGAGCCCTCTGGGAGGTGAAAGGAAGGAAGAACACGTTCAAGACGTCCATGTTCAGGTCAGAATTCCAAAACCTATTATATTTAGGGGTATCCTCCCACCCTAGCCAGTTCTGATTCTCTGGACACACTCTGTCTGCTCCGTTCACAAAAGTTCTCAGACCAGAGTTCTTACAGCCTCCGTGTCGCTGATATTATTGTATCCCTGATAGTGTACCTTTGGCGCCATCTTGTGGTGAAAATTTCAAACTACAAGTGTTATTATTACACAACAAATCCTTGAGAATCTACTTTTAGATAAACCAGCACTTCTGAATACCACCTGGTCATCTATTATCTCAAGCAGTACACTCTGTTGGATCCCCTTTGACCTTTATTACTACCGTACCTCCTGACATCCCAACACGTATAGTTCAAACAGGAACTTATCTATCTTCACAAGCCTCCACATGCTAATGTAGCCCTGAAGATGGTTGGATAACGATCGCCCCCCAGGGGAGGGGACTCGGGGGTCTCCCGACCAGCACCGCCTATATGGGTTGCCACTTGCACTCAGGGATGTCGTTGTAAATGTAATCACTGTTTAAATGGGGAGAGACAAAAAAACTCCTGCTCAAAAAGCACCGAAAAAATCTAGAGATTCCGTACCTCGTGGTGCTTTTCAACAATTCTTCGCCTCCAACGCCTCTACAACACCCTCACAAACAACATCTCAGTCGCCTCCACGGGACCCTGCAGTCTCACCTCGATCCAATTCGTCTGTAACACCTATCATCATGTCAGAGAAAGGAGACTTAGGGGAGATTTTAGCCCACCTGAAATCCCTTCCTACTAAAACGGACATTCAAGCCCTAGAGTCTCGGATACAAGAGGCCTTGCATTCACAAATTGCCTCAATCAAGTCGGAACTTTCTCAGATGTCTGAAAAGATTACTTCCATAGAGGACCATTCAGAAACGGTTGATACAAGAATCGACAATCTCCAGAGTATGGTTACTCAACAATTCGGCGAATTTCGCAGAAGATTAGATGACCTCGACAATAGAGGCCGCCGCAACAATCTGAGAATAAGAGGTGTTCCAGAAGATATCCCCCCTCTTGGGATTACGGATGCTCTCACCAAAATATTCAATGAGCTTTTGGAAACCAACCCAGATAATCAAATAATCTTTGACAGGGCTCACAGAGCGTTACGCCCTAAGAGCTCCCAACCTGACAACCCACGTGACATCATCTGCAGGTTGCATTACTTTTCAGTCAAAGAAACCATCCTTAGGAAGGCAAGAGGAGTGTCTGGCATAGACTTCAACGGTCACGAAATTCAAATATTTCAGGACTTGTCCTGGTATACATTGCAACAAAGACGGGCTTTGAAACCCCTTACTGATGAACTCAAACAGCGTTCTATCCGGTTCCGTTGGGGATTCCCATTGAGTATTCAGGTTAACCACGAAGGGAAAACGGTGTCCCTCCATAGCCACTCAGATGTTGGATCTTTCTGTGAAAATCTGAATTTGCCTATTATTCAGATTCCTGATTGGGACAATCTAGCTACAGCGCAAGTACCCCTTCCTGCCTCTGATGGAGGAGGTTGGCAGAAGGTCCCAAGGAACAACAGAAGATCTCGCCCAAGGGCTCCAGTTGGTTCTCAGAGTGGGACCTGACATCGAAGTTTTGTTTATCTTGTTGCCTCGTTTATTTACCACTGTTACCGGTCTCAGTCCTGGATCATTGATCCTGTTTAGGAATGCATAGTTACATTCCACCTACATATGTTGTCAGATGCTTCTATACTATTAGCAATGTTCAATAATAGATTTATGTAGAACCTTTCTCTCCCTATTGATCTTACTTACAATTATTTGCACTAGTACCAACAATACTATTGTTATCTGAACGGATCGTCCTGGAGTTATTCCAGGCGAGCCACTCCATATACATCCCCCTTAAGTTTATTTTGACACCCTGATGTTAATCTATAATTTCATACACAGTCTCATTTCTCATTTTTGGTCGGAAGATTCCCGATGCCCCCTGCTTACCCCTGTTTTTTCCGTCCTGTTAAATTTGTCCAGGGGTCTCCTTGCCCCCTGGTCTGTGTGACGGTTGCCTACAATGTCATTTTTCATGTTTCGAGTCTTAATGCTTTGTTTTTTGTATGTATTTTGTTTTCTTCCTCTCTCGTTCCTCTCCCCCTCCCCTTTGTGCTTTCCTCCCCTTCCCCCCTCTGGGAGCTTCTCTAGGGTCTACAAGTTGTTTGGTGTGAACCCTTCCTCATGGATTGTGTCCAGATCTTCCAGATGTCATAGTCGGGATCTTGGTCGCCGATCTCCCCTTCAATGGATAAGTTGAAATTTATTTCTACTAATGTTAGAGGTCTAAATGTCCCCCAGAAACGCTCACGCCTTTTGCATACACTACATATAGATAAAATAGATGTCGCATTTGTCCAGGAAACCCACTTTAAAAAAAGCCATGCCCCCACACTTGCCAATCAATGTTACCCCACAGGTTTTTTTAGTAACTACTCATTATCCAAATCTAGGGGTGTCGCAATTCTTTTCGCAAAACACCTTCGCCTTTCCGATATCTCCACTACGGAAATAGTAGAAGGTAGAGTCCTGCTTATTAAGGTTAAAATTTTTGACCAACAATTTTCTCTTGTAAATATATACGCTCCCAATACTTCTCAGGTTACGTTTTTTACCAAAATTCTGTCTAAGATTGAAGACCAATTAGAAGGGGTGATAGTCTTAGGCGGTGACCTGAATTGGTCCTTTCTCCCCCAAATTGACTCCTCGACTGGTGCCCCTAGGACCTCTCTTCGAGATGCCCGTAAGGTTAGGAGGGAGTTTCACGATCACCAGCTGGCCGATGTTTGGAGAATATTTCATCCAGCAGATAGAGACTACACTTTTTTTTCTTACCCTCACTCCTCCTACTCTCGCATAGACTATCTTTTCATAGACCACAGAAGTTTGGACCTGGTAGACGACTCCTGGATAGGACAAATAACGGACTCTGACCATGCCCCGATATACTTGTCCATCAAATTGGCTTCCCCTCCCCCCAGACAGTGGTCTTGGAGACTCAACGAGTTGCTGTTGCAGGACCCTTACTGTAAATCACAGTTGATTGACGCTATTGGGGAATATTTAGATATCAACGATAACGGAGAGACGGCCAAGTTGTCAGTCTGGGAAGCTCACAAATGTGTTTTGAGGGGGAAGTGTATTCAATTGGGCTCATTTCTCAAGAAGCAGAAGGATGAGGTTCGCAAAGCACTTTTAACAGATATTAAGAACTTAGAAACCAAACACAAAAATACCTTGTCCCCTGAGACTTTGGTGGAACTCCATAATAAGCGATCAACTTTAAATTCTTTACTAAATGACCGCATGAAAAAGGCTTGGCGGTGCTGTAGAAACAAATTCTACCAATGGGGGGATAAGCCGAGTCGCCTTCTTGCTAGAGCCCTTCGGTCCCAACGTAACCGCTCCTACATACATAGCATACAAGATTCTGGTGGCACCACTAGGCATACAGACAAGGCCATCGCTGAAGCTTTCCGTTCCTACTATGCAAAGCTTTATCACATTCAATCCCAGATATCTGAAAACGATAAGGCCCGGGCTGCGGAAGCTATAGTAGACTATCTAAGGGATATTGATTTTCCAAAAATCTCCCAAGAGGCAAAAGAACTCTTGGATGCTCCCTTCTCTCTTTCAGAATTAAAGGGAGCTATAAAATCTTCCCCCCTTGGAAAAAGTCCTGGCCCCGATGGGTTCTCCATATCATATTACAAAACATTTATGGATAAGCTGTGTCCCATTCTGCTAGATGCTTTCAATGAAGTGTCGGACATAAAGGGTTTTTCGCCACAGTCACTTGAAGCGCATATCACAGTTATCCCCAAAGAGGGTAAAGACCCAGCTTTATGCCCTAGTTACCGTCTAATCTCCCTTCTAAACGTAGACATTAAACTCTATGCGAAAATCCTTTCAAACAGGTTAAAGAATCTCCTCCCGGAATTAATTTCAAACGACCAAGTAGGATTTGTACCAGGTAGAGAAGCAAAGGAGAATACTACTAAAATTATTAATCTAATACATTATGCCTCCTCCGTTAACCTTCCCACAATTCTCTTGTCAACCGACGCAGAGAAGGCATTCGATAGAGTGGACTGGGGCTTTATGAAGGGGGTACTTCTCCATATGGGACTTGGCACCTCCTGTTTACAAAAAATTCTGGCCCTTTATAGACTCCCTTCCGCTAAAGTTAGAGCAAATGGCATTTTATCCGACCCCTTCACCATCTATAACGGCACTCGTCAAGGCTGCCCATTATCTCCCCTGATATTTGTACTCTGTATGGAAGCCTTGGCCAGGGCGATTCGATCTAACCCAAATATCACAGGGTTACAGATTGGTAAAGAAAACTACCGATTAGCCCTATTTGCAGATGACCTGCTTGCGATCATCACAAACCCCATTACATCTCTACCTAACCTGATGCTAGAATTTTCTAAATTTAGTACTCTCTCTAACTTCAAAATAAATTTTTCTAAATCAAATGCTCTTAACATTTCAGCCCCAGAACAATCAATAAGGGGCCTCAAATCAGCATTCCCATTTAAATGGCAGTCCTCACATTTTTGTTATCTTGGGGTCTCTATCGCAAGGTCCAATGACCAGCTATTCCAATTGAACTTCCCTCCTCTATTAAATAAAATCAAAAAAGACTTGGCAGCTTGGTCGTCCTCCAAATTCTCCTGGCTTGGCAAAATGAACATTATCAAAATGAATGTTCTTCCTAAAGTACTCTACCTGATGCAGGCACTTCCGATTATAGTCCCCCAGCGATTCCTTGACAGTCTCCAGCGCTTGATTCGCGACTTTGTCTGGGGTGGCAGGAGACCCCGATTCAAGCATGCTCTTCTTTATAGGAGGAAGCATCAAGGAGGGGCGCAATTGCCGATGCTCCAGGGTTATCTTCAGTCAGTTTTTCTCAGTAGGATAGTGGATTGGACCAGAGGGGGTGACCTCAAACAATGGGTGGTGATTGAAAATGAACTTAACACAATTCCGCTAAATGTGGTACCTTGGTTATCTAAGATACCCAGAATCCTCCACCCAACCATCGGTCCAACCTTAAAGGTTTGGAAGAAAATCCGTTTTGGAAAAAGCATCTCTACCTTTCCTTCACCCTTCACCCCCTTTGTGTTCAATCCAGACTTTCCACCAGGTCAATCGGGTTCTGACTTCAGAAGGTGGTCTCGAGCCGGAATCAAGGGCCTCGGCCAGCTGGTGAAGTGTGGTAGACCTCTCTCTTTCGCGGACCTACAGTCAACTTATTTGCTTCCCTCCACTGAACATTGGAAATATGTTCAAATCTCACACTACATTAGTTCTATTGGAGGAATCAGAACTCTTAACAGACCTCCAACTCCATTCGAAAACCTATGCTCGTCCAAATCTGCTCCAGTCCATATTATATCTGAAATTTACAAAATTTTGATGGAGGACCAGTTCAGCTCTCCGCCTCCTTTTGTTAGATTATGGGAAAGGGACCTAGCTCCTTATATAACCTCAGCATCCTGGCAAAAAATTTTCACAAATACACACTCCTGTTCATTAAGCATCTCAGTAATAGAAACCCACTATAAGCTCTTGACCAGGTGGTACAGATGCCCTACTCTGTTACATAAATTTAATTCCCAGTTATCTTCTTCCTGCTGGAGATGCTCCCGTTCCCTGGGTTCTTTAATTCATATTTGGTGGGAATGTCCACTTATTACTCCATTCTGGAACGAGGTCATTAGATTATCCAGTATCATTGTGGGACATGAGGTTCCCAAGGATCCTGGCTTCTGGCTACTCTCATACTCCCCTACTCAATCCTCAAAATACAAAAAATCTCTACTAAAACATCTCAATAATGCGGCTAGGGCAGTAGTTCCGACGCGCTGGAAATCCCGAACGCCCCCTCTGATCATGGACTGGTTCAATAGAATTGACTATTATATGTCCATGGAAGACATCATCCTCTCAGCCAATGACAAATCCACAGAATTTCTGGCCACATGGTTTTCCTGGATTGAGTTTAAAAATTCAGAGGATTTCAAGACAGTTTGTTCTTCACCTGTCTGCGCTTACTAGCTCCCCTCCCCTCTCCTCACCTTCCTCATGTGTCCTCTATCCCGTCCTTGTCTCCCCTCCCCTTGGGGAGTGTTTTTTTGCCTTTCTTTTTGTGTTTGTGCCCTATTCTCCGATTTAAAATTTTTGCGTAAGTGAAAATTGTCATTGGATCGGGCTATTGATGGTCCATTTGTTACAAGTGTATTGTACTTATAGTGTTTTTCTTTCTCCTAATGGACCATTCTTATGGTCAACCGTGTAATAATTCTTGTTCACTCGCAATGAAAATAAAGAATTTAAAAAAAAAAAAAAATTATATACCTTTAGTGCAATGGTGACAGAATAACGACCAGCCTTGTCTTTGTTTTTGTTTTTTTATTCTTTTTATATATTATTTGCAGCATTGACTAGTCTACAACTTCTAATGATTGTAATTTAGAAATGATTGTAATTGTCATGGAGAAGATTACTAAAAGAATTACAGCTGTTAACTTATGGATTGTATATCTAAATTTGTAATAGTCATTTTTCATTTTTAAGTGGCTCACAGCAGAAAAATAATTGAGACAGTAAAATTAGCAATTTTTCTAATTAAATGAAACTTTGATTTATTTTCAGTAACAAGCAACATCACAATAAAAACAAGTTATTTCAAATATCTTAAATAGTTTGTTAGAAATTAGAAATTTGATTAAAAGAATGTAAACATAGTACCTAACAGTTTCTAAATTCCAGACATAGTCCCAGATTTGAAAGTTCTTTCAAAGAAAAGTCACAATTTAAACATTGGTCAACTATAGTGATAAGCCAGTGACTTACCAGTATGCTTCTCCAGTTAACTACAACTGTAGCAATATTATGCACATACACTCCATTAAAGCAATAACATATTGGATAGTATTCATGAAAACCATTCTCCTGTGTAGAAAAGTAAGAATATCTATCCTATTGAGCAGCCAATCAGATGTTTGCTTTTATTTCTAAATCATTCAAGAACAATGACAGTAAGTAATCTACTTGGTTACTATGGGTTACTATCATTAATACACAGTTACAATTTGAACAGTTTTAATAAATATACTCCATAGGTGCACAATCAAATATTTCCATGTAAGCTGTCATGGGCAGGGTCCTCTCTACCTATTGTCCAACGTCTGTTTACTGTCTGACACCCTCGTTCATCCTGTCACGTCTTTTTCTGCACTCTGTGTGTATCCTCTTAGCATTACCCACACTCATCTGTGCTACTTATATGTATTAGCTCATCTATTTGTTACTTGTTTCTGTATCCGGCGCTGTACGGAATCTGTAGCTCCTTATAAATAAGTAATAATGATAATAATAGTTCCATAACTATTCTTTATGCTGTTTTTGCACACTTTGCATAAATGTTATTTTCTGTAGAAATTATGCTTAATGCAAAAGACATTGTATTGAAAGTTCTGGCGACTCTTAATCACCACCACCTTCATGCTTGGGATTATTGTACTCTAAAAACAGGACAACAACATTATATAAAAAAATAGCAAGCCGATACCTTGACATGATATACATGTACAAAATGTATTTTCATGGAGTATACTAGGGATTATATAGCAGCTCTTATTCTACAGTGTAATTTCACATAATTGCTAAAATAGTAATTCTAGACATTTGAAAATAAGACTTTTGGTGATGGAAAGAGTTGTAAGTAAAGTTAATATAACAAATTCATTATAGCACACTTTATGACTCAAATAAACATTTAATTTCACCTATCTTTCTCTGTAGTGCCCTATGGATATCCTGATTTCTTAAGGTGTATATAATGGGATTTATCAATGGAGTCACCACAATGTACACAAATGATAATCCTTTATTGATGTGAGTAGACTGTGACCCAGATGGAACTACATAGATACTTATAAGTGTTCCATAATAAATAGTAACCACTAAAAGATGAGAGCTGCAGGTGGAAAAGGCTTTCTGTCTTCCTATGGATGATCGTATTCTAAGGATAGTATATATAATGCACATGTAAGAAAGAATAATCACAATAAATGGGAACAGTGTTAAAAGTGCACTGACCAGACCTGACATCAGTTGTATCAATGCTGTGTCTGAATTTGAAAAAGCTATCAGGGGAGCAAAGTCACAATAGAAATGATTAATGACATTAGAACCACAAAATTCTAATTTACCTAATGATATAGATATAATTGTAACACAAAAAAAAGAAATGAAACAAAACCCAATAACCAGACGTAAACAAAGCCAGTTGTCTATAAGGGCAGAGTATCTTAATGGCTTAGCAATGGCTAAATACTTGTCATAGGACATTAATGCAAAAAGCAAACACTCTATTCCACCCAATGTTCCAAATATATTTAGCTGGCTAATACAACCTACAACAGAATTAGTTCCTCTAGCAGACAAAATGTCAGAGAGCATCTTAGGGACAAAATTTGTAACATAAAGTATTTCACATAAAGACAACATGCTTATTAAAAAGTACATGGGTGTTTGAAGGTGAATACAGGTAATTACCAACACAATAATCAGGCAGTTCTCTAAGCAAGTCACAACATAAGTGATCAATAAAACACAGAACAATGGAATTTTAAATACATGTAGATTCTGGAATCCAGTAATCAGTAGTTCGATGACAACTGTACAATTTTCTTTCTGCATTGTCTGCAAAGAAAAGTTATAGAGTCAAATACATTGTCAACATACTCAATAAAATTGAAACCTAATCAGCTGGTTTGCATAGAAGCATAAGGCTGCTGTTTATGGTTGTCTAATAGCAAGGGGTAGCGTTTGTTGGAGAGAAGTACGCTCTTTATGCTGTCTCTTCTCTTAAACTCTCTCTGTGGGTCCTTTAAGGCCAACTGGTGCAGGGGGAGGTGATTAATGTCATCAACATCCTGCTGCTGTATAACCGTTTTACACTGAATGACTCTATTACCCTTACTGCATTCTATAACTGTTACAACTGCTGCATCCATTAAACCTGTGTTGTGGCTGCATCACTGCTCTTGTTACTATTCTCATTTAAACCAATGACTTGGTTAATTTTAACACTGTGTGGACTAACAACCCTATCCAACAATGCTGACATATTACAGACACCAAAATTTTCTGCCAATAGATTTATCAATCTTTCTAAATGGAGAAAAAGGAGGTGTTGCCCATAGCAACCAGATACCAGCTATTATTTTAGTACATAGAAAATGGTAGCTAAGATTTGAACGGTGTTTATGGGCAACACCTCCACTTTTGTTTTTAGAAGGATTAATAAATCTACCCCTAAGTCTACCCAGCTGATTTCTAAGACAGCAGTGACCTCATGTGATATATAGAGGATTGTTCTTTATTGGGACGTTTTCATGGATTGATGAAAGGGACCTGATTTTTTCTTTCTTTCCAACTTTCTGTGTATACCCCTAATAAAAAATTTCCCATGAGGTTTCTACTGCATTTAGTGAATAGCTGAATACAGCTCAACCTTAGCACACCATGGACACCATCAGTAAGCATAATGCAAACTAAAGAGGCACATGCATGGGGGTTTATTTACTTTGAAAAACCTGTTCTTAATTAATCCTGCTTCACGTTGATTTAGTTAGAGATCTGACTCAATCATCTAACCTTCTTAACAGAGCTCTCTTGAAGTACTACAGATGCTTTGCAGAGAAAATGAGTATACTCCTATTAAGATAACCAGAGTGGACAGGTTCAATGTAAGTGCAAGGTGGCCTGCCACTGATGGGGTTTTTAGGATAGGAATTCAGATTGTAAACGTCTATGGGATAGGGACTGATGTAAATGACATGACATATTGAGAAGGTATAGTTTTCCAATAGGCTTTGAGCAACAATCAGATATGTGTCTGGCTTCAGTAGAAGGTGGTCTTTTTATTATGCATTGTATGCAATCCAATTTTAAGGATCAATTAAAAGGAATTATTTGCATATAAATAACTTTGTCATTAAAAGCCTATCCTTAGCTCTGCTGTAATTAGTGTAAACATTACACTGCTGGCTTTTCTTACAACCACATAGTTAGCAAACAGAGATATTTCTTTAAAAGCTTACAAGGACAACACAATGCCTTAAGATTAAAAGAAAAGACACAGTGATTTTTTAGAGCATGCTTTAACATTAATTGCAGCCAAATGAAAAAGTTACATTACATTGCTGTGAGATGCAAACAGGCCAGCCATAATGCTGTATCATTACCAGATGTGTATCTCTGCAATGTAAAAGCCCAGCAGTGCATGTACCACCCCAGCTGCACTCCAAGATGCAGCAAGGTGATGCTCCACCTGGCAAATGATTCGGAAGTAAGATATCAACTGTCAGTCTCTGTTCAGCCCCAGGGACATAAAAGCTGCCAATCTGGTAGCCAGCAGTTAGCTCATTTTCTGTAACCAGAAGACAGAATCATAGGAACAAGAACCAGTATAAAACACATAGACCAGAAGGGAGATAAAGATTCAGCACTGAAGATAGTGAAAGCTGAAATGTAGGACTTTTAAGAGGCTACGGTGAAGGACTACAAAGACCAGCAATCTTCTTCATTCATTTATTCATAATGTCCCATGTGGGTCTTGTGTATTTGTGTGCCTGCTAAAAGTTTAATGACATTGAAGCAGGATCACTACCTTGTCAAAGAGTAGCGTAACTTATTTCAGATTGAGACCAAAAATGGATGCCCCAGGGTTCGCTATTTTTGTATTATATTCTCTGTGTGCAAATGTTATAGTGAAATATAATGGTACCCTGGGATCAAGAGCCATGCCACAGATAATTTTCTGACCACACATAAATGAGAAGATTGTAAAGTTAATAATCAATTGTCACATATGTCAAGGAAATCAAAGCACAAATATCAAAGAACCATTGATGCCTGAATAGTAGTGGATTACTACAGCAAATATTTTTAAATTTGCAAGCTGCAAAAACTTAAGCTGGGTACACACTATACAAAATTTCTACCGATACGATATGCATAAAGATCTATGAACACTGCTGCTCGTGAGTGCATACACACTGCAGAATCGGCACGAAAACATTCCATCATTGCACAAGATTTTTTTTTCAGTATAAAAATCAAATGAAACAATACAGGGTGCTTTCGAACGATATTCGGTCATCGTTGGAGCGTACACACTAATGCAATATTGTGCGAACGGTCGTTTATTGTGTGTTTGGCCCAATAAATAGCTGAAAACCCAGTAGTGTGTACCCAGCCTAAAGCTGGGTACACACTACAGAAATTTCTAACAACTTTTTATGCCGAGCGATTTTAAAGGCGATGGATGATCCGATCGCTCGGTCCATGGACTGCATACACACTAGCCTTGTTGAGGATGATAAAGGGAAGAGCGGACGTCCCTTTAGTGACTGTTTACAGCCATGTTGTCGTGAGCAATGACTGTAATTTTGTATTCACTGCTGTGGATCATTCGGAAGTTTATACACACTACACAGTGGAAACGAGATTGGAACGAAAATATTAAACGGTACGACCAACCAAATGAGACGACAATTGTCCATTTGGGCAAACTTTCAACCATCGTGTCACTGCACACACTGACTCGACTTTTGAACGAGCGGTCGTATGTCGGCTGTTTGGGCCGATTATTGGACGAAAACAGTGTAGTGTGTACCCAGCTTTACACATCATATTACAAAGCAATATTGGGAACATGCAGTGTATGTATACATTCACCCTTAACATGCATCACAAATGTTCCATGACTTCACAGTAAGATGTGAAATCTCACAACCTCTAATCCATATATAATTAAAATAGTCAGGAAAAATATGATCGTTTTATGAAGCATATTCACAGACTGCAAATAAATGTGATAAGATCAAGAGCTAGGGTTTTTGAAATACAGAAATATACCAATTGAGCTAAAGTTTTTCCCTGCGATATTTCTATTAGATAAAGGGTTATAATGTTTGATTCCAGTGATACCATAGAAGATAATGCCTGAGATAGTCCTCTTGCAACAGATGTAAGTAGAAAGAAAGTTCTTCAGTAAAACTGCCAAGCCATTATTACCAATTGACTCAGGAAAACAAGCAAGAATAATACAGAACAAATGGAAAAATGGCAATTGTGGAACGCAAGCAGAAACACCACAATCTAACTAACTCAGATTGCCAACAGATAAGGAAGAACTGTATTCATCTGAGACCCATAGAGACCTATGTACTCAAAAGTGCTGTTGAAAGTAGTGACACAAGTGAAGACACACAGAATTAACCACAAAAGAACATTTCTTACTCCAGAGGTGCTGAAACACAGTCATCAGGAGCTACCAACAGGTCATGTGTTCAGGATTTGTGTCTGTAGAAATAGGTGGGATAATTACTGACCCAGCCAAATAGATTAACTGACCTATGCATGATTAAAGAATTGCTGAAAACAACTGACTGTTGGTAGCGGTTGAGAGCTGATTTTGAGCACTTCTCAAAATAAATCAATTTGGACCAAGAAAATGACAGGTAAGACTATGTCAAGGATGTTTTCAAATTTGATCCAAAAATTTTCATGTAGAAACAGCAAACAGTGATGCTGTCAGGAGTCTGCAAATTAAATCCCAAGTAGGAGAGTTTTTTAAACTCATAAAATGGCAAGAGTTTATAGACTGCTAAATATACTAACAAAACAAAATAATATATAACAATCTTTTCTTTGGATGTAATACATTTTTTTTTTAAATATTCTCATTACATTTTATATCTAACCTTGTCCCTCCACAACATTTACAGCCTGTAAATGCAAGTATTTTATTTGAGCCTCTATGTTACTCTTAGTTTGGTGTAGTACATTTATAGGGCCATATTGTTTGCCAAGAATTGTCATGTTATTGATGGCTAACAAAGAAGTACTGAAGTACTACAGATAGCATAAAAAACACAGTTGCAGTGAACTACAGTGTGTGATTATTCTTAAAACAATGTAATGGGAACCAGTTGGAGGTGAAAAAATAAATTTGAGTGACAAACTGTACACTAGTCTATCAGAAAAATAAAAACTCACCATAAAGTCAGCAACTCAGAAAAAATTGCAAAATATTATGTAGACTGTTGTTCTTTATGAAGATTGTGATGATGCAATACAAGATCTATTAATTAAGGATATATATGTACTGTATGTAGATTGCTAGTTGCATCCTGCACAGAACCTGGTGCCTTTTTCTTAATAAGCTGTGAGACGGACCTTATATATACTGTATATATGTACACACACACACACACACACACACACACACACACACACATATGTGTTATTTATTCTTTGATGTCCCCATAGATTCAATAATGTCCCAAAGCAATTAATTATAGTGCTATAGTGTTTTTTTTACATAATGTACTACAGAGCCTTCTACATGATTAATCTATAGTTAAAATAAAAGTTTATCTTCACTTCATGTAACAGTGTGAAACTAAACAACAACATTGCCATTTTGAGATATGAAACATAAAGGTAATATACATAGTTCATTACACTGTAGCTCTATGAAATGGAATTTATTGTAATGGAGTATTATCTGCCCATTCAGATAGCTGAAGCCACCTCCAACATATTCAGTATAATTCATTATAGAGGCCCTGGGATCCCGTACATGCTCAGTGAAGCCTCATTTGGGCTTTCACTTCCAGAACTTAAAGACAGCAAACAGCTGACAATAATAATTGAGAAATCCACGTAGCAACATAATAACCTGCATTGTTAGGTAAACCAAACCTAACATTCTACACTAGACATTACAGTAGCTGATTCAGTTTTTTGGTTTCTCTTAAGATTTCATCACATTATGATATTTTGAATATTGTGTAGATTAGTGCTACTGCAATAGACAATACTTTTAAACTCAATTTAAATTAGCTATTTTGTCTCTAGATGAAATAGAAATGTTTAGAGTTTTACATTTGGGAATCAAATTAAGCAGCTATTGGATCTCATCAGGCAATTAGAATTGCTAGCTAAAAAAACATAATTTAGATTAACTCTTATTAACTGAAACACCTTAAGTTTGAAAGAGCAGTGGAAACAGAGCCCACACAAACTAAAGGTTATAGAAGGGTGGTAAGTGAATGCAAAGCAAAGTAGTTGTGGCTTCCTATGAGTCTGTGCAGTAACAACCCCCATAGGCTGTGTGAACAGTGCCGGCTGCAAGGGGGCCCGGACACCAGTGGAGGACTGCCAAATTTTAGCCTGGGGGGAGGAAACTTTTACACAGCAGCCTATTAGGAACATTTTAAAGGAAAAAAAATGCAGGTATCCCAGTGACCCAGCCCAAGCTAAACAACTATGGGACCGGCCTAGGGGGCAGATGCCCTCCTGCCCACAGGCCAGTCTGCCCCTGCTGAACACCCTCTCAGCAGCCCTGGCTTTCCGAAGATATCAGTAGATGATGATGATATTGGTCTAGCTTGTGTCATCTGGAATATTTTGTACAATGTTCCCTCTTTTTGCTACATATCAATATAAATATGTTGTACTTTGCATATCAGCTAAAGAATGTGAGTGACATTGCTTACTAGGTCTTTGTGCTTTTTTTTCTTAAGTAACTAAGTTTGATAATTATATAGACCAAAATATCTTATTTTTATGGACTCCCTCAGTACCATAATATTGTTGGAAAGCAGATGACCAATCTTTAAAAAGGGAACAAAAGCGGATCCTAGAAATTAAAGGCATATGAACCTGAATTCAGACATGGGTAAATTATTTGAAAGGAATCTAAATGATAATATTCTGAAATACAATGTGGAAAATTATTTGATAAGACAGTGTCAGATGTATTTGATGTAATGTATTTATATTTTGCAAAAGGTTTCTCTACTCTTTCCCATAACAGTGTCGTACAGAAGATGAGACTACTAAATCTAGACAGGAAAGTATGTACAAGGACGGGTAGGGAACTGTTTAAAGGAAAGAAGACAAGGAGCGATTTTTCAAACTAAGTTATAGTGGTGATTATTAGTGGTGTGCAACAGGGGCACATATTGGGCTTTGTTATTTTTAATCATTATTTTTAATAATTAATAATAACCTTGTAGATGGCCTAGAATGTAAGGTGTCCTTAGTTGCTGAAGACAATAAGCTATATAGGGTAATTAACACAGCACATGATAGTATTTTGCTGAAGATGTAGACAAAATGGCAAATTGGACTTTGAAATAGCAGCCAAAATGTAATATAGATAAATCTAGGATTATGCACCTACGCCATGGTAAACTATGCTACATGCACGTTAAATGAAATGCAATTGAGCAAAACTTAGAGGGAAAAGGGCTTAATAATGCTAGCAAATGGATAATAAAAAAGTGGCAGCGCTGATATATAATATATATATATCAAATTAATAAAACATATAATTAATAATGTTGTTTCCAATAAAATGTAATACACTATCCATGGATAGGACTGGATGTATAAACACCTTAATTACTAACAGAGCTCTGTAGGAATAAACATATATACGCATAAATGAGAAATCATTAAGTAGTGGTACATGGGTAATACCCAAAGAGAGGAGAATATAACGTAGTAGTAAAAAAACAGTTCCTGGCTAAGAACCAATTATGTATAACCAGTTGTGGGTAATGGAATCCAATCATTGAAGCTATTGCGCTCCTAGCACATTGGGTGCAAAAAAAGTCAAGTAGATCTACAATATGTTGGTAAGATACCTTGCCGGTACTAAATTCTCCTTAATGCTCTCCTGTATCAGGTCCTCCTGTGCCGCTATGAGGGAATCAATTTCTCAATAAAATGTACTAGCTCTGTGTCTTCATAGAGAGTTGAGGCTAAAAAACACGTGTATACACGGAAGTCCAAAACAGTGGGTGTATCCAGACCATCCACGTCACCTGATGCGTTTCTCAGTCACACTGGTGTATGCTAACTGAAAACAAGATCAACACTGTCCTGACTTCCACAACATCCTATTTTATATAAATCTGTATCAGTGGCTGAAATGTGTCCATGGAGCTAGCGTTCAACTAAAGAAGAAAACCACAGCACTGGGCAGAAGACTGAGAAGACTAAGAAGATGCAATAGGGAGAGCTTGTAGGGATATATAAAGATGCATCATTAAGAATAGTATCCACCTCTGATGAAACCGCCCAGTCTGGAGGCGGAGAAACGCGTCACCCCTTTCTGGATACAGAAAGGGGTGAGAGAGGCACAGAGTGATACAGAAAGGGGTGAGAGAGGCACAGAGTGATACAGAAAGAGGAAGAGTGAGGCACAGAGTGATAAAGGGGGAGAAAGAGGCCCAGAGTGATAAAGGGGGGGAGAGAGGCACAGAAGGATAACGGGGGAGAGAGAGGCACAGAGTGATAAAGGGGGGGAGAGGCACAGATTGATGAAGGGGGAAAGAGGCACAGAGTGATAAATGTGGGGAGAGAGGCACAGAGTGATAAAGGGGGGTGAGAGAGGCACAAAGTGATAAAGGGGTTTCGGAGAGGCACAGAGTGATAAAGGGGGGAGAGAGAGGCACAGAGTGATAATGGGGGGGAGAGAGGCACAGAGTGATAAAGGGGGGGAGAGAGGCACAGAGCTATAAAGGGGGGGAGAGGCACAGAGTGATAAAGGGGGGAGAGAGGCACAGTGTGATTTTTATTTATTTCTTTTTTTGTACCTGTACAATATGCTGCCTTCCAAAGCTGACGTTCAGATGGGACATTGTGCTGTGAGCAATATCATTACATGCTACCGTTCCCTGACATTCTGATTCCTGATTGTGCTACGTAAGCTGTGAGAGAGTCATTTTATCTGGACAAGACCTCTACAAGCCACTACAGGCAGCACCATAGTGTCTTAAACCCTGTCTGGGATATTCAGCTGCAGATATTGATTGCTTCCAGACATTATCACATTAAAATGACAAGACACAGTGCCTGCAAATGTGATTACACTGTTACTTCTATTCTTGTCTAGGATATTCAGCTAGGGATAACGTTTCTCACACAGACACAGGAGGGGTAGCATCATTCTTGTCACTCTCCAGTCTCCAGTACCATTTCTCACACAGACACAGGAGGGGTAGCATCATTCTTGTCGCTCTTAAACCTAGGAACAAGAATGGTCGCCAAAATGTAGTGATCCCATTTCAAGATATTGATAACTCTTTGATCCTGGCAAAAAAAATAAAGTGCTTGATCTACAAGTCTGACATACTTAGCATAATTGCTTTGTTTCATCTCCCCCTTCAGTTTCTCAATTGCTTTTCCAAAAGTCTAATTAAGGGAATCACTTTGCTCAAGCTAGCAGTGTCTGAACTCACTTCACAGGTGACTACTTTGAATCTTTTCAGCACTTTGCATAACACGGAAAGTATTCTGCACTGCACTGGACTAAATCGTGGATGGCTTTTCCATCTTCACAAGCATTTAAAGTGTAGAATTCCACCTTTTTACCACCTCTTGCTTCAGTTGGTGGCAGGGCAAATTCAATTCCTGTTGCAACTGCTGCATTCACCTACATGCTCTTGCTGAATGCCAAAAATGTCCTGAAATTTTTCAGGCCACGGACAGCATCTTCTGCACGTCCCTGTCATTTTTTTGAAAAGCCCTGAACCACCAAATTAATTGTGTAAGAAAAACAGGGAATGTCATGGAATTCTCCCCGCTTTAATGCTCCCACAATATTGGTGGCGTCCGCAGAGAGGGGGGGGCAGGTACATTTTACCCGGTTGGTCCGTCAAGCTCGTTGGTGGGGGGAGCTGGAACAAAAAAAAAAAATTATACTCGCGTGATCGCGGCGCCGCATACCTCCTTCCTCTCTGCTCCATTCACACTGACTGTCGGGCATGACGTCATCAAGTCACGCCCGACAGTCAGTGAGGAGCGCCAGACAAGACCAAGCCAGAAGAAAGAAGAGAAGACAGAAGAGAAGAAGAGAAAAAGAAAGAAGCTGACAAAAGATAAGTAAAGAAACGGAGAGGCAAGGGGAGGAAAGGGACAGTACTATAATGAAGGGGGAGTAAAAAAACGGGGGAGAGAGGCTGAGAGTAAAAGAAAAAGTGGAGAAAAGCACAGAATAAATAAAAAAAGGGGAGAGAAGCACAGAATAAATAAAAAAGGGGAGAGAAGCACAGAATAAATAAAAAAGGGGAGAGAAGCACAGAATAAATAAAAAAAGGGGATAGAAGCACAGATTAAAAAAAAAGGGGAGAGAAGCACAGTAAAAAAAAAAGTGGAGAGGCACAGAATGAAAAAGAAGGGGCAGAGAGGCTGAAAGTAAAAAATAAAAGGGGGAGAGAGGCACAAAGTAAAAAAGAAGGGGGGAAAGCAGCATGGAGGGTGCAGTGTAGTTGTGAAGAAGGGGCACAGTAATGTGTGTAATGGCACAGGGGGCTTGTTGCAATGTAGTATGTGTGAGGTAGGTGGTGGCTAATTAATGGGCGCTATTTTGTTTGTAGGGTGATGGTGGGACAATTTAATAGTGGGGACTATTAATTTAAGATGGGGTGGTTTGGGGGCTATTGAATATGGGGGTGAGTTTGGGGAGAATGAGGATCTATTTATTAAATGTGACTATGAGTTATTTAATGGCAGTAATGGTTGCGGGAAATAGGTATTGCTGTGTGCAGGAAGGGAATAGGTTTATTTATTAAATGTGAATACTATTATTTTAATGTTGGGGCTGGAGGAAGGCCTAATTATTAATCATGAGTGCTATTGATTTAACGCTGGGGCTGGCTGTAATTTTCTAAATGTAGCCATTTTATTTTCCAAATAGGTCCTTCAACATTCCAGGATCCAGACAAGTCACAACTAAAGAAACCAGCAGCCACAGGTGGAGAAAGTGAGAAGAACAGGTAGGAGAGAGCAGCAGAGTGTGTGTGAGATGTTGTGATTCTAGTAGGGACAATACCAATTTTTGGTGAGTGTTGTGCCCAATGTAAGGTGCAGGCCAAGACTGAATTCTTTGTGTACACACTGCATTCTTTCTATACTACACTGTGGTGCTAGATGTCCTGAAAGTCAGGAGTACTTGGACATATGTAACGCTCCGGCGAATTGAGAGCCTAGTGATTTTGATGTTGGCCATGCCCCAATGGCGCATTTGCCACTTCCTCAAATGCATGACCACACCCTCAAAAATTTTTGCATGCTCGACTATAAGGGGGGCCACATGAATTTGTTGTACCAGGGCCCTGAATTCCTCTTGGCAACCCTGGCTTTCAGAAATCATATATCCTGAGGAGGGTCCAAGTGGAATAAGCAATGTTGCAATGATATCCCTTAGTTTTTCTAACAGGTTGTCAGCGGTATGCCTCTTAGTGAAGCCAGTGATACACAGAGTAATCTGCCTCCTAAAGATCTGGCATTGTTTGTTAGATTCACCAACCCAGAGGGCTGTCACAGTCATATAATCTTTAGTTTGTCCAGTTCCGCTTGTCCACATATCTGTGGTTAAGTGTACAATGGCATTTTGTAGAACAATAATTAGGTTTTTTGTAATCTCCAGGTGCAGGCGGAGAATTGCTTGTCTAGTAAAATGGTGTTGAGATGGAATTTGGTAACGCGGATACAGGACCTCAATTAACTATCTAAAACCTGCTGCTTTAATGGTGGATATTGGACACAGATCTAATACTAGCAAAGTCGCCATGGCACCTGTGATCCACTCTGCGACTGGGTGTCAGTTGTCATACTTGATTCCACTTGCAAAGGATTGTTTAACAGTCAATTGTTGTTTTAAACTAGTAGTCTTCTTCTTGGTCTGCTGCTGGGATGAAGATCCATGCTCACCAGTAGCAGCAGCAGAAGCAGCAGCGGGCCTAACGCTCAAGGATTCCACACATAAGAAGTATATTTTTTGGTCTTATGTCCAGGAATGAAAATGGCCTTCTTCTTATCACTGGCAAGAACTGTTTCCACTGGTGCATGACTTGCCACTGTAGAGTTCATTGACAGCACTGTTAGCTTAGGTGGCTTAAGCCCGTTCGTTGCATGTTTTGGCCCAAACAAACTAAGCACTTCAGTCAAAAAAAGTAGCAGTCTTTGTCACTGAAGTGCTTGGTTAGTTAAACTATACATGTCATTTTTAATATCCAACATAAGGGTGGGTTTGAGGGCCCAAGGACAATTCCATCATGCACCTCCTTTCTTTTCTGCCACTGCCTTGTGGAAATTTTTTATAGATGTGCTATAAACTGCCATGTGTTTGTGCCATTGTTCTGTCACTTAGTAACCAGCCAGCTCGCTGCAGTCTTTGACATAAACTGAGTGAAAATAATATTGTGACCTGTGATGTGGTCAAAATTGACTGGAAATTGCTAGAAATTAATGTTATTGAGGTTAAAAATAATAATAATAATGTTGGAAAAAAAAAGAGCCAAATTATGTGATTATGGAAATTTTTAGCAATTTTTGCAAAAAAATACAGATCCGAACCAAAGCCAAAACACAGGCGGGCAGTTTTGGTAAAAACAAAAAACAAAGTTCATACAGATCTAAAACCAAAACCACAACCAAAACATGGGGTAAGTGAACATCCCTACTGTCTAAATTCAAATTTTCGACTTGATAATATTGTTTGTTCTATAGAAAGTGACTAGCTATTCATATATTGACCCAGATTCCATCTGTCTTTTTATAATATATGATTAAATATTAAGTTATGATTAAATATCTAGACGAAACACTCAGTACTAAAATGGGGAAAATTAAGCAACCTTCTACTAAAAACTCTTCACAAAAAAGTTCCCCTCCATTCCCTGAATCTCCTTCCTTATCCCCCATTGACTCAATCTTACCCATCACAGCAGAACCTTTTCCAATCCATTCAGTTGCTGAAATGGCTAAAGAAATCACACGCTTAACCATGCCAACAAAAGAAAAAAACTTCACAGTATCCAAGCTTCCATAGCTCCCACAATGTCACAGCTAGAATCCCACATGTAACGTATTAATGTGCTAGAGCAAATGATCAGTATCACCGAATACTCTACAAACCATGAGAAGATGCTTAAAGCAATACTAGACAAAACTGACAAGCGCAAAAATCTTCACCGCTATAATAATCTGTGTTTTATTGGCAACTCTGACATGCTTGCAAAATGATCTTGCCATGGCAAGAAGAGTGCATAGTTTGAGTCCTGAAATATCTGGAATTTGCAAAAAAACAGGGCAAGTAAAACACAAACACTTAAACCTTTGAGGCAAAGAATTAATCTTGAACTCTTACAGAAATAATTTTAATTAGGTAATTATATATACTGTTAAACATTGCATTGAATTAGAATCCTCCAATCTTGGGACACATTCCAATAAATCAGATTGGACAATAATGTTGGCAAACTTGTGGCCTTTGCAGATGACTTACCTTTGTATATTTCCTATCTTTTCAGTACTCATAGTTCAATATTAGATAAGCCTTTGGGACTGTCTTAGGCTTTACTATAAATAAGGAGAAATCAGTAGCTATATCTCTAGGTCCAATTACTGAAACTTCTTGGAACAAAAACCTCAAGATTTATCCCTTAAATATCTCGGTATTCACATTCCAAAAAATACTTACAATCTCTATTACCTAAATATGATGGGGAAAATTAAGGAAGTAATAGTCAAAATGTCTATGTGGAAACTTGTCATGTTTTCTTATCTATGGCATGTAAATCTTATCAAAATTATATTGTTTCCCAGATTTCTATACCCGCTCCAGATGCTGCCCATGCTACTTACCTCTGCTGATGAGACATTACTTAACAATGTATTTAGAAACTTTACTTGGCAACCCAAATGCTTTAGAATAAGCCTCATGAAAATGCAGCATACTAGATTTCTCATTTCCTGAATTTAAAACTCTACAACCATGCTGGTATCTTCAGGTTTATTAAAGACTGGCTACACTCAACAAATTTATATTCTAATACCCCGAATGAGCAATCATTCATGCTGAATCATAGTCTGATTTAATTCTTTCAAATGCACAAACATTTACTATCTGAGTATTTACTCTCTAATCCAGTGTTCCAAATGGGGATGTATACAGTGGTATGCCATACCGCCACTTATCTTACTGCTTTCATTGTCAGACTATTAATTTCCATTCACTTACATTCCCGTTACATTTTCATACTGACACTTTCAAATTTCCATACCGTTAATATAAATTTCCATTTCGCCCACTACTCCAATCCTTTTCTTATTTCAAGCTGAAGGGTATGGCATTGTACTAGACACAAATTACATCTTAATAGCCATCACTCTTTATTTTTCTCACTACTTTTAAATCCAGAGTTTCAAGGGGGACAAGCTCATATTCCATTCTCTTTATGGTCCAGTAAAGGGATAGTAATGTGAAAACACTGGTGAAAGTCTCTTCTAAAAAAAAACACGATCAATTGCAAACCTTGCCATGAAGTTTCACAAACACTTATCTAGCACTGTACCAGGCTCAGTATTATGCTAATGCAGTATCCAAACTTTTCACCCCACTGGACTGGTCTAAAGCCTTAGAGACAATGCTGCCCATACCCCTTACTAATAAGAGCTCTATCTGAAATCACTATAAAATACTGCAAACTCCACTTGACCATCTGTGAATTAGATGAGGACTATTTAGACATCTAGACAACCTTCTTAAAACTCTATCCCATTCTAATTCGGTTCTACCAGCAAGCATTTATAAAGACATTTTAGACAATGTATTTCATAAGGGATATCTTTCTCCACAGCAGAATTTTTGATTGGGCTAAGCGAATTAGATGTTTGCCCGAAATGCCTAACAAGCAAAGGCTTCTTTGTATATTTTATGAGGGAGCGTTCCTTGTTCTGGAGACAAAATCGACAATTCTCTTCAACTCAACTCCATGATTATGTACCCATGTATCCAGAATGGGTGATTATAAGTATAATTACAGCTCCCTCTAAAACTTTTAATGATAATTTCTACTGTGGCCATAAAATGCATCGAGCCATGTCCCTTTTTCAAGATAAACTATTCCATGCATTGAGCATGAATTGGGGCCACTTCTCCTTAAATAGGAAAGTACATACAAAGAACTTCTTTGACATATGTGAAAAAATTATTGCCACATGCACTCTAAACATGTATTCATATCTGCTTCAGATATAGTATTGGTATGAAACCAGAACTTTATTGGATAGTCCTTCAGTCTTGTTGGAACACAATATGTCAAATACCTAAAAAAAAAAATATATATATAATCAAATAATGTAAACAATTTGTAAAACAATGGTTTGCTATAACTACAAGCAGATTTGCTATATTAATAGTCATGTACCAAATTGCTTATATCTTTTTAGTGGATAATTGTGGAGAACTGGATGGACCACACCTGGGAAGATGGCATACACTTTACGACAATTTTATTTATGTGGTTTTAATTATTCTGCTAATTACACATATTTTACTGTAAATTTGCTAATGCTACTAACATTTTTGTACTTTCATACTCAGTGTGATGTAATGTTATTTGTTTCTTTCTTTATATACTCCAATAAAAAACATATTTTAATTAAGAGTTGTTGTTTAAGACATATCCAACTTATACGGTTGACTTTTCATTCTTTACATGCCGAGACTTCAAAGTATATAATAATAGAGGCTGTCAAGTGCATTAAACAACATATTAGAAATCAGATGCCAGGCATTTTGTTTATTCATTAGATGCTGCGATTTAAAATTATAAAATCACTGGGCATTTAAAAGGGCATACAAAGAAACTAACATATGTCTGTTTTGGTTTGTTTTTTGCAGAAAATACACATTTTCCTACTGCTCATGTGTACAAAATAAATATACATACATATGAATGCAGCTTTTTACACTTACAACTCCTTACACCTGGAGAGGATAAGCTGTGTTCATGTAATTGAGGTAAACCTGGATGCAGATACAGATACCCCTGTTAAAAGATGTATCTCTTGTTGAGCTGGAGGGTTGGTGCAATAATAATCAATGATAATGATGACGATAAACACAACTTAGCTGCTTCTGCTTGGATGATTATAGATGAACCCTCCAACTGAGGGTACATCATTAGCATTGCAGTTATATTATATCTGATCACGTTTCTTACTTGTAATTTTTACTACCATCGCAGGAAACAGGACACCTGTTGCACTCATACAGTGGTTAAACAACAGGGATGGGGGTGTTTACAATTAAATACAATTTAAATGCTAAGTGTGATTGCAAATATTTGTCATAACATTGCTAATACACTATACTGTGTCATTATTACGATATTTATTTTAATATTTGGGTTTAGCACGGGTAATAAGATTCTCTATGAGTAGGGTACTCCGATTGCCACATTTTTGACACACTATATTATCTCTTCATTATTGAACATCTGCATAATTCACAGTTTTCCTATTTTTTTTTAAAACAATGGTTTCTTTTACGAAATGGACCATGCTTTACCTGGACTTTAAACTAGAGAAGAAACCGCACCAGGTAACCCATACAATTCCTCGGGGTGTATGTATTGATCTAGCTACATAGCATTCACTATACCACCTGAGGCTAGGTGCACCCGATCATTGATTTACTCAGAACATATTTGGTAAAGGAAAAAAAAAAGTGATCTAATGGGGCACTCTAATGGGCAAGAATATATTTTAATATTTATTTATGGTTATAATATCTGTTAAATACGTCTTTATTGATTAAAATTAAAACATTCCATTAGCGAAATATAAAAGTTGAAAATTGAATATAGATACCACCCTAAATAGATATAACTGATAAAAAGACAAAAATGGATTTGTCTAACCGCGACACTGCTCCGTTATAAACCTAACTTTATTACCTTAAGTGTGAAATACACATTAATGAGTCTTATATTAACACCACATCCCAATAAAAAACAGTTGTGTGAAATTAGTAGACTTTAGTCATACATATTATTGAATGGCAACACTATGAGGGGAATAGCTTGGAAAAATTTAAAGGCACTGCAGTATTCTAAGCATATAGGGACTGATATGATCCCTCTTATAGCCACTATATCCTGCAAATTGTCCTTATATGTAACTAAAAAGGAATGATTTGATTTTCACCTTTAATGAATGGCTAATTTCCCTAGCAGGATACAATTGATAATGTAAGGCTGTCCTGCACTATTTCTGTCTCACTACTGCTCCCTTCTAACTCAGCGGGCTGCGTGGTAATCTAACTGTCTGTATTAGTTTTTCAGCTAAATAGCAGGGACTGGTGGTAGGAGCAGCGAGCGCGGCGTCCGCCGACGCGCGTTTCGCTAAGGCTTTGTCAAAGGCAAATTGCATCACACAATTGCATTCTGATTGAAACACTTTGAATTTTAAAAGCAATTAATATATTTTTGGGGGATTTGCTGCTTACAGTTAAACATCACCTTGTTTTTGTCCACTAAATAGTTCCGCTGTCACTTGTACTGCCCCTTATACAATTGCTTTCAGGTTGGCACAAAAATGTAAATATATATATATATATATATATATATATATATATACACACACATAATATATATATATATATATATATATATGTATATAAATATACAGGGTGAGTCAAAAGTCACAGTACACCCTCTTATTTCAAAAATGTATATAGGAATTGGGAAACCTGAATACTCCAGTAAGGTATTGGTGACGTGGTCTATCTTTTACGGTATGTACCAAACATGGGCGCCATCTTGAAATCGGCCAATCGGCCCAATTCCTGTAGAGTTTTTGAAATAAAAGGGTGTACTGCGACTTTTGACTCACCCTGTATATATAGATAGATGCATACATATATATATATATATATATATATATATATATATAATGTGTGTATATATATATATATATATATATATATATATATATATATATTTACATTTTTGTGCCAACCTGAAAGCAATTGTATAAGGGGCAGTACAAGTGACAGCGGAACTATTTAGTGGACAAAAACAAGGTGCTGTTTAACTGTAAGCAGCAAATCCCCCAAAAATATATTAATTGCTTTTAAAATTCAAAGTGTTTCAATCAGAATGCAATTGTGTGAGGGACAGTATCTGTTACATCTGAGATATTTAGTTGACAGAAAAAGGATGCTGCTTGACTGTGATGGTCTTGGTTCTAAAACACATTCTTGTTTTGGTTTTGTGACTGGTTTTCCCCAAAAAATTGTGAAAGGTTTTGGTTTTGATTCTGGATTGTATTTATGAAAAATAGGTAATATAATGTCTTTTTGAGCTACTATTTATAGTATTAACATTTATTTCCAGTCATTTCCAGTCTGTTTTCTAATGATCCCTTAACAACTGTCCCAACTTTCACCAGTTTTGGCCAGAGTCTTCAGCGAACTGACTTGAAGGATTTCAGAACTTTGCCATCCTTGCATTTGCTTTCTCCAATTCAATTAAAAAAATATTTAAACTGGAGTAGTGTAGATATTTCCCTTTCATTGCACCCAATCCTTTAGCATGTCACAGCTTCCTAGTAACTGTCATAATCTTATAGAACTAGAAGGAGAGGTCTTCACCAATCACAGCCAACTTTCCCATAGAGTTTGAGGCACTCATAGTTATTTGGAAGCCCCCCGGACTTAACTCAACATAGTAAAAACTTATGAGCAGGAACCGGTAGCACGGAGATAGGAGACAGGGAGTCAGGCAACTCAGTACAAGGATAGCCAGGGTCAGACCAGAGGTCATGGGTCAACAGCAATCAGGGAGCTTTTTAAATAGGCCAATAGATTAGGGTGGCAGCAAACAAGGATTGTCCAGAAGAATGAGCCAAGAGGTCAGGGGCAATCAACAATCAAGCAGGATGCAGAAAATAAACCAAGGGTCACAACAGGAACCAATTAGAGGTATTCAGAGGTTTCACAGCACAGAGAGCAGGTTAGCTATTGCAGGGCAAAAGTGCTATAACAGGAAGGGAGACTAAGCCCTCCCTGCCTTTTAAACTGTTAGGTACTAATCAGAATGTGACAAGTGCATGACAGCCCCAGCAGTAGTGTGAGAGGCACTCCTTTTGTCCTGACAACGGCCAGGACGTGAAGGACTGAAAGTGACATCTCGGATGCCAGAGCAATGGCTGGGATGCGGCCACAGTCTGGATACACTCAAGCCATCGCATCTAGCATGGCGGTTCATGACATACGATTAGCCGATGCAAAATTTGTTGTCAGAGTGAGTAGAGTGAATGTTCCAAATTTAGTGTGTGAGTAGCGTTTCAACATTTTTATTTTTTGCACCTTACACTAAATTGTTTTTTTAATTCATCTAATGGGCTTGGACCATGTTGACATCCTCATGTTTCAACATTTTAGAGGTAGACAATTTGTATGTGTAGACATTATGAACATGTAGATATTTTGCATGTGTAGATAATATGTATGTAAGCATTTTCAATGTGCAGACATTATGAACATTTTGAGGGCCGACATTATTGCAGTGTAGATATTGCACACTAGAACAAATTTGGAATATAAGTGGTGGAAATGTGCTCATAAATACCCCACAGATATTCACACTGGATGAGCCCCTGGAAGGGGGTCAAAATATTTTTAGTTCTGGCAGATAATATGCTGTTTTCAGACCACATTGGAGCAAAAAACCTGGGTCCACCATTACAGAAAATGCACCCTAAAATCCCTGCACTCGTGTTTTGAAAGGTTAAAAGCTAGGGACAGTAATAATAGAACCTCCCCACTAGACTGGGGGTAACAATGTTTATCTTATTATTTTCTTTTGTTTATTTTCAATAATCTTAATAAGCAAGTTAAACCACTATTTAACATTCATGTACATGAAAAGTTGTATACTGAATATTATACATTAGCTAACTGAATTGTTTATACTTAACTAAATATGTTTGATTTGTTCTGTTTTACTCCTCTGCAGGAAGTTGTTTTGTTAGAAGGGAGGTGAAATAGCAGATAGAGAGTGAATGACTACTTAGAACTTATGAACTCATGATTTGCAGAAATGCATCTTGTGTTGATTCCTTGATCATGCACAGAGGCTAGCTGAAATGATAGTAATCTTATATTTTTTTTACCTTTTTTCAGATCTCGACAGAACATTATGAAAAGAGCTCCAATTTTATGTAATATAACTTTTTACAGAGCTGCATGGAATGTGAGATTAACACTGAACAATATATTTTACATTTATTCTTCTGAAAGTTTCATTCTTAGGGTTTAGTGGTTCTTCAATAAAGGTTCAATATAATTTCTCATGTTTACAATTTTATATACATTGTTTCTAATCCACTACTTCACTTGACATCCATGGTTTGTGAACTGACTTAACATGGTTTATCTATGCTTGTTATCTGAATGATTTACTTTAGTTGGTATGCAGCTTCACAGATATGAATATGAATCCTGGGTAGAAGATCAACATTCTACTCAAACCACTCTAATGAGGGAATGAACCTCCAAATTAGGACCAAATAATACTGGCTCTTGGGAGAAATTCCACATAGTTGATGGGATATCTCATGAGATATCATTACATGATTTGAAAATCAACAAGGGCCCATAAGGTCACCCATATGTAGTATAAATGTATTATTTTATTTTTGTTGAAAACTCCTAAATCACTATAGATTATAAAAGGCATATCTGAGACTCCAATCATGGGGGTACAGTGTAGTGAAACAGCTTGTTCGTTCCGCACTATCCTCAATTTGGAAACCTGGGAATGAAAGTGACATTTCCATTGTTGAGTGAAGCACTAACATCTAGAGCAACAGGCAATAGAAGCACAGTAGGGGACACAACCTATGTCAGTGTTGGCTAACCTGTGACACTCCAGGTGTTGTGAAACTACAAGTCCCAGCATACCCTTCCAGCAATAAGCTGCTATATATTGGCAAAGCATGCTGGGACTTGTAGTTGCACAACACCTGGAGTGTCACAGGTTAGCCAACACTGACCTATGTGTTTCTTCCAGAACTAGAATGTTTTATTAATTAATAAATACCACTATGAGCTGGAGGACAGCAGGGGATATTTATGGGTGTGAAGCTGACCACCAATCAAACCTGACTATTGGGCAACTCCATACATAGGATAGTGAAAAAATACCACCCACTAACTGGTGATACAGCCTAATTGGATGTGCAAGTATATTTATTAAAAGAACATGTTCTGAAATGTTCCTATGCTATCCATTGCATCTAATTAGGGAGAAGTTCTGAGTAATTAGATACAGGAAAAATGTTGTGAATAATCATTGGTAGATCTATTCAGACTCTTGTTTAACTTAAAAGTAATAGTCATTTTTCATCTTTAAATGTTTCACAGCAGGGAAATAATTGAGAAAGCAAATTTCACAATTTTTACATTGAAATAAAATGTTATTTATTATCAGGAACCAGCAAAGTCTCACGACATCTATAATATCTCAATTATTTATTATATATGACAACATTGATGCCAACCACAAATCATAGTAGCCAGCAGTTTCTAATTTCCAACCACAGTGCAATTTTTGGAAGATTTTTTCCTGGAAATGTCCCTATTTTTCAACATGTATAGAGATGGGAGAACAGATGTTGAATATCCAGAATGCCTTTCCAGCTATAATTTTAAAAGCAATGACAGCTGTTGACATCTTATGCACATATATTCCATTCTTCATACATATGAAGTATGCAAGCAGTAGCAATAACATTTTGCGGAATATTTATGAAATCTATTCTACTGTGGAGAAAAGGCAGGAATGCTCATTCAGCAACCAATCGATGTTTGATTTTTCCAAACTATTCAAGAAAAATGACAATAAGGATCAATTTGGTTGCTATGGGTAACACTACATTTCCTGCAGTTACCTGTAGAACTGTTTTCATAAATGTATTCCATAGATGCACAATCAAAAATGTAAACTCTATAAATCACTTTGAGTATGTACTTATACGCTATGATATTTGTGCACATTTTCATAGATGTTATTTTCTTTATATATATGTACACCTGGTGCGAAAGGTATTCAGTTGAAAGCATTGCCAACTCCCGATTGCCACCACCACCTCAATGCTTTTGAATATTATACTCTAAAAATGGGATAACAACATTATATAAAAGAACAGCAAAGCAATTTCTAACATAATATTTATGTACTATTTTGATGGAGTGTAGCATTCTACTGTGCAATATCACATAATTGCTGAGATATTAATTCCAGACATTTAAAAATAAGCGTTTTGTGAAGGAAAGTAAAACTAATATAACAAATTCAATGAAACACACTTTATGACTCCAAAAAACGTTTTATTTCACCTATCTTTCTCTATAGTGCCTTATGGATGTCCTGATTTCTTAAGGTGTATATGATTGGGTTTATCAATGGAGACGCCACAACGTACACACATGACAATCCTTTATTGATGTGAGCAGATTATGCCCCAGCTGGAGCAACGTAGATACTTATAAATGTTCCATAATAAATAGTAACCACTAAAAGATGAGAACTGCATGTGGAAAAGGTTTTTTGTCTTCCAATGGATGATCGAATTCTAAGAATTTTATATATAATGCACATGTAAGACAGAATAATTACAATAAAGGTTAATAGTGTTTTAAGTGCACTGACCACACCTGCCAGCAGTTGTACCAATGTTGTGTCTGAATATGAAAGTGCCATTAGAGGGACAATGTCACAATAAAAGTGATCAATGGCATTAGTCCCACAAAATTGTAATTTACCTAATGATATTGATATGCTTATAACAGATATAAAAGAAATGAACCAAAACACAATAACCAGACGGAAACAATGCCAGTTGTCAATAAGGGCAGAGTATCTTAATGGCTTAGCAATGGCCAAGTACCTGTCATAGGACATTAGTGCAAAAAGCAAACACTCCATTGCTCCAACTGTTCCAAATATATTTAGCTAGGTAATACAACCAAGAACAGAAATAGTTCCTCTATCCAACAACATATCATACAGCATCTTAGGAATTAAATTTGTAATATATAGTATTTCACATAAAGACAAGATGCTTATTAAAAAGTACATGGGTGTTTGAAGGTGAATACAGGTAATTACCAACACACTGATCAGGCCGTTCTCTAAGCAGGTGACAACATAAGTGATCAATAAAAAACAGGAAAATTAAATTTTAAATACATACAGATTCTGGAATCCAATAATCAGTAATTCGCTGAGAACTGTACAATTTTCTTTCTGCATTGTCTGTATAAAAGAAATAGATAAATAGAGTCAAATACATTGTCAACCTAGTCAATAAACTTGTACCCTAATTAACCTTTCAGCCTAAAAGCATTATGATGATCTTCATAGTATGTCAAGGTTGAGTTTATTGAGCTGCTTGCAAAAGGCAGCAGAGATCTCATGTGATATAAGTGGATTGTTCTCTATGGAAATATACATGGAATGCTATAAGGGATATTGATAGGAAGAAAAGGCTCAAAGCAGTATATTATTGTGGTCAATTTATTTTTCAACTTTCTTTGTATACCCCATAGAAGATAATACACTGTATCTCACATGAGGATTAAGCCTTGTTCAGTGTACAATTGAATGCAGCAAAGGCTTAGCACAACATGGACACCATCGTTAAGCAGCTTAATGCTTCTGGACATAATAAAGAGGCGCATGTACAGACGTATAGAGGTTATTACCTTTAGACTACCCCTTATTAATCAGTCCTGCCCCTGTTACCTTAATTGTAAGATCAACATTAGAGCTCTATTGAATCACTACAGATGGATTACAGGAACAATCAGTAGAAATACTAGCATGTTTATACTCTGATTAAGATAGCAGGGTGGGACCACCCTATATGCTTACTAATTATGAAGGGATTGACTTATTTCATCCTCTTTAGGCTTGTAATGATAAGTCTAGTAATGGTAAGCTGACTGAAGTGCACCAGTGTCCCTTTGTTGAAAGGAAAGCTGTTTGGAGCTATTATTATACATTGTGCACAGCTTTATAGCAACTAAGTCATCACCAACCTACTAAGATATGATATTTTTGTGGCTTGTGAGACATTTAATGTAATAGTCGGTGAATGTTTATATATGTTTGCTACAATTTTGATGCTATTTTAAGGTCCCTTTTTGGACCTTTTAAAAAGTATAGGATTTATTTTCCTTGAGCCACTGGAGAAAGAATCCAGTGGCAAACTCAAGATTTTTATAGGGGATTTAAATTCCACACTACCAGAGTGAATGAAAGTTGCTATTTGAGACAGTGCTTGGCTGCTCTCTAACTCTTCACAAAAATTGATGGTTGGTCTACAGGTTGGGCCCGGGACCGATGGGATGCCCAGGGGTCTGTAATTAGCACCTGCCCTCCCTCTCAGTGCTCCTGTATGTAGCACTGCACATGGATCAATAGATTAATTTTCCAGAGGAGCATTCTATTTAGAATGGAACACAAATAGTTGCTAAAAAGGCATTTATTTGGACAAGCCCTTAAATATGCATTATCCAAATGCATCTTGGGCATCATGGACCAAAGAGAGGGACTTATTCTTAGATGAGAGCTAGAACTAACCAATCATATGCTAAATCAAAATTTGATGACATAGATAAACTTTTTTCTTTATTTTTTAAGGGTAAAGAACCCTGGCGACTTATTGAAAATATTGGTTTATTAGCTTTTAAACATATGTATTGTCACTATAATCACATATAATGAGCATGCAACTTTTTGACATGTTTATGGTTGTTTAATCTAGTACTGTTGACATGTTTATGTGTATGGTTATCAAAAACATACTCACAAACTCTAAAGTTCTTCATTTTAATGTATATTGTATTCTATTGTTTACGCATTAATGTAATGTTCCATGTGTTTTGATAAGTGTCTAAAATCAGTAAACAGTGACATTTGTTTTTAAAGGACTCTTAGCGCTAGATTTACTAAACTGCGGGTTTGAAAAAGTGGAGATGTTGCCTATAGCAACCAATCAGATTCTAGCTGTCATTTATTTAGTGCACTCTACAAAATGATAGCTAGAATCTGATTGATTGCTATAAGTAACATCTCCACTTTTTCAAACCCGCAGTTTAGAAAATATACCCCTTAGATGGGTAATTATGCTCCAACTGGATTATCATTAATCACTAACTATATGTTTAACTTTTTACTCACTGCATTACATGTAATAAGGGAAATATTGCTACATTTTATTATTTGGAGTTCACTTCACATTCTGCCTACCCATTCCCAGACACTCTGCAAGAAGTTTGCTAGTATTGATTGCTCTCTCTGTTTATCATTGTAACATGTAAATATACTACATCATCTGTATTCATGGTAAATTTATGATAACGCAAAACCAGTGCTTCACATTGGTCTTTTGGGCAAACCATTTATACAAAATGTATTTATTTATTTATTTATACAAAAACAAGTGAGAAGAGAAAAGGAAACATGGAAGTGGACGAAAGGTAAAGGAGAGGACTGAAGGTGTGATGATCCACTCTACGAATCAGAGTTCATTAATTTTTTGCTATATAATGATGAAAAATACATTTTTAGAGTTGCTTCTTCAGTCTTTGATTTTTTTGGCTAATTTTAAATGCATATTTATTCACATTTAAAATACATTCAAGGCTATCCAAAACCATGTACCAGCAGAACTGTGTTATTAAAGTTATTGTGGAATCATAGACTAGTTTTCAAAATATAATATATTTTAATCACAAATTCAATAAATATATCAGTCAAAAAAGATTTTTATATCATTTATCTTTGTTTTTAGAGCCCTGTGGATGTCCTTATTTATCAACGTGTATATGATAGGGTTTAACAGTGGAGTCACCATGATATATATGAAGGAGTAACTTTTGTCTTGGGTTAATAGTGAATTTACTGGTAACACGTATACATCTACAAGAATCCCAATGTTGGTAAGAACCACAAGAAGGTGAGAGCTACAGGTAGAAAAGGCTTTTCTCCTTCCAGTGGCTGATGGTATCCTGAGAATAATATGTATAATAAATATGTAGGATAAAATAGTAAATATTTACGGAGCAAAACCAAGCCATTTTGCTGGCAATAACATCAGTTTTTTAAAGCAAAATAGCTTCTTGCACTTTGATAAATCAGCCCCTGGGTTCAGTACTGAAATAGAACATTATTATATAATTTATTGCTAAATCCCCTCCCCCCTTCACAGACGAGCAGGCAAAAGCATGTAAACATGTATGTAAGGTAATCAAAAACTAGTGTCATAGTGTCAATGTTTTTGGTTGTTTATTTTTTTTATTGATCATATTTTAAATGTGCGTTATCAAAATTAATTTTAAGGTAGGGTATCAATTGTATTTGTAATGTGTAGTATCATTGCTAGTTTTGATGTGCGTTATCAATGCTGTTTTGATGTGCGTTATCAATGCTGTTTTGATGTGCGGTATCAATGCTGTTTTGATGTGCGGTATCAATGCTATTTTGATGTACAGTATCAATGCTATTTTGATGTGCAGTATCATTGCTAGTTTTGATGTGCGTTATCAATGCTGTTTTGATGTGCGTTATCAATGCTATTTTGATGTGCGTTATCAATGCTATTTTGATGTGCGGTATCATTGCTAGTTTTGATGTGCGTTATCAATGCTATTTTGATGTGCGGTATCAATGCTATTTTGATGTGCGGTATCAATGCTATTTTGATGTGCAGTATCATTGCTAGTTTTGATGTGCAGTATCATTGCTAGTTTTGATGTGCGTTATCAATGCTGTTTTGATGTGCGTTATCAATGCTGTTTTGATGTGCGGTATCAATGCTGTTTTGATGTGCGGTATCAATGCTATTTTGATGTGCGGTATCAATGCTATTTTGATGTGCAGTATCATTGCTATTTTGATGTGCAGTATCATTGCTAATTTTGATGTGCGGTATCATTGCTAATTTTGATGTGCAGTATCAATGCTGTTTTGATGTGCGGTATCATTGGTATTTTGAAAAACAATTTGACTAGACTAAAAAGTGTATGTTAAAGGTTTATTGTGGAAATGTTCTTTTTGGCTTTGTTCTGATTTCAAACATTTGGAACCCCCCTTAAAAATCCTGCGTTTACCCCATATATATGGGCCTGATCTTGATTCTGAGTGTGTGTTTAAGTACAATCATCATCATCATCATCATCACCATTTATTTATATAGCGCCACTGATTCCGCAGCGCTATACAGAGAACTCACTCACATCAGTCCCTGCCCCATTGGAGCTTACAGTCTAATTTCCCTAACACACACACACACAGACAGAGACAGAGAGAGACTAGGGTCAATTTTTGATAGTAGCCAATTAACCTACTAGTATGTTTTTGGAGTGTGGAAGGAAACCGGAGAAAACCCACGCAAACACAGGGAGAACATACAAACTCCACACAGATAAGGCCATGGTCAGGAATTGAACTCATGACCCCAGCGCTGTAGGGCAGAAGTGCTAACCACTTAGCCACCGTGCTGCCCCTGTATATTGTATTGTGTATTGTATTGTCAAAGATTGCAAGTGTGAAGCCGTATAATGTTGCTTACTTTTATTTCCATAACCTATTATTACAATTTGTTATTTGGAGCCATATTTTTATACTGGTCTGCCACTCACAACATTTTTGGGTGTTTACCAAATGATAGTTGATTACAGATTAATAAATATGGAGAGCTCCAAATCAAAAACGAAAGTGAAAGGAGGTGCTCAGAAAGCTAGAGAAAAAATAATACTGAAAGTGAAAATGTGTTTAACAAGTTTGTTACTAGCATTTTCCATAGCATTTTTAAGGGATTGCCTAATACCTTTACCCACTGTAACAGAACAATAAAACACAACGTGTTTCTGGATATTAACATTAGCAGTAAAAGTGCTATGGGTACAGTGACACTAGAAATAGTCGTTTCTAATGTCACACCCATTACATGCCTTTTACTAGCATTAAAAATGCTAATACAATGCATACCAAAAAATGTCAGTGGGTCCAAGGCCTAAGTGTGCATTCAATCTTACTTGTTTACAGGGCCGGACTGGGACTAAAAATCAGCCCTGGCATTTAAAGCACACAGGCCCACGTGTTGTGGGCTCCATGCACTATATTGTTGCACACTGATGCTGGCGCAGTACAACATGATGTAGTATGAGTGTGTGTGTGGGGGGGGGGTATTTATTTCTCCTAATGACCCTCAACATTACATTATTAGCACCCCAATTACATCAATAAATACCATGACAATACATTATTAGTACCCAAATTACAGCAATAAATAACCCCCCACACACACTCATACTACATCAATCACCCCCACATTACAGCAACCAGCATCACCCCCCACATTACAGCAACCGGCATCACCCCCCACATTACAGCATCCAGCATCACCCCCCACATTACAGCATCCAGCATCACCCCCCACATTACAGCGTCCAGCATCACCCCCCACATTACAACGTCCAGCATGACCCCCCACATTACAGCAACCGGCATCACCCCCCACATTACAGCGTCCAGCGTCACCCCCACATTATAGCAATACCCTCTCCTACTTATTAGCAATACTAAGCACCAAACACACTACAACATTGCCACCAGCACGCCACCCCATACTACAGCAATACCACCAATTATACAGACGCCACTGTAGGAAACAATGTTTTTCAAATCTCCCCCAAAATAGCAACAACAAACAGAGTACTTACACACACATATAGGTAACAGGTACCCTTTTCCCTCAATTAAATAGTAATGGCAGAATTTTCATGAATCATTCCACATGAAATAAAACTAACATATATTTAAAAAAAAACCATAACTATTGAATGATCAGTTGAACCCACACGGCCGCATTAAAAGTATTTCCATCTACAGCAAAATGTCAGAGAAAAATATTTTTGTTTTACTACAGTAATTGAATATGTGTCTTTTCTATTCATTTTAAATAACACAGTATATAAATTAAGGGGGATAGAGGAGGGGGGTGAGAAATAATTGGATGTGATCCATCAGTTTGATTAGATAGGAAACATTTAGATTATTTACCTGGAGACGTCTACCCCCTTGACTCACAAGCAGGGCTGACAAGAGGAATTTTGGGCCCTGATACAGCAACTTCTTTGGGCTCCCATCATATTCAACAATGAAAGACTTGCCTTTGGCAGAAGTTCATATGATGCCACACCGTACTGTGCCCAGTTCATATTATGCCACATCGTAGTGCCCCAAGGTCATATTATGCCACATAGTATTACCCTCAATTCATATTTGGTCATGCAGAAGTGCCCACAAATCATATTATGGCATAGTAGTGCCCCCAAAACATATACCATACAGCATACTTGCCAACTCTCCCGGAATGTCCGGGAGACTCCCGCATGTTGGGGGAGTCTCCCGGACTCCCGGAGGAGTATGGCAAAATCCCGCATTTACAGAAATAGGGCCACAATACCGCGATTCTCCGGGAATCGCGGCATTTGGCCCCGCCCCTGACTGTAAAATGACGCGTTTGCGTCATTGCGTCACGGGGGGCGGGTCCAAAATGACGCGATTTTGGAGCCCCGCCCCCCGCACGCCCACCTCCTCCACTGAATCTCCCGGAAAGCAATGGGAGAAAGTCGGCAAGTATGCCATACAGTAGTGCCCACAAATCATATTATGTCACAACAGTGCCTCCAAATCATATTATGCCACAATATTGACCCCAAATAACATTATGCCATAGTAGTGCCCCCAAATCATTAGTAAAGCTCAGACAAAAATTCATTCACAAATAAAAATTGGTACAGCATATCAGATACTGAGTGTGAGTCCCAAGAGCAGCTTAATACATCATTTACAATGCAAACAAAAATAGATATATTGACACAATTACAGATAAAATTTATGACAAGCAATGTTTTTTCCTCTTAATTAAAAATCACTGTACAGATAAATATGCAAAAAACATTACAGCGCAATAATGAGCAATACATAGTGTTAAACATTATTGGATACGCTGTAGTGTCCCCAGTTCAAGAAAGGATAGTTAAACACATATTGCACACGAGAAAATATATGAACTTACCTGATTATGGCATCCTGTGTTCTGTTCTCCTACTGGGCGTGCTGGACGAGGAGGGATCAGCAGCTGTCAGCTCACACAGGCAGTCGGGAGCAGGAATAAAGGGCAGTGGTCAAAGCAGAAATTTAGGAGTGGGGGTATGGAAAATATAAGTGAATGGAGTATGAAGGCTTGATTTTTTATTTTTTTTAACACTTGTCCCCTCTGTGCATTTCCATTTTTCATTACTACTTGTGTTTTATGATGGCTGCATCCCTGACATTCCCATTCTTAAGATGTCTCTCCCTTTACACTTTCTTTTACCTATGCCCCTGCATCATCTTCTCCTTTGTCCCTCTCACTTAACCCCCTGCACCACCTTCTCCGCTGGCTCTCACACATCTTCCTGTACCACCTACTCCCCTGGCTCTCTCACACGTCTTCCTGCACCCTCTACCCCCCGGCTCTCTCACTCCTCTTCCTGCACCCCCTACCACCCTGGCTCTCTCACCCCCTCTCCCAGCGCCCCTTTCCCCCTGGCTCTCTCACCCCCTCTCCCAGCGCCCACTTCCCCTTTGGCTCTCTCACCCCCTCTCCCAGCGTCCCCTTCCCCTTTGGCTCTCTCACCCCCTCTCCAAGCACCCCCTTCCACTTTGGCTCTCTCACCCCCTTTCCTAGCACCTCCTTTGGCTCTCTCACACCCTCTCCCAGCACCCCCTGGCTCTCACCCCCTCTCCCAGCACCCCCTTCCACTTTGGCTCTCTCACCCCCTTTCCTAGCACCCCCTTCGGCTCGCTCACCCCCTCTCCCAGAACCCCCTTCCCCTTTGGCTCTCTCACCCCCTCTCCCAGCACCCCCTTCCCCTTTGGCTCTCTCACCCCCTCTCCCAGCACCCCCTTCCCCTTTGGCTCTCTCACCCCCTCTCCCAGAACCCCCTTCCCCTTTGGCTCTCTCACCCCCTCTCCCAGAACCCCTTCCCCTTTGGCTCTCTCACCCCCTTTCCCAACACCCCCTTCGGCTCTCTCACCCCCTTCCCCAGCACCCCCTGGCTCTCACCCCCTCTCCCAGCACCCCCTGGCTATCTCACCCCCTTTCCCAGCACCCCATGACTCTTCCAAACTCTTGACCCCCCCACGCGAGAATGAGGGCACCCACACGACCCCCCCCTCGATAATCGCGGCACCCCCGCGACCCCCCCCCCCAAAAATCCCCCCCCCCCGAAAATCACGGGCACCCCCCCCCCCCGAAAATCACGGGCACCTAGAATTTGATTGGTTGCTGTAGTCAACATCTCCACATTTTCAAACCCGCAGTTTAGTAAATATTCCCCAAGATCTTGTTATTATCTGCAGTTGTGATTTTAAGGAAAACACAGAGATTGATAGTGATAACACTGATAGTAGTGTAGAGGTGTCAATCTCATTTTCATAGGAAAGACATGTACAGAGGTTCCATAGTAGTATGACAGTGCAATACTAGTCCTGAAGTTTCCCCTCTGACTGGGAACATGGGACTACCCCTGAAAATTAGCAATCTTTAGCCCACCAGAGACCAAGTTCTTGTTTGTCGCTCCCTCTCTTTCTTATCAGTTAAAAACATAAAAACAAATAAGATCAACAATGTATCAGGATACATTGTTGATCTTATTTGTTTTTATGTTTTTTAATATATGTAATAAATTAATTGATTTATATTTTACTGGGGTAATGGGGTAATGCACCATATATGATTTTGTCTCCATTTGCATATCGATTGAACAACGGTTCTCTGGGAGACTTTCATATGATTGAACTGGGTGCTACCGAGGTGGACCTCCCCCTATATACTTATTTGTGAGTTCAAAGAACCTTATTGTGGTGTTTTGGATCCCATTATCACTTATAGGTGTTACCCATAATTTCTTTACACTACCCATAGGGGTTTCAGAGTAGGTTTAATAGTTGATCCACACCCTACAGGAAGAAATACCTATACTCCTGTTTGTGGTGGAACAATATAAAAAGAACGGAGAAAAGAACTTACATCTGATGATGGATTTAATACCCTAGATGTTACTAATGTGGTTACTGCTTAATGCGCCTTCTGTACTTTATCTATTACAAGTGTTTTTGAATTGCAGTGGCAATTTTCCATGTATTTAGGCTGCCTTAAGTTAGGGAGCGCTGTTTTTTTTGGGATTCCTTTATTGTTGTATTGCAATTTACACTTTACACAGTTTTTAAAGTGGAATACAGTGCAAATTGCACAAACACGCCACATTTTTCTGCCTTATGGCAGAAAAAATATAAATGTAAAAAATAAAATAAAATTGTCACCCCCTCCCTCGAACAGCACAAGAGTAGGTTAAGCTGTTTGGGAGGGGGTGCACACCTTTTTGTTCAAATTATTTTTTTTTTACTTTGCTTTTTAATACACAAAGGTCTCTTGCACCAGCTGAAAGCCCCTGCAAAAGATACGTCTCCTAGAGACCTATCTGCAATTACTTTCAACTCAAAATAGCATGTAAAGAGTGTAAGCACGCCTTTATATTGCTGGGCTCGTCCACTACCTTCCCCGTTCCACTTCTCTAAGTGCAGAGAGGTGCAATGGGGAGATCTGTCTCAGTCGGAGTGCAAACTGAGACGGATCCTTGGCCAAAAGTGCTTTTTGCGCTGATAAGGAGGACTTGCGTAAGTCTTTAATTGAGGCCCTTAGTGCATATACCATGTTCCTTATTTCTCTGTATATAAATGAAAGACAACGTTATTAGAACAGAACCAAATGGTACTGTGTTTATGAATTTCAGATGGGCAATAAGAGTGTGTAATACAGTGAATATCTACTTAAGGTGGGCTTTTTGGGAGGATGAGGCCATGTTTTTCTTAGTCCATTGCCATAGTACTATACACTTTGTTTGCTCATGTGAACACCTGAGCTTTGAAGGCACTTATGAAGAACTGGTACAGGACGGTCCTCCATAGCAACTATCTTCTCAGTCTATACATTGTCAAATGTTGGGGAATTCTCAGCTGTAACAATAAATGTAATGTTTTAGCAAGAGAAATGATGTGTGCAAACTACAACTCCCAGAAGCCAATGCAAAGGGCCACCTGGTGTTATTAGTCCAGTTGTAAACAGTAAATGCTGCAGACACAGCTGTGATTACTGGTGATCTGAGATATGGAGGGATCCCTAAAGTAGGATTTCATTTTGATTAATTTGATTTAATTTTAAATACCTGTGCTTATGTAATGCTGATTGTTGGGATATTTCTGATGATGAGAATAGATGTATTATATTTAAACAGAAACAAAGTCACAAATATATACATAGTGTGATCATAATACGCTCTATAACTGTTTCTAGGATAAATTATGTTGACAGGAATTGAACCAAATAATAAATCTATACATTTCTAAAAATAAACTATAAATTATTGTAAATGCATATAAATTATATAAACACTAATCGCTCAAAAAACAGCTAAAAATGATTTCATTTTATGTGATTAATTTAACACTCTGTCAAATTTTCATTTTTGGGTGAAATCTAAAAACTAAAAGAAAACACCAACCTAGTTTTGCCAAAATCCAAACCAAAACCAAAGAAGCAAGAATGACTTAAGAATCAAAACCAAAAGTCAATGTAACTTTTTCAAAGAGTTTCAGAGGTAAATAAAAATCAAACCCTTTATGGACTCACTTTCATCATTCAGCCAAGGGAGTTCCCTCTTTCAAATGATGTGGACCCTGAGAAGTAGTTTTCTGGTGAACAATGTGCTTATCGCACAATAATCCCCTATGCTACAGTATTCATTAGGAAATACGGGGTTTAGGAAGAATGTCTGGCATCAATAATCTCAGGACACTCTTTTGAAAGAGAGGATCGTCTTCTTTCAAATGATTTGGCCTCTTAGTACTTGACACTAACCCCTACCCTATAAAAAACATTAAAACATTAAGGAGCCCAGTATAGGGAATGGGTTTTGCAATGTTCAGCTATCTTCCATCATGGTCATTCCAGTAACTATGGAATAGTCCCTTCTTAAAGTTATACAGTTATGTTTTATTATTTTCTCCTTTAACTGACATTGCTGATGTCACTAAGCCTACCCATATCCATATTGATTTGGATGACCAATTGTTTTAGAATATATTGTCCACAAATGGGTGTTTTAGACCAAACTGGCAAAACATTACTGCACATGTAGCACAAAATGACTGGCAATTCTAACCAACATTGTTTCGTCATCTATAGGAGACAGCTAGGGACTAAGTTCTGCGCTGATTCACTACCATTTGAATTTTTTTTTTACTTTGTTTGAAAAATGTTGCTGCACGCTGCAAAATAATTAAACTGTAGTGCTGCAGTAAGATTGATAAGTTTAAAAAGCAACAAACGGCATCACAAATGAACCACAATTAAGTTCCTGGTCAGATCTCCCGTTGGTGTACGTGGGTGATAACTTTTTATCTGGGAGCCTGTTCTAGGCCTTCCACTGGATAGATTTGGTTTGTTTGACTGTCCAGGTATATATTCAGACACCCCTGCACCAATTGCGATGAAACCAATGCTAGGTGGTCCAGTTGGATTCTGTGCAGGTTTTAAGAGGGTTAGGGTCCCAGTCGGACCTCCCGTTGGTGTTCACTGGTAAAAACTTTGACCCAGGGAGCCTGTTCTGAGCCTTCCACTGTATGGATTTGGACAAAAACTTCACAGACTTGGAACATTGGATCCCAGAAGATATATTATGGGGTTAGGATCCTGGTCGGACCTCCTGTTGGTGTACGCAGGCCAGAACTTTGACACAGGGAGCCTGTTCTGGGACTTCCACAGGATGTATTTGGTTTGTCCTGTTATACATTCGGACACTCCTGCACAAATTGGCATGAAATCAATGCGAGGTGGTCCAGTTGGATCATGGTCAAGTTTTAGGAAGTTTCAGGTCCTGATCGGACCTCCCGTTGGTGTACGCTGGGCAGAACTTTGACCCGGGAAGCCTGTTTTGAGCATTTGGACAAAAACTTCACAGACTGGTAACATTGGATCCCAGAAGACATGCAAGGGGTCTGAGGTCCCAGCTGGACCTCTCGATGATGTACGCTGGGCAGAACTTTGACCTGGGAAGCCTTTTCTCAGCCTTCCACTGGATGGATTTGGATGATATTTAATATACAAACAGAAACTACATTGGGCAGCCACCTCATGGATGTGTTGGAAGACCTGCTAAGCTGCTAATTATTTATAAAATGTAGACAGTGATATCCAACTCATTGATATCTTAAAAGCTTGAAAATGTAAACCCGAGCAATGCCGTGTACTTCAGCTAGTAATTTAATAATAGCATTTCATACTAATGCATATACAGTGTATGTGTGTGTATAACATTTATTCTGGAACAGCCATTTTTTATTGCTAGTTCTTATAATATTTGTCACAGTTCTCTTTATATACATATGAAAATAGGCAGCTGTATAGTAGTAACAATTAATATGTCTGTTTACTAGTTAATATTACATTATAAGTCAAGGGTTATATGTAACTTTTTTGAGATATTGAATAAATGTTCTCATTTAAATTTCTCTGTAAACTCTTGTTTCTCTGTTCATGAAACTGTGTCTATCCTCTTGTTATGCATGTTTTGTCGCTATCCAATAACGATTGTTGAATCTCGATTTGTGTTTCCAACGCACAAATATTTATTCTCAAAAAGTAGCAGAATAATTCAAGCAAAATAATAATAAGTACAGCCGTTACTTATCGCAGGCGCTCTGGATCCAGTGAACAGTCATTCAGGTCTGAAGTCTGTGGTCAATGTGACTGAACACTAGATGAGAGCTACTGCTTATATGCAAACAGAAATCCCTCATTCTAAAGATATTTTTGTCGTGTTCCACGGCAATCTCTCTGAGAGAATCTACCGTGCTGCGCCTCCAAAAAGTTGTTGAGGTTTGTACCCTTGTCTTTAGATTTTCCTTTAAACCATCCATCAATACCATTACAGCTACTTCCCTATGATGTGGATTCTCCCTTATATCTGATATCCCAGTAAACTGTCTCATTGATGCAAGAGCTCTAGCAAAATAGTCCGCTGCAGTTTCACTATCTTTTTGTTTTATGGTGAAAATCTTACTCCAATTTACTACTACTGGAAAATAGATGGCTAAATGTGTGACAATTTGTTCTATATTCTCTTGATTAACCTCATCTGTCAAGGTGTCATCTTCCTCCAACGAACAATCTTTAATACATTTATGTATGTTAGTATTGGGAGGAAGACAAGCCCTCAACACTACACGCCAATCCTTATTGGTTGGTTCGTGTGCATTTCCTAAGTCTTTAACAAACTTCTGACACTTAGCCAACTCTTTTCTACGATCTGTGAATTCAGTCATAATGGAACGTAATTCTGATCTAGTCCAGGGACAATGCATTGTAACATTTCTTAAAAGAACTACACCATCCTTGTCCGCCTTCCCATTGGGAACTGATATTATGCGGACTGGATATGTACCCACCAATTCACTATCTTCAGGATTAACTACTTCAGTACTTTGGATGTTATCCCTCCTAGTGGTTACACTACTCTCACCTATGTCAGCCATTGCCCCCTTTCCATACTTACGCTGAACCTCTAGCATATTAACAACATGGGCAATGGCTGAAATTACAGTGGGTTCATCTTCTTCTTCAGAAACACTTGTTTTAAACTGACTTAAAACAGGATATAACTTAGCAAATTCCTTTTTTTCATTTTTAATAACGGCTGTACTTACTCCTCCCGCTACATAGGGTGGCGGGGGCGCACTTGCGCTGAGTTCTCCACGCTTCTCAATGGCCACTTCCGCTGTGCGTGCGCTTTTCGCCACGCCTACTTCCGCTGTGCACTCGCTGCTCTGCCACGTGTTGCCTTCCATTTGCCACAATTTTAAACAATCATTATGTTTATTTCTCACTTTTGTTCACTTAATCAACCACGCTTTATTTTTTACATTATTCAGTACCTCTGAATTAAAACTTCCTATTGTTGGGAAAGGCCTAACACAATCCTTGGTCATCTTGACCCACGTGTCGCAATACGCCGTGGCGTATGCATCATACTTCTTAAACATAAGGTACCTCGCTGAACCCAGCGGACCTTCCTTAGGCAGCACAACATCAACCATCTCTAGCGTTTGCTTCGCACCCATTGTGAAAACAACCTATTTCTCAACGCTTCACAAACAGGGCCTTTTTACCTGTTCTCCTTTCAAACAGAACCAACTAGAAAATGTATTTATTTATTTGTGGACGGTTTCACAGGCTACACCCACACACACCTCCTAACCCAGAAATATCACTGTGGGCCACAGGGCTATCAGCTCCTCGATACCCTTGCTCCACCACAAAATCTGTTGAGTATATTACTGAACTGGTAGCATTGGAGTTTACCCGCCTTACCAGAGTAATTCCTCCAGCCATTCAACCCAAGACACAATCACGGTTGCACAATAAACCATGCGGTCTGATCGCACTGCTTAGCATTATTAATTAGCGTTAAACTTTGCGATTATTATTGGTAAGAAAGTTTCAAAAGCCTCTTTTAACAGAGCTTTTGCTGCCAGTATACCTGCCGCGTATACTTAACCTCGGTTGTCCAGCCCGCCTCGTCAGACGGCAACTGATATCCCTGTCTTTTCAACAGTAAACCAACTTTCACTTCAAAATCAACATACACCTTAGTTTTCTGCGCAGAAAATAACTTTCCCAATCAACAGTAATATATTTTCAGAGGTTTTACCAAGTAATTATACTATGCAATTATAACAAACTATCAAAATGATTGTTTAACCACGTGGTACATCTACCGGAAGTTCACATACGCAAAGCAGGAAGTACACATACGCTAAGCAATGCAATACAGTTAAAACACAATATGACAATTAAAAGAAACAGTTTTTCTCTTTTGTCCCTAGGTTTAAGTTAGCGTACCTTAGATAATGCAAAACGGACATTCGGTTTCACAACACAGAGTAAAATTCAGGTTTTGATCACATGCTTAGGATCTTTAATCATGTTTTCCAGGATTATCAGAGATTCTTAATGGAAATTCAATCATAGTTACTGCAGTTTATATGATCTGCATTTCATTACCACTGAATTGCCATTTTATTCCCTACATATGGAGGGTCTGATTTGCAACTAAAATCCTTAGGCGATTGATTCATCTAAGCTATTGGAGAGCTCATGTCACGGCTAAGGATGTTATTGGATCTCCAACCTCTACATAGGTGGAAAGGCAGAGGTGGTGGATACAAAACACGCTGGAAATAGGTTCAGATGAGAATCACAATGAAGAAATACACAGACGATGGAATAGTGTTGCAACTTTAGTATATTGTTCGATGGTGCAACAGCAATAATAAGTATTGTACAACTCAGCTATGCTGAGTACACAGACAGTCATAAAATATTCACAGCAGTACTTCAGGTGGTAAACATAGGCAACAGCATGTAAACAAATAATACAGTTCAATGCTGAGATGATGATAATCCAGAACACTTGACACCTTGTAACACCAATATCAATAGAGAAGAATCACTGACACAGCTTGAAAGTCTAATGAAGGTAGTATAGAGACTTGGCTGATCCATATGAAATGTGATTCACTTAAGCAGGTGATTGCAGGTAATATAATGGTTCTTTATCAGCGGAACAACAGATGCAGTGTCAGACTGGGGCATGAAGGGCCCACCGGGGAATGCAACACTAGGGGCCCACCAAAGGGGGTGTGGTCAGCCATCATAGAGGCGGAACCAGACACTAGAGGGGGAGTGGTCAGTCCACGAAAGACAGCTAGCACCTTAGTGTAGTGAAACTACAAGCCCCAGCATGCTTTGCCAATATATAGCAGCTTATTGCTGTAAGGATATGCTGGGACTTGTAGTTTCACAACACCTGGAGTACCACAAGTTAGCCAAGCCTGCACTAGACTCAGAACATTTGACAGACTGTCCTACCTGTTGTTGTCACTTTTACCACCTGTGGCTGCTGGTTTCTTTAGTTGCGGCTTGTCTGGATCCAGGAATGTTGAGGGCCCTATTTGGAAAAAATAATGGGTACATTTAGAAATGCCAACCATCCCTGCCAATAAATCAACAGCACCCACATTCAATTATAGACCCGAACCACCTCAGCATTAAAGGTCCCATCACCCCCTCCCTATAGTGTTCTCTGTGCAGCCCCCCCTCACTAGAGTTTAGTATAGTCAGCCCCCCTATAGTTTAATATAGATAGGCAGCCCCCCTATGCCACATAGTAGTGCGCCCAAAACAATGCTATGCCACACGGTAGTGCCCACAATGTTACGCCACGCAAGTGTCCCCGATTCATATTATGCCTGCAATAGTCCTCTCATTTCACACACATTTTATATATATATATATATATATATATATATATATATATATATATATAGGGAGAACAGATGTAATGGGAGACCCCATATACTTTTTACGATAAGCGCTACCTTAGTACTTTCTGGTAAAAATAAAAAGAAGGTGAAGAGGGTGATGCTGCCACTATTCCCAGGGGGTAAAGTATCCTGACAGTACTCAAAAAAATGAAAATTTACAGGGCTTTATGGGATGGGCGCAAATCAGGGGGGAAGTGGGACACACAAGGATACAAAAATACGCACCTATTTGGACTGTAATGTGTATCTAATACTGGGTGTGTATAATGATCAACAAAGCTAAATTAATATCAAAACCAATACTAATAACATTGTAATCCAGTGTTATCAAGATAAAAAACTGTAATACATAAATGATTTTTTAGCACAAACAATATAAACAACTGGTTAAAGTATACTTACCCAAAAGTTGATTGATGCAGCCTCTCTTATCTTCTCCCTTCAGCAGCGCGGGAACATCAGCTGACAGGGTGAGTGGGTGGGTCACAAGATCGCAGCTGCGATCGCATGTGAAAGGTGAAAGATGACTGGCTGTCAGTGACAGCCAGTCATCCGCAGCAGCGGGGACGCCAGAGAGGAATGCGAGCACCCTGGTGTGAACAACGGGCCTACCGGTAGTCCTGTGGGCCAGTCCAACGCTGAACAGATGTATTTAGTCCAAGTACTAGAGACATGCAAGAACGTTGCTAGAAGCACAGCGTGACCATAGGAAATCAATACACGAAGAAACAGGTTCACCACTTGATGGAATAGCAGCTGATATCGCACAGAACTTGATGAACAGAACGGCTCCTAGCTCGGCAATAACACTTGATAATAGTCCAGCAATACAACAGCAGAATGACAATAATAGCCGTGCCGGACCTGAACCACAGACGAGTAGAACTTGATTGTAGTTCAATAAGAATTACAGACTGCCGGGCAGATAGATAATAGAGCCAATAGTATGCCCCGATAGTAGTAGGCAACTCACAGGATAGTTCAATGTGCAGATAAGTTCCAATAGTGATTGCAGCTAGCGGAGAACCAGGAACAGGTATTCAGCGGAGCCAGATAGAGATCAGTGATGACAGACAATCTCGGCAACCGATAACATCCAGCAGACACTCAGAGAAGAAGGTATACAGCCAGAACCCACGGCAGGGTAAGTAACATGAAGATCAGGCGATGAGTCCCTGATCACAAGAGGTTGAAATAGTCATCGGTAACCAATAAGCTCAGAGGGAGGATCCAATTAAGAAAATAGATAACAGCCATGAACAGGTACAGACTCTGATAACGGGAGGCAAATTACCAACATAGTTCCTTAAAGGGCAAGTCACACAGCAGCACTTAGTTATGAGAGCGGTGTGTGACAGCTCATTAACTGATCCATTTGTTTGCCATCTTGCCATTCTTTCTACTGATAACCTGTGAAATTAAAAGGTGTGGACTAAGAATGCATAGTCATGGCCAAAAGTTTTAAGAATGGTACAAGTATTGGTTTTCACAAAGTTAGCTACTTCAGTGTTTTAAGACCTTTTTGTCAAATGTTTCTATGGTATACTAAAATAAAATTACAAGCATTTCCTAAGTGTCAAAGGCTTTTATTGACAATTACATTAAGTTTATGCAAAGAGTCAATATTTGCAGTGTTGACCCTTCTTTTTGAAGACCTCTGCAATTCGCCCTGGCATGCTGTCAATCAACTTCTGGGCTACATACTGACTGATGGACACCCATTCTTGCCTAATCAATGCTTGTAGTTTGTCAGAATTTGTAAGATTTGTTTGTCCATCCGCCTCTTGAATATTGAACACAAGTTCTCAATGGGATTAAGGTCTGGGGAGTTTCCTCGCCTTTAACTCAAAATTACGATGTTTTGATCACCGGGTCACTTAGTTATCACTTTTGCCTTATGGCAAGGTGCTCTATCATGCTGGAAAAGACATTGTTCATCACCAAACTGTTCTTGGATGGTTGGGAGAAGTTGCTCTTGGAGGATGTTTTGGAACCATTCTTAATTCATGGCTCTGTTCTTAGGCAAAAGTTGTGAGTGAGCCCACTCCCTTGGCTGAGAAGCAACCACACACATGAATGGTCTCAGGATGCTTTACTGTTGGAAATGTTGTTTTTGGGATAAAGTTAATTGGCATGGCAAAGAGGGACTTAATTGCAATCCATCTGATCACTCTTCATGACATTCTGGAGTATATGCAAATTGCCATCATAAAAACTGAGGCAGCAGATTTTGTTAAAAATAATATTTGTGTAATTTTCAAAACTGTGATGGAGGCTACTCTCTTATGTGAAAATACACTCCTAGAGGGGTGCTAAGACTATTCAATTTTTCATATGTATTTGTTTAGTGCTGTTATGAATATTGTATTATGCAAAGGAATGTTTAGGCAGGTGTTACTCTTGTCAGCTATGTCTGGCGTATTTGATTGGTTTTCAATAAATTTTCATAAATTTCTTCATACTTTTATTTTCTATATATACAGAGATTCAGATTCCTGTTGTTGAGAGCAGCAGTATTATAATTTAAAATTTGTTTTTTGAGCACCCAATTTCTTATTTTTTTTTACAAAGTACTGATCCTCCCCTGTATCGGAAATCACTTGGTCCCGCAGCGGAATGTTGAGGCACCGTTTGTAGACACCAGCACCAACTATATCTCAACATCTTTAAAATCCAGCAGCAGGCTTAACTGAACACTAAGCTTCAAACAAAAAACTCTAGCAGCAGGTACATCAAGCCAATGCTTCATCATTTAATTTATTTGTGTATTGCGCTGGTCTGGCTTCTATGCATGCAGCCGCGAACACGCAAAAATCCACTTAGCTATGAGGCCCTTTTTAGCCATATCAGTAATGGTGAACAGATCTACATAGACTTCCTTCCTGTTCTTTTTCATAGCGCTAGTCATAATTCCCCACATTAGCGCTGTGTTAGCACATTTAACCATTTCCCCTTCAGCTTCTGATGCTGCCGGGTGTCCGGCATCAGAAACTGAATGTCTTTTACTACTTTCAACATTATTGTTCACTAAACTTACTTTAATATGTATGCTTTGCACTAATGAAGTTGTAGAGTTTGTGACAACCTTTTTCTTCCATTCCATTACTTCCTTCCTGGCTATTAATGGATTAATGGATCTCTGACTACTGTCCTCCCATTAATAAAGAAATAAGTTCTTTGGCTGATAAAGTATGTATGGTAGTCTTCTTTATTCAAGTTAACATGTCTGCATGGACTCTCTCTTAGCAGTAGAAGAGTGACACTTACAGAAATCAGCTCATATTTATACATATTTGCAGCCATTATAATAATTATACAAATTATATAAAAACAGAAACAGGGGGACGGGTCCTGGAGTCCGGCCATGTCAGACGTCTCTCCTTGCTGCTCCTGAACACCCACCACTTAATTGCGCCAAATTGGAGCCCACCTTAACCCTCACTACCAACTGAAGAAGTGTAGAACCAATTACAGTGACCGTTTCACAGAATGCATTTGAAAGAATTATTCACAGACTGGTAACACTGGATCTCAGAAAACATGTAAAGGGGTTGAGGTTCCAGTTCTACCTCCGATTAGTGTACACTGGCCAGAATATTTACGTGGGGAGCCTGTTCTGGCCCTTCCACTGGATGGATTTGGGTGAAAACTTCACAGATTAGTAACATTGGATCCCAGAAGACATACTACTGGGTTGAGTCCCAGTCAAAGCTCACGTTGGTGTAGGCTGGACAGATTTTTAACCCGGGGAGCCTGTTTTTGGCCTTCTTCTGGATGCATTTGGTTTATGTGCCTGTCCGGATATGCATTCGGACTCCCCTGCACTAATATTCATGAAAACAATGTGAGGTGGTCCAGTAGAATCCTGGCCAGGATTTAGGAGGTTTTGGGTCCTGATCGGACCTCCCATTGGTGTACGCTGGGCAGAGCTTTGTCCTGGGGAGCCTATTCTGAGCATTCCCCTTGATGGATTTGGTTTGTATGCCTGTCCGGTTATGCATTCAGACACCCCTGCACCAATTAGAATGAAACGAATGAAAGGTTGTCCAGTAGGGTACTGGCCAGGTTTTAGGGGGGTAATGGTCCTGGTCGGACCTCCCGTTGTTGGCGAATATCTTCAACACCCCTCCACCGATTAGGATGAAGCCAACGCGAGTTGGTCCAGTTGGATTCTGGCTAGGTTTTATGGGGGTTAGGGTCCATGTTGGACCTCCTATTGGTGTATGCTGGGCATTACTTTGACTCGAGGAGCCTGTTCTGAGCCTTTCACTGAATGAATTTGGATGAATCTTTCACAGACTGGTAACATTGAATCTCAGAAGACATGTAAAGGGGTTGAGGGTCCAGTCGGACCTCCGATTAGTGTACGCTGGCCTGAATTTTGACATGGGGATCCTGTTCTGGGTTTTCCACTGGATGAATTTGGTCTGTTTGTCTGTTCGGTTATGCATTTGAAAAACCCTGCAGAAATTTGGAATGAAACCAATGTGATGTGGTCCAGTTCCTGGGGAAGTTATGCAAACGCTTCCAAAGCTTTCCCTCTCAGTCCAGGGGTTAAATAGCTGGCCCATTCACTGGGGTCCAGCTCAAACTGTCGGCAAGTCCTTTAAAATCCCCTCAGGAACGCATCAAGGTCGCCGTCCTTTTCCAAAACAGAAAATTGGTTGTGTCTGGGTTTTTTCTTACTCGAAACTTGGTCCGCCGACAGGCTGCTGAGCCTGGCGACCTCCAGCTGGTGTTCGCGTTCAGCTTGTCGCTCTGCCATCTCCCGGTCTGTGTGGAGTTCGGCAGCCTACCTGTCTGCTCAGTGTTCTGCACCCTGTTGGAGTTTGCTGGATCAGCCGCAGTGATGTTGCCGGATCAGCATCCTTCAACTGTTTGAGAGCAGTGTGAAGGTAACTGTCTATGGTAGACTTCTCACTTGGTTCAACAGAGGAATTTGTGGTAATCTCCAGTGCTGACTGCTCTCTTGAAGCACTGCCTCCTTCGACTCTTGGTTTCTGATCCGCCTCCACAAGTGCTTGAATCAGTTGCTCCCGGTTCCTGCCGGGAACAACAGCAATTCCACTTTCGACACACAAAGTCAAAAGCTCACCCTTTTTCATCTGCTTATAGTCAGGGGGCATCCTGGACCTCACACTTCTACAAAATAAAAAATAGCTAGAAAACAAGAAGGGGGGGGGGCGGAAACTATTTGCACAGTATGTCTTTTAAAATTTGGTAAGCCTTGAGCGTAATTCCGGTCAATTAGGATGCTGACTCTCTCTAGAATCACACACCACTAATTCACTTAAATTCTTATGATAAAAAGAAAAATATTATCAATCCCACCAAGCTGCCAACCAGTTTGTCACGAACGCCCAGCTTGTCCCAGATACAGCAATCTGAACAGCTGGCTGTGACTGGCGTCACCTTAGTCTCTTAGCAATAAATGCTCCTTTTCTGCCACCAAGAAGAATTTATTATGGTGTCCTTACATTTACCAGAACCAGTTATTAATGTTCCACACTTAAATCATATACACATGTAGCATGAGCCTCACTGGATTTTGTAAATTCCCAAAGAATCACGGAGAAAACACTGGATTAAATTTATTTAATCTGAAAAATGCTTCCAAGGCTTAGTTACAAAAATTAATAACAAGACATTCAATAGGTTTGCTCAAATAAGTTTCAGAAAATAAAAAAGGGGAAATAAAATCAGAGTCACTACTGACTAGTTAAGACCTGTTGGTAAATGTATCAAGGTGCAATTTTTTTCAGCATTTTAAAATTGCGGCAAATCAGAGTTGCCAGATGTATTGAATTGCAAATTTTACTCTGATCTTAAAAATCGCTGGTCATCTCTGGCGATTTGCTGCAATGTCAATCACTCCCTTTTTTTAGCTATCTCTCCTGGGTTTACTGCGTGATTACTAAACACATCACTGTTACACTGCCCCTGTCTATACAGCTGGAGGTCCCGGCAGCTGTAAAAAGTTTAAAAATAGATAAAAGGAAACTACTGCTGGTTGCGTGATAGTCCGGGGAAAAATTTGTGTGGGGTCCCAACAATGTTCACATAACCAGCACTAGAAAAACCAGCCTGGGGTGGGTGGTACTATAGCAGGGGGACACACGGCAGGTCTCCCCCTGCCATAATGAACAAACCAACATAATTAACGAGCCAACCCCAGGCTGTTCAGCGCTGGGCTGCATCCCCTAGGGAGTGGGGACCGCTGAAAAAAAATGAGCGGGCCCCAACTCTAGGGACACTCAGCCCAGTGCTGAAAGCACTAGGGCTCTTCCTACACCCCTGGGCCGTTGGTGTAGGGTAATAAATGCGAAAGTAATGTAAGAAAAAAAATGGATGCCATTTTGTTTTGTGGAACTAAAAGTCCCAGCCAGCCCAGGCTGCCATTAACAGTATTGGCATGCTGATACTTGTATAAATACAAGCACCAGCATACCCACGGTAGCCAGGGCATGCTGGCACTTGGAGAACCACAAGTGCCAACATGACCTGATACCCATGGCTGACTGAGACCAGTAGTTCCACACAAAAAAATGTTAAATAACCACCACTCCCTTTTTGAAACCATCAAATTTTAATAAAAATAATAAAACCCCAATAAAAAAGGCACACCCTCATTCATACCATATACATTTATTAAAAATAAGAAAACCCCAAAATACTCATCAATAAGATTTCTTCTTCTTTCGTCAGCAGCTTTCAATCCATAAAAGCTTGAAAACCATGTCCATATAAATTTGTATCCAATGTCCCTGCTTGAAATATCCAAAAGAATTTGTAAATCCAAAGTTCCTGCTCGAAATGTCCAAAAGCATTTGTAATTCCAAAGTCCTGCTTGCAAATGTCTTCTGTTCTTCTTGGGCAAAAAGCCCCCCTTGTTGCTTGCAGTCTTCAGGTCTTTTTGGTCAGAAGGGCCCCCTAGTTGCTTGCAGTCTTCAGCCAGAAAGGCCCCATATTAGTAATCCAATTCAGAAAATGCTTGGTTAAAAAAAAAAAAAAAAAGGACAGACAACGCAACACAGCTTCTACAGTGTAGAAGCTCCAATACGCAATGAACTTAGCTCATGCGCGAGGTCTATTTATAGTATAAGGGATTATTCCACAGCAGCGAGAATGAGAGCTGGAGAATGTGAGGAATGTTATTAATGTGTTAGGAATGATATTCAGGAGAAAGAAACTAATACAGACAATGTGTAAGGATGGCCATCAAATGGAAAAAAGGCATTACATATTTAATGACCATTGGTACAGGAGGAACATATTGGTCACATTATTGTGATTGCTGAATGTCTTCACCGATAACCTGGGAACAAGAGACTTGCCACAGAGTCAATGTTCTGGCCACACATAAATGTGTGGCCAGAACAATATAAAGAAAAATATAAAGAAAATTGTCAAATATGTCACGGAAATCAAAGCAGGAACATAATTCAGAAACGGCAAGGCAAATTTTAGAATTACACTTTTTCACATGGAATGAGGTGATTTTCAGAATTGCAGTGGATTACGACAGTAAATCATTTAATATTTAGGAGAATAACTTATATCGGACACAGTAATGCTAGTTCACAAAGTTATTTTGAGCGTATCGCACGCAAAATCCCTCTGCGCAGAACTGGGACTTATGCCAGTAAACGCAGCCCTGTCCTTTCCACCTTCGAACACAGGACACTTAATACAGCCTAAGTTTTCGGGGCTGGGAAGGGGCATTTGGCCATAGTCAATGTACAGTAAGGGCATGCCAAACTCAAGCTCACACAGCCACGTCCGAATCAAGCTCTAGGTGTGGCAAAGTTACTTGCTTTTCCAGCTACAGCGCCAGTCTAAACCCTGGTCACTAGTTTTGACAGTCTCGTATGCAGGCCCATAATATTTATACATACATGTTTAACATGTTTCACAGGAGTTCTATTACTACACAATGACTAAGAGAAACACACAACCTCAAATCCATATTCACTAAAATCTAACTGGCTGGAGGAAAAATATCTAAGTATTATGAAGAACATTCTCACAAACTTCAAAGAAAAGGGTTAAGGTCCAGAAAAGCCTCCAAGAGCCCCACACAGAGAAAGTTCTTCAATAAACGGCCAAGCCGGTGTCAGAACTTGACCAAGGAATGAAGTAAGCACTAGTAATACAGAACATATGGCAAAAAAAATGGAAATTGTGGAAAGGAAAGTACAAACACCACAATCTTATTATCTTAGACTGCCAATTGATAATGAAATCATCACAATCATTTGAGACTCAGAATGAAATATTTGCCCACCACTGCTTACTCACATTAAACCCACAAGTATAACAAGGGAACATTATCTAGGACATTTTCAAATTTGAATAAGTAATTTTTAAGCACAGACTGACTACGACACTACTGCTGATCATAAATCTGCAAAGTATTACTGTGTAAAAAGGTTTCTCAAACCCAGAAGATGCCAAGAGTCAGGGGAAAAAAATTCCATTTGCTTGAATTCTTCTTTATGGAGTGGAGTGTTTTTTAAACATATACACAACACAAACTACATTATGGTATCACTAAAATAAAATTCTTATATCTTACCATGAAGTCAGCAAACTTAATAAATCTGCAATGTATTGTAGTCTGTTGCTCGTTGTGAAGACTATGATGGTGTTAAACACGTTTCTACTAGTTAAGGATATACATGTAGTGCATGTAGATTGCCAGTCCCATCTCTCCTTCACAGAAAGTGGTGCCTTATTTCTAATAAGCTGTAAGAAGGATCGTATAAACAGTATATACACATATTTCTCTGGTGTCCCCATAGCTTCTTTATTGCTCCAAATCAATTAATTATAGAATATCCTCCAGAGCTTTCTACATGATTAGTCTATAGTTAAAATGAAAGTTTATCTGTACTCCAAGAAACAGTGCAAAAGCTAAAGAATCATTAAACTTAAACATTGAAATTTTCAGATATGAAACATAAAGGTCATGTAGATAGTTCAGTATTAACCTGACATTACATTGTAGTTCTATAAAATGAATTATTTTGTAATGGAGTGTTACCTGCTCATACAGGTGAGGCCACCTCCCATATATTTTGTACAGTGAGGGTAACTGGTGAAACTACTAGCGGAGTAACTCATGTGGCTGCTATAGGGTCCGGCAGTATGTGGGGGCCCTGCTATGCTGGTCTATCCATTGCAGGGGCCCCTACTCTTCCGAGCATGCTTGGAGACTGTGGTAGTATTTTTTTTGCAAAACTGCAAGCCTAAAGCAGGCTTCATGGCGCTTGCCCTTGCCCCAAATATGCTCAGAAGAGCAGAGTGGGAGCCTCTGGAGTGAAAGGACCAGCATTGCTGCCTCCACCCTGAGTTAAATATGGTAAAAGTAACATTTTATAGATTCATCTTGCATCATTTAGGAAAATATCTTCAAGTAAGGGTTTCAATAGTTTTTCAGGAAGCTTCCAACCCGTTCGCATCTGAATCAGAGTTGCTCACTGAGTTATTAAAATAATAGAATATTAAAACAGCTCTATTAGTATTAGTTAAATTCTGTAATATCATTTTAAAAGTAACTGGTTAATTTTTAAATATGTTATCATTTGGTGGCCTGGTGGAGCATGGAGTAGACTGTGTACGGCGGAGCTCCCCAGCCTAAATATCCGGAATTAATATCCTGGCATGAAACAACCCACTATACTTACCTGGTTCGGTATCGGAACCTCACCCGCTTCATCCAGTCCAGGTCTGAGGTGTGTCGGCGGGTCACGGAGGCTGAATTCGGCGCTGGTGTCTGGGGCTGTGCTGGAGATCGCGCGGGAAGGAGGAGGGGGATCTTCATCTCCAGAGGTGCCTGAGACGTCTGGCTGCGGGTGAACGGGCATCTGCCCGACTGGTGAGTAGACTGTCTGGTGTGGAGAGGGGATGCCTGGTGGTTACTGGTGAAGGAGTGGTGTTCCCGCGGGGAAGTAAGCCGCGGCGCCATCTAAGGGAGCGAGTGCAAAGCATGCAGTTTCACATCAGGGAGTAGCTGCTGTAGCGTACACATTTATCAGCAAGTGAAATTCTGCCTGAAAAAGTAAAGAGTGCAGCCTGTGCCATTGTTGCTGGAGGCTCTTTCTCCCTGATAACTAGCTGTGTGTAGGCTTGGGCAGGACTATGTGCATGGATTGACTCCCTGCTGATTAAGCTTATAGTGCTGGCTGCTGCTGAATGCCCTGCTGTGGATCCCTTTATTTGCCTGGTATAAGTACAGCATCTGGTGGCGCACCCATTAATACCTGTGAACGGAAGGGGCTAGTATGGGTAAGCACTCTGCGAGCACTACTGCCGCGGGCAGATTGGAGAAGTATGCCCGTTCAAATCCTGCCACAGCACCGGGGGGAACTCCTGCGTCTGAGCCGCAGGGGCCTCAGTCTTCTAAAGATGCAGAGACGCCTGCTGATTCTACTCTTCAAGAAGTCCTGAAAGCTAACGCTGCCTCTGAAAAGAAGGTAATGGATAAAATTGGAGAGGTGCAGGTTCATTTGTCATTGATGCGGCAGGATTTTCAGAAGACTCGTGAGCGTGTGTCGGAGACAGAGGCCCGTATCTCCATACTAGAGGATACTACAGTTTCTTTGCCGCAGAAAGATGCCGGTCTAGAGGCTCAGATGGTTTCGGTTAAGCAGAAAATGTCAGACATGGAGGGCCGCCTCCGACGCAGCAATATTCGACTGGTGGGTCTCCCTGAAAAGGCAGAGGGCGATGCTGCGGAGACATTTTTAAAGAATTGGATGATCCAGATATTCAACAGAGGGGAGTTCACGGCCCAGTTTGCAGTGGAGAGGGCGCATCGAATCCCGACTCAGATGCCGCCTCCTGGTGTGCAGCCACACACATTCATTGCTAAAATGTTGCACTATAAAGATCGGGATGCTATTCTGCGCCTGGCTCGGACCAAGGGCCCCCTGTTGTATCAAAACCGAAGAGTGGCTGTATTTCCTGACTTTTCGGTGGATGTACAAAAGAGTAGAGCTCAGTTTATACAGGTGAAGCGTCGCCTTTGTGAGATGCAGTTGCCATATGCTATGCTTTTCCCGGCTAGATTGCGTGTGGTTGCAGATGGGACTACTCATTTCTTTGGATCTCCGTCAGAGGCGACTAATTGGTTGGACAGGAGAGCTTCTGGAGGCCCTCGTCCGGATTGAAAATACCTTTGGTGATGTATTGATCTCCTGGACTGAAATGATACTGTTAGAAATAGTGTGCTTCAGATAGTTAAATTGTTTGAGATTTGCCCCGTGATCTGAAATGAAGCTATTAAAGACTGTGTGCCTTTGTTAGTTACAATGCTTGAAATTTGCTCTGTTAATGTATATCACTTGATGTATGTTTATATATAATTGAAATGCTGTGACTAATATTGTAGGTACTTGGTTGCTTATGATAATGCTAGCTATAAGGTGATAGCATTTGAAAATGCTGAATCTTATGGTTGGTGTTAGTGGATGGGTTGGGTATGGAGGGTTAGAGGAGTACTAGGAGTGAATTTATGGGTTGGGGAGCTTCCCTTGGTTAAAGGGTCGCGGCCCTCCTCTCCTTTTTGCGGTGCATACGGGTATTTCCATAAGTGCGTGGAGATAGGTGTGTGCGCTGTTTGTGGAGATGTGGGATGGTTATAAGGGGATCCAGGTATGTCTAAGTTGGGGATGGATATACGGGGAGGGGGGGTGTTTGAATAGGGTAGGGAGGGGTAGGTTTTTTCAATACAGTGACAGGTGTGGTATTTTATCTTTATGCAAATATTTTCAGATGCTGAGATTGACTATTTTGTTATATGCTAATGTGGTTGACTGGTGGCTGGGTGTCTGCCTGGGCTGGAGGGGGTTGACGTTTGTGCGGAAATCTCTAGTGTGTATTCCCTTGTGTTATGGCGACTGGGAAGATGAATAAGGAGTCTATTAAAATCCTGAATTGGAATGTTCGTGGTCTAAATGATAAAGTGAAACGGTCTTTGGTCATATCACAACTGAAAAAATATGAGGCAGATGTTATATGTTTAACTGAAACCCATTTAGTGGGAGGTAAAGTGTTGGCCCTTAAGAAACCGTGGGTTGGATGGGCGTACAATGCTACTCATACAGGTCATTCTAAAGGGGTATCTCTCCTTATACGTAAGAAAGTAAATTTTATTTTGGAAATGGTGGAGTCGGATCCATTAGGTAGTTATGTTTTTGTGAGGGGCATTTTTGATTCTAAGCGTATAAACTTACTGTCAGTTTATGTCCCCCCCTATAGTGGTGAGGTCCTAAAAAAGTGCAGTGACTTTATTTCTCTCTCTCCTGATACTCCAGTGATTTGCTGTGGGGATTTCAATAATGTGATGGATTCTACTGTTGATAGGTGGAGGGAGGTGGGGGATACTACACATGCCAAAAAATCGAAATTTGCTGATCTGGTGGAAGAGATGGGTTTGGTGGATGTGTGGCGTCTGAGGCATCCGGTAGAGGTCTCCTGTTATTCCACTTCGTATAATGCCTTTTCCCGAATTGATCTAGGACTCGTATTAAAGGAATTACTGCCGGCTGTCTCTGATGTTGCATATTTACCAAGGAGGATTTCAGACCACTCTCCATTGGTATTAACAATTAAACTTAATGTTTCTCGGGGCCAGGCATTTTGGAGGCTTAACCCCTTTTGGCTGACATTATTGCAGGATGGAAATACTTTAGAATCCCAATGGGAAGAGTACTTTGTTACCAATATGGACACGGCAGCCCCGCCTCTCGTCTGGGATTCATTTAAGGCTTTTTTAAGAGGTTCCTTAATTAGAAGTATTAACTGTTTCAAGAGAGTGTCTAGGTTGAGAGGTGATAGATTGGAAAAAGAGGTTGTGCGGTTGGAGGAGGTGTATCTCTCTTCTCGTGTGGCTTCTGATAGGATGGCTTGGTTAACGGTACAGAGAGAATGGTCGGATTATTTGCTAGATAAATCAAGGCATAAGTTGTTATTTGCTAAGCATACTCAGTACTTTGAAGCGGATAAATGTGGTAGGTTTTTAGCCTATTTAGCTAGGTCAGAAAGGGGGGCGGCAGCTGTAGTGGCGGGGATTACAGATACTTTGGGTGTTGTGCATACCTTGACTGAAGAGATCAGTGATGTGTTTTATGTGTATTTCAAAGATGCTTATGCGTCAAGAGCTGAACTCAGACTTTGATTTGGACACGTATTTAGCGGCTGTTTCCTTACCTAAATTGAGCGCAGATGGTAGAGAAAGTTTGGACGTGTCAATTACTGATGAGGAGATTGTAGCTGCGATATCCTCGTTTCCAAATGGCAGGGCTCCGGGCATAGATGGGATACCCATAGAGCTGTATAAGAAGCATCTGGGGTTCTTTGTGCCTCGTTTGAAAGATGTGTTTACAAGCTTTAGAGAGCAGGGGTGTGTGTCTCCGTCTATGTCTGAAGCCCTTATAGTCCTTATCCCTAAAACGGGAAAGGATCCCTTGTTTCCAGAGTCATACAGACCGATATTGTTACTGGCAACGGATATTAAGATTCTGGCAAAAATTTTGGCGACACGTTTAAACCGGGTGATTAGTGAGATAGTGCATCCTGACCAAACTGGTTTTATGCCGGGAAAATCTACGGCTATAAATCTGCGTAGCCTTTTTGGCATCTGTAGTTGCCCCACCCTGCAGAGGAGGAGGCGGTGGTGGTGTCCTTAGATGCTGCTAGGGCCTTTGACTCTGTGGAGTGGAGGTACCTGTGGGTGGTGCTGTTGAAATTCGGGTTTGGACCGGTTTTTATTTAGTGGGTTAGACTGTTGTACTCTTGTCCTACAGCTAGAGTCTGTGTAAATGGCTTCGTGTCTCGTCAGTTTGTTATGGGCAGAGGTACCAGACAGGGGTGTCCTCTGTCCCCCACTCTGTTTGCTCTGGCCAGGGAATGGTTGGCATGTGTGATTAGAATGCAGTCAGACATTACTGGATTGAAGATGGGCTGCAGGACGGACAAGATTGCCCTTTATGCAGATGATATGCTGCTTTTTTTGTCATATCTTGATAAGTCGTTGCCAATATTACTCCGTGTGGTCTCGGTGTTCGGAAGGTACTCGGGGCTTTTGATAAACTGGGATAAATCCAGTGTAACTCCGATTAAGGGGACTTGCCCTTCGGGTCAGGTTTTGCAGACTCCTCTTAAATGGACCCCGGTATTTAAATATCTCGGTATCTGGATTTCTAGTGATATGGGACAATATATCCAGCATAATGTCCAGCCTCAGATTGATTATCTTAAGAGCCGGATCGGGGTATGGGTGCAGCTGCCACTGTCGGTCACAGGTAGAATTAATCTGGTCAAAATGATAATCCAACCAAAGTTTTCGTATGTTCTGCAGCAGTCGCCGGTATATATCCCCCATAACACATTTCATTACATTGAACGTCTCATGGCTTCTTTGGTGTGGCCAGGTAAGAGGGCAAGAGTTAAGCTTACTACTGTATATCGTTCTCGAGGGTCGGGGGGCTTGGCTTTGCCGAATCTACGGCTTTATTATTTTGCCTCCCAGTTGACGCATATCGAGGTATGCTTCCGGTCGAGGTTGGGTTTAGATTTGCATGACTTTCTAGTCTCTGAGACAGGATCTAATCATACACGTGTGCAATTTCTTCTGGCTGGAAGAAAGGTTGGGAGGGACCCCCCTTTGTTAATACAGGCCATGAAGGTTTGGCGATTGTCATCCCAGATTGGGGGTGGATTAGATTTGGAACCGTGCACTCCACTCTGGGATAATTTGGATTTTAGAGAACTGACTAGGATGGAGGGAGCTGGAGCCTGACGAATCTACAATATAATACATAATGGACAACTGTATGAGAGTGGGATATTATATTCATTTGAACAACTTCAGAGATTATATGAACTACCTAGGGGTTACTTTTATAGATATTTGCAGCTGAGACATGCTCAGGCCTCGCAGTTTCGGGGAGCTGCCCCGAGCTTTAGTGCAGATTCCTTAAGGGTGCAACTGTCAAGGTTGGGCCAAAGACGGCAAATTTCATTTTTGTATTCACTATTGGTGAAGGGGGCTTGCCGGAGCTGCAATGCAGGTGGGAGGGCGATCTGGGGCGTCTTAGTGACAAGGGATGGGATAAGGTGTTATGTTGCCCGAAAGCGGTCACTGCATCAGTCAGATTTCGCGAGGTTCAGTTTTTTCTGTTGCACAGAGCGTATCTCACCCCTCTTCGGCTCTCTAAATTTAGTGGGGGGCAGAGGGTGCTGTGTCCCAAGTGTAGGAGTGAGAAAGGGGACTTTTGGCATATGCTCTGGGAGTGTCCATTAGTCTCATCCTTTTGGGGAGAGGTGGAGGATTGTATTAAAAGATTGGAGGTGGGAGTGGTGAGATTGACTCCAAAACTTTGTATATTCGGTTTAGGCCTGAACAAAAAAACCCGTAAACTTATTAGACTGCTTATCAACACGTTACTTATGTTGGCAAAGGTGGTGATAGCTAGGAAATGGATGGCACCTGAAGGTCCGACCTTGAGTAGCTGGATTGACCTTGTTAACGATACAGTCGACCATTAAAGGTTCATGTACACCAGCACGAACCTTGTGGATAAATATGAAAGAATATGGTACAGGTGGAGGATATCCCCATATGTCACGGAAGGGTTGAGGGAGGTGGAGCTCTCCAAATGTAATGCTCGGGGCAGACATCCAGTCGGCTATTATTGAGTTATTTAGGTCAACGATTATATTCTGTATTATCAAAACTGTATTATTATTTCATTGCATCTTGAAATTGTGGAAGATGTGCATACCTTGGCTTGAAAATCTGAATGTCAAAGCTTTTTCTTTTATGATCCTAATGTGTGTGAATACCTGGCAATACCTGTAACACTGTGTGGGTTATAGTTGGGGATTAAGCCTATTGTTATGGGCTTTTTTTGATGTCTAAAATGTAAAAAAAAAAAAAATGCAATAAAATTTTATTTGATTTAAAAAAAAATATGTTATCATTTGATCTATCTAATTTACACTAAAATGGTTAGATTCAAGAGGTTATCATTTAAGCTCACTTCATAATATAAGCAAAGTAATTTCCCCCAAACACTAAAATATCACTTATCTTGTTTATATATTTCCATCATGCAATACCATTAGGGAGGCGTCTGATTGGCTCCAAATTTATTGTGAAGCAGGAAAAAGACCCCAAACATACAGCCAATATCATTAAGAACTGTCTTCATCGTAGAGAAGAAGAACAAGGAGTCCTGGAAGTGAAGATATGGCGCCCACAGAGTCCTGATCTCAACATCATCGTGTCTGTCTGGGATTACATGAAGAGACAGAAGGATTTGAACAAGCCAACAACCACAGAAGATCTGTGGTTAGTTCTCCAACATGTTTGGAACTACCTCCCTTCTGAGTTCCTTCAAAACTGTGTGCAAGTATACCTAGAAGAATTGATGCATTGATACTGTTTTCAAGGCAAAGTGTGGTCACACCAAAAAATTATTTGATTTAGATTTCTCTTCTGTTCATTTAGGTGGAGTTCTTCCCAGCGCTGTATCATCTCTGCATTTTATTTTATTTATTTTTCGGGGGAGTTCACACCACCCTTTTACAGCTGCGGGCGGTTTTCCCCTTTCTGGTGTGAAGTTCAATATGGCGCCAGGTTTTTTTCTGAGTTTATGAGAAAGTAAATGCCTAACTTTTAAAAAGAAGTGACATTGGTCTTTGTAAGAGGCTTATATATTGACAAAGAAGATTATTAATTTTGCCAATGATAATCAGGTACTTGCTTTCTTATGTAATAAAGGTGTAGGAGCCACTATATTATAGATAGCATCCCAAAATTTATAGATGTTTTGTATGGCCTTTCTTTGTGAGCATACACACATTTAAATGTAGATCTTGAACATACTTTGCTTAGGCATAACAATTGTGCCTACAAAAGATACAAGTGGGTGGTATAAGAGAGCAATTCTGCAAAGTACAGGATGGGAACACCAATGCGCATGTTTTTATGAAAAAGTCTAGAAACGAGTGCGTAATTTTAGGGACTTTTCCTGAATTGCAGAAGAGCACACAGCCACTTCCAGTCTGAAAAAACACTTTAATTGTGCCTCATCTCTTAGCTGTGGAGATCAGATTCTGTTCTTTACTTTTATGTAAACTTTCCTTTTGCACTTCCGTGGAGAAGCGCATGTCCAGTTGAAAAAAGCTTTAAAAACACAAAAGTAATAAAGACAATAGTGATTTTACTCATTACTAATTTAATCCATAAATGAGGCTAAACTGTATTTTTTGAGAATTATTTAAGAGTAATTCAATGAAAGCAGTGGTTTGAAACCGGTGAGATGTAGGACTTTTATTTGACATTTACACTTTTGCACAGGACATCTCTCCGTAAACCTAGATACACTTTTAGTTTGCAGAGAGAGAGAGAGAGAGAGAGAGAGAGAGAGGGAGAGAGAGGAGAGAAAGAGAGAGAGAAAGAGAGAGAGGTAGAGGGAGAGAGAGAGAATACCAGGGAGTATGTGTGGATTGGACGCAGACTGCTTTGTCAACGTATAATATGCTTATTTACTTTTGTGCATGCCCAAAAAGCACCAGCTACACTTGCAACCATATGTGGACAGAGGTGCTTCTTTCGTTTCTTGCAGTTGACGGCCCTTTACCACTGAAGAGGTAAAGCAGGGTAAGGAGGGGGCCTCTAAGGGCAAGTTGGAGCACATGTGACTAAGGTTCAGACGCATATGCGTCTGCCAAGAGAAGTGAAAATTACGGATGCTTAATCACTGGTGTAAGTTACGAACTGGTAGTGATGACCATCAGCTGAAATGTATCTCGCTCAACAAATCTGTATAAGATGTGTCTTTTAATGGGATGCGATTTCCGTCTGCATTTTAGATGGAACTTGTGTCCAACTCTACAGGATGTACACCTTAAAATGTACTGGACTGACAGTCTATGTTTGGGTATCTTCTATTAGTTATTCTGTACACTTTTACAGCTTTATTAATAAAACATAAAACATAAAAAATAGGAATATAATTTAATAATTTTAAATTAAATAATGCATATATGTGTGTTGTATCTGGAACAGCCATTTCTTTATTTTTATTTTTATTATTATTTTATTTTCTTTTTATTTAATTTTTTTTTTATTTCATTTCTTATTTAATTCACAGTACTGTAGGAACACATGTGAAAAATTTAGACTGTATAGTAGTAGCAATTAACAAGTCTGGGGATGTTATTACTTAATATTATACTATAAGATTAGGATGACATGTTAGATTGTTGTGATATTTAATACACGATCTGTCTCTAATTTCTCTATAAATATTTTTCTAATCAGTTAAACCTTTGGCTATTCTCTAGGTAATAGATGTCATTCTGTTCAAGCCAAGGTTAGCAGGTGTCTAATTATACTTCCCACTTAGGATGTAAACAATTGGAAGCATAATACAGTACTCATGTAATTAGAGAATTCACTTGTCTAGAGTTTAAGCAAACTAATAGAGACAAAATTCTCCTCCTAACAGTCCTTGTATTTACTTAAAATTGACCATATAAAGCTCGTCTACCTTTATCGAAAAATAAATACAGATATGGGACCTCGTGTAGAGTTGGACGCATTGTCAATATTTAAAAAAAGTACAGACTATATAAAGAAAATGGGTGATCTGCTGACTCTACATCTTCATGTACAGTAGCAGGCACTACAGCAATTGCAAACTTTTTGTCTTTTGCCTATTATTATTTAGCACAACTTTTTTTGCTTGCCTTTTTTGGGCATTTAGGGGAATATTTACTAAACTGCGGGTTTGAAACAGTGGAACTGTTGCCTATAGCAACCAATAATGTTCTAGTTATCATTTATTTAGTACATTCTACAAAATAACAGCTAGAATCTGATTGGTTGCTATAGGCAACATCTCCACTTTTTCAAACCCGCAGTTTAGTTCCCCTTAGAGCGGGCAAACAGGTATCTGCATCTAAACTCTACCCACCTTTGGGTTTATTGGCTAAAATGTTATTTTAAAAGATGCATCCCTGATTTCATTTACAATAGAATTGGGCACATACGAGGTGGTAGCAGGGTCATCCGTGGAGATCATCAAACATTTGGCAGTTGGAAATCCACTGCCTATAAGTAATACATTAGTCCCGCTAAATTGTAGCAACCATGCTCCCAGTTTTGGCAACCCAGGACTTGAGGGCATGAAGGGGTTTATCTGATTTCTCCTCAGATGAAGAGCCTCATAGTATGAGCCCCTTCAAGGTTTTTTATGGTTTTTATCTTCATATGGGTTCCCTCCCCCTTTCTCCCCATCCCCTCCCAGTGTTTACGCACTGATTCAGGCTTGACTTGCTTACATGGTTGCATCTCCATTTTATTCATGATTTTGTGATTGTTTCATGGTGTTGAATTTGCCACTATGCATTTCACTTACACTCGTATTTACGGATCATTTCCTGAAGCTCCTTCAAGTTTGGGTGGTTGGCCACTCTTTCATCTTCTGAGCTGTTAGACATTCCTTAGCATGGGACTTGTCTATTTTTACCATCCCGGTGGCCATCAAGTATATTGATAGGAGGGGGATGTGCTGACATGGTTTCAAGGATTTAGTGCTTAATGTGATTGCTATTGATAAAACTCCACATTTTTTAGTGATTCATTTAGGGGCTAACAACTTGAGTAAAAGTAAATCTATTGGGCTTATTTTACATATCATTGCTGCCCATAGTGGACTGTCCATGGACAAAGTTTTATGACAGGTTAATCAATCTATCTCTAATTTCATGAAGTGCTCGGGGGCACGGTAATACAACACCCTTTGATTAAATTCTGCCACCCTCATATTTATAGACCTGATGGGGTGCATCTCACAGACGAAGGTTTAGGCATTTTTATAGCCCAAATTGTAGTCTCCATGACGTGGTAAGTTAGCACCTGGTATTCTGGGCCAGTTGGCCATCTCTAGGTTTAGTTGTATAGTATTAGCTAGTTAGTTGAACAGAGCTTTGCTTTCTTGTCACCATCATTTATACAATTAAAACTGTGACCATAGTTTTCCAATGATTGAAATCTGTGTCGTTGTCTTTTTTCAGGTATTATTTATCTTTATTACATAAGGAGTAGAAGTTGATTGTCCAGAGGGAGAATATAAGCCGTTTTGCATTTATTATTAAGCATTAGTTCATCCCTACTCTAGTCCCTTGTAAAAAAGCTGTAATTTACAATTAAGTTGCATTGTTCTGCCATAATGCAGAATGAAGTCTAGGGCAGTTGCTCTTCATTTGAAAGTCACATAATCGTGATAGAAATAACTCAAGCTCACTGGTACTTGATCTTAAGAATTAAACTGCAGAAATAAAGGAATTCAATCTGCTTACAATTATTACTTATGTTACTTTAATAAATATTTTCCTTGCAAATGGTTATGTTTAAATTTTCATTAATTTCTTAAATGGGTGTCTTGAAAAGCATCTTTAAATGTAAAGGATATTACACTCTGTAAATAATCTGAAACCTGCAACACTTAGAACATATATTGTCTTGATACAAAAGTCTCATTAAAGGTTTTGACCAGATTAGCACATTTTCAAAATCTTGTCATGTTGCCATTTGCTAAGGATTTCCATGCAAAGGTACGTGTGCTGTTCACACTAACAGCAATATTAGTAGGAAATTGTGTTTACATAATATTTTAGCTTTCATTTATGTGCTACAAATTTAATTGTTGTGTTATGACAGCATATGTAGCCAAGGCCGCCAAGAGGAATTTAGGCCCTGGTACAGCAACCCCCTATAGTCGATGAGTATGTACAGTTATGCGCCGCCGTCAAAGGAGGTATGGCCATACATTTGGGGGCATATCTGTGCATCATTGGGGGCATGCCTAGCAGGTGAAAAAAGCTGGGCCATCCTTCTACAGAAAAAACCCTGCATTGTTGCTTACATCATTGACAGAAGTGTGAAGCGCCCATTCGCCGGAGCGTGTCATATGTTCCAGATAGGGGTCTTCTAAGGACACTTAAAAACATGCCAGAAAATAATGATCTTATCATTTCTTTGTTGGACATTGCAGTTAGTTTCGGGCCATACACAATGTGATGGCAGACTAATTTCCCAATTATCAACTGATATGTATACGCACACACAAGACATGGAATCTAATATATAAATGTCTAGTGGCGTGTGTTAGTCAGTCTGTCTGTGTGTGTGTGGAAAAAATAAAACCGAGCTGCAGCGCCACCTGCTGGGCAGAGTTATACACTGACCTACTAAATTCTTAGGGCTAGATTTACTATTAGGCGTGTTTGTAAACCCGCTGACTTTCGGCAGGTTTGGCGGCGGTTTAGCCATCGCCGGATTTACTAAGGCTAAACCCGCCGTCCAAACGACCAGAAAAGATGTTTTCAAACCCGCCTCTGTATAAAGCGCCATGACGGTTTCAACAATGTTCAACATACAAACAGCCGGATTTACTATTAGGGGGTTTATAAAGCTGCCGGAAAACCGCCATTCAAAAGACCAAAATGAAAGAGCTGCTTGTGAGCGGCGTGATGGTTGAAACAGTGTGCTGTTTCAGGTATTTTGCCAATCAGACCATAAGAGAAAGGCCTATTTCATGTCCAATGACCCATTAGGACTGTGTATAGAAAATGGGCAAAGTGTCATGAAATTTCAGGCTACTGGTATTTTTCTTTTGCATTATTTTTTCACCCAGTATGATTGCATAGTAAAATCTCATTTCACCTTTCCTTTTCTAGTTGTTTTTTACTTTCCAAAAATCCACTAGAATACTGTTGCCTCAAAGAAATTAGGAAGGGCATTGTTGCATTACATAGTTAACCCTTATTTTAATGCTAATGCAATCCACATGTGAAAAATGTTTTTTCTGCCTGAAGCAATCACAGACAATCACCGTCTATTGCCCAGCAGTTAATCATGATGCTTACAAAAAGGGCCCCTCATTATTTGGCAGGTGTGGGTTTGTTGGAGAATGGCTTTTGCAGGTAATGTGGTGCATTCTTGCCAGTGTATGTCTGCAGCTTTTTACCTGATGGAGGCAGAAAGGCGCCAGGAGGAGGAGGATGAACAGCAGTTGGCATCTGTTCCGTGGAGCCTGCAAAGACCCCGCACTCCACGTGCATTTCCAGTGCGTTTGAATCTGGAGTCTTTGGCTGATGTGGAGTTAGTACAAATGTTTCGCCTCAATCGTACTAACCTCATGGCACTGTATGAGCAAGTGAAGGATGATTTGGAGCCTACAACCAGCCGCTCTAATGCAGTGTCAGGACTACACAAACTACTGTGTGCAGTTCACTTTTTGGCAACAGGTTCCTTTCAATCTGTGTCCTCCAGAGTGATTGGCATAACGCAGTCGACATTTTCAAGGCATTTTGGACAGGTCTTAGGTGCCCTTAAAAGAGTGTGCCCTAGCTATATCAGCTTCCCCAGCCAGGAGTCACAGTGGCATGAGCTCAAGGGAGCTTTCTATAGGGTCGCAGGTATCCCTAATGTAATGGGTGCAATAGATTACACTCATATTGCCCTGAGACCAACCCACCACAGGGCAGAGGCTTTTGGTAATCGCCATTATTACCACTCACTGAATGTGCAGGTTGTGTGCGATGCTAACCAGCGTATATTAAGTGTTGTTGCAGGCTATCCTGGGTCATGTCATGATGCCTTTATCCTGAGACAGTCTACCCTTTATGCCAAATTTGAAAGTGGAGAAATGCCGGAGGGATGGCTTTTGGGTATGTACTTTGCATGTTTTATATATCCCTTATCATTGCTCAAATGGCCTCACATATGCTAACTGCTGTACAACATGCTCAAATTAAATGGTAGCTAACATTTTACTTTTATTGCAGGAGATTCAGGATATGGGTGTCGCTCCTGGCTCATGACTCCTCTGCTGCATCCTCAGACTCCTGCACAGCACCAATACAATGAGGCACACATAACCACTAGAGGTGTCATAGAACGTACGTTTGGACTCTTGAAAACCAGGTTCAGGTGCCTTGATAAATCTGGTGGAGTGCTTATGTATGCACCTGAAAAGGTATCTGAGATTGTCCTGGTTTGCTGTCTGCTGCATAACCTGGCTTTACATCAACTTACCCCACCGATTATTGCAGTAGACAGTGAAGAATAAGGGGTACGTGTCACATCTGGTGATGGGCAGAGCACAGAGGGCGGAAGGGAGATTAGAGACCGTCTCATTACAAACTACTTTACGTGTAAGTACATAGTATGATAAACATTTATTGCTCTAAAATGTGTTTTATGTGAGTGTAATGTTTGTTTTGTAGTTAAAATGTTTTGTCAATTTGAACCTTTAAAAAGAGGATAGTGTGTACTCCTCATGTGGTAAATATGAACATCCCTGGAATGTGACAGTCAGAGGTCAATGTTTAAATGAAATTAGTGCATAGTTTTTAAAAAATCAGTATACTCTTGTTTAATGTGCAGAAAAGAAAGACTGACACAATAGAAATGTAACTGCATTTATTGCAGAACACAATAAATAATAACGTATAATGCTTATAGAAACTTTAGAAAACATTAAGCAATAAGAAACATTGTACTAGCGACGCCTTTTTGCAGGCATATCGCTATGCTTGGTGCCACTCTCTCCCCTCCCTCGCCCACCCCTGGTGCGAGCACCTCTCCTTGGAGGAGTACCTTGGAGGAGTGTAGAGATGTGGTAGGCGTACTAGTGGCACTGGTGGTGGCTGAAGACATAGGTGTCCCAGTAAACGGGCTACAATTTCAGAATGTAGTTGCCCTGCCAGCCGGGTGACATTGGCATTTCCCTCACGTACTGTGGAATGTAAGGCCTCCACAGCCCCAGTCATTTGTGCCAGCTGCACATTAGTTTGTTCCAAAGCAGTTGCCAGACGGTTGATTCCAGCAGGGAGTTGACTATTTGAGCGGTGTATCCGCCTCAAATGGGCTGCAATTTGTGACATGTGTCTCGTTTGGCTGTCCATAAACTGACACTGTTGTGCCTGGAAATTTGCAATGGATTAGGCCATTTCTCGCCCTGTATCCATCCGAGGAGCTGCAGCTTGTTGCTCGGATGACTGTTCCGCAGGGGCAGTTGCTTGTTCCTGGCGCATAGACACGGGGACATCTACCATCTCTAAAGTGATAACTGTGTCTTCCTGTGTGTCGTCAGAAGGTGACATCTGCGCAGACTGGCGCTGGCCTTGCAGAGATGATGAGGTTCCTGTGGTGAAATAACCAAGTTAAGTATATAGGAACTAACATGTTTGTCAATTGAATTCTGGACACTGTACCAAAAACAAAAACCTTTAACAACTAAATAATGGTTAACAATGTCTACCTTCCAGATTAGTTGTCCTCTTGCGACCTGCTGAAGGATGCTCCACATATGTTTTAGGAGTAAAATCTCATTTTGCCTATGCGTTACAGTGAAGGGATCTAAATGTAAATAATTTAAAATGCAAACATTGAGGGTGCTTGTAGCAAAATGCTGCAAGGCCGTGCTTTGGGGTAAGCAAATACTATTTTACTTCTCCCTCTGTGTAGTACATGATGGGGAACATAGACTAAACTGCATGTTTGAAAAGGTGGAGATGTTGACTATACCAAACAATCAGATTTTGGCTGACATTTTGCAGAATGGCCAAAAAAATAAAAAATGGAATCTGATAGGTTGCTATAGGCAACATCTCAAGGTTTCCAAACTCTCAGTTTAGTAAATCTAGCCATATGTTCTCATTGGAAAGCATATAAAAATCACTAAATATAACATGGACAGCAACATTTGCACAGAAAAACATCTAACTCCATTATTTCTTCCCCAAATAGAGACCACGCACCTGCTTGCTCTTCAGAGCCTGAATCTCTCGCTGAAGGTGGAGGTGTAGACCTGGGACTGGGAGTTACCTGCGGTCCTGGCGAATCTGGATGTATTAGAAAAAGCATACAATGTATTTGCAGCAAAAATCAATTTACAAATATACTGTTTATTTCAAAAATGTGTTTGCGAATAAAAAAATGTTTTTTTATGAGAAAAAAACATCCTTTACTAACTAATAGCGTTAAAAATACACTTTGTAAAAATAAAAAAATGCAAAACAAATAAAGAAAAACTTTCCCAAAGAGAAAAGCATTTAAAAAAAGAGAAAAGCATTTAAAAAAAGAGAAAAGCAGTTTAAAAAAGAGAAAAGCAGTTTAAAAAAAGAGAAAAGCAGTTTAAAAAAGAGAAACGCATTTAAAAAAAGAGAAAAGCAGTTTAAAAACTGTTAGGGTAACAAAACCAAATCACTCACCAACTACTTGGCCAAAACAGGGCGAATCTGTGTCCTGCACATTTATGCCCTCTACAATTTCAGCCGACATTATCTGGCGCAGCTCCTCCTCGTATGTGGTGTACTCCATACGAAGTGGGGGGCTACCACCCGTGCGCTTTGTAGACCTCCTTTCCTGGGCCATCTTCTCTTTAAGCCTCCTCTTAATATCAGAGAAGCGCTTGCGGCAGTGCGCCACTGTCCGCTTCAGTGGGTCCACCGTGTTCACGGCATCACAGACACGCCCCCACAATTGGTGACGCCGCCTTAGAGGAGTCCGGGCTGCCAGGTTGCCTAGGATGACCTCGTAGCAGGGAATGATATTGTGCACCAACACACAATTCTCATCATGTGAGAAGCGCACATTCCTCCCTGTCTTGGTCTTCCTGCCCTGTCCTGTCTCCTCAACCTCTCCCTCTCCCTCCTCTGACCCCTCAACCTCCATCTCCCTCTCCTCAGCCTGTTCTCCCCTCCTATCTCTGGACATAATGACAAATAAATGACAAACACAGAAAACACAGAAAGACTTACAAACACAAAGGACAAACTACACTAAATACAGACACACTCTCCAGACAGGCACACACAAGTAACACAGACAAAGGACAAGTCAAATACAAAAAATACAAGACAGAAAATAAAAGAGAAAATAAATGTACAAAACAGAAAAATACCACAGGACTACTCACACTTCAATCAGATATCGCTCCACCAATCCACCAAACTCCAACTCTCACCAACTCTCACAAAGCACAAACCAACTAACTCCTCTCTCAAAACGCCTCAAAACCCTATCAGAGAAAAAAAGTGTCAGGCCAGTGGTTTATATAGGGCTTGTGATGTCAAATCTCCTGAGTTTGAAAATAGCCAATAGTAACAGGCCAGGAGACAGGTGTAATTTTCAAAAAAAACGCCTTTACACGAAAACGCCGTCATTTAAAGCAAAAGCGCCATGTTCTATTCAAAGCCGCCGGCGGCTTTAAGCATTACATCCCGCCATGACATCGCCGGTGGCTTCAAATTGAAGCTGAAATGCGCCCATTAGTAAATCCGGCTGTTTGCAATGCAAACCCGCCGGAAAACCGCCGCGATGCATGGCGGCTTCAAGGCGCCATGCATCACGCCTGTTAGTAAATCTAGCCCTTAGTGTGTGTAGAAAAAAAAATTCAGAAAGGGCTGAAATTTGGTATACTAAGATGTTTTTAATTTGTTAATTTAATTTGTTAATTGTTAAAAGTGTTTATAAAGATTTAAAAAATATATATATATATTTCTTGAAGGAGAAGTGACAGTTGGGAGTGGTTGGTGGTTGCCGGGGGTGACAGTGGGGAGTGGTTGGGGGTTGAGGCCTGGGCTATGGCCCAAATGCATGACAAGAACCTTTTTAACACCTTAAGTAGCTTGATTTGACTAGAAGGCATGAGTATCATGCACGGGTTAACTTGTAATTTAATATATCCTCATTAGAGGATACAGTAATTTGGTGCTACAGGGCTTCTGTAGTCTAGAAGAGAAGACTGCTGCACTGTCATTACAGAACTGCCCACATGCTTTACCAACACTTCCACCTGTGCGCAGCAGCTTTACTCACATAAGTACCCTCTGCCCATATGCTTTACACATACATGTCCCCCTCTGCCCACATACTTCACTCACACATGCCCCCTCTGCCCATATGCTTTACTCACACATGCACCCTTTGCACACAAGCTTTACACACACATGTTCCCTCTACCCACTACAGGCTATAGTACAATAATCTATGAATGAATGATGTGGCCGTATTTAGTAGTATGCAATATGGCCGTCTATGCACGGACTGCATAGGCTGCTTGCACCGCATTTCCACCCAGCCTGTTCCTGTCAGACTAGCACTGACACCCAATCGTCCCACCCCATGAAAACAGCAAAAAAAAAGGTAAACAATTTAAAGCAGCAAAAAAAAATGAAAAAAATTGATGGTCTGTAATAATTGATGGGCCTCGCAATTAGTACCTGCCCCCCCTCTCGGTGCTCCTGTATGTAGCACTGCACAGGGATCAATAGATTAATTTGCCAGTGGAGCATTCTATTTAGAATGTAACACAAATAGTTACTAAAATGGCATTTGTTTGGACAAGCCCTTAAAGCTGCATTATCCAAATGCATCTTGGGCATAATGGACCAAAGAGAGTGGCTTATGATTAGATGAGAGCTAGGAATAACCAATCATCTGCTAATTTAAAATTTTATGACAAAGATAAACTTTTTTCTTTATTTTTTTCAGAACTTATTGAAAATATTGATTTATCAGCTTTTAGCCATATGCATCGCCACTATAATCACATATAATGAGCATGCAACATTTTGACATATTTTTTGTTGTATAATGTATATATTATTCTATTGTTTACGCATTAATATTATGCTTTATGTGTTTTGATAAGTGCCTAAAATCAGTAAACACAGACTATTTTTTTTAAAGAACTCTTAGATGGGTAATTATGCTCCATCTGGACTATCATTAATCACTAACTATATTTTTCCTTTCTTACCCACTGTTTTACATGTAATAAGGGAAATATTGCTACATTTTATTATTTGGAGTTCACTTCACATTCTGCCTACCCAATCCCAGACACTCTGCAAGAAGTTTGCTAGTACTGATTGCTCTCTCTGTTTATCATTCTAACACTGTAAGTATACTATATCATCTGTATTCATGGTAAATTTATGATAACGCACAACCTGTGCTTCACATTGGTCTTTTGGGCAAACCATTTATACAATGTATATGTATTATATATTTATTTATTTATGCCAAAAAAAAAAAAAAAAACAAGTGAGAAGAGAAATGGAAATGAGGAAGTGGATGAAAGTTGAAGGAGAGGACTCAAGGTGTGATGATCAACTCTGCAAATCAGAGTTCATTCATTTTTTATTATATAATGATGAAAAATACATTTTTTGAGTTGCTTCTTCAGTCTTTAATGTTTTTGGCTAATTTCAAATGCATATTTATTCACATTTAAAATACATTTAAGGCTATCCAAAATCATGTACCAGCAGAACTGTTTATTATGTGAAAATAAAATATACTTTAATCACAAATTCAATATATCAGTTAAAAAAGATTTTTATATGATTTATCTTTGTTTTCAGAGCCCTGTGGATGTCCTTATTTCTCAACGCATATATGATAGGGTTTAACAGTGGAGACACCATGATATATATCAATGAGTAACTTTTGTTTTGGGTTAACCTTGAATTTACTGGTAACACATACACACCTACTAATATCCCAGTGTTGGTAAGAAACACAAGAAGATGAGAGCTACAGGTAGAAAAGGCTTTTCTCCTTCCTGTAGCTGATGGTATCCTGAGAATAGTATATATAATAAATATGTAGGATAAAACAGTAAATAGAGTAGGCAACATTATTACAAAGCCACAAATTATAGTAACAAGGACTTGAACAAGTGTTATGTCTGAATATGAAAGTTCTATTAAGGGAGCAAAATCACAATGAAAATGTTGAATTATATTTTCCCCACAAAATTTCAGCTGACTTAGCAGTATTGACATTATAAGAGCAAGTACAATGCAAAGTACACAGAACCCAAGAACCGAAATTATACAAAAGCTGTTGTTTATGAGAGTAGAATAGCGCAATGGCTTTGAAATGGCCAGGTATCTATCATAAGATATTAGTGCATAATGGAAAAAAATTGTATTTCCACTTGCTGAATAAAATTGTAACTGTATGATGCATGCAGTGAGTGTGATAGTTGCCTTCTGTACCAAGATGTCATGTAGCATCTTTGGAACCAAATTTGTAATAAATATTAATTCACAAAAGGACAAGCTTTTGAGAATGATGTACATGGGTGTTTGAAGGTAGACAGTGGTTGATACCAATGTAATGATTACAAAGTTTTCTAAGCAAGTCATTATATAAATAAACAGGAAAAGGATGAAGAGCGGTACTCTAAAATTGAGAACATTGCTGAATCCAGTTATCAGAAATTCTGAGATGATCGTGCAATTTTCTATTGCCTGTAAATAGAGAAATCATTTTTTTATTTAAATAATAAGCAATTTTTTTTTTTAAATAAAATAATAATAATATTAATATTAATAATAATAATAATAATAATAATAATAATAATAATAATAATAATAATAATATAATAGTAATAATAATAATAAAACTTAAGGGACCCTCTTAAAAATATTTAGAGGTAAGCAATAATATTATTCTGTTTCTGCGGTTCATAGAATACTCATTCACAATATTATTCCTAAAATAATTCTCACACAGTCCTAGAAAAATGGTTTGTTGTAAACATGGTAAGACAGATTAATAGACAAATTAGTTTGTCTATCTCTCATACTTATATGTAAAATACCTGCTCACATGGTTTATGTTAGGATAGGATAAAGTGAAGTCAGATTTTTTTGTGTACATTTTAACTGAATTTGATTTTGTTGCAATTGTTTAAGCAATAAAATTATTTTATTTATGTAGCAATATAACCAAGTTGAATATTAAGGGCTTACAATAAAAGATACCTTGATTTTAGAGCTTAAGCTTAAAGGATATTAAAGATTCCAGTACTGTTTTCACTGAGAAATAGTTCATACAGAATTGTAGGGTAAACCAAAAATATATCCACTGTGGTGCATCAGACTGATACATTCAACATAACTCATTTTGGGTGTAGTGAATACATAAGCTCTCATTCACTTCTTACCGACATTCTGTGGCTCAGGTACTTGCAGCTATCTTCACCCCACTTTAATTCTATCTGAATTCCTGCAAAGAATATTAACAGTATTGACTCAGAATTAGATTATTTCTAATTTTTCAGAATAATGGACAGGAAATTTAAGAAGTTGTGCCTATTAACATTAACTCTTTAATTCCAATAAATAAAGGGAAGCAATAAAGGCTAATTTTAGAGAAGTGGGTAAGTGAATAAAACATGTTTAATCTTTTATATTTGCAAACTTATTTTAGTACTTTTGTGACATAATGATAATAACAAAGCACACTAAAATATATCAACATAAACAGACAAAAATAAAGTTTACACTATACTTATTTTACATGACTATATAATATATAGACTCTTCTTGTCTATCTTGTCTACAAACCACTATACAGTATAAGAAGGAAATAATTATGGGCCCCAAACTTGTAATACATTAGTGGCTGTTTCCAAAACATTTGCTTAAATTTTACTTATCAAACATAATAAGTATACTATGTAATGCTATCTTGCTGTGTGTTACACAACATTTTCTTGTTAGCACGTGCTGCTATGTAAGATATGCAGTGTTGTATGTGCAAAACTTTCAATTTGAAGTGCAAAATGCATATTTATTCCACACACAATTTAAATAATAAAGTGTACATTTTGCCAGGCATCTGCAATACACAGAAAACATTGCAAATTATTTATGTAGTAACTGAGAAGCAAAAAATATAGGAAATATATCTTGCTTTACCATGCAGAGACTAAATCAAGCAATTGATAAAGTAAAGCTGGTTCTAGTCATGTGTGAAGCAAAATTTAATCTTTCATAAAGACCAATGGGAGACTTTGTTGGGAAGACAATGTAAAATTTGCAGCATTAATTTGTATATAATCAGCATGGCCGTCTTTTCGACTGGGCACGATGGGCAGGTGCCCAGGGAACCTGTGGGCAAGGGGGGCCCAGGAAGTGCGCTTAATGGAGAAAAAAATCCTGCAAATAAAAAAAACCACCTTACCTTGCGGTCACGTGGTCACGTCAGGCAACGATACGGCTCCGACTCCCCCCCTGGACCCCTCCTCCGAGCTGGGCTCGCAGTTATTGTCGGGCGTGATGTCATCAAGCCCGACATTGTCATTGAGGAGCGCAGCACAGAGGAGCCACACGCATCCGCGCAAGAACGGAGAAGAACTAGCAGTGACTTAGTGAGGATTCCGAAATAAGAAGAGAAGCGGATCAAAGAACAAGCCAATTAAAAGGTAAGTTAAGCCTTAACTTACCTTAACCCCCATTGCACAGTCATGACACCCTTGCTCAGATCTCTCTTTGCATAGACACCCTACATTTGCACAAAGACCAAAAATATGCACAGAGATGACCCACTGCAGATTACAGAGACCTATCAATTGCTTAACAGAGACCTCCATTGCCATACAGACACCGCCACATTTTTTAGTACAGAGACCACCAATTGCAGAGAACCTGTATGGCATTTTTCAATTACCTTTTTCCCTGCTCCAAGGTGTTGCCCTCGGGTCCCATTTAGCTTTATGAGTGTCTCTCTGATCAGAAGAAAATGTTCTGCTTACTAAGGCTTGTTAATGCTTTGAATCATCACAGTTTATCACTACATTCCAAGGGTTAAAATTTGCAGGTTCTCTGCTTGAGCATCAAAAGCATTAAAAGGGCCAGTGTTTTTCAGCTTACTGTGATACTCATTCATGGTGCAATGGGAGAGAAAGAATAGTATAGAATTATTAACACAAGCAGTATGTAGAGAAATTGAGGTATGGGTAGGGTAAATAAGTTACCTAAAGACGTGGGGGCAGACATACAATAATATATATAGAGCTAGGATATTTTGAACATTTGCATTCATTTAATATATTGTGCAAGCAGCTCAATGGCATCCTGTCCTATTTACCATTCACTCATTTGCTGTTTTAAATTTGTTTAAATTTTTATTCCTGTGAGTGGTTGTGTAGGTTATGGGCTCCAGTGCACTGCTTTGCCTGGGGGCCCATAATGTTGCTAAGATTGCCCTGATAGTCAGCCTTATTTGGTGAATATAAGCACTAATATACAGGAAGAAAGGGCTTTCAAGATTGCAGAACCAGGATATTATACATAGAAACCTACATTGCATTGTTTTTGGAGGAAGGAATGCTAAGTCCAGAGAGTGGAGCTCTGCACAGTAAATCTTTCCCTGCACTAATAGCTGTTGCAGAGCTAAGCCAGATTCTTCTGGCTACAAATCAAATGCCTAGCATCTAATAGTACCAAAATCGCTGTCCCAGCCAAGATCATGGTGCATGTGACATACCAGGATGGATGCCACTGATTTGGCAATTTTTAGTAACACAGCTGCAGAGACTCCTACCTCAGCATTGTGTAATTGAGACAAGGGGGCATATTTACTAAGTTGTGTGTTTAAAAAATTGGAGATGTTGCCTATAGTAACCAATCAGATTCTAGTTATCATTTATTTAATACATTCTACAAAATGACAGCTAGAAACTGATTAGTTGCTATAGGCAGCATCTCCACATTTTCAAACCCGCAGTTTAGTAAATATACCCCAAGATCTTGTAATTATCTACAGTGGTGATTTGAAGGAAAACACAGAAATTGATAGTGATAACACTGATATTAGTGTAGATGTGTTGATATCATTTTCACAGGAAAGACATGTGTGGAGGCTCCCTAGTAGTATGACAGTGTAAAACTAGTCCTAAAGTTTACGCCTCTGACTGGGAACATGGTACTACCCCTGGAAATTAGCAACATTTAGCACACGAGAGACCAAGCTCTTGTTTGTTCCTCCATCTCTTTCTTTTCAGTGATTACCACCTGAACCAGAGTCCAACATTTTTTACACATTTTTACTAAGGTTTTCTTCTTCAGTGTGTTGGAGAAAAGAGGCCTTTCCCTCAGTTACCCGTGTATAACTTTATTGGTCCAATTGTAAAGCGCTATGGAATATGTTGGCGCTATATAAATAAATAATGATGATGATGATTGGTTAGCTCTTATTGTCCATACCACCTACACCACCAACAAGCCACAAATCCGCCATTACTAAAGATTAAAAAAAAAAACATACGCTAGAGCACAATTGGTGAATGCAAAATGTAAATCATGTAAAAGGGTTTGTGGAGTAGGAGGCATTGCACGATCTGACATTGTTCATAGAGCCCCACTAAGTAACCCTTATTCTTTTGCTTTTTTAACAAAGCCATTAAGGTAAAGTATAACTAGGTGGTAGTTATAAATCAAGCTGACTCTCCCTGTGTTCTCCATGAAGCTCCCCATCTGAAGCTGTGCCAAGTTATGCACATGCTCCACAGCACCATAAGTGCAATCTGTAATGAGAATTCAAACCTCAGTATCAACTGGACCACATAACTAAGACATGATATCAACATTCATACTTCAGTGACCTTTTTGGTCTTTGCTTACTGCCTATATTGTAGGTTCTGATTAATACAGAATAATTTGGTGAATACCAGATTAGAGAATAACATATTACTCTCAATTGTGAACGGAGAGCAAGTTTGCTGCCCACAGGGTTGCTTTGCATAATAAAAAATTCCAACACATTTATTTATGTTATGTAATACCTATTTTTTCATTGTGCACATAGGAGCTTGAAAAGTTAGTGGCTGTACTGTGACAACATCTTATGCCTATTACCCAGCAAGCAATACTGGTGTTAATGTGAATGGATTTTGGATAAGATAAGTAACATTTTACACTTTTACATTATCCCTTGATGGTGTGTTCTCTTTGAAATCTATTCTTCTATCCTATAGTTGTTTTGACCAAGTAGTCTACAGGACTGTCTAGTAGAGGAATATATCAACCGTACATTACTAAAAAAAAAAACACAAATATTTTCTTTATTCAATAAAATTATTTTTTCATTTACTTACCTCAATGAAAATTTGTAGTATAATGTTGATCCTATATTTGTTCAGAAGGATTGAAAGTTTGATTTCATTCAAAGCATACAGAGGATGGCAGCCCCATGTCTTCTATAGATCTTTTCTGTATGTTACTATCACTGAGGGGTATTTATAGTCTCAGTGTTTCACATGTTTTTGTTTGCGTTAAAGCAATAGTCTCATTAACACCTTTAAGCTAATGATTAATTAAGATTGTATTTATGTTGTGTAGCAAGTGCCATATGTACCATTTAATTAGTCAGCTCTAGATTTCATTACAGAATTTACAGAAAGTAGTTATGTTAAAGAATTAAAATAGAACAGCTGTTAAAATATTAGTTTGGCTAAGCTGATAGACATATACAGGTCTTTCAGAGTTAAATGTCACGCTGCAATTCATGTAACATGCATATTTTTTTTTACCTATTGGCCCTGGGTAGCTCATGAAATAGCACCTATATGTGAACTTTTTAGTAGATGCTTTGGCCTTCGTTGAGGGAATTTTGGGTTTTATTGGTGCCATGAAAAATGGCATCTTATACTCTTTTGGTGAATATTATGCCATGTTGACTTATCTTTATTTGACCTGCATAAAGTTCAATATTATCACCACTTAGGGCCTCATTTAGAGTCGGACACAATTTTCACTGAAATCATAAGTGTAAATTGCATCCCGTAATTTACACAGTATTTAAAGTGAAATACTGTGCAGATTGCACAAACATGGCACTTTTTCTGACTTATGGCAGAAAAAAAAAAATGTAAAAAATAAAATAAAATTGCCCCCCCCCCCTACCTCAAACAGCACAAGGGTAGGTTAAACTGTTTTGGTAGGGGTGTGTTAGGCTGATGGTCTGATCACCAACTCAGAACCAGATGGCGGAAATCTTCATCTATAGCAGCCGTCTTTCTCTTAGAGCTTTATACGCTCACCGGTACTCAGATGCCCCCAGGACTTACCTCCAGGCGTAGTGTGAGTTGGTAATACAGGCCCGTAGCGGCAGGTCAGGAGGCTGAATAGAAGGCAGCGGATAGTCAGACGAATGCCGAAGTCAGGGGTCACAAGCAAGCAGAATAGTCAGGAAGCATGCCAATGTTAAGGTCACAGGCAAAGAAGCAGGGTCCAAGGTACAGGCCAAAGGGTCAGGGTCACAGGCAAACAGGCAAGGTCCAAAGCACAGGCGGAAGGTCACAACAGGAGATCCAATAGCAGAGTTTCCACATAAACAGGGTCCAACAGACAAGACAGGAGCCGGTAGGCAAACTGGTAAGTAAGCGCTATAAACGGCAGGGAAGCTAAGCTCTCCTAGCTAAGCCTTAAATACTTGAACCAACCAATCAGAGCCTGCCATGAACCTACACTCAGGTGTGGGCTGATAACTATTATATACTGCTTAATAAGTCCACAGGCTGCCCCCCTGCCCCCCCGGTCCAGCCTGCCACTGGTGGTAAGATTGATAAGTTTAAAATGCAACAAAAGCCATAACAAATGAACCACAATTATTTGATAATTTATTTTAGTATATTTGCCTTCTGGTTACTATGACATATGCAGATAATATTTCCGTTGAAAGAAGATCTCCATACATTAAATTTATACACCCAAATAATAATGAGATAGTTAGCAAACCATTTTCCTTTCTGCTATACTTGGTTGGGAAAATAGCATTTTAACCATGAGCTTGTTCCTTAAATGTACTGCTCTGTTAGCTAACTCTCATGGTCTATTTCAGTAATTGAGTCAGAACTACAGAGGGAACAAAGGTGTGAGAAAGCAATATTCAGTCTTCATAGTTATATTTAATAGAAATGCTATAAACTCTAGTGAAATTGTGTAGTGTAATGGAAAGACAGCTTTCCAAAAGACTTGGTTCTAGTAAAAGCTGGTTTAACTGTTCCCTGTAGTGAATGGGGAAAGAGGGCAGGCTCCGTTCCTGAGGGCCAGTTAGGGTCTTCTGTCCTCCCAGCTAGATAGCAGATTGGCAGCTACAACTGCAAGGTGTAAATAAATAAATGTTGTGTTAGTCTGCAATGTGTCTATCTTACTACCTATGGAAAGTGGAAGTAAGCCAATACAGACAGATTGCTCTGAGTTCCTTGTAAACTTACTTACCACTGTTGCATCTGTTAGTTGGACACTATAATTTATCTTTTAATTGCAGAAAGGCAAGCATTCATTTGAACGTTGCAAAAACACTACAATTTAAGAGCAATTGCATTTCAGCAGAGAAACGCATTTGATGACACACTTTGAAACTGCATACATGGGACATTGTCATAAATAATAAAGACAATCCCAATGGCCTCCAATCTCCTGATTAATTTAATTCATAAATGAGGCAGTTTTTAGGAGAAAAACATTGAAGTCAACATAAAAAAGGATTGGTTTTAAAATTGTAAGAGGCTGGTGTTTGTCGTGATAGTTACACTTTTACACAGGGCACCTTTCAGCAAAGCTAGACACACTTTTAGTTTGTGGTGGTATCTCAAGAGACAGAGAGTGGATAACAGGTGTGAACCTTAAAATGTGCTTGGTAGTCAAATTAGGTCTTCTAGATTTTTTTCTGTCTGTTGTGCTGTGCACATTTAGGTTGCATGAATGAAAATAAGAATAAGTTAAATAAAAATAAATAAATAAATAAATATATATATATATATATATATATATATATATATATACGTATATATATATACAAGTTAACCCATGCATGATACTCATGCATTCTAGTCAAATCAAGCTACTTAAGGTGTTAAAAAGGTTCTTGTCATGCATTTGGGGCTAGGCCAGGCCTCCTCAGGGAAAGAGCGTTACTTCCCGACGCAAGCGCCCTTTTTTAACGTGGTTTTGTCCACATGTTACCACCTCATCATTTTTCTCCATCACCTCATCCTTCATCTTTATCGCCACATCTATCCAGATGTCTATCCAGACACAGTGATCTCTCTCAGCGGTCCTGAGTATCACACTCCTCTCGCTCTGTCACCCCCAGCAACCACCAACCACTCCCAACTGTCACTTCTCCTTCAAAAAATATATATATATATTTTTTTAAAATCTTTCTAAACACTTTTAACAATTAACAAATTAAATTAACAAATTAAAAACATCTTAGTATACCAAATTTCAGCCCTTTCGGAGTTTTTTTTTCCACACACACTAATTATTTAGTAGGTCAGAGTATAACTCCGCCCAGCAGGTGGCGCTGCAGCTTGGGTTTTTTTTTCACACACACACAGACTAACACACGCCACTAGGCTTTTATATTATATATATATATATATATATATATATATATATATATATATATGAATAAGTTTGTATGTTTGCTTGTTTGTTTGTAGGTGATTATTTTCAACACCCCTGCACCGATTGGGATGAAGCCAACGTGAGGTAGTCCAGTTAGATCCCGAACAGATTTTAAGGGGTTTAGGGACCTGGTCGGACCTTCTGTTGGTGGACACTGGCCAGAACTTTGACTCACGGAGCCTGTTCTGGGTCTTCCACTGGATGGATTTGGAAAAAAACTTCAGACTGGTAACATTGAATCCCAGAAAACATAACAGGGGATTGAGATCCCAGTCAGACCTCCTATTGGTGTACACTTGCCAGAACTTTGACCCATGGAGCCTGTTCTGGGCCTTCTACTGTATGAATTTGGTTTGTTTGTATGTCCGGTTATGCTTTCATACTCTCCTGCACTGATTGGGATAAAACCAACGCGAGGTGGTCCAGTTGGATCCTGGTCAGTTTTTAAGGGGGTTAGGGTTCCATAGACCTACCGTTGGTTTTTGCTTGGCAGAACTTTGACACCGGGAGCCTGTTATGAGTCTTCCATTGGAGGAATTTGGACAAAAACTCCACAGAGTGGTAACATTGGATCCCAGAAGACATATTAGGGTGTTAAGTTCCTGGTCAGACCTCCCGTTGGTGTACGCGGGTGATAACATTTCATCTGGGAGCCTGTTCTAGGTCTTCCACTGGATAGATTTGGTTTGTTTGTCTGTCCAGGTATACATTCAGACACCCCTGCACCAACTGGGATGAAACCAATGCAAGGTGGTCCAGTTGGATTCTGTGCAGGTTTTAAGGGGGTTAGGGTCCCAGTCGGACCTCCCGTTGGTGTTCACTGGGCAAAAATTTGACCCGGGGAGCCTTCTATCAGTCTTCCACTAAATGGATTTGGACCAAAACTTCACAGACTTGGAACATTGAATCCCAGAAGATATATTATGGGGTTAAGATCCCGGTCAGACCTCTTGTTGGTGTACGCAGGCTATAACTTTGACACAGGGAGCCTGTTCTGAGACCTCCACAAGATGGATTTGGTTTGTTTGTCCGGTTATACATTCGGATTCTCCTGCACAAATGGGCATGAAACCAATGCGAGTTGGATCATGGCCAAGTTTTAGGAAGTTTTGGGTCCTGATCGGACCTCCTGTTGGTGTATGCTGGGCAGAACTTTGACCCGGGGAGCCTGTTTTGAGCATTCCACTGGATAGATTTGGACAAAAACTTCACAGACTGGTAATATTGGATCCCAGAAGACATGCTAGGGGTCTGAGGTCCAGGCTGGACCTCTTGTTGGTGTTCACTGGGCAGAACTTTGACCTGGGAAGCCTTTTCTCAGCCTTCCACTTGATGGATTTGAATGATATGTAATATACAAACAGAAACTACATTGGGCAGCCACCTCATGGATGTGTTGGAAGACCTGCTAAGTGCTAATTATTTATAAAATGTAGACAGTGATATCCAACTCATTGATATCTTAAAAGCTTGAAAATGTAAACCCGAGCAACGCTGTGTACTTCAGCTAATAATTTAATAATAGCATTTCATACTAATGCATATACAGTGTAGGTGTGTGTATAACATTTATTCTGGAACAGCCATTTTTTTATTTCTAGTTCTTAGAATATTTGTCACAGTTCTATTTATATACAGATGAAAATAGGCAGCTGTACAGTAGTAACAATTAATATGTCTGTTTACTAGTTAATAATACACTATAAGTCAAGGGTTATATGTAACTTTTTTTGAGATATTGAATAAATGTTCTTATTTAAATTTCTCTGTAAACTCTTTTTTCTCTGTTCATGAAACTGTGTCCATCCTCTAGGTGAAGCTCGACTAATCTGTGGTTCTCCAGGTGTTGTGATACTACAAGTCCCAGTATACCCTGCTTGCTATCAGCTGGCTATCTAATGGCAAAATTTGCTGGGGCTACAGTTTCCAACACCTAGAGAGCCATAGACCTGCTCTAGGTAGTGGATTTAATTTTGGAAAACAGTGGTCCACTAAGCGCTCAAATACAGTAGAGTAAGTAATAGTAAGTGTATTGAGCACTTACGTATATGGGCTGGAAAGTGCTCAGAAAATGGCCAAAAATTAGTGAGTGACCTAGCGGTGTATGGAGAGGTCAAAAGGTATGGTGGCTCTGCTCGGTTGCAGATGAGCAATAGTCTAAGGTTGCGCAGATGGATAATTGCGGTGTCCGTGCTGGTGGTTAACCGCTGGTGGGTGCCCGGAAGTACTGGGTTGGAGACCGCTGTTGATGTAGTCCTCTGTGTGTGCAGCAATGGTATGTAATTACCTTCTCCGGGTAGTGTATGCGTCTGTAACTACCGTTGGTGGGGGTGCTGCTGATCCTGTTGTCGGCTCTCAGGTAGTGCCGATGTTGCTGTTGCTGTACCATACGTGCACTGCGTGCTTCGCTTCAGCTTCTGATGCTGCCAGGGGTCCTGCATCAGAAGCTGAATGTCTTTTACTACTTTCAACATTATTGTTCACTAAACTTACTTTAATATGTATGCTTTGAAGTTGTAGAGTTTGTGACAACCTTTTTCTTCCTTCCTGGCTATTAATGGATTAATGGATCTCTGACTACTGTCTTCCCGTTAATATAGAAATAAGCTATTTGGCTGATGAAGTATGTATGGTAGTCTTCTTTATTCAAGTTATCTTGTCTGCATGGACTCTCTCTTCATAGTAGAAGAGTGACACTTACAGAAATCAGTTCATATTTATACATATTTGCAGCCATTATAATAATTGTACAAATTATATAAAAACATAAACAGGGGGATGGGTCCTGGAGTCCAGCCATGTCAGACATCTCTCCTTGCTGCTCCTGAACACCCACTACTTAATTGCGCCAAATTGGAGCCCACCTTAACATACACTACCAACTGAAGAAGTGTAGAACCAATTACAGTGACTGTTTCACTGAATGCATTTGGAATAATTATTCACAGACTGGTAACACTGGATCTCAGAAAACATGTGGTTGAGGTTCTGGTTCTACCTCCGATTAGTGTACACTGGCCAGAATTTTGGCATGTGGAGCCTGTTCTGGCCCTTCCACTGGATGGATTTGGATGAAAACTTCACAGATTAGTAACATTGGATCCCAGAAGTCATATTACTGGGTCGAGTCCCAGTCAAAGCTCACGTTGGTGTAGGCTGGACAGATTTTTAACCCGGGGAGCCTGTTTTCGACCTTCTTCTGGATGCATTTGCTTTATGTGTCTGTCCGGATATGCAATCTAATATTCATGAAAACAACGTGAGGTGGTCCAGTAGAATCCTGGCCAGGATTTAGGGGGTTTTCGGGTCCCGTTTGGACCTCCCGTTGGTGTTTGCTGGGCAGAGCTTTGTCCTGGGGAGCCTATTCTGAGCATTCCCCTGGATGGATTTGGTTTTTATGTCTGTCCGGTTATGCATTCAGACACCCCTGCACCAATTAGAATGAAACAAATGAAAGGTTGTTCAGTAGATTACTGGCCAGGTTTTAGGGGTGGTAATGGTCCTGGTCGGACCTCCCGTTGTTGGCGAATACCTTCGACACCCCTCCACCGATTAAGATGCAAACCAACGCGAGTTGGTCCAGTTGGATCCTGGCTATGTTTTAAGGGGGTTAGGGTTCATGTCAGACCTCCTGTTGGTGTACGCTGGGCAGAACTTTGACTCGGGGAGCCTGTTCTGAGCCTTCCACTGGATGGATTTGGTCTGTTTGTCTGTTCGGTTATGCATTTAAAAACCCCTGCAGAAATTTGGAATGAAACCAATGTGATTTGGTCCAGTTCCTGGGGAAGGTATGCAAACGCTTCCAAAGCTTTCCCTCTCAGTTCAGGTGTTAAATACCTGGCCCACTCACTGGGGTCCAGCTCAAACTGTCGGCAAGTCCTTTTAAATCCCCTCAGGAACGCTTCAAGGTCACCATCCTATTCCAAAACAAAAAATTGGTCGTGTCTGGGTTTTTTCCTAATCGGACCTCGGTCCGCCGATGGGCTGCTGAGCCTGGCGACCTCCAGCTGGTGTTCGTGTTCAGCTTTTCGCTCTGCTGTCTCCCGGTCTGTGTGGCATTCGGCAGCCTCCCTGTCTGCTCAGTGTTCTGCACCCTCTTGGAGTTTGCTGGATCAGCCACAGTGATGTTGCAGGATCAGCATCCTTCAACTGTTTGAGAGCAGTGTGAAGGTAACTGTCCATGGTCGACTTCTCACTTGGTTCAACAGAGGAATTTGTGGTAATGTCCTCTGCTCTCTTGAAGCAGCAAGGTTTTCTCCACTGCCTCCTCTGACTCTTGGTTTCTGATCAGCCTTCACAAGCACTTGAATCAGTTGCTCTCGGTTCCTTCCGGGGACAACAGCAATTCCTCTTTCGACGCACAAAGCCAAAAGCTCACCCTTTTTCATCTGCTTATAGTCAGGAACCATTCTGTGTCTCACACTTCTACAAAATAAAAAATAGCTAGAAAACAAGAAGGGGGGGACGGAAACTATTTGCGCAGTATGTCTTTTAAAATTTTGTAAGCCTTGAGCGTAATCTCCGGTCAATTAGGATGCTGACTCTCTCTAGAATCACACACCACGAATTCACTTAAGTTCTTATGATAAAAAGAAAAATATTATCAATCCCACCAAGCTGCCAACCAGTTTATCACGAACGCACAGCTTGTCCCAGATACAGAAATCTGAACAGCTGGCTGTGACTGGCGTCACCTTAGTCTCTTAGCAATAAATGCACCTTTTCTGCCACCAAGAAGGATTTATTATGGTGTCCTTACGTTCACCAGAACCAGTTATTAATGTTTCACACTTAAATCATATACAAATGTAGCATGAGCCTCCCTAGGATTTGTAAGTTCACAAAGTATCACGGAGAACGCACTAGATTAAATTTATTTAATCTGAAAAATGCTTCCAAGGCTTAGTTAGAAAAATTAATAACAAGACATGCAATAGGTTTGCTCAAATAAGTTTTAGAAAATAAAAAAGGAAATAAAATCAGAGTCACTACTGACTAGTTAAGACCTGGGGTAAATGCATCAAGGTGCGATTTTTTTCAGCATTTTAAAATTGAGGCAAATCAGAGTTGCCAGATGTATTAAATTGCGAATTTTACGCTGATCTTAAAAATCGCTGGTCATCTCTGGCTATTTGCTGCAATGTTAAACACTCCCTTCTTTGGCTATATCTCCTGTGTTTACTGCGTGATTACTAAACACATCACTGTTACACTGCCCCTGTCTATGCAGCCGGAGGTCCCGGCAGCTGTTTAAAAGTTTAAAAATAGATAAAAGGAAGAAAAAAAAATACGTAGGAACCCCCCGCACGAGCACTATTAACTCTAGTGCTGCCAGCCTACTGCTGGTTACGCGAAAGTCCGGGGAAAAATTTGCGTGGAGACCCCCAATGTTCACATAACCAGCACTAGACAAACCAGCCTGGGGTGGGTTACACTATAGCAGGGGGGCACACGATAGGTCTCCCCCTGCCATAATGACAAACCAATGACAAACCAACCCCAGGCTGTTCAGCTGCATCCCCTAGGGAGTGATGACCGCTGAAAAAAAATGAGCGGGCTCCAACTCTGGGGACACTCAGCCCAGTGCTGAAAGCACTAGGGCTCTTCCTAAACCCCTGGGCGGTGGGTGTAGGGTAACACCTGCGAAAGTAATGTGTTTTGTGGAACTAAAAGTCCCAGCCAGCCCAGGCTGCCATAAACAGTGTGGGCATGCTGATACTTGTATAAATACAAGCATTAGCCTACCCATGGCAGCTAGGGCATGCTGGCACTTGGAGAACCACAAGGGCCAACATGCCCTGATGCCCATGACTGACTGAGACCAGTAGTTCCACACAAACAAATGTTAAAAAAATCACCACTCCTTTTTGAAACCATCAAATTGTAATAAAAATAATAAAACCCCAATGAAAACAATACACACCCTCATTCATACCACATACATTTATTAAAAATAAGAAAACCCCAAAATACAGATTTCTTCTTCTTTCGTCAGCAGCTTTTAATCCATAAAAGCTTGAAAACCATGTCCACATAAATTTGTATCCAATGTCCCTGCTTGAAATACCCAAAAGAATTTGTAAATCCAAAGTTCCTGCTTGAAATGTCCAAAAGTATTTGTAATTCCAAAGTCCTGCTTGCAAATTTCTTCTGTTCTTCTTGGGCAAAAAGCCCCCCTTGTTGCTTGAAGTCTTCAGTTCTTTTTGGTCAGAATGACCCCCTAGGTGCTTGCAGTCTTCAGCCAGAAGGGCCCCATATTTGTAATCCAATTCAGAAAATGCTTGGTTAAAAAAAATAAAAAAAGGACAGACAACGCAACACAGCTTCTACAGTGTAGAAGCTTCGATATGCAATGAGCTTAGCTCATGCGCGAGGTCTCTTTATAGTATAAGGCATTTTTCCACGACAGCGAGAATGAGAGCTAGAGAATGTGAGGAATGTTATTAATGTGTTAGTAATGTTATTCAGGAGAAAGAAACTAATACAGACAATGCTTAAGGATGGCCAGCAAATGGAAAAAAGTCATTACATATTTAATGACCATTGGTACAGGAGGAACATATTGGTGACATTATTTTGATTCCTGAATGTCATCACAGATAACCTGGGAACAAGAGATTTGGCATAGATTCAATGTTCTGGCTACACATAAATGAGGACATTAAAAAATATAAAGCCAATTGTCAAATATGTCACGGAAATCAAAGCAGGAACATAATCCAGAAACTGCAGAGCAAATTTTAGAATTACACTTTTTCACATGGAATTAGGTGATTTTCAGAATTGCAGTGGATTGCGACAGTAAAAATTTTAATATTTGGGAGAATAACTTATATTGGACATAGTAATGCTAGTTCACAAAGCTATTCTGAGCGTATCGCATGCAAAATCCCTCTGCGCATGCCCAGAACTGGGACATATGCCAGTAAATGCAGCCCTGTCCTCTCCATCTTCGAACACAAAGGACACTTAATACAGCCTAAGATTTCGGGGAGTAACCGGGGCTGGGAAGGGGCATTTGGCCATAGTCAATGTATAGTAAGGGCATGCCAAGCTCAAACAGCCACGTCCGAATCAAGCTCTAGGCATGGCAAAGTTACTTGCTTTTCCAGCTACAGCGCTAGTATAAATCCTGGTCACTTGTTTTGACAGTTTCGTATGCAGGCCCATAGTATTTATACATACATGTTTAACATGCTTCACAGAAGTTCTATTACTACACAATGAATAAGAGAAACACACAACCTCTAATCCATACCCATTAAAATCTAACTGGCTGGAGCAAAAATATCTAAGTATTACGAAGAACATTCTCACGAACTTCAAAGAAAAGGGTTAAGGTCCAGAAAAGCCTCCAAGAGCCCCACACAAAGAAAGTTCTTCAATAAAGTGCCAAGCTACTGTCAGAACTTGACCAAGGAATGAAGTAAGCACTAATAATACAGAACATACGGCAAAAAATTGGAAATTGTGGAAAGTACAAACACCACAATCTTATTATCTCAGACTGCCAATAGATAATGAAATCATCACAATCATTTGAGACTCAGAATGAAATATTTGCCCACCACTGCTTACTCACATTAAACCCACAAGTATACCAAGGGAACATTATCAAGGACATTTTCAAATTTGAATAAGTAATTTCCATGCACAGACTGACAAACGACACTACTGCTGATCATAAATCTGCAAAGCATTCCTGTGTAAAAAGGTTTCTCAAACCCAGAAGATGGCAAGAGTCAGGGGGAAAAAATACATTTGCTTGAATTCTTCTTTATGAAGTGTTTTTTAAACATATACACAACACAAACTACATTATGTTATCAGTAAAATAAAATTCTTATATTTTACCACAAAGTCAGCAAACTTAATAAATCTGCAATGTATTGTAGTCTGTTGCTCATTGTGAAGACTATGATGGTGTAAAACATGTTTCTACTGGTTAAGGATATACATGTAGTGCATGTAGATTGCCAGTCCCATCTCTCCTGCACGGAAAATGGTGCCTTATTTCTAATAAGCAGTAAGAAGGATCGCATAAACGGTATATACACGTATTTCTCTGGTGTCCCCATAGCTTCTTTATTGTTCCAAACCAATTAATTATAGAATAAGTATAATGTTTACTTATAGAATTTCCTCCAGAGCTTTCTACATGATTAGTCTATAGCTAAAATGAAAACTTCAAGAAACAGTGCAAAAGCTAAAGAATCATTAAACTTAAACATTGAAATTTTCAGATATGAAACATAAAGGTAATGTAGATAGTTCAGTAGTAACCTGACATTACAATGGAGTGTTACCTGTACACTCATACAGGTGAGGCCCCCTCCCATATATTTCATACAGTGAGGGTAAGTGGTGAAACTACTAGCGGAGTAACTCATGTGGCTACTATAGGGTCCGGCAGTATGTGGGGACCCGGCTATGCTGGACTATCCATTGCGGGGGCCCCCACTCTTCTGAGCATGCTTGGAGACTGTGGTAGCATTTATTTGCGAAACTGCAAGCCTAAACTAGGCTTCATGGTGCTTTCCCTTGCCCCAAAATATGCTCAGAAGAGCAGAGTGGGAGCCTCTGGATTAAAAGGACGAGCATTGGTGCCTCCTCCCTGAGTTAAATATGGTAAAAGTAACATTTTATAGATTCATCTTGCATCATTTAGGAAAATATTGCCCTGAGATTAATCAAGTAAGGGTTTCCATAGTTTTTCTGTAAGCTTCCAACCCGTTCCCCTCTGAATTAGAGTTGCTCACTGAGTTGTTTAAATAACAGACTCCAAATTTGCTCTGAAGCAGGACAAAGACCCCAAGCATACAGCTAATGTTATTAAGAAGTGTTTTCATCATAAAGAAGAACAAGGAGTCCAGGAAATGAAGATATGGCTCTCACAGAGCCCTGATCTCAACATCATCGAGTGTGTCTGGGATTACATGAAGAGACAGAACGATTTGAACAAGCCAACAAACACAGCAGATCTGTGGTTAGTTCTCCAAGATGTTTGGAATTACCACCCTTCTGAGTTCCTTCAAAAACTGTGTGCAAGTATAATTAGCAGAATTGATGCATTGATACTGTTTTTAAGGCAAAGGGTGATCACACCAAAAAATTGATTTGATTTAGATTTCACTTCTGTTCATTCACTTTGCATTTTGTTAATTGATAAAAAATAAACGATTAACACTTATTTTTTTTAAAGTGTTTTTACTGTGCAGCATTTTTACCACACCTGAATAAATCTTTTGCACAGTATTGTATATCAAAGAAGAAGTTTGTTTTTGTTTCTTTGTTTGTTTATTGACGTATATCTTCCACAGCTCTCAAGGTAAAGCTGCCAAATCTTACATAGTAATTTAGTGTGGAAAAAGAAAGTTATTAGACAACATAGCAACAATGGGACAATGCGACAAAACGGTAGACAACTGTTTGCATGCTGGAAGGAAACGTCATGACAATACGACATAACAAAGCAACAAATCTTGCATTTTTCAGTGAAAGTATAACTTTCAAATAAAATCTATCAGTAGGTCATACAGAAGGAAACTTCTCAGCATCCCAGTTTGACCTCCCGTTGCTGTAGGCTGGGTAGAACTTTGACCCAGGGAACCTATTCTGGACCTTTCACTGGATGGATTTGGATGAAAACTTCACAGAGGAGTGTCAATTGGTGTAGGATGCCTAATGGAATGGTTGGGGTCTCAGTTGGACCTCCTGTTGGTGTATGCTGGGCAGAACTTTGACACAGGGAGCCTGTTCTGGGCCTTCCACTGGATGGATTTGGATAACATATTAGCTGCTAATTATTTTTAAAATGTTGACAGATACATCCAACTCATTGATAACTTAAGAGTTAAACCCAGGCAATGCCTGTATGTCAGCTAGTTATTTAATAAAGAGGGTTAATAAAGGCGGGTTTAAAAAGCCAATCAGAATCTAGCTATCATTTACTTAGTACATTCTACAAAATGACAGCTAGAATCTGATTGGTTGCTATAGGCAACATCTCCACTTTTCAAACCTGCCGGAAAACTCTCAGTTTGATACATTTACCCCTTGGTGTAGTAACATGCGCAATTATAAGGGTCCTTGCCATATTTGTGTATCACTGCGTTTCTAGTCTCTAAGGCTTCACCAGAACAGGGTGATCCATTTAGTACAGAGATGAAACAGGTGAAAAGGCAGGAGAACAAGGAAGTTACCACATTTCTTGTACTAAATGCCTGAGAATAGTCCTGGAGCTTTGCCAAATTTTAGCTCTTATATAACCTTGGAAATTTCGTCAGCTGTGAGTTTAGGTGGGGAGAAACTTATCTATTAGTTATTTCAGAGTTGTTTCTGAGTATCCTTTTTAGAGGAAGTTTGAAGTTGTGGAAGGTTATTAAGTTAAAGGTAACATTTTTGAACTCTGATCTAATGTTTTCATGGTCATATTTCATGGCTCCCTCCAGTTTGTGACTGCCAGGGGATTGCGAGTGGACACTTTAGTACGTAGTTTGGTAGCTAGTAATTTGCTCGCTTTGTCGCCATTCTCTTAATAGGTTTGTCTCAATCTTCTTAGATTGTTGGCAGCTTGATTATACATTAGAGGGTTGAGTTCACCTCTGATTGTACAAGCAGTGTCAGGGGTATGTTTATGTAGGGATTCTAGTTTTGCAATGTATCATTTAGTTGAATTAATTTGGGTAGTCTTTCCTTCTTTGATCTAACATCCATGGAGTCAGGCGTACTTTCAGAAATGAGATGTGGTATCCCACAGAGTGATTACGGAAATTTTGGAGGAACTATTATGTTCAAAGTATTCAGAGATAATTGTAGCTGTGTTTAGAAATTTGTGTCATTTAATAAAGATTCATTGATTCTCCAAGTTGACCAGTGAGGTTTAAGTGCTGGACTGAAATGATCAGTTGCAACTATTGCGTGATCTGACCAAATCATGGTATATATATGAGTGTTGCATAATTTCAAGGTAAGGTCATGGCTGAGCAGGACCATGTCAATCCTAGAAATTATGAACAAAATGACCTCTGGACATGAGGTCCCTGACTCTTCAAGAATCATAAAGCTGATGCAGTTTCAAAATTTTTTGGAGGGCTTTAGAATTCTGGGCATACCTACCATCAGACAAAGTTTCCGGCAGGGGAGGGCTGGCAAATTTTAGCCGAGGCTCAAGACTAGACTCAGCAGCCTATTTTAATGGGAAACAAATGCAGGTGGCCCAGTAACCCAGCCCAAGGTAGCCCACTATGGGACCGGCCTGGGGAAAGATGACCCCCTGCCCCCAACCCAGCCTGCCCCTTTTTTCTGGGAAGGGAGAGCTATCCAGATTGGGGATAAGAACAGTGTTAAAGTCACCTGCAAAAATTAGGTCTCCTTTCCTGATATGAGAAAATAGAATGCATAACTTTAAAAAAAAAAAAATTACATTGGTCTTTGTAAGAAGAAAGATTATTTAATTTGCCAATGATAATCAGGTAATTGCTTTCTTATGTAATAAAGGTGTAGGAGCCACTATATTATAGACAGCATTCCTAAATTCATAGATGTTTTGTATGGCCTTTTTTTGTGAGCATACACACATTTAAATGTAGAACTTGAACCTACTTTGCGTAGGCATAGAAATTGTGCCTACAAAAGATACAAGTGGGTGGTGTGAGGGCATTTCTGCAAAGCACAGAATGGGAACACCAATGCGCATGTTTTTGTGAAAAAGTCCAGAAACGGGTGCAAAGATCGTAAGTTTAGGGACTTTTCTTGAATTGCAGAAGGGCACACAGCCACTTCCAGTCTGAAAAAAAACACTTTAATTGTGCCTCATCTCTTAGCTGTGGAGATGAGATTCTGTTCTTTACTTTTACGTAAACCTTCCTTTTGCACTTTGGTGGAGAAGCACATATCTAGGTGCACTGTATGCAGTTGAAAAAAGCTTTAAAAACACAAAAGCAATAAAGACAATAGTGATTTTACTTCATTCTCATTACTAATATAATCCATAAATGAGGCTAAAATGTATTTTTGGAGAATAATTTAAAAGAGTAATTCAATGAAAGCAGTGATTTTAAACTGGTGAGAGGTAAGAGTTTTATTTGACATTTACACTTTTACACTGCGCATCTCTCCATAAACCTAGACACACTTATAGTTTGTGGCGAGAGAGAGAGAGAGAGAGAGAGAGAGAGAGAATACTATGGAGTCTGTGTGGATAATATAATAGTATAATATGTTTATTTACTTTTGTGCATGCCCAAAAAGCACCAGCTACATTTGCAACCATATGTGGACAGAGGTGCTTTTTGCGTTTCTTGCTGTTAGTGGCCCTTTACCACTTCAGAGGTAAAGCAGGGTAAGGAGGGGGCCTCTAAGGGCATATTGGAGCAAATGTGACTAAGGTTCAGACGCATATTCTCCTGCCAAGAGACGTGAAAATTACGGATTCTCAATCACTGGTGTAAGTTACGAACTGATAGTGATGACCATCAGCTGAAATGCATTTTGCTCAACATATATGTATAAGATGTATATTTTATTGAGATGCCATTTCCGTCTGCATTTTAGATGGAACTTGCGTCCAACTCTACATGATGTACACCTTAAAATGTACTGGACTGACAGTCTATGTTTGGGTATCTTCTATTAGTTATTCTGTACACTTTTAGAGCTATATTAATAAAACTTAAAAAAATAGGAATCTAGGAATAGCATTTAATAATCTTAAATTAAATACTGCACATATGTGGGGTGCATCTGGAAAATTCATTTATTTATTTTTATTATTTCTTCATTTTCTTTTTATTTCATTTTTTTAAAATTGTATTTCTTATTTATTTCACAGTAATATATTAACACATGTGAAAAGATGCAGCTGTATAGTAGTAGCAATTGACAAGTCTGGGGATGTTATTACTTAATATTATACTATAAGATTAGGATGGCATGTTAGATTACTGTGACATTTAATACATGATCTGTCTCTAATTTCTCTCCATTTTTTTTTTTTAACCAGTTAAACCTTTAGCTATACTCTAGGTAATAGATGTCATTCTGTTCAAGCCAAGGTTAGCAGGTGTATAACTATATCCCCCCCTCTTAGGATGTAAACAGCTGGAAGCATAATACAGTACTTATATAATTAGATAATCTACTTGTCTAGAGTTGAGGCAAACTATTAGAGACAAAATTCTCCTCCTAACATTTCTTGTATTTACTTAAAATTAACCAAATAAAGCTTGTCTACCTTTATCAAAAAATAAATAAAGATATGGACCTTGTGAACAGTTGGACGCATTGTCAACATTTAAAAAAGTACAAACGATATTTAGCACAACTTTTTGTGCTGGCCTTTTTTGGGGCACTTAGGGGTATATTTGCTAAACTGTGGGTTTGAAACAGTGGAGTTGTTGCCTATAGTAACCAATCATATTCTAGTTATGATTTATTTAGTACATTTTACTAAATAACAGCTAGAATCTGATTGGTTGCTATAGGCAACATCTCCACTTTTTCAAACATGCAGTTTAGTAAATATACCGCTTAAAGTGGGCAAACAGGTATCTGCATCTAAACTCTACCCACCTTTGGGTTTATTGACTAAAATGTTATTTATTTATTTTTAAATCTCTTTATTTTTGCAAAAACATGAGATCCACACAGTAGGTTACATAAAAAAAATAAGTTGAGGTAGATGAATCAAGACATAACGATAAAAGTCTAGAAAGTTATTACAAAACACGAAACAGATTATTACAGAAAATTTGTTTTAGTATTTTAACAATGAATTAATCTATATAAATAAAAGAGATGAGGAAATGTAAATTAGACTAGAAGGTTGATCCAGTCTACCTATGAATTATAAAGAACTCAACTACCGTGGAACTCCATAAAGTTATTACTTAATTTTTTTTCTATAAAATAAGGAAAAAAAGAAAAAGGGGGGGGAAAGAAGATAGAAAAAGTGTGTAAAGAAGGGAAGGACGAGGGTAAAGGGGAGAAGGGGTATATCTTAAGAATATATCGGAGGAGAAGATTTTCAGGTGGTGGGCGTTGTTGCTTGATGGTAGGAGTACCAGAAGTCCCAGACCTTGTGGAAATTTAGAATTTTGTCATGGAGAAGACAGGTAATATATTCCATAGTAGCCAAGTACCACACATGGGAAACTACACTTTGAAGGCTAGGTGGGTGGGGGGATTTCCACTCTTTCGCTATCTGCAGGCGAGTAGCAGCACAGATGTGTTGGACAAGTCTGTCTCCCTGTTTATTTAGAGCTTTAACTCGGGAACATAGCAGCATGACCATTGGGTCGGGCACCACCTCGATATCTAAAATTCTTGTTATTAGATCAGCAACCAACGACCAAAGATTACAGATACTAGGACATGTCCACCAAATGTGGAAAAATGAGCCCACCTCTCCAACATAGATCTGAGGTACCAGGATAAATTGTATGTAATCTTGCAGGCACCAAATACCATCTAGTGTATACTTTAAATGTGTTCTCTCGTATTGAGGTATTGATGGAGATTTTAGAGATTCTCACTCTGAGCCGGGACCATCCCTCCTGATCCAGAACCTTGCCAGTGTCCTGAAGCCAAGCCTCCTCAAAGGATTCAGTTGAATCAGATTTTGGACTCAGGAAAATATGATACACCAGTGATATCAATCCTTGAGAAACTGAACTGCGCATAAATCTCCTCTCAAAAGGTGTGGGTTTACGTAGTTTGGAGGACCTGCAGAGTGATTGTATGAAGCCTCTGATTTGTATGTAAGCAAAGTGTAAGGATGAGGGGAGACCCTTTTTCTCTCTGATATCTGGAAAGGTCTGGGGAGCATATTCTCCCAGAATGTGGGTAAACTGAGTGATGCTCGCCTCTTGCCATGGGCGTGAGAATGACTGATTGTTTCCCATCGGGAAATCTGGATGGTGCCACAGCGGGGTGAGTGGAGAAGGGAATGAAGTTCCCACTTTTTGTGAAGCTTATCCCACACGTTAAGTGTAAACTGTATGGAGGGGTGCGAGTACACTGAGGCCGGCCTTTGATTCCTGGGGAGCCAGGGTAGTGAGTTAAAGTTGTGGTTTGGAGTATGGGCATTCTCCAGGTCGACCCATCTTTTAATCCCCGGAGCAGACTGCCAGGAAATGAAATGGCTAAGGTTAACAGCATGATAATACTGCTCAAATAGCTGCAATCCGTATCCTCCTGACTGAGAGGATTTAGCTAAACAGGACCTTTTAAGTTTTGATTTTTTCCCTTGCCAAATAAAATTGCCACAGATAGTTAGTAAATTCGCTAGATAAGTGCCTGGGACTGGTATGGGTAATGTCTGAAAGAGGTAAAAAGACTCTTGGCAAAACGTTCATCTTTATTGCATTAATTCTACCGAACCAGGATACAAAAAGCGAATCCCATTTTGACAGGTCCCTTTTTATTGAGTCTAAAAGGGGAGTATAATTAGCATGGAACAGTTGTTTATATTCTTTTGTCATCTGGATCCCCAAGTAATGCACCGCCTTGGGGCGCCATTGAAAATCGAACGAGGATTTGAGTATAGCTTTAGTAACATTGGAGACTTGAAGCGAAAGGGCTTCCGATTTAGTGCTATTAATTTTATAGTCTGATAGGAGACCGTATTCCTTAAGTTCCTCGAGAAGATTTGGGAGTGAAATAAGGGGATTTGAGAGTGTCAATAAGACGTCATCTGCGAATAACGAGATTTTAAAATGACGGGGACCAATTCGTATCCCTGAAATGTCCGGGTTTCGTCTGATAGCCGCAGCCAAAGGTCCTATGCTTAGGGCATACAGCAAGGGAGATTAGGGACACCCTTGTCTGGTACCATTGCCTAAAGAGAAGGCCTGGGACTGAAGTCCATTAGTCAAAACCGAAGAGGAGGGCCGATGATATAGTGCCTGGATGGCCGTTAGGAAGGCCCCGTTTAAGCCGAAGTGACTTAGCGTGCTAAACATGAAAGGCCAAGAGAGTCTGTCAAAAGCCTTTTCGGCATCTAATGCTATTACAACGGATGGAATCTTGTTCTGATTAACATGGGCAATAATGTCTATTGTGCACCTAGTGTTATCTAGAGCCTGCCTAGTGAGAACAAAGCCCACTTGGTCTGGGAAGACCAAAGTTGGCATATAGACATTTAAACGGTTCGCCAGTATTTTGGCAAAAAGTTTAATGTCTGCGTTGATTAATGATATTGGGCGATAACTAGGGCAGCATGTAGGGTCTTTATTAGGCTTAGGGATCACCACTATATTGGAGCAGGTGGATTCAGCATTAAATTTACCACCTGTGAGAATGTAGTTAAACAGCTGGGTCAGGTGGGGCACCAATTCTTTGGAGAAAGTTTTGTAATATAACATCATGAAGCCATCAGGACCAGGGGCCTTAGAGTTCTTTTGAGATTTTAATGCCAATACTATTTCTTCACTGGAAATAGCTTCGTTAAGGGAAGAGGCCTGAAGGGAGGTTAGCGAGGGTAATGAACATTTGTCCAAGTAGGTGTTGATAGTTTGAAGAGAAGCTCTAGGGGAGGTCTGGTCCTTGTGGAGGTTGTACAAGTTTTCATAGTAGCTATGGAAAGTTTTATTTATGATCCTAGGGTCGTAGGATAGATCCCCCTTTTTATTTCTGATTGAGTTGATCATTTGAGAGCCCCGCTTGGCTTTTAATCTCCTGGCCAGGAGCGAATCAGCCTTATTCCCTTTCTCGAAAAAAGTTTGATTAAGCCATCTTAATTGGCGTTCTGTTCTCTCTGCGAGAATAGACTGAATTTCACCTCTAGTTTTTTGTATTTCTTGCATAACTAAGTGGGTACTAGACTCCTTGTCCAATGCTTTCAGACGTTTAAGCTGGAGTGTAAGTTTATTGAGAGTCTCATTAAGTTCTTTTTTTCTGCGAGAGGCAAACTGGATGACATCCCCCCGTATGACCGCTTTGTGAGCTTCCCAAATAGTGGGGATCTGAACTTTTGGATTTGAGTTGGTTTCAAAATATTTTGTGATGGAGTCAGATATTAAGTCTTTAAACCCAGGGAGTTTAAGGAGAGTCTCGTTTAATTTCCAAGAGGTTCTGCCCCGAGGACTCCGAAACAGGTCAACCGTTAAAGATAAGATAGAATGATCTGACCACGTATTAGAAACAATATCAGCCTTTTTTATATTTTGGAAAATATTTGTACAACCCATGAACATATCAATCCGTGAGTAAGTTTGATGGGGAAAAGAGTATAACGTATAATCCCTAGATGTAGGGTATAACGCTCTCCAGACATCAAATAGGCCAGCCTCAGTAACCTGTTTTTGCAAATGTTTTGTATGTGAGGATGGGGCGGAGGAATGTCTAGGGGCAGATCTGTCTAAAAGGGGGGACATAACCGTATTAAAGTCCCCTCCAAGTAGAAGCAGACCCTTACGAAATTGATGCAATTCCGAGAAAAAGTGTGTGAAGAAGGTTGTCTGACCTATATTTGGAGCATAGATGTTAGCAAAGGTTATGTCGAGATGACCAATCTTTCCAGATAAGAAGAGGAACCGGCCCTCAGGGTCATCCTTAACTGCTGACATGACAAACGGCACTGAATTGTGAAGGAGAATGGCAACTCCATTTTGAGAGGAATAATAGGCACTGGAGTATCTTCTTGAGGTCAAGGAGGGATGGCCGCTGGCCCTGAAATAAGTCTCCTGCAAAAAAATTATATCACCATTAAGTTTGTGTAGAGTATGGAATAGCATGGAACGCTTTTGAGGTGTGTTAAGCCCTTTAACATTAAGGGAGAGTGACGTAAAAGCCATGATCAGTATTTTAGGGGGGGAATACAAAAAATAGAGAAATAGTCTCCAAAGCTGCAATACAAGGGGGTTAGGGAGGAGGGAGGGAGGGGATGACTAGGGAGGGAAAAATAGACTAAAGGAAAGAAAAAAATGTATGAGGAAATAGAGAAGAAAGGTAAGGGAGTAGGTTCGAGCCTCAGAGGCCAAGGAGAAACCTACTAGGATAGTGCCTAATAGACCTATGTAAGCCAAAAGTCTAATATCTAAGTCTAATATCTAAACTAAGGCACAGAGTTTGGGAATGCGTAAAGTATTTAAACTACAAAATGAACGTTTAAGTAAATCTCAGTATATACGTGTGCGCGGCCAAGAGGACAGAATGTGTCCCCCGCCCGTCTGTGAATAAAACATTAGAATGAAACATCAGCTAAACATGTAATCGGTTACAACTAAATGTAAAGCGTTCAAAGAACCAACATGAATATGTGAACATTTGTTGAGAAATTAAGACATTTGAAGGTCAAGAGAGGACGAAAAGAAAGGATAAATAAAAACAGTGTTACTTCAAGTATTCACAATCAAAGAAACAACTTTACAGATCACGGAGGTTGTTGCGAAGAGCTCTGGGAATTTCCTCCAACGGTCCTGTCTAGACGAAAGAGATGGAGCCTGTGAAGTAAGTCCTTTCCTTCGTTAGGGGTACGAATCGATTTCCGGACGTCCCTCCACTTCGATTATCAGGCGAAAAGGGAACCCCCTAGCGATATTTGTAGCCATTCTCTCTGAGGATGTGTGTTACCTACCTGAGATCCCGTCTCTTGGCTATCGTTGAGGGAGCAAGGTCTTGGAATATTTGGATACGAGTTCCTTCGAAGAGAGTGTAGGAGGAATTCCTGACTGCATTAGACATGAGCTCTTTGGTCTTGAAGGATAGTAATCGCAAAATTACGTCCCGAGGGGGATCAGCATCCTTTGGCCTGGGTCTCAGAGCCCTATGTATTCGCTTGATCTCCAACGGGTGATTGGATAATGTGGAGTTCAGAGAGGAGAAGAATCTGATCACGTATTCCTCCAGATCTTTAGGTTCGACTGATTCAGGGATATTGCGAAGTCTGAGATTATTGCGGCGCTCCCTGTTCTCAACATCCTCCAATTTATCTCTCATGAAGTCGTTTTCCTTGAGTAGAAAATCCAGATCCTTTGAGGCCTCATTTTAAAAGGTGACTGACGACTCCATTTTGTTTTCCAAAACCGATGTTCTCTTGGAAATGACAACCATTTCTGCTTTAAGATCCCCTATAGCTTTCTGAAGATCCACGGAGAAAGCGTTGGTACGCTCAACAATTAGGTTCCGTAATTCAGCAAAGTCTGCCTTGGTTGAGGGGATGGTTGTGGATGGAGGGTCCTGGTCGCCGGGGTTCCCCGAAGGTGAATGAGGAGGAGATGAAGAAGGAGCTTTGTCTTGGCGGGAGAAATGTTGAGTGATCTCTCCTGTCGTACCCCTGCGCCCTCTTCCTGCGGATTTATTCATGTTGGATGCAAACTCACTGAGAAGCTGAACACTGACGTTTGAGTATGAAGCAGACGGATGGGGGACAGATCCACGTGGTCTAGGTGGACATAACTCCGGTCTCCGCTATAGCAAAGTTACCCAGAACAATTGTGTCAGAACTGGATACTTGGGGAGACAATGATATGTCAGGAAGACCTAAAATGTTATTTTAAAAGATGCATCCCTGACTTGCTTCAGAATAGTAGCAGGCACATACGAGGTGGTAGCAGGGTCATCCATGGAGATCATCAAACATTTGGCTGTTGGAAGTCCACAGCCTATAAGTAGTGCATCAGTCCCGCCAAATTGTAGTAACCATGCTCCCAGTTTTGGCAACCCAATACTTTTTCCTTGTCCTCTTTGAAAGTGAGGGCATGAAGGGATTTATCTGATTGATCCTAAGATGAAGACCCTCATAGTATGAGCCCCTTCAAGGTTTTTTATCTTCATATGGGCTGCCTCCCCCTTTCTCCCCCATCCCCTCCCAGTGTTTACGCACTGATTCAGGTTTGACTTGCTTACATGGCTGCATCTCAATTTTATTCATGATGTTGTGATTGTTTCATGGTGTTGAATTTGCCACTATGCATTTCACTTACACTAATGACGTGCTGTATTCTAAATTACAGATCATTTCCTGAAGCTCCTTCAAGTTTGAGTGGTTGACCACTCTTTCATCTTCTGGGCTGTCAGACATTCCTTGGCATGGAACTTGGCCATTTTTACCATCCTGGTGGCCATCAAGGGTATTGGTAGGAAAGGGATGTGCTGACATGATTTCAAGGATTTAATGTGCTTAATGTGTTTGCTATTGATAAAACTCCACATTTTTTAGTGATTCATGTAGGGGCTAATAACTTGGGTAAAGATAAATCTATTGGGCTTATTTTACATATCATAGCTGCTCGTAGTGGACTGTTCATGGACAAAGCTATTTGTGCTATTTCTGAGAAGGTCCTGCGCAGCATTTCAGCGAACATGCTCTTTGAACCAGAAGGGGTGTAGTCTCTCTGACACCGTAAGTTAGCACCTGGTATTCTTGGCCGGATGGCCATATCTATGTTTAGTTTTATAGTATTAGCTAGTTGGTTGAACACAGCTTTGCTTTCTTGTCACCATCATTTATACAAGTAAAACTGTGACCTTGCTGCCAATGATTAAAATCTGTGTCGTTGTCTTTTTTCAGATATTAAGTAGAGATGCTCAGGCTCGGTTCCCCCGGGAACCGAACACAACTGAAATTAGCATATCCAAGTACGGGTCGGTACTTTCGCACTTTTTCGAATCAAAAACGATGCAAAACGTCATTGTTACGTCATCGGATCTTGGATCTTGCTAGTTTTTAAATCTATAAATACCACCTTCCATGGCGATCTAGCGCCATTTGAAAGAGGGACACAGAAGAGGTAGCACAGTGTGTAGAGAAGTTGGGCAGCAAAATAGATATAATTAAAAGAGGAGAGTGTAGCAGTGTTCAACAAAGTCTACAGTGTCATTCAGGACAGCTCCAGTGCTGGCAGGTTTGGTGTAATAATGCAGTCACAATCTACTGTGTTATATAGGTAAGGTAACACACAAAAAAGGAGAGCTCCATTGCTAATTCTCATTGCAGAAAAATACAAATGCTAGTGCTGGCAGGTTTGGTGCAATTCTGCAGTCACATTCTACTGTGTTATATAGGTAACACACAGAGAGGAGAGCTTCGTTGCTAATTCCCATTGCAGAAAAACACCGACACTAGTGCTGGCAGGCTTGTTGTAATTCTGAAGTCACATTCTACTGTGTTATATAGGTAACACACAAAGAGGAGAGGTCCATTGCTCTATTGCTAATTGTCATTGCTGAAATACAAATACTAGGCCTGGCAAGCTTTTCTTCTGACTTTGCAGTCAAATTGTATGGTGTTATCAAAATGGATTCACAGTAGTACACAGAAGTGCAGGAGCACCAAGCAGCTGCTTCCACCAGTCATGATGATAGTAATCCCTGTACGTCATCTGGTAAAGCACATAGTACATGTAAAAGTACATAGTGTTTTTAAATCAGGGGAAAAAAATGTAAAAAAACACCTTTTACCTTGGTCAAGAAAAGATAACTGTAATTCAGACAAAGTTATCAGCAGAAAAAAAAAATGCCAACATGTCATTCTACACACACAGTGGCAAAGAAAGAATGAGGCCTTCGTCTTTCTCTATGAGTGTGAGTTATGAAACTGTTACTGAGGCATCTTCTTGTAAAGTCAGTCATGACCAAGCAAGAACTTGTCATTCGGACTCCAAAAATGGTGCCCAAATACTTTTAGATGTAAGAGCTGGAAGAAAACAGTAAGGAATTAGAGGAAAAATGTATGTTCAGATTCAGAAATGGCACAAATAATTGAAGAGAGTCCATTCATGAGTGCTATGTGTAATCGTGACCATTCTGATAGTGTACCCATAAAGAAGGCCCCTTTCAGCATTTCTGCAGATGTGTGCCTGAACAGCCCGGGTGTAGCCGATGATACACCAATTGAGGATGCCACTTTGGATTTGGACTTCTGTAATGGTGGAGTCCAGCGGTGATGAATTAATAATGTGTGAGGATGATGTACATACTGATGAGGGTGAAAATGAGGCTGCGGATGATGACACCAACATCTGCCACAGTAGAGTTAATTAACAGCACTGTTACCTTAGGTGCCTTAAGGCCATTGTTACCTTGTTTTGTGGGGACCCAAACAAACCAAGCACTTCAGCCACAAGGAGTGAAACTTTTGTTGCTGAAGTGCTTGGTTTGTTAAAGCGTACATGCTCTTTTTAAGATCCAACATAAGGGCAATGTGTCCTAGATGAGCTAGGAACTGCTGTGTGTTTGAGTCATTGCTCTGTCGCTTAGCATCTAGCCAGGTCGCTGCAGTATTTGTCCGAAAGTGTATGAAAATAATAATGTGACCTGTGAGCTGCTCAAAATAGACTGCAAATGACTTGAAATTAGTGTTATTGAGGTTAATAATAATGTAGGATCAAAAAAAGAGCAAAATAATGTGATTTTAGCATATTTTAGCAATTTTTCTAAAAAAATACAGATCCAAAACCAAAACCAAAACACACGAGGGCGGTTTGCCAAAACAAAAACCAAAACAAAAACACAAAGCTAATCCAGATCCAAAACCAAAACCAAAACCAAAACCACTTCATGGGGCTCAGTGAGCATCTCTAGTATTATCTTTGTTACATAAGGGGTAAAAGGTGAATGTCAAGAGGGAGAATATAAGCCATTTGGCATTTATTATTAAGCATTAATTCTTCCCTATTCTAGTCCCTTGTAAAAAAGCTGTAACTTACAATGAAGTTAAATTGTTCTGTCATAATGCAAAATCAAGTCTAGGGAAGTTGCTTTTCATTTGAAAGCCACATAATCGTGATAGAAATAACTCAAGCTCACTGGTACTTGATGATCTTAAGAAATAACTTGCAGAAATAAAGAAATTTAATACTTTAATAAATCTTTTCCTTGCAAATGGTTATGTTTAAATTCTCATTAATTTCTTAAATGGGTGTCTTGAAAAAGCATCTGTAAATGTAAAAGATATTACTCTCTGAAAAAAATCTGAAACCTGATACACTTAGAACATATGTTGTCTTGATACAAAAGTCTCATTAAAGGTTTTGACCAGATTAGCACATTTTCAGAAACTTGTCATGTTGCCATTTGCTAGGGATTTCCATGCAAAGGTATGTGTGCTGTTCACACCAACAGCAATATCAGTAGGGAATGGTGTTTACATAATATTTTAGCTTTCATTTATGTGCTACAAATTTAATTGTTGTGTTATGGCAGCATATGTAGCCAAGGCTGCCAAGAGGATTTTACGCCCTGGTACAGCAACCCCCTATAGTCGATGAGTATGTACAGTTATGCGCCCGCCGTCAAAGGAGGTATGGCCATACATTTGGGGGCGTATCTGTGCATCATTGGGGGCATGCCTAGCAGGTGAAAAAAGCTGGGCCATCCTTCTACAGAAAAACCCTGCATTGTTGCTTACATCATTGACAGAAGTGTCTAGCGCCCGTTCGCCGGAGCGTGTCATATGTTCCAGATAGGGGTCTTCTAAGGACACTTAAAAACATGCCGGAAAATAATGATCTTATCATTTCGTTGTTGGACATTGCAGTTAGATTCGGGCCATACAAGATGTGATGGCAGACTAATTTCCCAATTATCAACTGATATGTATGCGCACACACAAGACATGAAATAATTTAATATATCCTCATTAGAGGATACAGTAATTTGGTGCTACAGGGCTTCTGTAGTCTAGAAGAGAAGCCTGCAGCACTGTCATTACAGAACTGCCCACATGCTTTACTCACACTTCCACCTGTGCGCAGCAGTTTTACTCACATAAGTACCCTCTGTCCACATGCATTATTTACACATGCTCCCTTCTGCCCATATGCTTTACACATGCATGTCCCCCTCTGCCCACATACTTCACTCACACATGCCCCCTCTGCCCATATGCTTTACTCACACATGCTCCCTTGGCACACAAGCTTTACACATACATGCCCCCTCTACCCACTACAAGTATTAGTACAATAATCTATGATTGAATGATGTGGCCGTATTTAGTAGTAGGCAATATGGCCGTCTATGCACGGACTGCATAGGCTGCTTGCACCGCATTCCCACCCAGCCTGTTCCTGTCAGACTAGCACTGACACCCAACCCTCCCACCCCATAAAAACAGCAAAAAAAAAAAAAGGTAAACAATTTAAAGCAGCAAAAAAAAATAAAAAAATTGATGGTCTGTAATAATTGATGGGCCTCGTAATTAGTACCTGCCCCCCCCCTCTTGGTGCTCCTGTATGTAGCACTGCACAGGGATCAATAGATTAATTTGCCAGTGGAGCATTCTATTTAGAATGTAACACAAATAGTTACTAAAATGGCATTTGTTTGGACAAGCCCTTAAAGCTGCATTATCTAAATGCATCTTGGAGATCACGGACCGAAGAGAGTGGCTTATGACTAGATGAGAGCTAGGAATAGCCAATCATGTGCTAATTTAAAATTTTATGACAAAGATAAACTTTTTTCGTTATTTTTTTTCAGGATAAAGAACCTAGGACTAAGTTTTAGAACTTATTGAAAATGTTGGTTTATTAGCTTTTAGCCATATGTATCGTCACTATAATCACATATAATGAGCGTGCAACTTTTTGACATATTTTTTGTTGTATAATGTATATTTTATTCTATTGTTTACACATTAATATTATGCTTTATGTGTTTTGATAAGTGTCTAAAATCAGTAAACACAGACTATATACTTTAAAGGACTCTTAGATGAGTAATTATGCTTCATCTGGATTATCATTAATCACTAACTATGTTTTTCCTTTTTTACCTACTGCTTTACATGTAATAAGGGAAATATCGTTACATTTTATTATTTAGAGTTCACTTCACATTCTGCCTACCCAATCCCAGACACTCTGCAAGAAGTTTGCTAGTACTGAATGCTCTCTTTGTTTATCATTTTAACACTGTAAGTATACTACATCATCTGTATTCATGGTAAATTTATGATAATGCACAACCTGTGCTTCACATTGGTCTTTTGGGCAAACCATTTATACAATATATATGTATTATATATTTATTTATTTTTATACAAAATAAAAACAAGTGAGAAGAGAAATGGAAACGAGGAAGTGGATGAAATGTGAAGGAGAGGACTCAAGGTGTGATGATCCACTCTGCAAATCAGAGTTCATTCATTTTTAGTATATAATGATGAAAAATACATTTTTAGAGTTGCATCTTCAGTGTTTAATTTTTTTGGGCTAATTTAAATGCATATTTATTCACATTAAAATACATTTAAGGCTACCCAAAATCATGTACCAGCAGAACTGTGTTATTATGTGAAAGTATAATATATTTTAATCACAAATTAAATATATCAGTCAAAAAAGATTTTTATATAATTTATCTTTGTTTTCAGAGCCCTGTGAATGTCCTTATTTCTCAACGTGTATATCATAGGGTTTAACAGTGGAGTCACCATGATATATATCAATGAGTAACTTTTGTCTTGGGTTAACCTTGAATTTACTGGTAACACATATACACCTATTAGTATCCCAATGTTGGTAAGAAACACAAGAAGGTGAGAGCTACAGGTAGAAAAGGCTTTTCTCCTTCCTGTGGCTGATGGTATTCTGAGAATAGTATATATAATAAATATGTAGGATAAAACAGTAAATAGAGTAGGAAACATTATTACAAAACCACTAATTATAGCAGAAAGGACTTGTACAAGTGTTATGTCTGAATATGAAAGTTCTATTAAGGGAGAAAAATCACAATGAAAATGGTGAATTATATTTTCACCACAAAATTTCAGCTGACTTTGCAGTATTGACATTATAAGAGCAAGTACAATGCAAAGTACACAGAACCCAAGAACCGAAATTATACAAAAGCTGTTGTTTATGAGAGTAGAATAGCGCAATGGCTTTGAAATGGCCAGGTATCTATCATAAGATATTAGTGCATAATGGAAAAAAATTGTATTTCCACTTACTGCATAAAATTGTAACTGTATGATGCATCCAGTGAGTGTGATAGTTGCCTTCTGTACCAAGATGTCATGTAGCATCTTTGGAACCAAATTTGTAATAAATATTAATTCACAAAAGGACAAGCTTTTGAGAATGATGTACATGGGGGTTTGAAGGTAGAGAGTGGTTGATACCAATGTAATGATTACAACGTTTTCTAAGCAAGTCATTATATAAATAAACAGGAAAAGGAGGAAGAGCGGTACTCTAAAATTGAGAACATTGCTGAATCCAGTTATCAGAAATTCTGAGATGACCGTGCAATTTTCTATTGCCTGTAAATAGAGAAATCAATTTTGTATTTAAATAATAAGCAAAAGTATTTTTTTAAATAAAATAAAATAATAATAATAATAATAATAATAATAATAATAATAATAATAATAAAACTTAAGGGACCTTCTTAAAAATATTTGGAGGTAAGCAATAATATTATTCTGTTTCGAAGGTTCATCGAATACTCATTCACAACTAAAATAATTCTCACACAGTCCTAGAAAAATGGTTAGTTGTAAACTTGGTGAGACAGATTAATTAAATTCCAAACTACTTTGTCTATTTCTCATACTTATATGTACAATACCTGCTCACATGGTTTATGTTAGGATAGGATAAAGAGGAGTCAGATTTTTTTGTGTACATTTTAACTGAATTTGATCTTGTTGCGATTGTTTAAGCAATTAAATTATTTTATTTATGTAGCAATATAACCAAGTTGAATACTAAAGGTTTACATTAAAAGATACCTTGATTTTAGAGCATAAGCTTAAAGGATATTAGAGATTCCAATAATGTTTTCACTCAGAAATAGTTCATACAGAATTGTAGGGTGAACAAAAATATATCCACTGTGGTGCATGAGACTGATACATTCATTGTAACTCATTTTGGGTGTAGTGAATACATAAGCTCTCATTCACTTCTTACCGACATTCTGTGGCTCAGGTACTTGCAGCTATCTTCACCCCACATTAATTCTATCTGAATTCCTGCAAAGAATATTAACAGTATTGACTCAGAATTAGATTATTCCTAATTTTTTAGAAAAATGGACAGGAAATTGAAGAAGTTGTGTCCATTAACATTAACTCTTTAACTTCAATAAATAAAGGGAAGCAATAAAGGCTAATTTTACAGCAGTAGGCAAGTGAATAAAACATGTCTAATCTTTTATATTTGCAAACTTATTTTAGTACTTTTGTGACATAATAATAATAACAAAGCACACTAAAATATATCAATATAAACAGACACAAAAAAAGTTTACACTATACTTATTCTACATGACTCTATAATATATAGACTCTTCTTGTCTACATACCACTATACAGTATGAGAAGGAAATAATTATGGGCCCCAAACTTGCAATACATTAGTGGCTGTTTCCAAAACATTTGCTTAAATTTTACTGATCAAAACAAAATAAGTATACTATGTAATGCTATCTTGCTGTGTGTTACACAACACTTTCTTGTTAGCACAGTGCTGCTATGTAAGATATGCAGTTTTGTATGTGCAAAACTTTCAATTTGAAGTGCAAAATGCATATTTGTTCCACACACAATTTAAATAATAAAGTATATATTTTGCTGGGCATCTGCAATACACAGAAAACATTGTGAATTTCCCTCTATGCAAATTAATTATGTAGTAACTGAGAACCAAAAAATATAGGAAATACATCCTGCAGTACCATGCAGAGACTAAATCAAGCAGTTGATAAAGTAAAGCTGGTTCTAGTGATGTGTGAAGTAAAATGTAATCTTACATAAAGGCCAATGGGAGATTATGTTGGGAAGACTTAATGTAAAATCTGCAGCATTAATTTGTCTATAGTCAGCAGGGCCGTCTTTTCAACTGGGCACGATGGGCAGGTGCCCGGGGAACCAGCGGGCAAGGGGGGCCCAGGAAGTGTGCTTAATGGAGAAAAAAATCCTGCAAAAAAAACAAAAAACAACTTACTTTGCGGTCACGTGGTCACGTCAGGCGACGATGCGGCTCCGGCTCCCTCCCAGGTCCCCTCCTCTGAGCTGCGCTCGCAGTTAATGTCAGGCGTGATGTCATCAAGCCCGACATTGTCATTGAGGAGCGCAGCACAGAGGAGCCACACTCACCCACGCAAGAATGGAGAAGAACTAGCAGTGACTCAGTGAGGATTCCGAAATAAAAAGAGAATGGGATCGGAGAACAAGCCGATGAAAAGGTAAGTTAAGCCTTAACTCATCTTAACCCCCATTGCACAGTCATGACACCCTTGCTTAGATCTCTCCTTGCATAGACACCCTACATTTGCACATAGACCACCAAAATGCACAGAGATGACCCACTGCAGATTACAGAGACCTATCAATTGCTTAACAGAGACCTCCATTGCAATACAGAAACCGCCACTTTGCAGTGCAAAGACCAGCAATTGCAGAGAACCTGTCTGCCATTTTTCAATTACTTTTTCCCCGGTCCCATTTAGCTTTATGAGTGTCTCTCTGGTCAGAAGAAAATGTTCTGCTTACTAAGACTTGTTAAAGCTTTGAATCATCACAATTTATCACTACATTCCAAGGGTTAAAATGTGCAGGTTCTCTGCTTGAGCATCATAGGCATTAAAAGGGCCTGTTTTTTGCAGCGTACTGTTATACTCATCCATGGTGCAATGGGAGAGAAAGAATAGTATAGAATTGTTAACACAAGCACTATGTAGAGAAATTGAGGTATGGGTAGGGTAAATAAGTTACCTAAAGATATGTGGGGGCAGAATACAATAATATATATAGTGCTAGGATATTTTGAACATTTGCATTCATTTAATATATTGTGCAAGCAGCTCAAAGGCATCCTGTCCTATTTACCATTCACTCCTTTGCTGTTTTAAATTGGTTGAAATTTTTATTCCTGTGAGTGGTTGTGTAGGTAGGGGCTCCAGTGCACTGCTTTGCCTGGGGGCCCATAATGTTGCTAAGATTGCCCTGATAGTCAGCCTTATTTGGTGACTGTAAGCACCAATAGACAGGAAGAAAGGGCTTTCAAGATTGCAGAACCAGGATACTATCCATAAAAACTTACATTGCATTGTTTTTGAAGGATAAGGAATGCTAAGTCCAGAGAGTGGAGCTCTGAACAGTAAATCTTTCCCTGCACTATTATCTTTTGCAGAGCTAAGCCAGATTCTTCTGGCTACAAATCAAATGCCTGGCATCTAATAGCACCAAAATCGCTGTCCCAGCCAAGATCATGGTGCATGTGACATACACAGCTGCAGAGACTCCTTGCTCAGCATTGTGAAATTGAGACAAGGGGGCATATTTACTAAGCTGTGTGTTTAAAAAATTGGAGATGTTGACTATAGCAACCAATCAGATTCTAGTTATCATTTATTTAATACAGTCTACAAAATGACAGCTAGAATCTGATTAGTTGCTATAGGCAACATCTCCACATTTTCAAACCCGCAGTTTAGTAAATATACCCCAAGATCTTGGGCCTGATTCATTAAGGATCTTAACTTAAGAAACTTCTTATTTCAGTCTCCTGGACAAAACCATGTTACAATGCAAGGGGTGCAAATTAGCATTGTGTTTTGCACATAAGTTAAATACTGACTGTTTTTTCATGTAGCATACAAATATCAACTTTAAATTTCAGTGTACAAATAAGCTAACAAGTATTTGTGTGCTACATGAAAAAACAGTCAGTATTTAACTTATGTGCAAAACAGAATACTAATTTGCACCCCAAAACACTTCAGAATTCATCTTGCTGCTATTGTCAGCAGTCACATCATCAATAAATACAACGGGACCAGTTCTATTGGCAGCCATACATGCCTACACCATGACACTATCACCACCATGCTTTACTGATGAGGTGGTATGTTTTGGATCATGAGCAGTTCCTTTTCTTCTCCATACTCTTCTATTCCCATCACTCTGGTACAAGTTGATCTTTGTCTCATCTGTCCATAGGATGTTGTTCCAGAACTGTAATGGCTTTTTTAGATGTTGTTTGCCAAACTCTAATCTGGTCTTCCCTTTTTTTGTGGCTCACAAATCGTTTACATCTTGTGGTTGAACCCTCTATATTCACTCTTGTGAAGTCTTCTCTTGATTGTTGATGTTGACACATATGCACCTACCTCCTGGAGAGTGTTCTTGATTTGGCCAACTGTTGTGAAGGGGTTTTTCTTCACTAGGGAAAAAATTATTCTGTCATCCACCACAGTTGTTTTCTGTGGTCTTCCGGGTCTTTTGGTGTTGCTGAGCTCTCCGGTGCGTTCTTTCTTTTTAAGAATGTTCCAAACAGTTGATTTGGCCACACCTACTGATAGTGACAGGTCTTTGGATCTCATATTGAGAGTCGACAGCAACAGATTCCAAATGCAAATGTCACACCTAGAATCAACTCCAGACCTTTTACCTGCTTAATTGATGATGAAATAACGGGGGAATAGCCCACACATGTCCATGAAATAGGTTTTTGAGTCGATTGTCCCATTACTTTTGGTCCCTTAAAAAGTGTGAGGCACATATAGAAACCATTATAATTCCTACACCGTTCACCTGATTTGGATGTAAATACCCTCAAATTAAAGCTGAAGTCTGCAGGTAAAGCACATCTTGTTAGTTTCATTTTAAATCCATTGTGGTGGTGTATAGAGCCCAAAATATGAGAATTGTGTAGATGTCCCAATATTTATGGACTTGACTGTATCATTTTTATAGGAAAAACATGTGTGGAGGCTCCCTAGTAGTATGACAGTGCAATACTAGTCCTAAAGTTTCCGCCTCTGACTGGGAACATGGGACTACCCCTCAAAATTAGCAATATTTAGCACATCAGGGACCAAGCTCTTGTTTGTCCCTCTATCTCTTTCTTTTCAGTGATTACCACCTGAACCAGAGTCCAACATTTTTTACATATTTTTATTAAGGTTTTCTTGTTCAGTGTGTGGGAGCAAAGAGGCCTTTCCCTCAGTTATCCGTGTTTAATATTATTGGTTAGCTCTTATTGGCCATACCACCTACACCACCACCAAGCCACAAACCCACCATTATTAAAGACACAACTGGTGAATGCAAAATGTAAAGGGTAAAGGGTCATGAAAAAGGGTTTGTGGAGTAGGAGGCATTGCACGAGCTGACATTGTTCATTGAGCCCCACTAAGTAACCCTTATTCTTTTGCTTTTTTAACAAAGCCATTAAGGTCAAGTGTAAGTAAGTGGTAGTTATATATCAAGCTGAATCTCCCTGTGTTCTCCATGAAACTCTCCATCTGAAGCTGTACCAAGTTATGCGCATGCTCCACAGCCCCATTAGTGCAATCTGTAATGAGAATTCAAAGCTCAGTAACAACTGGACCACATAACTAAGAAATGATATCAACGTTCATACTTCAGTGACCTTTTTGGTGGTTGCTTACTGCCTATATCATAGGTTCTGATTAAAAGAGATAGTTTTTCTATCGCACAGATTATTGGGAATGCCCTCATTCCTATAAATCTATAGGTTCTACTAAATAGATAGGCTGTGGGTGCCACCAAAAAACGTATGTATAGATACACATTCAAAAGAGGAAAGATTAGAAGTTTTTTAGAAGAATAGGTGCACTAAATTCCCTATTTTCTTAATATCACATTGTAAGTTGAGCATCAAAAAATTAATAAAGATAAAATATAACTTTTATTGTTTTCATTAAAAACAGACATATTAAAATTAGCGAAATAAAGAAGTGAATGTGATTAGTGAATATGAATGCTGTGTAATAAAATCACTGATCACACAACTAATAAAATTCTATATGGCCTGTGGACATGGATTGACTATAGCTAAAGTTCATTGATATAACAATATTCTATTCACATTATCTTATATGTATTGTTCATTTGGTCTTCATATTAAATTCATAATGAAGATACAAGAATATATTCTCTGTTGCAATGGAAAGAATTGCTAGAGCAGACAATTTTTCTGTTTTCCCCTTCCAGCTAAGTAGCTGCCAGAAAAGCTGTTTCACAATTGTATTTGCTAGCTAGTTATAACAGATCTGTACTGCCTGTACATTAGTTCTTGTTAAACTTATATATGCATAAAAGGTTTGATGACGCTATTCCTAAATAACGTCCACAATAGAACTCTGCATCTAATTTTCTACATTAGCAGGGTATCCACGTTTTTCTTGTATAAACTGATATCGGCAGGCATGGAGAAAGATCGCTATCTAGCTGGCATTTGTAAATATCATTTCTCGCTAAACAATAGTGTCCATTTCAATTAATCTAATAAGGCTAAGTATAGTTGGCACCAGTGAACCGCCTGGTTCTGATTAATGCAGAACAATTTGGTGAATACCGGCATACAGAATAACATATTATTCTCTATTGTGAATTACTCTGGAAAAGTTTGCTGCCCACAGGGTTGCTTTGCATAATAAAAGATGACAACACATTATTTTATGTTATGTAATACCTATTTTTTCATTGTGCACTTAGGAGCTTGAAAGGTTAGTGGCTGTACTGTGACAACATATTATGCCTATTACCCAGCATGCAATACTGGTGTCAATGTGAATGGATTTTGGATAAGATAAGTAACATTTTACACTTTTACATTATTCCCTGATGGTGTGTTCTCTTTGAAATCTATTCTTCTATCCTATAGTATTTTTGACCAAGTAGTCTACAGGACTGTCTAGTAGAGGAATATATCAACCGTGCATTACTAAAAATAAAACATAAATATTTTCTTTATTCAATTAAATTATTTTTTCATTTACTCACCTCAATGAAAATTTGTAGTATGATGTTGATCCTATATTTGTTCAGGAGGCTTGAAAGTTTGATTTCATTCAAAGCATACAGAGGATGGCAGCCCCATGTCTTCTATAGATCTCTTCTGTATGTTACTATCACTGAGGGGTATTTATAGTCTCAGTGTTTCACATGTTTTTATTTGTGTTAAAACAATAGTCTCATTAACACCTTCGAGCTAATGATTAATTAAGATTGTATTTATGTTGTGTAGCAAGTGCCATATGTACCTTTTAATTAGTCACCTCTAGATTTCATTACAGGATTTGCACAAAGCAGTTATGTTAAAGAATTAAAATAGAACAGCTGTTAAAATATTAGTTTGGGTAAGTTGATAGACATATACAGGTGTTTCAGGGTTAAATGTCACGCTGCAATTCATGTAATATGAATTTTTTTTTTTTACCTATTGGCCCTGGGTAGCTCATGAAATATCACCTATATGTGAACTTTTTATTAGATGCTTTGGCCTTCGTTGATGGAATTTTGGGTTTTATTGGTGCCATGAAAAATGGCATCTTATACTCTTTTGGTGAATATTATGCCATGTTGACTTATCTTCATTTGGTCTGCAAAAAGTTCAATATTCTCACCACTCAGGGTCTCATTTAGAATCGGACACAATTTACACTGAAATAATATATGTAAATTTCATCCCGTAATTTACACAGTATATAAAGTGGAATACTGTGCAAATTGCACAAACATGACACTTTTTTTGACTTATGGCAGTAAAAAAAAAAGAATGTAAAAAATAAAATAAAATTGCCCCTCCCTCAAACAGCACAAGGGTAGGTTAAACTGTTTGGGTGGGGGCGTGTTAGACTGATGGTCTGATCACCAACTCACAGAACCAGATGCATTATGGCCAAAAAAAATAAATAAAAAAAAAAAAATTGTTTTCCCTCCACCCAGACAGCACAAGGGTCGGTTATGCTGTGGGAGGGGGTGCACACCTGTTTGTTTAAATTAAAAAAAAATTCACTTTGTTTTTTAATACATCGAGGTCTCTTGCACCAGTTGAAAGCACCCGCAAAAGATACATCTCCTAGAGAACTATCTGTGATTGCATTTAACTCCCAATAGCATGTAAAGAGTGTGAGCACGCCTTTACATTGCTAGGCTCGTCCACTACCTTCCCCGTTCCACCTCTTCAAGTGCAGAGAGGTGCAACGGGGAGATCTGTCTCAGTCGGAGTGCAAACTGAGACGGATCCTTGGCCAAAAGTGCTTTTTGCGCTAATGAGAGGGACGCGTCTGACTTTAAATGAGGCCCTTAGTGCATATACCATTCCTTATTTCTCTGTATATAAATGAAAGACAACGTTATTAGAACAGAACCAAATGGTATTATGTTTATGAATTTCAGATGGGCAATAAGAGTGTGTAATACAGTGAATATGTACTTAAGGTGTGCTTTTTGGAAGGATGGGACCATGTTTTTCTTAGTCCATTGCCACAGTACCATACACTTTGTGTGCTCATGTGAACACCTGAACTTTGCAGGAACTTATGAAGAACTGGTACAGGACGGTCGTCCATAGCAACAATCTTTTCAGTCTATACATTGTCAAATGTTGGGGATTTCTCAGCTGTAAGAATAAATGTAATGTTTTAGCAAGAGAAATTATAATGTGCAATCTACAACTCCCAGAATCCAATGCACAGGCCACCTGGTATTATTATTCCAGTTGTAAGCAGTAAATGCTGCAGACATAGCTGTTGTTACTGGTGATCAGAGATATGGAGGGATCCCTAAAGTAGGATTATATTTCGATTAATTTGATTTAATTTGAAATACCTGTGCTTATGAAATGCTGATTGTTGGGATACTTCTGATTATGAAAATAGATGTATTATACCTAAACAGAAACAAAGTCACAAATGTATACATAGTGTGACTATAATACACTTTATGACTGTTTCGAGGATAAATTATGTTGACAGGAATTAAACCAAATAATAGATCTATACATTTCTATAAATAAACTATAAATTATTGTAAATCCATATAAATTATATAATTACTAATGGCTAAAAAAACAGATCAAAATGATTTCATTTTATGTGATTAATTTAACACTTTTGTCAAATTTTCATTTTTGGGTGAAATCCAAAAACTAAAAGAAAACACCAACCTAGTTTTGCAAAAATCCAAACCAAAACCAAAGGAGCAAGAATGACTTAAGAAACAAAATCAAAAGACGATGTAACTTTTTCTAAGAGTTTTAGGATAAATAAAAATCAAAGCCTTTATGAACTCACTTTCATCATTCAGCCAAGGGAGTTCCTTCTTTCGAATGGTGTGGACCCTGAGAAGTAGTTTTCTGTTGCTTACCACACAATAATCCTCTACGCTACAGAATTCATTAGGAAATCCAGGGTTTAGGAAGAATCTCTGGCATCAATAAACTCAGGACACCCTCTTTTGAAAGACAGGATCCTTCTCTTTCAAATGATTTGGCCTATTAGTAGTAGATACTAACCCCTACTCTACAAAAACATTAAAACATTAAGGAGCCCAGAAGAAGGAATGGGTTTTGCAATGTTCAGGTATTCTCTATCATGGTCATTCCAGTACCTATGGGATAGTCCCTTCTTTTTTTGGGTAAATGTCTTTGCTATGACAGGATGTATAAGCAAACTAATGGTATTTTCTGAAAATTGGATCTTTAATAAAAGGACACTTAAATTTATACAGTTATCTGTTTTATCATTTGCTCCTTTAACTGACATTGCTGATGGATGTCGCTAAGGCTACCCATATCCATATTGATTTGGAATATATTGTCCACAAATGGGTGTTTTAGACCAAACTGGCAAAATAATACTGCACATGTGGCACATAATGACTGCCAATTCTCACCAACATTGTTCATCATCTAATCGTACCAATTGGGTCCGATGAGTGAGTGATCACTCACTCATGGAACCCAATTCACTCAGTTTCCATTTTGGGTCCACAAAAAAGTGGTAAAATTAGCATTCTCTACATGATATGGTCAGCTTAACATGTTTTCTCTGCCTCTGTTTACTTTAATATTGTTACTTAAAGAAATAAAACTGTGATTAACTTTTCACCTGCCAAAAGTAAACTTAAATAAGTTAAATGTATAAATGTATAGTATAACTGGCTTATCTGCACCAACTGATCTACTGTGTACCGACCCGGCTTGTCAATTAACCCTTCTCCTGCTGAATCCCTGGCTTATCTGCATCAACTGATCTACTGTGTACTGACCCGGCTTGTCAATTAACCCTTCTCCTGCTGAATCCCTGGCTTAGCTGCATCAACTGATCTACTGTGTACCGACCCGGCTTGTCAGTTAACCCTTCTCCTGCTGAATCCCTGGCTTATCTGCACCAACTGATCTACTGTGTACCGACCCGGCTTGTCAATTAACCCTTCTCCTGCTGAATCCCTGGCTTAACTGCATCAACTGCATATAAAACATTATTTTATATGCCATTATTTTGTTTTTCCTGATTGTACATTTACAAGTAACTACTTTTTACCTGTTATTATTCTACTATTTATATGCCTTTATTTTGTTTTTCCTGATTTTATATTTACCAGAAACTACTTTTACCTGTTATTATTCTTGCCTATTTCCATTGTCCTTATTACCTCTCCTTCTATTATTCCTTGCCTTCCACGCCCTAATTGGTTATTGTCCTCCATCTTGCTATTGTCTCCCTGCTTATTCTTACCTGTTATCCGCTGTCCTTATTATCTTACTGTTCTGCTATCATTCTTACCTGTTTTCATTGTCCTTATTATCTCACTGTACTGTTGTTCCATGCCCTCCACGCCCTAATTCGTTATTATCTTCCACCTTTTCATTGTCTTCCTGCCATTGTTCTTACCTGTTTTTCACTGTCCCCACTATCTCACTGTTCTGTTACTCTCTCTCCCTACTATGCCTCCCCGCTCTAACTCCATACCCATACTCTCCCCCCGTCCTACCTCTCCCGTTCCTCCCCGCCATCCCCCGCGCGCTGCTCATCTTGCTAACCTCATCCCCATTTCCCCCCTCTCCTCTCCCCATTTCTTCTGTGCCCTCTGGAATGTCAGATCCGTCCGCAACAAGCTGACTGCTATCCACGACCTCTTTCTATCCAACTCCTTTAACCTTCTTGCCGTTACTGAAACCTGGCTCTCCGATTCTGATACTACTTCCCCTGCTGCCCTCTCCTATGGTGGCCTCTCCTTCACCCACTCCGCAGGCCTGGTGCCCGCCCAGGCGGTGGAGTTGGCCTTCTCCTCTCCTCCACCTGTACTTTTCGTGTCATTCCCCCTGAACCCTCCCTATCCTTCTCCTCTTTTGAAGCTCACTCCATCCGCCTCTTCTACCCCATCCACCTCCGCATCACTGTCATCTACCGCCCCCCCTGGCCCCACCTCCCTCTTCCTTGACAACTTTGCTAGCTGGCTTCCTCACTACCTTTCCTCCGATCTCCCCTCGATCATTCTCGGTGACTGTAACATCCCCATCGACAACCCCACCTACCCTGCTTCCAGCAAACTGCTCACCCTCTCTTCCTCCCTTGGTCTCACCCAATGGACCTCCTCCTCTACCCACTGCCTTGGTCCCTCCCTTGATCTTGTCTTCTCCTACCTATGTAATCTCTCTGACTTCTCCATCTCTCCCTTTCCTCTATCCGACCACCATCTCCTCTCCTTCTCTCTCTCTTCTTCTCCTGCTCCCCTCCCCCTGCCCAAACCTACTCTGTCCATACGCAACCTCGACGCTCTTGACCCTGCCTCTCTGTCCTCCTCTCTCGATACCCTCCTTTCTCCCCTTTCCTCCCAGGCCTGCCCCAACCAGGCGGTCTCCCTCTACAATCACACCCTCACCTCCGCTCTGGACGCGGTCGCCCCTGCCCACTCTGTCCAACCCCCACTGCTCCAAACCCCAACCCTGGCACTCCAAATTTACCCGCTTCCTCCAAAAATGCTCCCATTCCGCCGAACGTCACTTTAGAAAATCCCGCTCCCTGGCTGACTTCCTTCACTTTAAATTCATCCTTTCATCCTACAGCTCTGCCCTCTCACTCGCTAAACAATCTTTCTTTAAATCCCTCATCTCTTCCCAGTCCTCTAACCCCCGCCGCCTCTTTGCCACCTTCAGCACTCTCCTGGCCCCCTCCCCTCCCCCCCCTCCCTCCTCCCTGACTGCCTCCGATTTCGCCTCCTTCTTCTCTAAAATCGAGGCCATCCGACTTGAAATCTCCTCCTCCACTCTCTCTTCCACCCCTCCCACTCTTCTGTCCTCCCCCCAACCACCTTCCCCTCCACTCCCTCCGTCCCACCACCGGCGAGGAAGTCCACTCTCTCATTTCATCCTCCCCCCCACTACCTGTCCCCTGGATCCCATCCCCTCCCACCTTCTTCGCTCCCTTTCCCCCACCACCTGCTCCCACCTCGCTCACCTCTTTAATCTCTCCCTCTCCACTGGCATCTTCCCCTCCTCCTTCAAACATGCTCTCGTATCCCCCATTCTTAAGAAATCTAATCTCGACCCCACTTCTCTCTCGAACTATGGCCCCATATCTCTTCTCCCTTTTGCCTCCAAAATTCTCGAGAGGCTCGTCTGCAGCCGTCTCACCTCCTACCTTTCGGAATACTCCCTCCTTGATCCTCTCCAGTCTGGTTTCTGCCCCCTCCACTCCACTGAAACTGCCCTGGCTAAAGTCACCAATGACCTCCTCTCTGCTAAAGCCAGGGGCCACTTCTCCCTTCTCATCCTCCTTGACCTCTCTGCAGCCTTTGACACCGTTGACCACCCCCTCCTCCTTCACACCCTCTAGTCTTTCGGCCTCTCCGGTCCAGTCCTGTCCTGGTTCACCTCTTACCTTACTCACCGATCCTTCTCTGTCACCACCTCTGGGTCTCTCTCCCCCCCATCCACCCTTCCAGTCGGGGTCCCTCAGGGCTCTGTTCTGGGACCCTTACTCTTCTCTCTATACACCTCCTCCCTGGGTGAACTCATCAGCTCCTTCGGCTTCAGCTACCACCTTTACGCTGACGACACTCAACTATACCTCTCCTCTCCTAATCTCTCTACCTCCCTCCTCTCTAGGGTGTCCGCCTGCCTCTCTGCCATCTCCTCCTGGATGTCCTCTCGATTCCTCAAACTTAACCTTGCCAAAACTGAGCTCATAGTTTTCCCTCCCTCTCATACCCCATCCCCTTCTGACCTCTCCATCACTGTCGACAACACCTCTATCTCCCCTGTCCCCCAACTTCGCTGCCTTGGTGTCATCCTCGACTCCTCTCTCTCCTTTGGCCCCCACATCCTCTCCCTTGCTAAATCCTGCCGCTTCCAGCTGCGCAACATCGCTCGCATCCGGCCCTTCCTCTCCCAAGATGCCACCAAATGCCTTATCCACTCTCTGATCATCTCCCACCTAGACTACTGCAACCTCCTCCTCACTGGCCTCCCCCACTCTCATCTCGATCCCCTTCGATCCGTCCTTAAAGCTGCAGCTAGGCTTATTTTCCTCTCTCGCCACTCCTCTTTTGTCTCCCCCCTCTACCTAGCCCTTCACTGGCTCCCATTCCCTTCAGAATCCTCTTTAAGCTCCTCACACTCACCTACAAGGCCCTCGCCAACTCCACTGCACCCCACATCTCCACCCTCCTCTCTATTCATGCTCCATCCCACCCTCTCCGTTCTGCCTCTGACCGTCGCCTCTCTTCCCCCCTTATAACCTCCTCCCACGCGCGTATCCAAGACTTCGCCCGCGCTGCCCCCCTCCACTGGAACAAGCTCCCTCCCTCCATCAGAACTTCCCCTAATCCTTCCACTTTCAAACGGGCCCTAAAAACCCACCTTTTTCTTAAAGCCTTTCTGTCTCCCACTTAACTTCCTACCTTATCTTCTGCCTCTGTCCCCTACTCTCCCTCTCTTCCCTGCGTCTCTCTGTGTGTCGACCCCTCCCCTTAGATTGTACGCTCCTCTGAGCAGGGCCATCTCTCCTCCTGTTTCCACCACTTCTAACTCTGCTCTTCAGCTACTTAGCCCTCCTCCTCGAGGGTCCTCCACCCCACGTCCACTCTCGCTCCCTCCTCCCCCCTGTCTTCCGCGCCCTCCTTCTTGGGCCCCGTCGTTTGCGGATCCTCCCTCCCCCTTCCCCGCCCTCTCTAGCTGTGCATTGAGCTTACTGAGTTGCTGTGTTTACTGTACTGTGATGTCTCCCATTGTATTGTAATTTTGTTTGTCTCTGTACGGCGCTGCAGACGCCTTGTGGCGCCTTATAAATAAATATTAATAATAATAATAATATAACACATATGTAGATTATAAATATATGTGCAGCTAATTTATGTTTTTTTCTGTTATATTTATGCACAATGTAATGCTATTGAAGAATGAAACCTCACAGTCTTGGCTTAGATTATAGTTTTTATAACTCTGATTCCCATAATGATATTAAAATAATTTGGACATTATTGCTTTTTTTGTTATTGCACTCACTTAGTATTAGTATTTTTTTTTTACTTTAAAACACAATTAAACATAGGTCTCATGTCGAATTGTGTGTTTTAACTTATTGGTGTTGACTCACATGTGATTCATAGTCTAGATATAGGAGACTGCTGGGGACTAAGTTCTGCACTGATTCACTACCATTCATTTTTATTTTTTTACTTTGAAAAATGTTGCTGCACTCTGCAAAACAGTTAAATTGCTGTGCTGCAGTAAGATTGAAAACTTTAAAAGGCAACCATTTGCCTTCTGGTTATTTTGACATATGCAAATAATATTTTTGTTGAAAAGGGATCTCCATACATTAAATTTATACACCAAATAATAATGAGATAGTTAGCAAATCATTTTTCTTTCTGCTGCACTTGGTTGTAAAAATAGAATTTAAACCATGAGCTTGTTCCTTAAATGTACTGCTCTGTTTGCGAACTGTCATGGTCTATTTAAGTAAATGAGTAAGAACTACAGATGGAACAAAGGTGTGAAAAAGCAAACTTCAGTCGTCATAGTTATTTTATAGAAATGCTATAAACTATCTATCGAAATTGTGTAGTGTGATGGAAAGACAGCTTTCCAAAACACTTGTTTCTAGTAAAAGCTGGTTTAACGGTTCCCTGTAGTGAATGGGCAGACTCCATTCCTGAGGGACAGTTCGGGTATTTTGGCCTCCCAGCTAGACAGCAGATTGGCAGCTACAACTGCAAGGTGTAAATAAATAAATGTTGTGGAAGTCTGCAGTGTGTCTATATCACTACTTACGGAAAGAGGCAGGAAGTCAATACAGACAGATTGCTCTGAGCTCCTTGTAAACTTGCCTACAACTGTTGCATCGGTTAGTTGGACACTATAATTTAGTATTTAATTGCAGAAAGGCAAGCATTCATTTGAACTCTGCAAAAACACTTCAATTTAAGAGCAGTTGCATTTCAGCAGAGAAGCGCATTTGTTGACGCACTTTGAAGCTGCAAACATGGGACAATATCAAGACAATCCCAATGGCCTCCACTCTCATGATTAATTTAATTCATAAATGAGGCTTAATTGAGCAGTTTGTTAGGAGAAACGCAGAATAGTCAACATAAAAAGACTGGAGTTTGATGTGATATTTAAACTTTTACACAGGGCACCTTTCAGCAAACCTAGACACATTTTTAGTTTGTGGTGGTATCTCAAGAGAGAGAGAGAGTGGATAACAGGTGTGAACCTTAAAATGTGCTTGGTGGTCAAATTAGGTCTTCTGGATTTTTGTCTGTCAAATGTGCTGTACCCATTTAGCTTGCATAAATGAAAATATAAATACGCAAAATAAACTCTCTCTCTCTCTCTCTCTATATATATGTATTTCAATCCTTATGATCCAAACAGTTGGTAAAAGAATACAGTGCAATTAAACAATCCACTCGACAATCCACAAACAGTTTGAGCAAATGATTACGATGAGCTACGAGTTCTGGGCGTGAACAGGGAGGTTCTGGGGCGTGGTGACGTAGTCAATCTCTTATAGGGGCGTCCCCGTCTAACTACGTCCAAGTCACACTGGTGCGAACGCAGGCGATCGCGTTTGTGGTGGCGTACGCTATGCGCCTGCCAAGGGTCTAGTTTATCTCTCATATCTGAACCACGAGCACACACAAATTATCCAAAGGAACGCCCATGTGATCAGGACGCATGCAGACCCTCACCTGCATACTTTTTGCTAATTAATTACTGCTATAAAGCTCTGCGTAGATGATGTGCCCTGTTCACTGCTGATTCATTTACTGGTATGTTTGCATGATATATTTTAAGATATTACTATGGTTTCTTTGGTTGATTTGTTTTAACATTTTATTGCTTTATTGTTTTATTTGTCTTGGACTTTTTTGTTATTTTGGGTGTTATACTTTGTTTCAGATAATAGTTACAGATAATAGTTTGCTTGTATTGGGCTGTCTAGTACTTTTTAGATTATTTTTATATTTTGTTTACTTTATTTTATCTTTTTTAGTTATCCATTGACAATTGTTTGCAAGTGAACAGGATAATCCTGCTCCATTTTGAGGTAAGTAACATGGGTCTAGGTCTGCAACCTGACATAGCATAGAAGCAGATGCCATAACTTCTTATTCACCCTAGGACAATTTTTGTTTTGTTTTTTTAGCCACATTATGAGTTTGGCCAACCCACTTGTTGGTGTAAGTATATTGTAAATGTTTCCTGTGCAAATAGGAGTGACATTTTCCAAGCTATGAGTTAATTGTATTTTTTTACATCCTTCTCTTTTCAAATATAGCGTTTCTTAGAAATGGCCGAGGCACATGTGACAGCTCAGGAGGACAACCAGCGTCGCCGCCCCCAAAATCAGCAAGTAACCCATCGTCGCCGACCCAGGCAGCGTGTGTTCAGGCCACGTGTCAGCCTCTTTGGCATGTCTGATGCTGAAGTGGTGCGTCGTTATCGTCTCCCGCCTAGTGTCATCCTGGACACCATGCGCATAGTGCAGATTGACCTGGAGCCCAAGCTCAACAGCCCAACAGCAATACCGCCATTGACTAAACTGTTGGCGGTATTGCACTTTTGCGTGACAGGGTCATTTCAGACCACTGTGGGAGTCGCTTCAGGGATGTCCCAGAAGTCCTTCAGTCGTGTTCTAAAGGTTGTTCTGGGGGCGTTTGTGTCGCGTCTAAGGCAATTCATACATCTGCCACTACATGAGGAGTCCCTGGTGCCGATAAAATGGCAGTTTTCCCACATAGCCGGTTTCCAGCACGTCATAGGGGCAGTCAATGGGACTCATGTAGCCTTGGTCCCCTCCGGTGGGAATGCTGCTAATTTTTTAAATTGCAAGCCTTTCCATTCTATAAATGTCCAAGCTATATGTGACGCCTCTCTCCAGATTCGTAACCTGGTAGCTTTGTGGCCAGGGAGTACACATGACTCCTTTGCCTTCCGGCAATCAGGGATGTGGCAAAGATTGCAACTGAGGCAAGGTGGTGTAAGGCCGAATGGTGACGTGTGGCTATTAGGTATTTTTATTATTTAACAAACATGTCATGTATGTAGTAGTTTAAAGTGGAAATAGTAATGTCTTAATTTTGGTAGCTAAGTAGATATATTACAAAGGCACATTGCAATATCATTGAAAGGTAAATTTAATTGTGATGTTTACCTAAAAATCCTACCTGGATAGCTGCCCATATGAAAAGTTTTTTATAAAATTAAACCTTGGTTACAAATACATTGAATATGTTATGTAAGCTTCTCTGAAGTCATATCTGTGTCTAATTGCTTCTTTTGCCATTATTTGTCATCCATGTTGCCTGTCTTGTTGCCATAGATATAGTTATTTGTGTCTACAATTATGAAACTCGCTATTATTTTTAAACTTTTTCATTCTTGTCACCCCTTGTAGGAGATAACGCATACCCTTTTCGCCCTTGGCTCCTCACTCCTCTATTAAACCCACGTACGGAGCAGGAGATGGCATACAACACCGCACATACAGCCACTAGATCGGTTGTGGAGTGGGCATTTGGTCTTTTAAAGGCCAGATTCCGGTGCCTAGATCGGTCTGGTGGTCCTCTAATGTATGCTCCATCCACTGTGTGTGATATCATAGTTCTGTGTGTGGTGTTCCATAACATCGCCATTAGGAGTGGGGTTCCTTGGGTGGAGGAGGCTGAGGTTGCTGTCCAGGAGGTGTTAGATGCTGACCCCAGCCCTCCAGAATCAGTTGATGCTGTGTCTTTCAAGCAATATGTCCTGGACACCTACTTCTCTTGTAAGTGTTTTTGTAATGTTTTTAAAAAATACAACATACATAGCTAATAGGTTTATAATTATACAATTTATTTACACAACAAAAACACATCAAACGAACAATTATTTTTTTTACGGGGCCTCTTTGCTGGTATAATGGTTGCATCGCATCGAGGATAAGTCTGGCTTCTGGTAACCCGTGATATAGAAGGCAACAGTGGGGAGGAAGCAGAGGCCAGTGGAGCAGCAGTGAGTGACTGTGCAGCAGCCAATGATTGTGTGGCACGGGGTGCACGGGGGGCACGGGGGGCACGGGGTGCACGGATGGCAGATGGGGCAGAGATGGCAGATGGGGCAGCGATGGCAGATGGGCAGCGATGGCAGATGGGGCAGAGATGGCAGAAGGGGCAGAGATGGCATATGGGGCAGCGATGGCAGATGGGGCAGAGATGGCAGATGGGGCAGAGATGGCAGAAGGGGCAGATGGGGCAGAGATGGCAGATGGGGCAGAAGGGGCAGATGGGGCAGAGATGGCAGATGGGGCAGATGGGGCAGAGATGGCAGATGGGGCAGAGATGGCAGAAGGGGCAGATGGGGCAGATGGGGCAGAGATGGCAGATGGGACAGAGATGGCAGATGGGGCAGAAGGGGCAGATGGGGCAGAGATGGCAGATGGGGCAGAAGGGGCATATGGGGCAGAGATGGCAGAAGGGGCAGATGGGGCAGAGATGGCAGAAGGGGCAGATGGTGCAGAGATGGCAGATGGGGCAGAGATGGCAGATGGGGCAGAAGGGCCAGGTGGATGTAAATAATAGTTGTATTGCTGATTAGAATGCGAATATGGGTCAATGTCAACATATGGGTTGCTTTGGAAATGATGGCAATGCATTTGGGGTCTTAGAATAGAACCAATAGAACCTTGAGAGTGGAGTTGTTCAATATGTGAAGACGGGTGCGTGCGATAAGGCCTACTTGTGGAACGATAATCGAGTGAAGTGTAGTATGATTGATACATGGGACTAAGAGATGGAGAGAACGAAGTAGGAGAAGAATCCTGTGATATGCGTGATTGGGGATTGGTGATATACACTGCAATAAGGTCAGTGAGACGGGTAAGGGTAGTGTTGATAGATGAAAGGTTAAAGTCCATAGTGTTCTCTATACGGGTGAGGCTACTGTGTAAAGTGTGCTCCATACGGGTAAGGGTTGTGGCAATATCTGTGGTATTGGACTGAATAGTGGCATTTGTGTCTCTAATTCTGTGATAGCATGCGTGCAGTGATTCCCGTTCACTGACTTCTGCCTCCTCACTCATCTGATGCTCTTCCACATCACGTGGCTCCTCCACCAGCTCTGAAATGTCTTCCGCTGTATTGGGCACTACAAGGGGGAAAAAAAAAAAAAAATAATGCCGTCCTTAGGAAATTTGTATGAATTTATATATTTATATATATATGTGTGTGTATATACCTGTAGCTGTGATAGGCTCGCTGGCGGGTGGGCTACGTGCGGTGTCAATGCGGCCCACACCTTGAACCATCTCCACATCCAAACAGGCCAATGCCCTGGTCTCCAATGCAGTCAATTCCAGCGTTGCTGGAGGTCCACCACCTGTCATTCTGGCATGTCTTCTATATTCAGAAATTTTATCTTTTAGGCTGCGTTTAAAGTCTTTCCACCTGTGTGCAAAATAGACACATTAGCAGGATAATATTATCCCCAAAATCTGGACACATTTAACCAATTTTTGTACGCTTAAATATTTACCTTTTCTGGACCTCATTAACCTTGCGTCTGATTGGAGCCATGGCATTGACCTCATTTGTAATTTCTTCCCATATTCTTGCTTTTGATGGTGCAGAGAGTGGACGCGGAGTGGAGTGGAGCCTATCAACAGCCAATTCAACCAAAATGTCGATTTCATTTTTTGTGAAATTGGGCTTCCGTGTTTTTTTTGCAGCAGCAGATGATGAGCCGGATGGCTCACTGGAGTCTTGTTCAGACATGTCTACTAGGGATGTGCACCGGCGACTTTTGAGGTCTCGTGTTTTGTGTTTTGGATCCGGATTTTCGTTATTTTTGGGGTTCGGATTTGTCTCGCAAAACACTTGACGAAAGGTCTCGGTTCGGATTTAAGGTTTTGGATTCGGATTTTTTTTGAAAAAAACATAAAAAGTTTAAAAATCAAGTTTTTGGGCTTATTTTCACTCCTAGGCTATTATTAACCTCAATAACATTCAATAACAAGCATTTCCACTAATTTACAGTGTATTCTGAACACCTCACAATATAGTTATTAGTCCAAAACGTTGCAACAAGGTATCTTTCTGGACTGCGTAGAGGAGTGGGTCACCACAATATATATTAAAAACCCTGAACTTTTATGATTCGCACCAATAAATGTACCTGGACTGCGTAGAGGAGTGGGTCACCACAATATATATTAAAAACCCTGAACTTTTATGAATCGCACCAATAAATGTACCTGGACTGCGTAGAGGAGTGGGTCACCACAATATATTAAAAACCCTGAACTTTTATGAATCGCACCAATAAATGTACCTGGACTGCGTAGAGGAGTGGGTCACCACAATATATATTAAAAACCCTGAACTTTTATGAATCGCACCAATAAATGTACCTGGACTGCGTAGAGGAGTGGGTCACCACAACATATTAAAAACCCTGAACTTTTATGAATCGCACCAATAAATGTACCTGGACTGCGTAGAGGAGTGGGTCACCACAATATATATTAAAAACCCTGAACTTTTATGATTCGCACCAATAAATGTACCTGGACTGCGTAGAGGAGTGGGCACTGGGCACCACAATAAAATATATAAAAAACCTTCAACAAGTCTGCATTACACTACACATACGGCTGCTCCTCCATCCTCTCCATCATATACATGTTGGAGTTTTAGCGTGTGACAACCTCTTGTTTTTGATAATGTCAGTGCATTTTGAATATTTTTCAATTTGCCCCACACCACTGAATGTACTTTATCTATGATACGCATCTATCTATCTTGACTGCGTAGTGTGGTGGCCCCGGTACACAATTTGGTACCGAGGCCACAATATAATTAAAAAACCCTCCACGTGTCAGAATTCCACCAAAAAAGGGTATGGACTGCGTAGTGTGGTGGCCCCGGTACACAATTTGGTACAGAGGCCACAATATAATTAAAAAATTGGGCATCAACTGTCACCGTTGTTTAATATCTGATACACCTAAATATGGACTGCACAGTGGAGTGGCCCCGGTAGTAAATTTGGTGCCGGGGCCACAATAAAATAAATACACCCTCAACTGGTCTGAATTCCACCAAACAAGTATCTGGACTGCGTAGTGGGGTGGCCCCGGTACCCAATTTGATACTGGGGCCACAATACCTCCTCCAAACATGGTACAGACAATTCGTCATTGACATCCCATCAAGTATGTTAAAGACAGACAGGGTCGAAGTGTTATTGGTTGACTTTGTAAACCAAAAAACTGTCCCTGTTGCACATAGTCGTGCAATGAAGACTGACTTTTTCATTTAAAGGCACCATCTTTCAAGTGTAGTGTTTGTAAGTCTAAGTCATATTATACTTTTGGTAAAATTGGTTTATTTTGTTCCTCTTTATGGTAACTACTAATAGAATTAAAGTATTAAATAGAAGCGGCAGTTTCTCTTTATGGTAATTAGTAATAGAATTAAAGTATTAAATAGAATTAAAGTATTAAATAGAATTAAAGTATTAAATAGAGTGGTATAGAGTTGTAGTGTGGTATAGATAGAGTGGTCCCCACAGTATAATAATAAAACCCTCAACTGGTCTGAATTCCACCAAACAAGTATCTGGACTGCGTAGTGGGGTGGCCCCAGTACCCAATTTGATACCGGGGCCACAATACCTCCTCCAAACATGGTACAGACAATTCGTCATTGACATCCCATCAAGTATGTTAAAGACAGACAGGGTCGAAGTGTTATTGGTTGACTTTGTAAACCAAAAAACTGTCCCTGTTGCACATAGTCGTGCAATGAAGACTGACTTTTTCATTTAAAGGCACCATCTTTCAAGTGTAGTGTTTGTAAGTCTAAGTCATATTATACTTTTGGTAAAATTGGTTTATTTTGTTCCTCTTTATGGTAACTACTAATAGAATTAAAGTATTAAATAGAAGCGGCAGTTCCTCTTTATGGTAATTAGTAATAGAATTAAAGTATTAAATAGAATTAAAGTATTAAATAGAGTGGTATAGAGTTGTAGTGTGGTATAGATAGAGTGGTCCCCACAATATAATAATAAAACCCTCAACTGGTCTGAATTCCACCAAACAAGTATCTGGACTGCGTAGTGTGGTGGCCCCGGTACACAATTTGGTACCGAGGCCACAATATAATTAAAAAACCCTCCACGTGTCAGAATTCCACCAAAAAAGGGTATGGACTGCGTAGTGTGGTGGCCCCGGTACACAATTTGGTACCGAGGCCACAATATAATTAAAAAATTGGGCATCAACTGTCACCGTTGTTTAATATCTGATACACCTAAATATGGACTGCACAGTGGAGTGGCCCCGGTAGTAAATTTGGTGCCGGGGCCACAATACCTCCTCCAACTTCCAAGTGTAGTGTTTATAAAGACAGACAGCGTCGAAGTGTTATTAGTTGACTTTCTTAACCCTAAAATTGTCCCTGTTGCAAATATTCGTGCAATGGACAGTTACTTTTTTATTGAAAGACTCAAGCTTTCAAGTGTAGTGTTTATAAAATATAAACAACAATACAGTAGTTTTAGAGCACGTCAATACCTCTTGTTTTAAATTATGACACGGCATTTTACTTTTGGTTTAATTTCTTGAATTTTTTTAAATTTGGTTTTACTTTTTGAACATGGCAAACGACTGTTGATTGGTCATATAATGCAAAAAAAAAAGGTCTAAGATGGAATTGTCCTTGGGCCCTCACACCCACCCTTATGTTGTTGAAATAGGACATGCACACTTTAACAAACCAATCATTTCAGCGACAGGGCCTACCAAACAACTTTGGCTGAAATGATTGGTTTGTTTGGGCCCCCACACCAAAAAAGCTATTCATCTCTCCCTGTACAGACTAAACAGGCTCTACTGAGGCAAGATGTCGTCCTCATCCTCAACCTCTGATTCCTCTCCCCCTACAGTGTGTACTTCCTCCTCATCACACATTATCAATTCGTCCCCGCTGGACTCCACAACCACAGGTCCCTCTGTAGTATCTGGAGGGCAGTGCTGTACTTCATTGAGGAATTGATTATTCATTTTTATAAACATCATTTTTTCAACGTTCTGAGGAAGCAACCTCCTTCGCCGCTCACTGACCAGGTTCCCCGCTGCACTAAAAACTCTTTCCGAGTACACACTGGAGGGGGGACAACTCAGGTAAAATAGAGCCAGTTTGTACAGGGGCTTCCAAACTGCCTTTTTTTCCTGCCAGTAACAATATGGACTGTCTGACATGTCTACTTGGATGGTGTCAGCAAAGTAATCATCCACAATTTTTTCTATTGTGACAGCATCCAATGCAGCGAGAGTAGACATGTCTGCAATGGTTGGCAGGTCCTTCAGTCCGGACCAGATGTTATCAGCATCCCCGCCAGTGCCTCTTTTGGGAAAACTGAGCTTTTTCCTCGCAGCCATAGATGTGGAAGAAAATGAGGGTGGAGCTGTTGGCATGTCACGGTCCTCTTCAGAGGACAATCTCCTGACCAGCAGGTCTTTGCACCGCTGTAGACTTGTGTCCGCCAGAAACAGAGACACAACATACGCTATAAACCGAGGATCGAGCACGGTGGCCAGAATGTATTCCTCTGACTTTAAAAGAGTGACCACCCTCGGATCCTGGCAAAGCGTACGAAGGGCTACATCCACAAGAGCTACATGCTTGGTGTAATCGCAATGGCTTACCAGCTCCTCCCTCACTTTCTCCAGCTGCTTCTGCAACAGCCTGATCAGGGGAATGACCTGACTCAAGCTGGCAGTGTCGGAACTGACTTCTCGTGTGGCAAGTTCAAATGGCTGCAGAACCTTGCACAACACGGAAATCAGTCTCCACTGCGCTTGACTGAGGCGCATCCCCACTCCTTTGCCTATGTCGTAGGTGGCTGTGTAGGCCTGAATGGCCTTTTGCTGCTCCTCCATCCTCTGCAGCATATAGAGGGTGGAGTTCCAGCGCGTCACAACCTCTTGTTTGAGGTGATGGCAGGGCAGGTTCATGCTTTTTTGATGTGCCGCTAGTCTGCGGTAGGCACTGGCTGAATGCCGAAAGTGTCCAGCAATTTTGCGCGCCACCGCAAGCATCTCCTGCACACCCCTGTCACTCTTGAGGTAATGCTGCACCACCAAATTAATGGTGTGGGCAAAACATGGGACGTGCTGGAAATTGCCCATATTTAATGCCCGCACAATGTTACTGGCATTGTCTGACACCACAAATCCCCATGAGAGTCTAAGTGGGGTAAGCCACTGGGAGATAATTTCCCTCATTTTTTCTAATATGTTGTCAGCGTTGTGCCTCTTATTAAAGCCTGTAATACACAATGTTGCCTGCCTTTGCACGAGCCGCCATTTTGTAGTTGCTGCTACTGATGCAGCTGTTGCTGTTGCTGCGGAAGGGGATGCATCTACCCAGTGGGCTGTCACAGTCATATAGTCCTTCGTTTGCCCAGAACCACTTGTCCACATGTCCGTGGTTAAGTGGACAGTGGGTACAACCGCATTTTTTAGAGCACTGAGGACACTTGATCGTACTTCTCTGTACATTTTTGGTATCGCCTGCCTAGTGAAGTGGAATCTCGACGGGATTTGGTACCGGGGACACAATACCTCCATCAACCCTCTAAATCCCACTCCACTGATGGCGGACACCGGGCGCACGTCTAACACCAACATTGCAGTTACAGCCGCAGTTATACGCTTTGCAATAGGGTGACTACTATCGTATTTTGTGGTCACGGCAAACGACTGTTGGACGGTCAATTGTTTTGTGAAAGACTTAGCGGTCTTACGACTTCCCCTCTGGGAAGATGACCGACTAACAGCAGCAACAGCAGCAGTGGCAGTAGTAGGCGTACCGCTGCAGGATTCCTCGGATGAATCCCGTATTGAGGAGGACTCAGTCTGGCTGCTGACTTGGGCTGCAGGACTGAATCTGATGGAGATTGTGGAGGAAGTTGACGAGGAGGGTGTTGGTGGTTTGTATCCAACTGGACCACGGGATTTAGGTGTCCCTGTACCGATGAGGGTCCTAGCCCCAGTTCCTGAACTAACCACTGAACTATGAAGGTTATTCAGGTGACGTATAAGGGAGGATGTTCCTAGGTGGGCAAGATCCTTACCCCTGCTTATTTGAGCTTTACATAAGCTACATATGGCCATACATTGGTTGTCTGGATTTGGATAAAAATAACTCCAGACCGAAGAGGTGCATTTTTTGGTCTTCTGACCAGGCATGACGATGGGCTTTTTCATCCCATGGACATCAGCTGTTTCCCCCCCTGGTGCCTCATTTACAATAACCACATCACCATCCTCATCATCAAGTTCCTCCACAGCGCCAGCTACATCATCAATAGCCTCCTCCCGAGCCACCTCTTCCCGTACAGTGATGGGAAGGTCAGGCTTGACAACCACCAACATCCTTGGACTCGCCTTGTGGATTTGTGATAATTTCTCTTTAGAAGGCAGAGTTGTTTGCTGTTTTGTTGCTGACAGCATAACTCTCTTCAATTTTTTGTAGGGGGGGGGGAGGAGGAGGAGGGCTAAGATCCGTGGGTGAAGCTGAACCACTAGTCATGAACACGGGCCAGGGCCTAAGCCGTTCCTTGCCACTCCGTGTCGTAAATGGCATATTGGCAACTTTACGTTTCTCCTCAGATGATTTTAAGTTTCTCTTTTTGCTACTTTTTCTTAACTTGGGCTTTTTGGATTTTACATGCCCGGTACTACGAGATTGGGCATCGGGCTTGGAAGACGACGTTGATGGCATTTCATCGTCTATGTCATGACTAGTGGCAGCAGCTTCAGCATTAGGAGGAAGTGGGTCTTGATCTTTCCCTACTTTATCCTCCAAATTTTTGGTCTCCATTATATGTAGCACAAGATACTGCAGAATGTGTGAACTTGGTAATATTGCAGTACCAATGGACTTATACTGCTGGATTGGTTTTGCAAATTTGGTTATAATTATTATATATTTTTTTTTTTTTATATATTTTTTATTTTTTTTTACTTTTTTTTTATTTTTTAAAAACTTGGGAATAATGGGGAAATAACTATGCCCTTAGAAGCACAGAGCACAGGACACAGCACCACTGGACTGAACAGGACACGGCACAGGACCCAGCAGCACTACGGAACTCAGCAGGACAGAGCACAGGACACAGCACCACTGGACTGATACTGCAGAATGTGTGAACTTTGTAATATTGCAGTACCAATGGACTTATACTGCTGGATTGGTTTTGCAAATTTGGTTATAATTATTATATATTTTTTTTTTTTTTTAAATTTTTTATTTTTTTTTACTTTTTTTTTATTTTTTAAAAACTTGAAAATAATGGGGAAATAGCTATGCCCTTAGAAGCACAGAGCACAGGACACAGCACCACTGGACTGAACAGGACACGGCACAGGACCCAGCAGCACTACGGAACTCAGCAGGACAGAGCACAGGACACAGCACCACTGGACTGATACTGCAGAATGTGTGAACTTTGTAATATTGCAGTACCACTGGACTTTTACTGCTGAATGTGTGAACTTGGTAATATTGCAGTACCAATGGGCTTATACTGCAGGATTGGTTGTGCAAATTTTGTGGTAATTAAAAAAAATTAAATTAGTTTTTGGTATTTTTTTAAATAACTTTTTTTTATTTTTTTAAACACAGGGGAATATTGGGGAAATAACTATGCCCTTAGAAGCACAGAGCACAGGACACAGCACCACTGGACTGAACAGGACACAGCACAGGAACCAGCAGCACCACTGACCTCAGAAGGACAGAGCACAGTACACAGCACCACTGGACTGATACTGCAGAACACAGCACAGCACAGCACAGCACAGAACTAAACAGCACAGCACAGAACTAAACAGCACAGCACGAGATCTACCAGGACAGAGGACCACCTAACACACCCTCCCTCTACCCTGATCAATGCCCGAGTGAAGATGGCGGCGACTAGCGGGGAATTTATAGGATCCGAGTATCGCAAGATCCGACAACGGGATTATGAGTCAGAGCCTCAGTTTCAGATTTGAATTTGGCGCCACTACCCGGATCTGTCTCGGATCCGACTCGGATCGGCAACGTTCGGGTGGGCTCGGATTTCATAAATCCGAGTGCGCTCATCCCTAATGTCTACAAATGGAAATAAAAGTAGTTTATTCCATCACTAGACCAAAAAGCAGCAGACCTAGGCCCATGTTACTTACCCCAAAATGTAGCAAGGTTCTCCTGGTTTTTAGGCACAGAAATGTTCGCAATCTAAAAAAGGAAAAAAGAAAGTGCAATTATTCCATTTCCTACGACGCTATCTATGTCAGGTAGCAGACCTAGGCCCATGTTACTTACCCCAAAATGTAGCAAGGTTCTCCTGGTTTTTAGGCACAGAAGTGTTCGCAATCTAAAAAAGGAAAAAAGAAAGTGCAATTATTCCATTTCCTATGACGCTATCTATGTCAGGTAGCAGACCTAGGCCCATGTTACTTACCCCAAAATCCACCAATATCAACCGTTTCCTGACAGCAACAACTTTGAAAAGCCCTGCGGAAATTGTCAGGACGAACTATTTTATAGTGGTGCGTTCAGTTGCGTACGCGCCAGAATGCTAGGCACGCTTGAACAGTGATTGACAGGTCAGTCAGCCATCTTAGTACAGGTTCCGCGATGGACGTGCAGACGCACCGACGTGCACTGAGCACCAATCGGTAAGCAGGATATTAAACTGTCATTTCTGAGAGAAAATGAGGTCTGCAGTATTCTCACGTACCGAACTGCGGGTGCTGACAGCAACGATGAACCGTTGTTTTGAGCCCGCAGGGAGGTACGTGGGAAATGATGACAAACTGCAGGCATACAGAGCCGTGCGCAGGCGTCTGCGTATGCTGGTTGGTACCCGCTGCTCCATCGTGCAGTTGCAACGCCGATGGAGTGATCTGCGGAGACGGCAGCCTGACCTTCTTGCAGATTTGAGGGCTGAAATTCTTGCTAGTAAGTCGTGCTCAAACACTATATAATATGGCAATGTCATTTTTTCTTCTCACAGGAAATATGGACAGAAAAGGCCTATTTTCTGACCATTCTCATACTAAACATATAATTAATGTTAGTCTTATTTGCTATTATTCTGATTATTTCCTATTATATATATGTTAAAAATTTTAGTGTACATTTTTTGATAAATTTAATGTTATTGACATGAGTACCATTTTAGCATTCAAAGCTACCATTCGCTGCATGTATGTATGTATGTATTCGCTGTGTATGGTGAATACATTACAAAAATACACATAAGATAACACATCATGGTCTCCAACAGGACGCCAACGCAGCTCCGAACACCACCGACAACATCAACAGGTGGTCACACCGAAGGCGCCAGGTGGTAGCCAACAGCCACAGATGGAGTCAGCAGTGGTGGAGGATTCGCCGCAGTTCGCTGACCTGGAGCATCATCTCTGCTATTCCAGAGCCAACCAGAATCCACCTCTCAGCAACCACAAGTGCTGGTTGAGGAAAGTAAGTACATTACATGGTAATTTTCGTAAACTTTAGTTGTGTTTTTTTTTGTCAAGATATGATTTTTTGATTTTTTGGGTAGAACATGACAAACAATTTTCACTGCTCATTCACAGTACAAGGCATCCTAAGTTCCCACAATGGGAAAAATGTCTTCCCACCAATTCTTGTCTTGTGCGCAGGCCAACTCAGCTGGCAGGCTTTAAAAATGAACCCTAGAGGGTGAAATTCTCCTTGGCAAAATTTTGCAGAAAGTTAATGTATACACCAAAACAATATAATAGTATATACTTCGTATTACTTGTGTCTCCCCCTTCCCTTTAGGTTGTAAGCTCTCATGCGCATGGCCCTCTTTTGTTGTGTGCTCCTTCTACAGTTCCTTCATCCTCTTGGCCTTCTTCGATAGGCCTGTTTTCCCTGTTTTCTTAAGCTTAGGCCTTCTTCTTGCTGATTTCTACCATCCTTTTCACTATCTGTCAGAGATAATCTGATTTGCTTTACCCTGTCACCTGTCTTTGTATCATGTTGTGTCTTGGTTCTGTTTTCAGTATATGTTATGTACTCCTACATTTATCAAAATTTAATGAATGGGGCCAGTGTTTGGGTAACATTCATTTATGCACTATACCAAGCTTACAAAATGCAAAGGTACAAGAACCGACAGCTAGCATTTCACCACATTAATGTATTGAGAGTGCATTTTCTAAATTGTTGTCTTTCATTATTTGCAGCTGATGAGGAGTCGATGGGTCCTCCAAGGCACAGCCAGAGGCTTCTGTGTGAACTAAAAAAGCAAGAAACAAAATATAAAAAGCATAAAGAAAAAGCAAAAAGATGTACAAAAAAAAAATAAATATATTAAAAAATTGTTAAATACCTTTTATTGAATTTTTTTTAGTGTTTCTTACCTAACATTTGTTCATAGTTTTAGTTTATAAATTAAAATATTTTTGTTAAAAGAAAAACTGGTATGTGTGTGATTTCATTGAACAAATTTACGTATTATACACTTAAGTAAAGCTGTTGTTTAAAAGCCAATGGAGAAGAGGCCAACCAATAGGGTCACACCTCGCGTCCGGGATATAAAGTGATAAGGCCCCAAAGAAATAACAGTTATGTACGACATAACCTCTTTCAAAAACATATACTGAAAACAGAACCAAGACACAACCTGATACACAGGGAAAACAGGGCTAGAAGCATAACCTCATTGCTGTTATATAGGTTAATAAAGTCATAAAAAAATTCCTTCAGCAAAAGACACTTAACGAATAAAATTGGATCATTGTTTATTTACAAAATAATAAGCTTCCACTCTTTTTCTATGCTGAAAACTCTGATCTTAAACAGACCAGAGATGTACTTTGTTTTTCAACAAAAGGAGGTTGTACTATAATTTACACCTATCATATAACAATTGGCTGAGAAAGTATTTAGGCGTATCCTGATCCTTTTGAGTCTCCTGGATGCAATGGACAAGTCGAAGAAGTCTGTGCAAGTCTTTGTTGAAAATCTCTGGATTGGAAACATAGGTTATTTGAATAACTACTTCCTTCCTGTTCATATTCTTTTCCTTCCAGCTCACACTAAAGGCTTATATAATAGTATATATGTATATATATAATATAATACATATGACATTATAAATCCACATCAAATATACTTGATACACTGATATATGATATACGATTAAACAGTGAAAATATTTCAATAATAATAAATTTAATTCATCAAAAGTAAAACATCTTGACAGGGTAAACAAAGTAGCATAACAAGGGGAATATATATTTTACGGTTAATTACAACCAGCACCATGATTCAACAATTGGGAGATACACCAATTATGTTACTATGCACTAAACAGCGTAGCGTTCGCTTCTGCACGTTATGCAAGTATGTGCCGGCGTGTACAGACGTGAACGGGTAGAATAGGAACACTTGCGCCGCAAGTCATGAAGCTGCGTATGTGAGAATACGCAGCTTAATGACTTCGTCAGTTCACAGCTGCAAAGTACGTGCATTAGTGCACGTACATACGTACATACGCTGCGCTCATTTTGCGTCCCTTTATGACTCAGGCCCATAGTGACTAATGGATATCAATAAACAAAATATATTTTATTTTATATTTTTTTCGTTTATGTTTGTAATGTATCTTACTGTAAATGTATCATACTGTTAGTTATATATGGTATATATGTTTCTTGGATTGCATCCATCTATTTGTACCGGTGAGCCGTAAGAGACTCTATTATTGCAATATGCATGATTACATTTGTAGTGTATTTATGGTTTAATCAGTGCTGTAATTTTCTCTGTTGGTTGGTCAGTAAAAAGCAACAAGATTGCTATAAGATGCAAAATAAAAAAAAATCAGGCAACATTTTCCAGTTAAAAATCATTTTCATTCATGGTACCTTTGGGTAATACACACAACTGGCTCAAGGCACGCACCCATTGGGGCAGTATGCATGGGGCTCTGATTGGTCACCATGAGGACTTGGAGAATAGGGAATGTAGAAATAACCTTAGGATCTGAAATATTCCAGAGTCGATCAATGCCAGCATTCTTGAACTGTGTCTGTAGCGAAACCATTTTCCCCAGTCTGATGGATCAACAACTCCAGACTGAAAGGACACACAGGTTACTTTGCTCTAATCCTAAGGATTCATAACCTCTCAGGACAGTTGTGATGAAATTCCACTCTTTTAAGATCAAAGAACGAATTGCTGCCACAGGTAGGACAACCCCTTGTTTTTTTTGAAGAATCAACAATTCAAATGTTTCAAGGTTTGGCTCCTTCAATACAAAACACAACAAAGGCAGAAATTTGCTTCACAAGTATAAGCTGTATTGTCAGATCCCAGAAAAGTTATCTTCTGAGCAAAATTCATCACTGCCACATACTAAAAGTACTTGATCATTATGATGGTGTATGTTGTGGTTAAGGAGATTTTTAAAATAGTTTATTATGCTTAAAATACATTTTTATTGACACCAGGGTCATATTCTCTTTGTTTTGCAATGTCTTTTACTACTTTCAACATTATTGTTGACTAAGCATACTTTAATATGTATGCTTTGCACTAATCTTTTACTTCCATTCCATTTCTTCCTTCCTGGCTATTAATGGATTAATGGATCTCTGACTACTGTCTTCCCATTAATAAACAAATAAGTACTTTGGCTGATAAATTATGTATGGTAGTCTTCTTTATTCAAGTTAACATGTCTGCATGTCAATGGCAGCAGTCCAGCAAAGTGAGGTATTCTGCTGCCCCCCAGCAGCATCTCCTTAACACACCCTATGTCTCTTGTTGTTACAATCTGCTCATGCAGGGTAATTTCAATCTAAATGCTGGCTGAGAGTTAGGTCCCTTGTGCCTAACTCTCTACATCTGATTATGACTGGATACTAGTCTCACCTTGACTGACCCACCCATGTCTACATATGAACACCCCCTGTATTTTGGTGGTAGTCACATTAGCAACGCTTACAAAACCGGCGCTATAAAATCCGACATGTAAATACCGATAAACAAACAATAAATGTGATCATTATATTAACAACTATAATGCTGACAACATGTAATCGTCGACAACAATGACACTCGACAGTTATAATGACAATAAATATAAAAACTGACATATGATATTGTGACACTTACGATAATAGACATGTGTTTAATATTGACATACATGAAATCCCGACCACTATAATGTGTACAAATGAAAACATCTACATATCTGTAAAGATGACATTCTTATACCAACACATATAATTCCTATTCAACCATAAAATGGAAGCATTCAATGTTTACAATACTAAGAGCCTACATCACAAAAATCCATTATATTTATAAAGATACACAACAGAAAGAAGGAGAAAGCTGGATAAATAAGTGCACAAGATAGTCTAGCTACATTGTGCTTTACTTACCTTGTACTCCCTGATATCGATAAGTTAAAAAATATCTTTGATTAGTAACAATGTTAAAATGTAAATCAATAAAAGCAGCAAAATTTGTAAGTGTTGTGTGAAAATAAAGTGATTTTAAAGTACTGTGGGTGACTCCGGTCTCTTCTAATCATTAGTAAAGGAAGCAGAATAGGATATTCTTCTCAGTATTTAATTATTCGCCTGAACTCCAGTAAGATTAATTAAATTTAAGATTAGGCACAAATTTTCTACAGCAGCAGCACAGTAAAACTGCCAATTGTTATTGAAACCGTAAGTACCAAATGACAGTAAAAAGTATGCCTCCGTCTATTCCAATAAAGCATAAGCCTACTTCAATCGCAGCAGCCAAAACGCTAATTCATTCAGCTCAAAGATTAAATGTCCTACAGGTTTGGGCACAATCGCCTACTATTAAAGTCTTAAATTTTCATAATCGTCATTGCTTCCTATTCCCATATTATTTAGTTTGCAGATGTGTCACACACAGTACACGTCGGCGCGCGCTTCACTTTGTAGCTTTCTCTAGGCAAAGACCATTTGTGCTGGCCCTGATGGAAACCCCATGGTTTTGAAAGATTAGCAAACTAGATATGTAATATAAATCTATATATATAAAAGAAGTTTGTATGATTTCTTGTTTGTAGGCGAATATCGTAGACATTGCTGCACAAATTTGGATGAAACTAAAGAAAGATGTTTCAGTGGGATGAAGGACAGATTTTAAAGGGTTTAGTGACCTGGTCGGACCTCCCATTGGTGTACACTGGCCAGAACTTTGACTTGCTGAGCCAGTTCTGAGGCTTCCACTGGATGGATTTGGATAAAATTTCACAAGCCCTTCAGCAGTGGATCCTAGATGATATACTAGAAGGTGTGGGTCTCAGTCAAATCTCCGATTAATGTACGCTGGCCAGAACTTTGACATGGGGATCCTATTCTGGGCCCTCCACTGGATGGCTTTGGTCTGTTTGGATTTGGACACCGCTGCACCGAATGGGATGAAACCAACGCTAGTTGGTCCAGTTGAATCCTGGCCAGGTTTTAAGGGTTTAGGGTCCATGTCGGACCTCCTGTTGGTGTACGCTATGGCAGAACTTTGACTCAGTGACCCTGTTCTGAGCCTTTCACTGAATGGATTTGGACGAATATTTCACAGACTGGTAACATTGGATCTCAGAAGACATGTAAAGGGGTTAAGGTTCCGGTTGGACCTCCAATTAGTGTACGCTGGCCAGAATGTTGACGTGGGGAGCCTGTTCTGGGCCTTCCAATGGATGGATTTGGTCTGTTTTTCTCTCCGGTTATGCATTTGGAAACCACTGCAGCAATTGGGATGAAACCAATGTGATGTGGTCTAGTTCCTGGGGAAGGCCTGCAAACACTTCCAAAGCTTTCCCTCTCAGTTCAGGGGTTAAATAGCTGGTCCATTCACTGGGGTGCAGCTCAAACTGTTGGCAAGACTTTTAAATCCCCTCAGGAACGCATCAAGGTCACCGTCCTTTTCAAACATGGAAAAATGGTCGTGCCTGGGTTTTTTCCTTCCCAGACCTCTGTCCGCCAAAACCTGATCCAGCAAAACCTCTTGGAGTTTGCTGGATCAGCCGTAGTGATGTTGCAGGATCAGCATCCTTAAACTGTTTGAGAGCAGTGTGAAGGTAACTGTCCATGGTAGACTCCTCACTTGGTTCAACAGAGGAATTTGTGGTAATGTCCAGTGCTGACTGCTCTCCTGAAGCAGAAAGGTTTTCTCCACTGCCTCCTCCGACTCTTGGTTTCTGATCCGCCTCCACAAGTGCTTGAATTAGTTGCTCTCGGTTCCTTCTAGGGACAACAGCAATTCCTCTTTCGACATACAAAGCCAAAAGCACATTCTTTTTCATCTGCTTTTAGTCAGGGGCCATCCTGGACCTCACACTTCTACAAAATAAAAAATAGCTAGAAAACAAGAGGGGGGGGTTGGGGCTAGAAGCTATTTGCGCAGTATGTCTTTTAAAATGTTGTAAGCCTTGAGCGTAATCTCCGATCAGTTAGGATGCTAACTCTCTCTAGAATCACACACCACTAATTCACTTAAATTCTTATGATAAAAAGAAAAATATCAATCCCACCAAGCTGCCAACCAGTTTGTCACGAACGCTCATCTTGTCCCAGATACAGCAAACTGAACAGCTGGCTGTGACTGGCGTCACCTTAGTCTCTTAGCCATAACATAAGAACCTTTTCTGCCACCAAGAAGGATTTATTATGGTGTCCTTACGTGATCCTCCCTGGGCTTTGTAAGTTTACAAAGAATCATGGAAAACATACTACATTAAATTTATTTAATCTGAAAAATGGTTTCAAGGTGCAATTTTTTCAGCGTTTTAAAATTGCTGCTAATCATGGGTGATAACTCGCGGTTTTAGTCCCAATGTTGCCAGATGTATTAAACTGCGGTTTTTACTTTGATCTTAAAAATCGCAGGTCATCTCTGTTAATTTGCTGTGATGTCAAACACTCCCTTCTTTAGCTAACCCTCCTGTGTTTCCTGCGTGATTACTAAACACATAACTGTTACACTGCCTCTGTCTATACAGCCGGAGATCCTGGCAGCTGTAAAAAGTTTAAAAATAGTTAAAAATTTGAAAAAAAAATGCATGTGTCCCCCCGCCCAAGCACTATTAACCCTAATGCTGCCAGCCTACTGCTGGTTACGTGAAAATCGTGGGAAAAATTTGCTGTATGGGGTACCCACTGATTTTGATTTAAACAGCACTAGGCAAACCAGCCTGGGGTGACCGACAGGGGAACACGTAGCAGGGGTCCCCTTGCCATAATGACAAACCAACCCCAGGCTGTTCAGCGCTGGGCTGGATTCCCTAGGGAATGGGGTCCGCCGAAAAAAACGAGCAGGCCCCCCCTCTAGAGACACCCAGTCCAGTGTTGAAAGCACTAAGGCTCTTCCTACACCCCTAGGCGGTGGGTGTAGGTTAATAACTGCGAAAGTAATGTAAAAAAATATACAGATACCATTTTGTTTTGTGTAAGTCCCAGCCAGCCTGGGCTGCCATAAACAGTGTGGGCATGCTGATACTTATATAACTACAAGCACCAGTATACCCATTGCAGCCAGGGCATGTTGGCACTTGGAAAACCATAAGTGCCAACATGCCCTGACACCCATGGCTGGCTTAGACCTGTAGTTCCACAATTTTTTTTAAAAAAAAACACCACTCCCTGTTTGAAACCACCAAATTTTAATAAAAATAAAAAACCCCAATAAAAGCAATACACACCCTCATTCATACCACAAACATTTATTAAAAATAAGAAAACCCCAAAATACTCACCAATCAGATTTCTTCTTCTTTCGTCAGCAGCTTTTAATCCATAAAAGCTTGAAAACCATGTTCATATAAATGTGTATCCAAAGTCCCTGCTTCACCATGTCCATATAAATTTGTATCCAAAGTCTCTGCTTGAAATGCCCAAAAGTATTTGTAATTCCAAAGTCCTGCTTGTAAATGTCTTTTGTTCTTCTTGGGCAAAAAGCCCACTTGTTGCTTGCAGTCTTCAGTTCTTTTTGGCCAGAAGGGCCCCCTAGTTGCTTGCAGTCTTCAGCCAGAAGGGCCCCATATTTGTAATCCAATCCGGAAAATGTTTGGTTAAAAAATTTTTACAAAATGACAGACAATGCAACAGAGCTTCTGCAGTGTAGAAGCTCTGATACGCAATGAACTTATCTCATGCGCAAAGTCTATTTATAGTATAAGGGGATTTTTCCACAGCAGTGAGAATGAGAGCTAGAGAATGTGTAAGGAATGTTACTAATGTGTTAGGAATGTTATTCAGGAGAAAATACTAAAGAAACTGACAATGTGTAAGGATGGGCAGCAAATGGAAAAAAGTCATTATATATTTAATGACCATTGGTACAGGAGAAACATATGGGTGACATTATTGTGATTCCTGAATGTCTTCACAGATAACCTGGGAACAAGAGACTTGGCACAGATTCAATGTTCTGGCCATACATAAATGAGGACATTGATTAATATAAAGCGAATTGTCAAATATGTCAAGGAAATCAAAGCAGGAACATAAATCCAGAAACGGCAAGGCAAATTTTAGAATTACACTTTTTCACATGGAATGAGGCGACTTTCAGAATTGCAGTGGATTACGACAGTAGATAATTTAATATTTGGGAGAAGAGCTTATATCGGACACAGTAATGCTAGTTCACAAAGTAATTTTGAGCGTATCGTACGCAAAATCCCTCTGCGCATGCCCAGAACTGGGACATACGCCAATAAACGCAGCCCTGTCCACACTGAACGCAAAGGACACCTACTACAGCCTACGATTTCGAGGAGTGAACAGGGCTGGGAAGGGGCATTTGGCCATAGTCAATGTACAGTAAGGGAGTGCCAAACTCAAGCTCACGCAGCCACGTCTGAATCAAGCTCTAGGCATGGTCAAGTTACTTGCTTTTTCAGCTATAGGGCTAGTCTAAATCCTGATCACTAGTGATGATAGTCTCGTATGCAGGCTCATAGTATTTATACATACATGTTTAACATGCTTCACAGGAGTTCTATTACTTCACAATGAATCAGAGAAGCACACAACCTCTGATCCATACTATTAAAGTTATTTTATTGTTTACCAATAATCATTGTCTATGCGATTTGTGTGGTTCCAACTCACAAAGCGATTTATTAGCAAAAGCAAAAGAATAACAATTAAATAAACAAGTACAGCCAATACATATGCTGCGTTTGTGCTGGCTCAATTCAATCCTGAAGTCTGTGGTCAAAGAGACTGTAAGCTGATTCCATAGAGCAATATATATACATTTGGTGTTACAGTAAATACAATAGAGATGACTTGACATGTTTTCATAGGTTCAGGCTCCAGTCCAGTATCATGTAGTACATAGATCAGTTCAAACGACACCCTCCAAGGGTGGGGGTCAGCTCTCCAAGGGTGGGGGTTAGCTCTCCAATCAGATGCATACCAATCTTCCCACCAAGAGCTAGTTCAAACTGGTTTATTTACATTATACACACAATACCATTCTGATCACTAATTCCCTATATTCCATAACTAGCATACACAAAGTGTGATCTTATAGCTGATGGATCCGAATCACTAAGGATAAATAGGGGATTAGAAAGACACCAAACATGATATGCTTTCTGTAACCTGAACCTTAGATCTCACTGAAGTACATATAACCTTATAATATTTAACTATAAACTCAATAACATCTTTTCATAAAAACTGTGGGTTGGAAATATTATAAAATGAACTATGTAAAAGTGAATGTGTAAGTGTAAGAGTATGCGTGTGTTATTTATCGTGTGATTGCGTCATAACATGTGGCGTACAGATCGCAATCACATGGTAAATCAATATTAATTAATATAGTTTCTTTCATACAATTATTTGACTTTGACAATACTTACTAAAATCTAACAGTCTGGAGGAAAAATATCTAAGTATTATGAAGAACATTCTCACAAACTTCAAAGAAAAGGATTAAAGTTTAGAAAAGCTCCAAGAGCCCCACACAGAGAAAGTTCTTCAATAAAGTGACAAACCCACTAGTCACGGTCGTCTGAATTTCTTGATCCGATTTGGGACCCTTGGGCCTAGCTGGAGCAGGACTGAAACAGAAACTAGCAGGCCGGATGATCTTCTTGCTCATGTCCTTGCTGAATGTAAAATATAGCAGGGGTGTCACTCACCGGACTGTGAGTGCTTCTTCCCGGACATTTAGGAACCGTGGCCGTCCGCCATCCTGAGGGTCTGCGCATGCGCAGCCCTTTCTAACCCTTCAGTGTATGTTCCTTTAACTTAATTGGCAGATCAGGCAACACTCCCTATATTAAGCACCTGTGGTCAATACCACGTTGCCTGATCTTGGAGTCTCATTCCCCATGAGCCTCTGAAGGTGTTCCTGTGTTTCCTTGTGTATTCAGCGCTGCTGATTCCTGTGGTTTCCAAACCACTTCTACCTACTGTGGTTTCCAAACCACTTCTACTACTGTGGTTCCCATACCACTTCTACCTTCCTGTGTATCATCGTGACTGTTAGCTGATTCCTATCCGCTGCCTCCGTGCACTACAGTCTTCAAGCCACTTCAACTCTATCATATATCATCGTGACTGTTAGCTGATTCCTATCCGCTGCCTCCGTGCACTACAGTCTTCAATCTACATCTACTCACCTGTGCATCATCGTGACTGTTAGCTGATTCCTATCCGCTGCCTCCGTGCACTACAGTCTTCAACCTGCAACTCGTCTGTGTTCCATCATGACTGTTAGCTGATTCCTATCCGCTGCCTCCGTGCACTACAGTCTGCGACCTGCAACTCTTCTGTGTTTCATCGTGACTGTTGGCTGATTCCTATCCGCTGCCTCTGTGCGCTTCAGTCTTCAGCTCATCTCAACTCTCCCGTGTTTCCTCGAGACTGCCACTACTATTGCTATCCGCTACTCTCCGTGATCATCAGTACCAGCTCAACTCTGCTCTCCCGTGTGCCATCGTTACTGCACCTGCTGGTTGCTATTGGCTACCTCCGTGTGTCCGCAGAGTCCTGCTGCCGCTTCTCCTCATCTCTACTCGTCCTTCAACTGCTGATCCACTCTCCATGCTTTCCTGTGTTCCTGCTGGTCTTTACCCGCCTGTCAGCATTGGATTCGTGTCTCACTACTTACCTCCCCGCTAGACCATCGCTATTCTTCAGGGTCATCCAGGAGTCCAGTTCCACACTCTACTGATTCCTGTGTATTCGTTTCCCTGCTGGTCTACCTACCTGTGCGCTGCACCTACTTGACTACCGCTTCACCCATCCAGGGACTTCGCTTCCTGCCAGCCTCCTGCCGTTCAGGTATCGCTGCACTCCTATCTGACTGACTACTTCTGAACCACGGTATGCATACTTCTCATTGACTGTGCTGGTGTATTGCATATCTTGCTGGACTGTGTTGGTTCTTCTCTGGAGTTTGCTATCCGCTGAGTCTACTGCCATCATTGACTGTGTTATCTTGTGCCGGATTACCTCAAGAGACTTTCTATTATTACAGTGCTGTTCAGTCATTTATATATTGTGCATATTATTGTGGATCAAGTTTAAGGTGCCCGTGTATCTCCTGTGTTGCAGTCTCTCCCCGTGCTCCTCCTCACATATATATTCAGTGGTACAACTTGCTAGAGGCAGACCACTGATCCCTGTTCCCTGTGTCACTTGTTCAGTATCCTTTCACATAGCAGTGGTACAACTTGCTAACGCAGACCACTGACTCCCCGGATACCTCCACTTGGATTCCATTCCTTCACTCAAGACAGCGGTACAACTTGCTATCCGCAGACCGCTGACTTTCATCACCTCCTCGTTTCTGTTGGACATTCCTCCTCACTATAGCAGTGGTACAACTTGCTACCGCAGACCACTGACTACCTTCACGTGTCCTTTGTCCATACAGTTCCTCGTGTATTATTACCTCCATATTACCAGTGCTGCTAGTCATAGACTTTCCTGAGCATCTCATCATCTGCTATTTCCTGTTCCGTGATCACCCTGCTACCAGAGTACCATAATACCACCTATATTGCTCTGGTAAGCCTATCACCTGGTGATCCCTGGGTAAAGACTCCTAGTGCCCGTGACAAGGGGAAAGAGCAGTCTGGAAATGCTGACAGGAACAGTGCACTTTGTAATGCTGACAGGAATAGTGCACTTTGTAATGCTGACAGGAACACTGCACTTTGTAATGCAGAAAGGAACACTGGAACTTGGAGCCAAGAACTATCCTCTGGAGAGAAGTGTGGCTAAAATCCCGATTTGTGACAGTACGCCCTCTCTTACGACTGGCCACTGGACACTTAGATTGGGGCTTAGTTGGAAACTTGCGGTGAAATTTTTTGATGAGAGATGGAGCGTGAACATCAGAAGCTTTGATCCAGGCCCTCTCTCTGGACCATAGCCTTTCCAGTCGACTAGATATTGTAAGGTCTTATGTCGAAACCGAGAGTCCAAGATCTCTTTAATTTCATATTCGTCACCATGTTCAGTCTGCACTTCAGGAGAAATCAGTTTGGGTCTATAAAACTGATTTAGCACCAGTGGTTTTAAGAGAGAGATATGGAAGGTGTTGGGTACCTTGAGGTAAGATGGTAGATGTAATTTGTAGGACACTGGATTGATGACCCGGGAGATGTTAAACTGTCCAATAAAGCGAGAAGCGAATTTCATAGATGGAACTCTGAGGCGTAGATTGCGAGTGGACAGCCAGACTCTGTCTCCAGGTTTCAAGCTTGGAATGGCTCATCGCTTTTTGTCAGCCTGAATTTTGTAGCGTTGGGATGCTTTAAGTAGAGATTCCCGTACCTGGCGCCAGTGGCCTGCAAAATTCTTTAGGAAAATTTCAGAGGCAGGTACTGAGGCTGTAGGGAGAGGAGTAAACAAGGGTACCCTGGAGTGTAGGCCATAGACCGTAAGAAATGGAGTGGGAGCAGAGGATTCGTGATAATGATTATTATGAGCAAATTCTGCCCAAGGAAGCAGATCTACCCAGTCGTCTTGAGAAGAGGATATGTACAAATGGAGAAATGTTTCTAGGTCCTGATTAACTCTTTCCGTTTGCCCGTTGGATTGGGGATGATAGGCCGATGAGAAGTTTAGTTTGATCTGTAGTGCTTGGCACAAGGATCTCCAGAGTTTTGCCACAAACTGAACTCCTCTATCTGAGACGATTTCTTCAGGACACCCATGCAAACGGAAGATCTCCTTTATATATTGCTGAGCCAGGATATGTGCTGATGGGAGGCCACGGAGAGGAAAAAAAAATGCGCAATTTTAGAGAATCGGTCAACGATGACCCAGATGGTATTGAAATTATTAGAATTGGGCAAATCGGAAACAAAGTCCATAGAAATATGGGTCCAGGGTTTGGTGGGAATAGGCAGAGGCAAAAGTTGACCAGCTGAAGATTGTCTTGAACTTTTATGTTGGGCACAGCTGCCACATGCGGAAACAAATTGCTGAACATCCTGATGAAGCGTAGGCCACCAGTAGCTTCTCGATATGAAAGATTGAGTTTTGCGGATGCCAGTATGACCGGCAAATCTGGAACAATGTGCCCATTGGAGCAATTTTTTACGCAGATTCTCCGGAACAAAAGTTTTCCCCTGGGGAGGTGTATTGACGGATCTACTGACTGCGATGCTGAGTGGGCTGATAATAGGCCGTGGGTCCACAGTGATGGAATCTTCCTCTTTCACCATAGAATGTGACAGAGCATCGGCCTTGCGATTTTTGGAACCAGGACGGAAGGTGACATGGATATCAAATCGAGAAAAGAATAGTGACCATCGGGCCTGACGTGGATTCATGCACTGTGCAATTTTATGGTAGAGCAAATTCTTGTGATCCATGTATATTGTGACAGGATAACGAGCTCCTTCAAGTAAATGCCTCCACTCTTCAAGTGCCAATTTGATGGCAAGCAGTTCTTTGTCCATTATGGCATAATTTCGTTCAGCTGGTAAAAATTTTCGGGAGAAGAACCCACAGGGATGCCATTGCTCTTCAGCTGGTTTTTGGGAGAGAACTGCTCCTACTCTGACAGATGAGGCATCAACTTCCAAGTAGAATGGACAAGTTAAATCTGGTTGCCTGAGTATTGGAGCAGAAATAAATGCTTGTTTCAGAAGTTAAAAGCAGTTTGGGCTTCTTCAGACCACTTGGCAGGATTAGCTCCTTTCCTGGTGAGGGCGGTGAGTGGTGCTACCACAGTAGAGTAGCCACGAATAAATTTTCGATAATAGTTAGCGAATGCCAGAAATCGCTGTACTGCCTTTAGTGTAGATGGTTGAGGTCAGTTAAGAATAGCTTGCAATACAGTTTATTCCTTCTGAGACAGCTGAGGACCTCTTTAACATGTCTGCGATGGGACTGGATATCAGAGGAGAAAACGAGAATATCGTCCAAATATACCACAAGTATGGTACAGTAAGTCCCGAAAGATTTCGTTTATGAAATTCTGAAAAACTGCTAGGGCATTGCTCAGACCGAATGGCATGACAAGATATTCGTAGTGCCCATTCCTGGTGTTAAAGGCGGTTTTCCATTCGTCGCCACGCCTGATGCAAATTAAATTGTACGCCCCGCGGAGATCCAACTTCGTAAATATTTGGGCACATTTGACTCTGTCAAATAACTCTGTGATCAGGGGCAGAGGATACCGATTCTTGATGGTAATGTCATTGAGACCTCGGTAATCGATGCAGGGACGCAATCCACCATCCTTTTTCTTTACAAAAAAGAACCCGGCTCCTGCCGGTGAAGAGGATGGGCGAATGAAGCCCCTTTCCAAGTTCTCTTTTATATATTTAGACATAGATTTTGTCTCAGGGATAGAAAGAGGGTAGACTCTGCCACGCGGTGGGGTTTTACCCCGTTCAAGATCAATGGGACAGTCCCAATCCCGATGAGGTGGTAGAGTTTCAGTGGCCTGCTTACTAAAAACGTCTGTGAACTCTCGGTAGGCAGAAGGAACTGGCAAAACTTCCTTATCAGAGGTGGAGCAATGTGGAAGAACACGTTGTAAACAGGACCCGAAACAAGTTGGAGCCCACGCCAAGATTTGTGGAGTCGACCAGTCAATATGGGGGTTATGCGTTTGAAGCCATGGAAATCCGAGAACCACAGGGCTAGTGGCTTCTGGGATGACCAAAAAGGTAAGAGACTCGGAATGCAGAACTCCTATTTGGAGTGTCACTGGAGAAGTCTGATGTGTAATGGTACCCCCTGGAATATGGCTACCATCAACTGCAGAGAGAAAGATGGTCACTGGAATTTTCACTAGTGGAATGGCTAGTTCAGCAGCTAATTTGGCAGACATGAAATTCCCAGCTGCTCCAGAATCCAGCAGGGCTGAAATGTATTGGGAGCCTTGAGCGTGTTTCAGGGTGACTGGGATAATACAGTCCTTGCCTTGTGGGGAGCAAAGGGCCACTCCTAGGCTCACCTCCTCCTCGTCAGCTAGGACGGTGTGTTTACCCGGCTTGCGAGGACAATAATGTAGCAGATGTCCGGAACTGGCACAGTATAAGCAAAGTCTCTCTCTAACTCGCCGCTCTCGCTCGGTGGGTGAAAGACGTGCTTTGCCTAGTTGCATGTGTCCTTCAGGGAAAGGAGACGGTGCACGAACCTGTCGAGTAGGGCGGAACTTGGGGTGTTTCAGCTTCCTCTTTTCTAGAGCTCTCTCTCTGAACTGAAGATCAACCCGATTGCAGATGGTAATCAATTGGTCTAGCGTTGTAGTTTAGTCCCGAGACGCTAATACATCCTTAATGTGGTCAGACAGGCCCTGCCAGAAGACCGCAACAAGAGCATCAATTTTCCAAGAAAGCTCAGAGGAAAGTGTTTGAAATTGAACGGCATATTGGCCCACCGACTGCTGCCCTTGCCGAAGCTGCAGAATATCTAAAGCGGCTGACATTGTTCTTCCAGGTTCGTCAAATATTCTGCGGAAGGTAGACAGGAAGCTATCAATATCAAATAAAATTGGGTCAGATTTTTCCCAGAGCGGTGATGCCCATGCCAGAGCCTGCCCTGGTAGTAGCGAAACAATATAAGCAGTTTTGGTACATGCAGTAGGGAAATTCCCGGGTTGTAATTCAAAGTGTATACTACACTGGTTGAGAAACCCGCGGCAATTCTTCGGATCACCATTGTATTTAGCTGGCGTGGGAAGATGGAGTCCGGATGAAGTAGGTAGTAAAGCAGATCTTATTGGCTCAGGCGGAGTATGGGATGGTTGACTGCGGAATAACTGCATGGTATCCATAGGCATAGAAACATCCTGCAGCAATCTCAAAATTTGCCCCTGTTTAGTTTCTTGTCTCTCAATGCGTTCAGCTAAAATTTGGACAGAGTCCTCCCTCGGGATATGTTCCCCTAGCGGATCCATTTGGCCACAACAAACTGTCACGGTCGTCTGAATTTCTTGATCCAATTCGGGACCCTTGGGCCTAGCTGGAGCAGGACTGAAACAGAAACTAGCAGCCTGGATGATCTTCCTGCTCATGTTCTTGCTGAATGTAAAATATAGAAGGGGAAAGAGCAGTCTGGAAATGCTGACAGGAACAGTGCCCTTTGTAATGCTGACAGGAATAGTGCACTTTGTAATGCTGACAGGAACTCTGCACTTTGTAATGCAGACAGGAACACTGGAACTTGGAGCCAAGAACTATCCTCTGGAGAGAAGTGTGGCTAAGATCCCGATTTGTGACCCACTGTCAGAACTTGACCAAGGAATGAAGTAAGCACTAATAATACAGAACATATGGTAAAAAAATTGGAAACTGTGGAAAGGAAAGTACAAACACCGCAAACTTACTATCTCAGACTGCCAATAGATAATGAAATCATCACATTCATTTGAGACTCAGAATGAAATATTTGCCCATTAATGCTTACTCACATTAAACCCACAAGTATAACAAAAGGAACATTATCTAGGACATTTTCAAATTTGAATAAGTAATTTCCATGCACAGACTGACAATGACACTACTGCTGATCATAAATCTGGAAAGTATTCCTGTGTAAAAACCAGAAGATGACAAGAGTCAGGGGAAAAAATTTGGTTGAATTTCTTCTTTATGGAGTGTTTTTTAAACATATACACAACACAAACTACATTATGTTATCACTAAAAAAAAATGCTTATATCTTACTACAAAGTCAGCAAACTTAATAAATCTGCAATGTATTGTAGTCTGCTGCTCGTTGTGAAGACTATGATGGTGTAAAACACGTTTCTACTAGTTAAGGAAATACATGTAGTGCATGTAGATTGCCAGTCCCATCTCTTGCATAGAAAGTGATGCCTTATTTGTAATAAGCTGTAAGAAGAATCGTATAAAAGGTATATACACGTATTTCTCTGGTGTCCCCATAGCTTCTTTATTGTTCCAAATCAATTAATTATAGAACAAGTATAATGTTTACTTATAGAATGTCCTCCAGAGCTTTCTACATGATTAGTCTATAGTTAAAATGAAAGTTTATCTGTACTTCAAGAAACAGTGCAAAAGCTAAAGAATCATTAAACTTAAACATTGAAATTTTCAGATATGAAACATAAAGGTAATGTAGATAGTTCAGTATTAACCTGACATTACATTGGAGATCTATAAAATGTATTTTTTTGTAATGGAGTGTTACCTGCACACTCATACAGGTGAGGCCACCTCCCATATATTTCGTACAGTAAGGGGAGAGTATTGAAACTACTAGAGAAGTAACTCATGTGTTTGCTATAGTGTCCGGATGTATGTGGGGACCCGGCTATGCTGGTCTATCCATTGAGGGGGCCCCCACTCTTTTCCGAGCATGCTTGTAGACTGTGGTAGCATTTATTTGCGTAACTGCAAGCCTAAACCAGGCTTGATGGCGCTTGCCCTTATCCCAAAATATGCTCAGAGGAGCAGAGTGGGAGCCTCTGGAGTGAAAGGACCAGCATCGCTGCCTCCTTCCTGAGTTAAATATGGTAAAAGTAACATTTTATAGATTCATCTAGCATAATTTAGGAAAATAATGCCCTGAGATGAATCTTCAAGTAAGGGTTTCCATAGTTTTTCTGTAAGCTTCCAATCCATTCCCATCTTAATCAGAGTTGCTCACTGAGTTGTTTAAATAATAGATTATTAAAACAGCTAGTATTAGTTAAATTCTGTAATATCATTTTAAAAGTAGTTGTTTAATTTTTAAATATGTTATAATTTGGTCTATCTAATTTACACTAAAAATGGTTAGATTCAAGAGGTCATCATTTAAGCTCACTTCATGATTTTAATAAGCATAGTAATTTTCCCCAAACACTAAAATATCATTTATCTAGCTTATATATATCCATCATGCAATACCATTAGGAAGGCAATGTACAAAATCAAGTAAAATGATAAGGTCTGGCGCTTCCTATGACCGTCTAGAAACAGTATAACAAATAAAGTTCATTCATATATGTTATATACAATGATCAGTTACCACTTGATGCTTATAAGTAATAAAAAATTACTGATCCGTGGTTAATCATTGCTTTGAGCTCATAAAGGATGTTAATCCATACTCTTGCTTCCAATGTCTCCTCCAAGCACAATCTCGCATGTAAATACAATAGAATGCCTGATCTCAATTGTCCCAGTTGTTTAAAATTCAAAGGTGTTTTCTCTCCTTTCGTAATCCATATGGATCTTTTGTAGACTTCAGTGAATATAGTATTCATGCAGATTTTATTAAAACATTAAAAACATATAATAGAGAACAAACTTTACGTGAAGATAATATTCTCGTACCAGATAGAATAAGTTTAAGGGCGTCCAATTATCAGACAAAATTAACCCGAAATGCTGCCGTCTTACTGGGCTTCTCCACTAGAATCTAAACACAAGTTCCCCCTCTGCACACTAACACATTTCAACTTATAATCAAGTCTTTGGCATTGTGATACAGGGGCAGTGTCATACGCCCTTTATATACTTCCTCCATCAAGTTTCAGGATTAAAGGTCATACAGACCGTACGGATTCCATATATAATACTCAAAAAATGGCAATATTTGAAAATATATACAGTAAATAGTCATATTGCATAACTGTAGGCTTCTTGCCTATATAATAACTTACAATCTTTCAATACTATAAGCATCCTCACCAGCAATCTCATTTTTTCTTTTTTTTTTATCAATCAAGATGTTCATAAATGACCGTTTCATAAATATCGCCTTCCATGTTCTCCAAAAAAAATGGCCACACTGTATGTGTATATTCTCACCAGCTAATACAATATTTTCTCTTCAAAAGGGATACTTATGATACTGACCGCTACACAAAAGCTTCAACCAGCTAATTGCAATATATTTCCACAGTGCACATTTCTTCGTTATGTCCTTGCTACATTATTAACCTTCTATGGTCCACACCTAACAACATCTTAGACCAATTAAGCCTGCTCTCCATCCAGCACTCCTACTGCTCCGACTCGATGGACATGAGAATGCAAAGTGCAAAACACCGAAAACATGCACAACTGGCGTTCAGTGGTTCAAGCTCCCATAAACATAATTTATCACAGTCTAAATTCCCTAACATACACACAGACAGACAGAGAGAGAGAGACTAGGGTCAATTTGATAGCAGCCAATTAACCTACTAGTATGTTTTTGGAGTGTGGGAATAAACCGGAGCACCTGGAGGAAACCCACGCAAACACGGGGATAACATACAAACTCCACACAGATAAGGCCATGGTTGGGAATTGAACTCATGACCCCAGTGCTGTGAGGCAGAAGTGCTAACCACTTAGCCACCGTGCTGCCCCACTACAAACTATAGTACAATATTCTATGGATAAATGATGTGGCCATATTTAGCAGTATGCAATATGACCGCATATGCACAGACTGCAAAATTTTATGACAAAGATAAACTTTTTTCTTTATTTTTGCAGGATAAAGAACCCTGATGACTTTTTGAAATTATTGGTTTATCAGCTTTTAAACATATGTATCGTCAATATATTCACATATAATGAGCATGCAACTTTTTGACATGTTTATGGTTGATTAATCTAGTACTGTTATCATTTTTATGTGTATTGTTATCAAAAACATACTCACAAACTCTAAAGATCTTCATTTTAATATATATTTTATTCTATTGTTTATGCATTAATGTTATGCTTAATGTGTTTTAATAAGTTTATAAAATCAGTAAACACTCTTAGATGGGTAATTATGCTCCATTTGGATTATCATTAATCAATAACTATATTTTTTTTATTTTTTTACCTACTGCTTTACATGTAATAAGGGTAATATTGCTACATTTTATTATTTGGAGTTCACTTCACAGTCTGCCTACCCAATTCCAGACACTCTGCAAGAAGTTTGCTAGGACTGATTGCTCTCTCTGTTTATCATTGTAACATTATAAGTATACTACATCATTTGTATTCATGGTAAATCCATGATAACACACAACCTGTGCTTCACATAGGTCTTTTGGACAAACCATTTATACAAAATGTATTTATTTATTTATACAAAATAAAAACAAGTAAGAAGAGAAATGGAAACATGGAAGTGGATGAAAGGTAAAGGAGAGGACTCAACGTGTGATGATCCACTCTACGAATCAGAGTTCATTCATTTTTTGTTATAGAATGATGAAAAATACATTTTTAGAGTTGCGTCTTCAGCCTTTAATTTTTTGGGCTAATTTTAAATGCATGTTTATTCACATTTAAAATATATTCAAGGCTATCCAAAACCATGTACCATCAGAACTGTGATATTAAACTTATGTGGGAATCATAGATTAGTTCTGAAAATATAATATATTTTAATCACAAATTCAATATATCAGTCAAAAAAGATTTTTATATCATTTATCTTTGCTTTCAGAGCTCTGTGGATGTCCTTATTCCTCAACGTGTATATGATAGGGTTTAACAGTGGAGTCACCATGATATATATGAAGGAGTAACTTTTGTCTTGGGTTAATAGTGAATTTACTGGTAACACATATACACTTACAAGTATCCCAATGTTGGTAAGAACCACAAGAAGATGAGAGCTACAGGTAGAAAAAGCTTTTCTCCTTCCTGTAGCTGATGGTATCCTTAGAATAGTATATATAATAAATATGTAGGATAAAATAGTAAATAGAGAAGGCAACAACATTACAATGCCACTAATTATAGCAGCAATGACTTGAACAAGTGTTATGTCTGAATATGAAAGTTCTATTAAGGGAGAAAAATCACAATGAAAATGGTGAATTATATTTTGCCCACAAAAATTCAGCTGACTTAGCAGTATTGACATTATAAGAGCAAGTATAATGCAAAGTACACAGGACCCAAGAACCAAAATTATACAAAAGCTGTTGTTTATGAGAGTAGAATAGCGCAATGGCTTTGAAATGGCCAGGAATCTATCATAAGACATTAGTGCATAATGGAAACAAATTGTATTTCCACTTACTGCATAAAATTGTAACTGTATGATGCATCCAGTGAGTGTGATAGTTGCCTTCTGTACCAAAATGTCATGTAGCATCTTTGGAATCAAATTTGTAATAAATATTAATTCACAAAAGGACAAGCTTTTGAGAATGATGTACATGGGTGTTTGAAGGTAGAGAGTGGTTGATACCAATGTAATGATTACAAAGTTTTCTAAGCAAGTCATTATATAAATAAAGAGGAAAAGGATGAAGAGCGGTACTCTAAAATTGAGAACATTGCTGAATCCAGTTATCAGAAATTCTGGGATGATCGTGCAATTTTCTATTGCCTGTAAGTAGAGAAATCAATTTTGTATTTAAATAATAAGCAAAAGTATTTAAAAAAAAGAAAAAATAATAATAATAATAATAATAAAACTTTAGGGTCCCTATTTACTATTTAAAATATTTGGAGGTAAGCAATAATATTTTTCTGTTTGGGAGGTTCATCGAATACTCATTCACAAGATTATTCCTAAAATTATTCTCACACAGTTCTAGAAAAAGGGTTAGTTTATCTGTCTCAACATGTTGGGACAGATAAATAAATCCCATAATACTTTGTCTATTTCTCATACTTATATGTAAAATACCTGCTCACAGGGTTTATGTTAGGATAGGATAAAGAGTGGTCAGATGTTTTGTGTACATTTTAACTGAATTTGATCTTCTTGCGATTGTTTAAGCAATTAAATTATTTTGAAGTTGACTACTAAGGCTTACAATAATTGATACCTTAATTTTAGAGCAGAAGCTTAAAGGGTTTTAAAGATTCCAATTATGTTTTCACTCAGAAATAGATAATATAGAATTGTAGGGTAATAAAAAAATATATCCACTGTGGTGCATCAGACTGATACATTCAATATAACTCAGTTTTGTAGTGAATACATAAGCTCTCATTCACTTCTTACCGACATTCTGTGGCTCAGGTACTTGCAGCTATCTTCACCACACATTAATTATATCTGAATTCCTGCAAAGAATATTAACAGTATTGACTCAGAATTAGATTATTCCTAATTTTGCAGAACAATGGACAGGAAAGTGAAGAAGTTGTGCCCATTAACATTAACTTTTTAACTCCAATAAATAAAGGGAAGCAATAAAGGCTAATTTTAGAGCAGTAGGCAAGTGAATAAAACATGTCTAATCTTTTATATTTGCAAACTTATTTTATTACTTTTGTGACATGATTACTTATCATAATGATAATAACAAAATACACTAAAATATATAAATATAAACAGACAAAAATAAAGTTTACACTATACTAATTTTACATGACTATATAATATATAGACTCTTCTTGTCTACATACCACTATACAGTATAAGAAGGAAATAATTATGGGCCCCCCACACTTGTAATACATTAGTGGCTGTTTCCAAAACATTTGCTTAAATTTTACTGATCAAAACTAAATAAGTATACTATATAATGCTATCTTGCTGTGTGTTACACAACATTTTCTTGTTAGCACAATGCTGCTATGTAAGATATGCAATGTTGTATGTGCAAGAATTTTAATTTGAAGTGCAATATGCATATTTATTCCACACACAATTTAAATAATAAAGTGTATATTTTGCTAGGCATCTGCAATACACAGAACACATTGTCAATTTCCCTCTATGCAAATTAATTATGTAGTAACTGAGCATCAAAAAATATAGGAAACACATCCTGCTGTACCATGCTAAGCCAGATTCTTCTGGCTCCAAATCAAATGCTTAGCATCTAATAGCACCAAAATATATAGCAACCAATCAAGTTCTAGTTATCATTTATTTAATACATTCTACAAAATGACAGCTAAAATCTGATTGGTTCCTATAGGCAACATCTCCACATTTTCGAACCCGCAGTTTAGTAAATATACCCCAAAATCTTGTTATTATCTGTAGTGGTGATTTGAAGGAAAACACAGAAATTGGTAGTGATAACACTGATAGGAGTGTAGATGTGTTGATCTCATTTTCATAGGAAAGACATTTGCAGAGGTTCCCTAGTAGTATGACAGTGCAATACTAGTCCTGAAGTTTCCCCTCTTACTAGGAACATGGGACTACCCCTGGAAATTAGCAATATTTAGTCCACCAGAGACCAAGCTCTTGTTTGTCCCTCCCTCTCTTTCTTATCAGTGATTACCACCTGATCCAGAGTCCAACATTTTTACACATTTTTATTAACGTTTTCTTCTCAGTGTGTGGGAGAAAAAAAGCCTTTCTCTCAGTTATCCGTGTTTAACTTTTTTGGTTAGCTCTTATTGTCCATACAAACAGAAAATGAGGGTTGCGCTGCTGAATGAGTACAGAAATTAATATTTGGAACTAATGGTGATCTCTTGAAAAATCAGAAGAGGCACTGAACATCAATCAAAACATTTAATATAGATATCGATATATCCAGTACAGGGTACTGGCAATAGCCAGAAACCTGCTGTACAATAAAACAGTGTGAAATCACTCTGTCACATAGCTATGACATAGAAACATAAATTACAAAACTAAATTAGTATACAAACAGCCGTGGCTATTAGACTAAATAAAAATCAATATGACAAATGATTGCGCAACCAAAATGAATGTGGCCAATAGTAAAACCAGTCAATAGAGAGGCACCTTCAGAATGAGACGGTAATAGTAAAGTCTCATTAAAATAGGAATAGATATACATAAATAGTAACAGAGATGTTGTATGTGGATTCCTCCTTAGAATATTGAATCACCTGAATCCAAAACATCTGACAAGCATATTACACAGCCTGGATCTTGATCATCACTTCTATGCTTCAGTAGCCACATACTTATTGAATTAAGGGTAAATAAATGTTACCGGTGACCTGTGGTTAGCAGTCCCGTTTCCAGCGTAAGTCACGCCCCGACGATACCGGGACCTTGCTGAAGTGACTTTGAAATGTAGTATCCAAGCCGACTGTAGATGTTTAATCACGGGGCGAGCCGATTAACTGCCTCCAGCGTGAATCACGCAATGTTGTTTAAACGGGTCCTGCCAAATGATCCTCAGATATTGTATCCGTACCCGCTATGGGTGTCGAGGCAAGCCAGGGTCAGTACTAGCAGTAAATAGGAATAGTGTCCACTTAGCGAGCACAAGTGGAGAGAGGTTTCAGGTAATGAGGCAATCACACATAAGATCCAGTTCACAAGAAACCCCCACTGACGCGTTTCGTGCCTGTTCCATACCACCTACACCACCACCAAGCCATAAATCCTCCATTATTAAAGAGTAAAAAAAACATACACCAGAGCACAATTGGTGAATTCAAGATATATATCATATCAAAATGGGTTGTGAAGTAAGAGGCATTGCATGACCTAGCATTGTTCATAGAGCCCCACTAAGTAACCCTTATTCTTTTGCTTTTTTTAACAAAGCCATTAAGGTAAAGTATAACTAGGTGGTAGTTATATATCAAGCTGACTCTCCCTGTGTTCTCCATGAAACTCCCCATCTGAAGCTGTGCCAAGTTATGCACATGCTCCACAGCACTATAAGTGCAATCTGTAATGAGAATTCAAACCTCAGTATCAACTGGACCACATAACTAAGACATAATATCAACGTTCATGTTTCAGTGACCTTTTTGGTCGTTGCTTATTGCTTATATTGTAGGTTCTGATTAATACAGAATAATAAAGTGAATACTGGCTTACAGAATAACATATCACTCTCTATTGCTGCTTACTTTGAACAAGTTTGCTGCCCACAGGGTTGCTTTGCATAATAAAAAATGACAACACATTTATTTATGTTATGTAATACCTATTTCTCATTATGCACTTAGGAGCTTGAACGGTTAGTGGTTGTACTGTGACAACATCTTATCCCTATTACCCAGCAAGCAATACTTATATTAATGGGAATGGATTTTGGCTATGGTAAATAACATTTTACACTTTAACATTATTCCTTGATGGTGTGTTCTCTTTGAAATCTATTCTTCTATCCTATAGTATTTTTGACCAAGTAGTCACAGGACTGTCTAGTAGAGGAATATATCAACCCTAAGTCTCCGATTCATCAAGGAATGGATCTTATCTTTCCTCATTGTAAGTTGCATTGACCACTTTAAGTAAAAACGGGGACAGTTAAGATAATCGCAATTCAAATAAGGAACGCAAAGTCGAAAAACACACCCACCTCCAGTCCTTTACGCAACAGAACATAATATGCAACGCATCCTAAGCAATTTACTCACTTAAACAGTTCCTCTACGTTAACTTCCAGCACGTTAAGATAAGAAATGTATACGTCACACCAAATGTGGGAGGTTTGACGAGTTTGTTTATAAATGTTAAAACACAATCCAGTGTGTTTTTATGCAGGAAAGTTGTAACCTCATTAGTCCTTTTCACATTTTACATGTTTTGTAAACTTTGAACAATGACTTTGGAGTGTTTTTAATTACCTAAATCCACACCTTCTGGCTCTGCTGCATGAAAGAAAGATTGTATGATGGGTTTGTTTGTGTTTGAGTTGAACAGAGCGCATGTTGATGCAAATGCATGCAATTCGCTAGCATAAAGAAATATGCATAATAAATCTTTAAAATTTATGTTGCTTTATAATTATGTCCCGACCATTAAAAAATGCCCAGCATACTCCTCCATAATCGATACATAGTAGAGTACATACAACCTCCACACAGATAAAGGGTGTGAGTCAGGATTAGAACTCATGATTCCATTTTTGTAAGGTGGATTAGCTAACCACAGAGGAAACTTCTTTTTTGGAAAAAAGAGTGAGAAGCTCAACAATACAGCATGCGTGCTACAGATGAAAGTGCTAGTTAATAGTTCTCTTAATATTAATAAAAAATATGCGCCAATGGTTAGTGGTTCGCACTTTGGTCTCACAAAAGTGAAGTCATGAGTTCGAATACCAAGCATGGCCGTAACATCTGTGTGCAGCTTGTGGACTTTATTCATTAATGAAAGAAACACCACAGGAACTTGGCCTAAAGCAGCTTGTTTTTTTACTTTGTCCTTCAAAAGTGATCTACTAGACGCTCGACCACAATGCCAAATCAGCCTTCATATTTAACATGTATCTCCCACTCAAATGCAACTTTCTTACGGCAAGTAGCTTTCTGTCTGACTGACAATGTTAATGTTTTAACTTTCCAAAAGGATGATGGCCCACAGGTCACATGCACATTATTATGTGTATGCTGACATTTATTACTAGGAATGGCCTAAGAGGGGGGTGTGTTGATTTGGAGAGGACAGGCTTCTTGGAGTTAAATGTCACATTGTCTGGAAACCTTGTTTTATCGGCATCTACGGCTTACAGGTTATGCTATGTACTCAGCTTTACCCAAGCAGAGTGCTGACCACAGTCGAGTAGCATGGTGGTTTTAGTCGCTTGCAATTCTGCCTTACAGCACCGAGATCATTAGTTCAATTCCCAACCATGGACTCATCTGTGTGTAGTTTATATGTTTTCTTCAATGTTTGCATGGGTTTACCCTGATGTTGTAAGTTAACATTTGACTACCACTACAATGCCACATAATTGTGTGAAGTTTTTAATTTTGTATGGCATTTGGCATATACCTTCCTTAATGATTATGGGCCCCAAGGCACATTATGTGTATGCTATTTCTATGGATGGCCTACCTCTTGGAGGGGTGGATTGTTGTTTGAGGGTACACTTTCCTTTTTGTGAAATGCAAAGAGCAAATGCAAACTTTTTTTCCTTATCTACTGCTTGTATGTTATTTACCCATCTTGTATAGAAAAATATTATAGCCAACACCAGGTCGACATGGTGGCTTAGTATCTAGCACATCGGCCTCCCTGTGCTGGTGTATGGAGTTAGTGTTCTTCCCATGTTAGTGTGAATTTCCTTGAAAAATCCTAATCCATACTAGTGTATCTTCATTTGCTGCTAACAAATTAACCTGAATCTGTCTGTGTTACAGCTTTTACATTGTAAGCTCTTTTGGGACAGATTGCCTTCTCTGGACACTGAGGCAGAATTAGTGGTGCTATATAAATGTTGCAATGATGATGTAGTTGTAACAAAACAATCTACCTTAAATGCTATTATTGTTTTATTGAAAAATCTAATCTTTATTGTCCTTATACCCACATGTTGTGCAATTGTAATATAGTAATAAAGACACACATACCAATTATTCTGTTTGATTTAAAAAACATATTTATAACCACCTCAAAAATATTCAACTATTTACATTAAAAAAAATAATTCATAAAAACATGGACATAATTGGGTTTGTTTTTCTAATTTTTTACTATATTTTTAATTTTTTTTTTAGAATAAATCATTTTCCCCCCGAATTTTGGGCAACAATGGGGGGGGGGGGAATCTGGGCCACACTAATGCACTAAATCCTTGGCAACCTAACAGTGAAAACAGACAAGAGTTAGCAGAGATGTGTACTGCTACATACATTGCTTTAAAATGACAGCATTGTCTAATGGGATGCCAAATACAGTTGGAGCAAGAGGCCTAAGGCTTTCGTGTGGCAGCTGTATATATATATATATATATATATATATATATATATATATATATACACACAATTCTGTTGTTGCCAGGGGAGGGGGCATGGAGAGTGTATTTTCCAAAAATACTTTGTAGTCCCATCATGATGGAAACCTGTGACATTTAGGTCAACTTTGATTGAACATGTGTGACATCAGAGATTTATTACCAGTACAATGGACATCTAAATTTTATGAAATTAGGTAAAAGCTTTAATGTAAATACTTACTATTTCTCAAGGCCTCCACCTCTTGGCTGGGTGCTGCCACCTCCACTTCCTCCACTGCCCCTGTGTGCAGCTTCTCGTGCAACTACTCATCCTCATCGTCGCCCTCCTCTTCGTCCTCAGCCACCTCAACCTCCTCGGCCACCTCGGCCACATTGGCTTCCTCTGCCACCTCTGCCACCTCCTCCTGAGGCTTCCCATCTGCCTCTACCTCTTGCTCCTCCTCCTCCTCCTCGGCCTGGCGTCATTGTCGACGTCTATGATCTGTTGGAATAAAACTAACATATAAGTGTATTGTTCAAAGATTAACCTGCTTAACAATTATATAGATGTAGTTTCATAATAATGTGATCAGACATTGTCAAACTTTTTTTGCCCATCACAGATAAAGATTAATTTTTCCCTAAGGATATAAACATGACACACACACACCACTTCACATGGCCTGTAACAAATGTTTGCTTGATCTGGACTATCTAAGTTTAAGACTGTAATTTGGAAATATTCCTTTTTTTGGGGCCCCATCTTAATTAAAACAGCCAGATAATGAATGACAGATTAGTTAGATATAATACAGTTGGTATTTTTGTTTGGCCTGCTAATATGTGAAAATCACTAATGTCTATCAGAGTCCTTATAAATTTCATTTAAAATTACTCAATCTCCTGAATATGTACAACTTCCATATGGTATAGAAATTGGTTTGAGTACTGTATAAAGGACTGTCTGTTTGTCAACTCACCACGCCTTCATAAAGATTTAGAATCGAAACGCGTCGGCATACGGAGGTCAGTGACGTCAGACACACGTAACGGGGATTCCCTCCATTGAGTTCTGTTACTCTTCCATGCAGCGGGGATCTTGAGAGTGTTACCCGGGACACAGCTTGCGGACTTGATTTACCAACTGTCACGCTTGTTTGTAAAGAACGGATGGTAAGGGTCCATCTATCTTTGTTTTAGCGGGCTCTGGCACTGGATATACTTATGAGATTTTTTTCATGTGTGAAATATTTTCTATGCTGGTAATAAATAGTGTAAAGATTTGACACTATGGAGCATTTCTTTCTCCTCTTGTTCTAATTATGGGGGAGTGGAGTCTCGTGTTGGAATGAGGATTTAGCTGGAAAAGTGTAACCAATCTATATGCTTTGAATTCAACTTCTTCCAGTAAGTGCATACACTTGAGGGGTTAAAAAGAATTCTCCTATCACGTGGTGCTTGCATATTTTTTATTAGTGCACGGGCACTAAAAGGGATTTTATTTATTGCTGTACTGAATCTACAGGTTGCACTATGTTTGCACTTTATTTTCTTTCATGTATATCCATGGGATAAGCGAGAGTGGATTGGATACATCATAGAAGACAATACACACACCATTTGGAATTCAGGACTTTTGATGTATTGACTATTTTTTTACCATATTTACTATCTTGCCTATAACAAACTATATAAGTATATTAACCAATAGTGCCATCTTCCCCTTAAACTTCTTGAGGCAACAGTCACTGTCGCACATCAGTCAACATTTTGAGTCTGCCACTGAAGCACTAGATATAGATGTAGCAGAAATTTCAAACACCCTCACCCGTATGGAGCAAAAATTTGACCACCAACTCACCACTTTAAATAATACACTCACCAATTTTGGCACCCAACTGTCCACTTTAAATACTATACTATCAAATATTGGCACCCTATTGGAAAAAATTTATCATGACCACTCCCAACACCCTCCATCAACTGTCACTTCTTCACCCATTTCAACCCATACCACACACGCTACCTTGTCCCCCACAGACCACCAGCTCGCTCATCATATTTTGCCTATTTCAACCTCTCCGGCTCCTGACCCTTCTGTGTCTGCTGCCCCTTCTGTGTCTGCTGCCCCTGCCTATCCCCCCTGCCTATCCCCATGGCTATGCCCATGGCTATCCCCCTGGCCCTTTGTCACACCTTCGGTCACAACAACATGCTTACCAAGAGAGTTTGGGTGCTTTCTCTGAGACAGACGCACAGACATACTCTGGCAATAAACACAAACATAATGAATTCCCAGGGCTAATGTGTGCTAGGGCAGACACTCTAGGGGGATATGGGGATACAAAGTTCATCGTAAACGGTATAGGGTCAGTTTGGTCCTTGAGTAAACTTGTATTAAAATATATGAGGGAGTAGGTTGAAGATTTGTAGTAGGATTAGAGCTTTTCCAAGTCTAACTGTACAAATTTTGGTGGAGTGAGTGCTTTTGCTGGTCAATGTGATTTTGTTTGGAATATTTGTGTTTAATTTTGAAATTACATTTTTTGAGGACTTCTTTGCTTTGTGACATGGTTGTGCACAGTTAATATTAGCCATATTGGTATTGCTTTTGTTTCCTTTATAACAGCGCCCATCTAGGTCCCAGGATGGCCATGCAGCCAGGGTATATTCCTCGCCTAGTAGCTACTTAGGCACACAAAACTATGCTTAGTGAATGGAGCCAATTTTGCATGCACCTTGGTGTTTGGGGTGGGGTTTTACATCTCCCTACGGATTGTGTGCCAGTGGGCATTACTTACTGTCTGCTTGTCATTCTGGAGGATGGCCACTCTGCTGTGTGAGGAGAATTAAATTTTTGCCTCATGCTATTATGTCTAACACTTTGAAAGTACTTGTGCTACCTTACATTTAGACACATGTTGAAGCAGGCATTGGTCTTACTATGGCAAAAAGTATCTCAACATATTAATTACACACACACTTACAGATCCTACTTGCAGATATTCCCATCCTGATTCTGGCTTAAGGGTAATGTTTATTTATTTCCAGAACCATTCGCAATGTAAATGCTATTGTTAATTAATGTTAGAATCAGACACCAAGATCCGATATGAACATCTGAGTTTAGATCAATACTGCTTGTCTCCCAGATTTTACCAGCTAAACAATAAAATAACATATATGCCAGGTATGTATAGGATCACAATCTGTGTCTTCACCAGCAATTTAGTATGTTTAGAAGTGTGTATGTGTATGTGGCTGGATTGAAACATTCCATGCCTGGACAAAAACAATATAATTGCTGTGTAGCATGTCAAAACTAGCTTAGGGAGCCGGACAAATCTGAAAAGGGTGGATAGTGTCATTGTTTAATTGCTGGACAAAACCGGATTTAAAGGGGATGTTGATAAGAACTCCAATAGATACTGAACTTACATATGACACCAAGGCATTGGACTTGATTATGTGGAATTTGTGTTTTGCATTTTTCTGTGGCCACGATTCCAAGCAAAGTGGTGATTGTGTCTGGACTCTATTTTTGGCTTTGCGGTTTGAACATGTCCTAACCTAGGAAGTGTTGTTGGCAACAAATTTAACATGTAAGGACCCAACTTTGACAACATTTACAGCGGTTACCAAAAAATTAAAAACATAGGAGTTCACAATTAAGTTCACAAAACATGTTGAACTTGACCAATACAAAATCCTAACACGTGGACCAAGAAAAGAGAGCAGACGTAGTAAACACACAAATATATCTATTCTTATAAAGTTCAAAAGAACAAAATAGAGAGTGTGATTTAAGGGGAAGGGCTGTATGTGGCTAATGTCAAAATAAGCAAGGATGGCTACAATAGATAGTACAAGTATACATGTATCTAAATGGGCCACAAAGGACTTTAGAGTGATTGTTGTGTATGACAAGAGGAAGAACAGCATTGTAGTAAGCAGCACATACTTCTTAGTGACAGATTGCTGACACTATTGCAGGGTCAGATTTATTATTAACAGACATTATTATATATTTGCAGCACAATACATAGCAAGTAAGACTAGTCTTTGAGAGAAAGTTCCTTGGATGAAGAGTAAACAATCAGAGCCATTTGAAGAAACACATAGGCAGGGTTGTAGCATTGGATAAATACTTCGACGTGTAAGAAGATACGCAATTTAGAACTATTAAATGCATGTTATCTTTGCCTGTTGAAGGTAAAGGAAAAAAATGAATACACCAATATTAGCTCACATCTAACTTTAATGCATGTACTTAATTTCTGCCTTGGTGCACATGAAGGTGGTCATGTAACCTAACATGCAAAGTATTTTGTAAGGCTCAACACTGTACTCTCTGCAATAGTGGATTGTGATTTTAAGCTATATCTTGGATTTGAAGTGTGGTTTGGTCTTGAAAGTACCCAAAAAACCATCAGCCATTAAAAATGTGGATTACCTAACGTGGCCTAGGCAGACACACAAATCTCCATCACAATTCCATAGGTTTATTACAGCAATATTGTATGCAGCACATACACTTTAGAATAACAATAAATGTTATTTATCAGAACACTATAGAGGCTTACATTCTTTGGGCCTGATTTATTAAGGTACTTAAATTAAGAAGTTACTTATTTAAGTCTCCTGGACAAAACCATGTTACAATGCAAGGGGTGCAAATGAGTTTTCTGTTTTGCACATAAGTTGAATACTGACTGTTTTTTCATGTAGCACACAAATATCTACTTTAAATTTTAGTGTACAAATAAGCTATCAAGTATTTGTGTGATACATGAAAAAACAGTCAGTATTTAACTTATGTGCAAAACAGAAAAGTCATTTGCACCCCTTGCATTGTAACATGGTTTTGTCCAGGAGACTTAAATAAGAAACTTCTTAATTTAAGATCCTTAATGAATCAGGCCCTTCAACTGGCTACGACACGATAGGCACCTCCGACAACTCCAAAGGCAAGTGCTGTGAGCCTTTAGCCCTGCCAGCACCTAGATGATGTGGCATGTTGGTGAAACAGCCTGTGGTTACAAAGGATAGATATTAATTGTTGTAAAAATGTGGCATTTTCTTCAGTCTAATGCCTGCAAATTAGATGATATACTTTTGGTTCCTTGATGAACACTGTTTAACACGGTTTTTACTAACAATGTTAGGCAATTATATTTGAAAGGTAAGGGCCATTGCCTTACCAAACCATTAAGCCATTTAATCAATGATATTATTAAAACAGCATATGGGTCATGTTAGAACAGTTCAAAGTTAATCTCAACCCAAGCACGTTGATGTTTGCACATTAGCCAGTAGTTTGACTCCAAAACATTTTGGGGGGTGGATGACAAATGATTGGTCCAAAACATACATACATTTAAGTAGAATTCCAAAAACTTTTTCAAGTACACTTAGAGGTTGGCCAAGATTTTAAAAGCAGGTCAAATGGAAACCATTTCATTAGGACAACACCACATGTATATTTGGAAAGCCATTTCCTTGGTTCAAATGTAACTTTGCACATAATATAATTTGCTCATTATTAAATCAGATAGCATTGGTGTATTTGACATTGGACCTTTAAAGGAAACAGTAATAATACATGTGATTTACCTCAAAACTATGTGTCAAGGACATACTGCCTGAAGTTGGCCCCCTCCTCTGATTCTCGCGTTCTGGCATCCAGCTCCCCCATCTCGTCCATCCCAGCAACCTCATCCACCACCCCTGGAACCCCACTCCGGATGGCAATATTGTGAAACACCACACACAGATCTATGATGTCACATACTTTACTCGGCCCATACATTAGTGCCCCCCAGACCAGTCCAGACACCTAAAGCATGCCTTTAACAGGCCAAATGCCCTTTCAATGACCAATCTGGTGCCTGCATAAGCCGAGTTGTATGCAACCCCACGCTCTGTGTGTGGGCTTAACAGCGGAGTGAGGAGCCAAGGGCATAAGGGATAAGCGTTGTCTCCTATGTAGGATGAGAGGAAAGACATAAGAAGCAAACATTAATACACTTTAGTACAAACAAATGACCAACGTCAAAATGCTACCAGTCTCAAATATGTCTGGTACATTATATCAAAGGCAAATTGACAGCTAAGTAAAGGAATATTACCTTAAATAAACCAAACATTGTAAACTACGGTAATCACATTTTGGAAAACACAAACCATAGGAGGCTGAAGGACTTTTAAAATGTGTCTTCTACGTTCTTTTGGAGGGATGCCAGGGCAAATATCTATCTTACATGTAGTGAATACTTTTAAACTAACCACCTCTTTAAGAATGTAAGCCAAACAAATATCATGTACCATTTTCAAAATACACATTTCAAAACAACCTGACTTATGCATATGGCCTTGTAGAGTTTACCTACAATTTCCAAACATCATGTAACCTGAAATGTCTGTTTATGAAAGCTGCCTACATTACCAGGAGCATTTAGAAATGAAGAAAATTTGAAATAAAATACATTTTTGTAAAAACTTTAAAGAAATGGCACATGCACTATATGACACACTGTGGAAACATAACATCTGAGGACAAAGTTAACATTTAGAGTACAGTAACTTTGAAGTTGATGATTGTCGAAAAAAGCATAGCAATACATTGAGTAAATACATTATTCTAATTATTAAGAAGCCATGTATCTCCATGTGGCCTGGCACCCCCTTGCCTCTGTTGCAATCTGTGCCACATCCCTGATTGCCTAAAAGCAAAGGAGTCATTGCTATTCCCTCCCATTTGGCAACCAGGGTACGAATCTGGAGAGACGGGTCACATGTGGCCTGTATATTTATCGAGTGGAAATGTTCCTGTTCAAATACACAGAAACATCCCCACTCAACGGCCCCAAGGTCACATGCGTCCCATCTACTGTCCCTATGACGTGCGGAGAGCCAGCTATCGTGGCAAATTGCTGCTTAATACGCACAAGGGACTCCTCATCGAGTGGCAGATGTATAAACTGGGAAAGCCGCGACAGGAATGCCCTGAGCATAACCTTCAACATACGACTGAAGGAGGCCTGGGACATACCTGTGGTCTGGAATGACCCAGATACACAGAAGTGCAGTACTGCCAACAGTTTGGTCAAAGGCGGTACTGCTGTTGGGATGTGGTGCATTGGCTCAATGTCACTCTGCACAATGCACAGGGTGTCCAAGATGACATGAGGAGTAAGCTGATAGCGATGGACAACCTCAGCATCTGACATCCCATAGAGGCTGACACGTGACCTGAAGATACGCTCCCTAGGACGGCGATGTTGTACCAGTTGCTGGTTTGGACATTGTGGAGGATCAGCCTTCTCGAGAACCAGACTCTCGTCCAACTCCAGGATCGCCTGTATGTGTGACAAAAGCCTAAACTTACAAACAAAAATGTTAGGTGAGGCCTTTACAGCTCTGCATTTTCACTGTAGACTCCAAACATGCAACTTTTACTTTTTAAAATCACGATTCATCTTCTATCTTGGTTTTTGCAATTACAGTCAGTAATTATTGAATTTTTTTTAAAAAAAATTGTGTCAATACTCAAACCCTATTGACTGAGCAAAGACACCACATCAGAGACCACCTCACCATAAAGATACAGAACTAGAAACCCAACAAACAAAAGAGTGTGTGCCACTGGATACTTACCACACCAAAACACAAAAGCCACCTTGTGAAAATCCATAACATTCAATAAAGTTTGTAACAAAAAAACAGGCAGGGGGAGCAGGTAATAAAGAGAGGCAAGCAAAGGGTGAATTAAAAATTTTACCAAAACACAAAGCTCCAGGTCCAGATGGCATACACCCAAGGGTCCTTATGAAGTTAAACTCGGAAATATCGAGACCGCTATTCTTAATTTTCAGAGATTCAATCTCATCAGGCTCAGTACCAAAGGCTTCGCGAATAGCAGATGTGGTGCCGTTGTTTAAAAAGGGGACGAGATCACAACCAGGGAATTATAGACCTGTAAGCCTGACATTAATAGTGGGGAAACTACTGGAAGGTATTTTAAGGGACAGTATTCAGGATTACTTGTTATGCAATAAAATTATTAGTGGGAATCAACATGGATTTGTGAGGGATAGGTCAGGTCAAATTAATCTAATTAGTTTCTACGTGGAAGTTAGTGGTAACTTAGACCAGGGCAGCACAGTAGATGTGGTCTACTTAGATTTTGCAAAGGCCTTTGATACAGTGCCACACAAGAGGCTGGTTTACAAAATAAGGGAACTGGGTCTAGGAATCAACATTTGTACTTGGATCGAAAACTGGTTAGAGAATAGGGAACAGAGAGTTGTGATAAATGGAACATTTTCTAATTGGTCAAAAGTCTTAAGTGGAGTACCTCAATGTTCCGTTCTGGGGTCACTCCTTTTTACAATATTTATTAATGACCTTGGTGATGGTTTAGAGAGTAAAGTTTCTATTTTTGCAGATGACACTAAACTCTGTAGGGTAATAAAATCAGAGCAAGATGTAGCTTCTCTACAGAGGGACTTAAAAAAATTGGAGGATTGGGCGGCCAAAAGGAATATGAGGTTTAACACAGATAAATGTAAGGTTATGCATTCAGGGATCAAAAACAAGAACGCAATCTATAAATTAAATGGAATTAATTTAGGAGAATCTATAATGGAAAAGGATTTGGGAGTGCTCGTAGACAGTAGTCTTAGCAATAGTGCTCAATGTCAAGCAGCATATGCAAGGGCAAACAAAGTATTGGCATGCATAAAAAGGGGTATAGATGCAAGGGAAGACAGTGTAATTTTGCCACTGTATACATCATTGGTAAGACCTCATCTTGAATATGCAGTACAGTTCTGGGCACCACTCTATAAAAAAGATAATTTGGAACTAGAAAGGGTTCAGAGAAGGGCGACAAAATTGATAAAGGGTATGGAGTCATTAAGTTATGAGGAAAGGTTAGCCAGTTTAGGCATGTTTACTTTAGAAAAGAGGCGTCTAAGGGGAGATATGATTACTATATACAAATACATTAGGGGTCAACACAGAGAACTTTCATGGGAACTTTTTACCCCAAGGACCATACACAGGACACGTGGTCACCCCCTAAGGTTAGAGGAGAGGAAATTTCAAAACAAGCAAAGGAAGGGGTTCTTTACAGTAAGGGCAGTCAAGATATGGAATTCACTGCCAGGGAAGGTTGTGATGGCAGATTCAATAGATATGTTTAAGAAAGGGTTAGACAAATTTTTAGCGGAAAGGTGTATCCAGGGATTCGACCGTTAATTAAAATGAAGGATAGTAGTGGATATAGGGTGAAAATAGGACTGCAATATTGAGTCTGGGGGGATTTTCACAATTGAAACAGATTGGCGGTTGCTTACTCTGGATCAATTTCAATTATAAGTGCAGGATCGCAGGAGATCCAAAATAGGTTGAACTTGATGGACTGTTGTCTTTTTTCAACCTCATCCACTATGTTACTATGTTACAACTTGCATCAATACTCAAGCCATAGTGAAAGAGCAAAGACACCACTTCACAGACCACCTCACCATAAAGAGGCAAAAATAAACAATAAAGACATAAGAGTGGGTGCCACTCAATACTTACCACACAAAAACAGCCAAGGCAGCTTAGGCAAGGCAACAAAAGATCCACTTTGTCTCCTCTAATCTGTTAGGGAGGGGGAGCAGGTAACAAATAGAGACCAGAAAAGGGGCCACCAAATAAAGCAAACAATAAATAATTCAGTCAAGATGCAGTCCCTATTCAAATTATACACAGTGCAAGAATGTAGACAATTCTAAATAATTTTAAATACTTTACTCCTACCATCCAAAATCCAATATATAAGCAAATGTAAACCTCTTACTTCACAAAGTAGAGAAGCCTATAATTAAATTATCATTGGGGTTTCAAACAATAAAACACATTGCAATGCTTTTTTAACTAATAAAACATACTTCAATTTGTGAAAGGTACTGCTCTAAATAGCTCTAAACAGCATTTTCCCGTCTGTCTTATACTCACCACAACCACTAAACTCCCAACCACACTTAAGTGCAACAAATGCATTTTTAAAGGGAAGCCTAATTAAAGAATTATCTGTTGCTGTTCGGATGACGTCAGACACAGGTGCGTTTAGAAAGCGAGTGTGTTTATTTTTGCGTAAAAAAACACCCTGCATATTTTAAAATTGGTTTAAAAATTATGTCAGTCTATGTGTTTCGTTTTATTACATATTTTTGCAAATATACTTAGGTGTTCCTTCTGTGTAAAGATTCTGGTTTCTCGATTGAAGATATGTTGCCTGATCTATTGTCTCAGTGTAATATATACAACATATGTACTGTTTGGTCTAGACGGTAGTGTGGTGGTTAGTCATTCCATCTGGCAATAGTAAGGTCATGAGTTCGAAACCCCCTGTATCTGTACTGATTTTGTATACCACCACATTTCTGAGCAAGTACGCTAATATGTGGGTTTCCATTTAATATGGTCATTGTCCTGTATCTTTATTAGTGCGAATTGTTAGCCGTTACATCCGCATCCACGTTTATTTACATGTATATATTTCCTATGACACTTTTTTCATGTTTGAAAACTAGAAAATGTATGTGTGTATTACTTTATTACTTTATCCTTAAACCTTCATATTGGCAGTAATGCATATGTTGTGTTGGGAATTTCCATATCCAAACATTTAAACTGTGCATGTAGCAAAAATTGAGAGCTAGAATATTTCATTGTTTGTTAAAAAAAAAAGTTGATGCTACGCTTTTCCTTCCAGTCTATTTCATGCACATACTGTTTTAACTTGCACATTATCGTAGTATTTAAAGAATCCACTTTTCAGCAGTGGTTTCATGAGTTTGATTTCTCCATTTTGTGTAATATGGCTAAATGGCATGTTGCAAATTGTGTGCAGCTGCAACACAGAGAAGCAGCTGTTGCAAATGACTTGATTGCAAAGAAATAGGAAACATCCACAGATGAAATGCCCAAAAAAACACAATAAAAAGAAAATCTATTTGAAGTACAAATCTAATTTTAAGAATATTAATTATTATAAGTATACGTGACTGAATTTCCATATCCAAAAATATTAACTGTGCATGTACCAATGCTTTATGTCTATAATATTGCAAAGTATTGACATTAATTAAAAATAATAAAGGAAATAACATTGTTATGAGAGAAGTTGCTGCTCAGCTTTTCATTCTATTCTATTTCATTCACATATTGTTTTCACCACTTCCACATTGGCGTAGTGGTTAGACAATCCACCTTGGAGCAATTGAATCCTCACCAACAATCTTGTCTCTTTGGGATCAACAATATTCTTCTGGTATATGCGTTGAGGTCCAAAGTGTTCCTGTTGTAAAAGTTCTCATAACTTATTTTTGAATATTAGTGGCATATTGTTAGATGTTTTTGTTACAAACACACTAGCAACAAACTGTTGACACATCAGCCAATTTATATTGCGTTTTATTATAATGGTGGTTTTTGTGATTTAAAAGAGGGTTTTTTAAAAGAGACAAAATAAATGTTTAATGTTTGAGCTACATATAAAATATCTATTAGTTTTAATCCGGCTGCTGGAATGGGTCTGCCAGTACCTTAGTCATCCATTCCAGCAGCCGGAATGGATGGGGAATGCACTCAATGCTCCATTCCGGCAGCCGGAAAGGGATGGTTAGGGTATTCTAAGCCCCATTCCGGCTGCAGGAATGGATGGTTAGGATATTCTAAACCCCATTCCGGCTGCCAGAATGGATGGGGAATGCACTCAGCGCTCCTTTCTGGCAGCCGGAATGGATGGTTAGGGTATTCTAAGCCCCATTCTGGCTGCCGGAATGGATGGTTAGGGTATTCTAAGCCGCATTCCGGCAGCCGGAATGGATGGGGAATGCACTCAGTGCTCCATTCCAGCATACATTAAGGCCAGTAGAAGGAATAACTAGAATATATAGGTGGGATATCCAATATACAATATAATATGTGTAATAGTTGTTCAACATATTACAGAATACATATCTGTGTAACAGAACAAAATACACTATACAGGCATAGAAAACACAGCAAACTTTACTCAAGACACACCAAGCAGCAGAGGGTGCTATAGTAAGCTGACTCATTCTGGCGTTCCGGCATTCCAGCAGTTCCAGATTTAACCTAAACCCCAAATCTCAGCAGCTAACTGTGGACACATCAACCACTTTACATTACAATTTGTTACAATGGCAATGGTGGTTGTGATTAAAAGAAGTTGCTTTTAAAAAAAAATTACACAATGTTTAAGGTTTGATATAAATATAAAAAAATAGTAAAAAAAAAAGTGTATTAAGATGTATGTTGTGCATATTTAATTGTGAGTGTTTTAAACAAACAATGTTTTTTCGAACAGTTTATTGTTGTTGTTAGTTAGTTAGCTAGCTGCTTTGGATTTAAACATGACCATGAGCTTCATTAAGTTCAAACAAGGAGTTAAGATAACATTCCACTTAACTATCCCACAGGGACGGAGGTAACGCCTACTCTTCTCACCTTATTTAAAATCTCTGCCCGTTCAACGCCCATTCCCGTCCCATTCCCAACCCCTTTTACTCAAGTGGTCAGAAAACTTCGAAACTGTAGTTGCGATGAAGTTTGTCACGGGCACTAGGAGTCTTTGCCCAGGATATCACCAGATGATGTTCTTACCAGAGTAATATAGTTGGTACTATGGTCCTCTGGTAGCAGGGTGACAACGGAACAGGAGAATCAGCAGATGGTGAGAGAATGCTCAAGGAAAGTCTATGACTAGCAGCAATTGGTAATGACTAGATGTATGTACACGAGGAACCAGATGGACAAGTAAACGTGAGGAGAGTCAGTGGTCTGCGTACAGCAAGTTGTACCACTGCTATAGTGAGGAGGAATGTCCAGGAGTAGAGAGGAAGTAGTGAGAGTCAGCGGTCTGCGTATAGCAAGTTGTACCACTGTCTATAGTGAAGGAATGGATTCCAGGTGCAAGTAGGTAACGGGGAAGTCAGTGGTCTGCGTATAGCAAGTTGTACCACTGCTTATGTGAGAGGATACTTGAAACTGGTGCCACAGGGAAACAGGAGTCAGTGGTCTGCGTTCAGCAAGTTGTACCACTGCTATATATATGTGAGGAGGGGCACAAGGAGATGAATGTAATGCTGAGGATACACGGGCACACGGAACTTGATCCCACGATGATAACCACAATACAATAATAACTGACAAGCGCTGCTTGAAGTATACAAAGTCACTATAGAGATCCAGGTAATAGGAAACAAAGTCAATAGTAACAATAGCTTCAGTAGATGGAAGACTCCGGAGATGAACACAACACAGTCCAGGCGGATATGCAATACAATAGCAAAGTCAATGGAAAGTATGCATACCGCGGTTCAGGAGAGCAGGCTGTCAATGAGACGTGCAGGGATACCTGAACGGCTGAACGCCGGCAGGAGGAGAGACCACTGGAGAATGGAAGCGGTAATCAGGTTGGTGCAGAGCACAGAAGGTAACCAGTAATCAACGGAGCAATACTCAGGAAGCAGTAGTAAGTAAAACTGGAAACATGATGAACACGGGAGAGTTTAGGCTGTCTGGTATCCGGCAGTAGTAGCGGAGGCAGCGGAGGGAAGGCACGCTGAACACAGGAGAGTAGAGGCGGTCTGGAATCCGGCAGCAGTAGCAGATAGGAATCAGTGGAGAGGTGACACGATGAACACAGGAGAGTTGAGACGGTCTGGATCTCGGCAGTAGTAACGGAGGCAGCGGAGAGCAGACACGCTGAACACAAGATAGTTGAGGCGGACTGGAATCCGGCAGCAGTAGCAGATAGGAATCAGCTGAGTGCAGACACGATGAACACAGGAGAGTTGAGACGGACTGGAATCCGGCAGCAGTAGCAGATAGGAATCAGCTGAGTGCAGACACGATGAACACAGGAGAGTTGAAGTGGTCTGGAAACCACAATCGAAGTAAACAGGAATCAGCTGGAGCTGAATACACAAGGAAACACAGGACACCTTCAGAGGCTCATGGGGAATGAGACTCCAAGATCAGGCAACCAGGTAATGATCACAGGTGGTTTAAATAGGGAGGGTTGTCTGATCATCCAATCAAATAAAAGCAACAGGTACTGAAGGTTTAATAAGGGCTGCACATGCGCAGACCCTCAGGATGGCGGGCGGCCACGGTTCCTGAACACAGGAGAAATGGCACTCACAGTCCGGTGAGTGACAGTACCCCCCTTTTAAAGGTGGGCACAGAACACCTGGAACCGGGTTTGGCCCGGAAACTTGGAATAAAACTTCTTAAGAAGAGCTGGAGCGTTGAGATCTTCTGCTTTAATCCATGAACGCTCTTCAGGACCAAAGCCCTTCCAATTAACGAGGAAACGAAGAACTCCTCGCGAAATTTTTGCATCCAATATGTGAGTAATCTCAAAGTCCTCCTCTTGATGAACTTGAACTGGCCGAGGTGCTGAAGGTGGGACCGAGAAACGGTTGATGATAAGAGGTTTGAGCAAAGACACATGGAAGGCATTGGAAATACGAAGGTTCTTAGGTAGTAGAAGTTTGAAACAAACTGGATTTATCACATGAATGATCCTATATGGACCAATAAAACGAGGAGCGAATTTCATAGATGGAACCTTCAAACGAATATTTTTGGTTGATAACCATACACGATCTCCGATTTTAAGTGGTGGAATAGCCCGTCTCTTTTTATCTGCAAAAGACTTATATCTGGCAGATGTCTTCTTTAAACAGGTTCTGACCTGAGACCAAATATTTTTGAAGGTCTGACAAACAGTCTCTACAGCAGGAACTTGGGTGGGAGGGAGGGCAGGAAATTCCGGAAAAGACGGATGGTGACCGTAAACCACAAAGAATGAAGTTTTAGAAGATGATTCATGATACATGTTGTTATGAGCGAATTCAGCCCATGGAAGCAAATCTACCCAGTTGTCTTGGTTGGCTGAAGAGAACATCCTTATAAAAGTCTCAAGATCTTGATTGACCCTTTCGGTTTGTCCGTTTGATTGAGGATGGTAGGAGGATGAGAGTGATAATCGGATACCCAAGGTCTTACAGAGGGCCCGCCAGAATCTGGAAACGAATTGCACTCCTCTATCTGAAACAATCTCGGAAAGACATCCATGAATACGGAAGATTTCTTTGATGAAATAATCAGCCAGAGTAGATGAAGAAGGTAAACCGGTCAAAGGAACGAAATGTGCCATCTTCGAAAATCTGTCCACCACTACCCAAATAGTATTGCACTTTTTACTAGGAGGAAGATCAGTAACAAAGTCCATACTAATATGGGTCCACGGCTTGGAAGGAATGGGTAGTGGTTGAAGCAAACCCGCTGGAGTTCTGCGGGGAGTCTTAAACTGGGAACACAATTCACAAGCAGCCACAAAATCTTTGACATCTTTCCTCATAAAAGGCCACCAGTAACTTCGAGAAAGAATTTCAAAAGTCTTGCGTTCACCAGAAAGTCCAGAAAAACGAGAAGAGTGAAACCATGAAAGGATTTTCTTCCTAAGAGCAGGAGGCACGAGGGTTCTCCCAAATGGTAGCACCTTAGTGGAAGAAGCAGCCAGAGAAACACATTTGGGGTCTAATATAGAGTGGTTGGGACCATCTTCAACGTCTGAGGACGTCACAAAAGCTCGAGATAGAGCGTCTGCTTTTTTATTTTTCGCAGCTGGTTTGAAGGTTATAATTAGTTCAAAATGAGAAAAGAAAAGAGACCATCTTGCTTGACGAGGATTCAAACATTGAGCAGACTGTAAATATGACAAATTTTTATGATCAGTAAAAATTGTCACAGGATGACGAGCTCCCTCCAACAAATATCTCCATTCCTCTAATGCTACTTTTATAGCCAGCAACTACTTGTCCCCGATGGTATAATTCTTCTCCGCAGGCAGAAGACCCCGAGAGTGAAAGGCACAAGGATGGAATTTTTGTTGCTCCGATCTTTGGGAGAGAATGGCTCCTAAACCAACATTAGAGGCATCTACCTCTAGGAAGAAGGGAAGCGTCACATCAGGCTGTCGAAGAACAGGAGCGGAGGAGAAGGACTCTTTGAGAAACTGGAAGGCTTGAAGGGCCTCAGAGGACCATTGTTTAGTATTGGCCCCTTTACGAGTTAGGGCCACAATAGGAGATGCAATCGAGGAAAAATCTTAAATGAAGCGTCTATAGTAATTGGCAAAACCTAAAAAACGCTGAATTGCACGAAGAGTAGTTGGCTGAGGCCAATGTAATACAGCATTCACCTTTTCTGGATCCATCTGAAGACCAACTCCGGAGACAATATATCCCAGAAATGGAATCTGGGGCAACTCGAATGAACATTTTTCTAACTTGCAGAATAATGAATTTTTCCGGAGTCTGGAAAGGACCTCTGCCACATGTTGATGATGAGAAGGCAGGTCCTGCGAAAAGATCAATATGTCGTCCAGATAGACGACGACACAAACATATAACAAGTCCCGGATGATCTCATTAATGAAACCCTGGAAAACAGCGGGGGCGTTATATAACCCGAAGGGCATTACTAAATATTCATAATGCCCATCTCTGGTGTTGAAAGCTGTCTTCCATTCGTCACCGGACCTGATTCGAATTAAATTGTAGGCACCACGAAGATCCAACTTGGTAAAGATCCGGGCTCCCTTGATACGATCAAATAACTCAGTAATTAATGGAATGGGATACCGATTTTTGATAGTTATGGCGTTAAGTCCACGGAAATCTATGCAAGGACGTAATGACCCATCCTTCTTTTTTACGAAGAAAAACCCTGCTCCAGCGGGAGAGGTAGAAGGTCGCATAAAGATTCTCTTTGATGTACTCAGATGTAGCTTGAGTTTCAGGTAACGAAAGTGGATACACACGACCCCTGGGAGGAGTCTTGCCAGGTTGAAGATCAATCGGACAGTCCCACGAACGATGAGGAGGAAGATGTTCAGACTGAATTTTATCAAATACATCGGCAAAAGAAGCATACTGAGGAGGAAGTCCCGGTGAACAAGGTGAAATGGAGGATTGCTGTATTTTGAGAGGAACGACTTGAGAGAGGCAACGATGATGACATTCAGGCCCCCAAGACGTAACTTGAGGAGTGTGCCAGTCAATCCGGGGAGAATGAAGTTGAAGCCATGGAAGGCCTAATACAATCGGACTGGTCATAACAGGAAGAATAAAAAATGAAATTTCTTCCTGGTGTAATACACCAATTTGAAGGGTTACTGGAGACGTACTCTGGGTGATGAGACCATTAATAATGCGTGATCCATCGATAGCAGTCACAGTAATAGGTATTTTCAAAGTAATCACTGGTAGAGACCATTGATTCACGAGGGATTTAGAAATAAAATTTCCTGCAGCTCCAGAGTCATTAAGTGCTTGGGACATGAACGATTTGGTAGCAAAGGAAACCGTAACATCAAAAGCACAAACTTTTAATTTCATAGAACATGGAGAGGACTCCAGGGACCCTAACTTCACCTCTCCAGAACTAGTTAGGGCCTGGCATTTCCCGATTTTTTAGGGCATGAATTGAGCATATGAGTAGAATCAGCACAATAGATACAAAGTCTATTTTTTACTCTTCGGTCCCTCTCCTCTGAAGTTAATTTGGAGCGACCTATCTCCATAGGTATCACCGGAGATGAAACTGGGCGAACTTGAGGACTTGAGCGAAGAGGTGCTTTAAATGAAGTTGTTTTTTCAGAGTCTCTTTCACGAAATCTCATGTCTACACAGTGGCAAAGAGAAATCAAATCTTCTAGAGAAGTAGGTAATTCTTGAGTAGTCAGTGCATCTTTAACTTTATCAGAAAGCCCCTGCCAGAAGGCGGCAATTAAAGCTTCAGTGTTCCACTGAAGTTCAGAGGCTAATATCCGAAATTGAATGACGTACTGGGCTACAGTAGGAGAACCCTGACGTAGACGGAGGATGCTGGATGCAGCGGAAATAACACGACCAGGTTCATCAAATACACTTCGAAACGTGGAAATAAATTTGGCACTATCTTGTAATAATGGATCATTTCTTTCCCACAGAGGGGAAGTCCATGCGAGAGCTTGTCCGGAAAACAAGGACATGAGATAGGCCACTCTGGAACGATGAGTAGAGAAATTGTGAGGTTGAAGCTCAAAATGAACTGAGCATTGATTTAGAAAACCCCTGCATGTTTTGGGGTCTCCATCATATTTTGAAGGAGTAGGCAGGTGTAGCGTGGAAGCAGTAGACATCTGGGATGGCACTGGGGAAACGGAGGAAGGCACAGGAGCATCAACAGTAGCTGTGATATTTTGCGCAGACGTTCTTTGGGAGGCTAACGCCTGGCAACATTGCAGCAATTGTTGTTGGCGAACATCCTGTTGTTCAATACGGGTAACCAGATACTGCAGCATCTCTTTAGCTGTAGGTTCTGCTCCTGGGTATGTCATGGCCTGATCTTACTGTCACGGGCACTAGGAGTCTTTGTCCAGGATATCACCAGATGATGTTCTTACCAGAGTAATATAGTTGGTACTATGGTCCTCTGGTAGCAGGGTGACAACGGAACAGGAGAATCAGCAGATGGTGAGAGAATGCTCAAGGAAAGTCTATGACTAGCAGCAATTGGTAATGACTAGATGTATGTACACGAGGAACCAGATGGACAAGTAAACGTGAGGAGAGTCAGTGGTCTGCGTACAGCAAGTTGTACCACTGCTATAGTGAGGAGGAATGTCCAGGAGTAGAGAGGAAGTAGTGAGAGTCAGTGGTCTGCGTATAGCAAGTTGTACCACTGTCTATAGTGAAGGAATGGATTCCAGGTGCAAGTAGGTAACGGGGAAGTCAGTGGTCTGCGTATAGCAAGTTGTACCACTGCTTATGTGAGAGGATACTTGAAACTGGTGCCACAGGGAAACAGGAGTCAGTGGTCTGCATTCAGCAAGTTGTACCACTGCTATATATATGTGAGGAGGGGCACAAGGAGATGAATGTAATGCTGAGGATACACGGGCACACGGAACTTGATCCCACGATGATAACCACAATAAAATAATAACTGACAAGCGCTGCTTGAAGTATACAAAGTCACTATAGAGATCCAGGTAATAGGAAACAAAGTCAATAGTAACAATAGCTTCAGTAGATGGAAGACTCCGGAGATGAACGCAACACAGTCCAGGCGGATATGCAATACAATAGCAAAGTCAATGGAAAGTATGCATACCGCGGTTCAGGAGTGCAGGCTGTCAAGGAGACGTGCAGGGATACCTGAACAGCTGAACGCCGGCAGGAGGAGAGACCACTGGAGGATGGAAGCGGTAATCAGGTTGGTGCAGAGCACGGAAGGTAACCAGTAATCAACGGAGCAATACTCAGGAAGCAGTAGTAAGTAAAACTGGAAACATGATGAACACGGGAGAGTTGAGGCTGTCTGGTATTCGGCAGTAGTAACGGAGGCAGCGGAGGGAAGGCACGCTGAACACAGGAGAGTAGAGGCGGTCTGGAATCCGGCAGCAGTAGCAGATAGGAATCAGTGGAGAGCTGACATGATGAACACAGGGGAGTTGAGACGGTCTGGATCCCGGCAGTAGTAACGGAGGCAGCGGAGAGCAGACACGCTGAACACAGGAGAGTTGAGGCGGACTGGAATCCGGCAGCAGTAGCAGATAGGAATCAGCTGAGTGCAGACACGATGAACACAGGAGAGTTGAGACGGACTGGAATCCGGCAGCAGTAGCAGATAGGAATCAGCTGAGTGCAGAAACGATGAACACAGGAGAGTTGAAGTGGTCTGGAAACCACAATCGAAGTAAACAGGAATCAGCTGGAGCTGAATACACGAGGAAACACAGGACACCTTCAGAGGCTCATGGGGAATGAGACTCCAAGATCAGGCAACCAGGTAATGATCACAGGTGGTTTAAATAGGGAGGGTTGTCTGATCATCCAATCAATTAAAAGCAACAGGTACTGAAGGTTTCATAAGGGCTGCACATGCGCAGACCCTCAGGATGGCGGACGGCCACGGTTCCTGAACACAGGAGAAATGGCACTCACAGTCCGGTGAGTGACAAAGTTTCACTTAACTTTGAGAGACTCTTAGTTTACGCAACGAATTATATCAGCTTGCGCAACGGATTCTAATGAATTTCACTTCTCAACTCTTTTTTCTGGGCTTGCGCAGAGACGATTATCGTATTATCCGCAAAATCCGGCAGATCCGTTCCTTGATGAATCAAGCCCTACATTACTAAAAATAAAACATAAATATTTTCTTTATTCAATTAAGTATTTTTTTCATTTACTCACCTCAGCGAAAATTGTAGTATGATGTTGATCCTATATTTGTTCAGAAGGCTTGAAAGTTTGATTTCAATCAAAGCATACAGAGGATGGCAGCCCCATGTCTTCTATAGATCTCTTCTGTATGTTACTATCACTGAGGGGTATTTATAGTCTCAGTGTTTCACATGTTTTTGTTTGCGATAAAACAATAGTCTCATTAACACCTTCGAGCTAATGATTAATTAAGATTGTATTTATGTTGTGTAGCAGGTGCCATATGTACATTTTAATTAGTCAGCTCTAGATTTCATTACAGGATTTACAGAATGTAGGTATGTTAAAGAATTAAAATAGAATAGCTGTTAAAATATTATTTTAAGTTGATAAACATATACAGGTGTTTCAGGGTTAAATGTCACGCTGCAATTCATGCAACATGCATGGTTTTTTTTTACCTATTGCCCTGGCTAGCTCATGAAATAACACCTATATACGACCTTTCAGGAGATGCTTTGGCCTTCGTTTGATGGAATTTTGGGTTTTATTGGTGCCATGAAAAATGGCATCTTATACTGTCTTGGTGAATATTATACCATGTTGACTTCTCTTTATTTGGCCTTCAAAAAGCTCAATATTCTCACTACTTAGGGCCTCATTTAGAGTTAGACGCAATTTATACTGAAATCATAAGTGTAAAATGCATCCCATATTCTGCCTTATTGCAGAAAAAAATATATAAAAAATAAAAAAGAATTGTCCTACCCCCCCAAACAGCACAATGGTAGGTTAAGCTGTTTGGGAGGGGGTGCACATCTTTTTGTTTAAATAAAAAAATAAAAAAAACTTTGTTTTTTAATACACAAAGGTCTCTTGCACCAGCTGAAAGCAACCACAAAAGATACGTCTCCTAGCATGGGCGGATTGGTTATAGACCTTACCGGTAGGCCGATGCACCCGGAGGCCGCCCAATGTATTTATGTTTCATTCATTTTTTTTATTACTTTTCTTTTTCTAAAATTACAACCAGCGGGAGGCGGGCTTGCAATGGCAGGTGTTTTAAGTGCGGTCTGTGACAGGCCAGCCGGATATGCAGGATGGTGGTCCCGGCTGTTAAGGTCCCTGCAGCCAATCACGAGGCTGCTTGTAGTTGTGCTGGGGCTGCAGATGCTGTGACTCTGACACCCAGACGGATGTCTTCTGTGGCACAGGGAATCCGGATCCACAAATCTCAGTGCAGCGTTCAAGACTAGTAGGAGAAACAGGGGTCTGCCATTAATGGGCTGATTAAAATAAAATTGCAGTATTAACTGCAATGCCTTTATTAATCTTAAATATTCTTAATAAGGAGTCCAATACTTATATCTTGGCTTCAAGGCTCCACAAGTTATTATAATAACTTGTGGAGCTTTGAAGCTAAGATATGACTATTGGTCTCTTTATTAAGAACATATAAGATTAATAAAGGCATTGCAGTTAATACTGCAGTTTTATTATACACAATTTTCACAGCTGTTTTACAAAAGCACATTTGTTTGGATTTAATTTTTTTCACTGGTGTCCCTGTAATCAGGGAGGATACATAATTTTAAATTAGTTCATAATGAAGAATTATTTTATTTTATAGTATTACACATCCCAGTGTGCCCCACAAAAATATACTCCTGTTTCTCCTTTTCTTGTGTATGAACAACTAAATAGATATGGGAACATCTCCCAGAAAATGTACTTGCAAATTTACTATGTGGTCAGATTCAATTTAAAATAAATTTCCAGGGATGTTGGACACTCAGTGCGGTTGGGGAATCCCCCTTTTTCCAGAACGCACACGTAGCCTGAAAGGAAAATTTTCCTGTAAGCATAAGGATCACTGCCCTTATACCAATAAACGTATATAATGTTCACACATTTAGGAGGAAAACAGACAGCAAACAGAAAAGAAGCAACATGATACATATCAATTTTGTTCATTTTAGTTTATCTGTTTGGCTAATATGTATGTGTGAATGGCTCATGTGTATTAGCATAGGGATCCGTTTCTTTTCTTACAACAAAACTCTCCACCTTTTCCATAAAGTTTATACCCTGGTGCCACTGACAGTTAAATCTGTTTTCTGATGTTTTGTATTTTGAAGTCTGCTTAGATGTTTGAACACTTGAAGAAATTTCTCTTTGGCCATTTGAAGTGTTAGGAGGTATGAAAATGACCAAAATACACCTGTGTGAACAAACCCTAAACTGTAGAAATAAATTATGCATGTAAAAGCAATATGAGTTTCATATAATATAATCCAGTCTTAAACAAAGTTATACTCTGAATATCAGCTGATAATCACATTTTCACCCATTAACTGTATAGTTTGTTTGTATCAATAAAATTCACATTTTGCTCTCTGTATTGGGTGGCGGTCACAAGAATGCTATGCATTGGGTAGCGGTCACAAGGATGCTCTCTCTGTTGGGTAGCGATCACAAGGTTGCTCTCTGTATTGGGTGGCTGTCACACGGATGCTCTTTCTATTGGGTTGCTGTCGTAAGGATGCTTTCTGTATTGGGTGGCTATAACAAGGATGCTCTTTCTATTGGGTGGCTGTCACAAGGATGCTCTCTGTCTTTGGTGGCGATCACAAGAATATCCTCTGCAGTGTGCGACGGTCACAACGATGTTGTCTGCACTGTATATAGGTCTCTAGAAATATCTGTCTATTGTACAAGACTCACAGTACAATGCTTTACCTATGTGTTTGCTAGGTCCCTATTCAACTTATGTCAGGTGATTCCTAAGTGTCCAGTAGCTGCTATTGCTTGGGGAGTGTTTACCTTTAAAAGCTGTGTGCAGGTAAAACTCAGTTACAAAGCATAATAATGATGGTGTTAAAATTCAGGTTGGATTCATGTTTATATTTATTGTAGAAATGACCAGACTTGGTGTGAATTGTTCAGTTTAACATGTATTGCAATATGTGGGACTAACATTCCCTATACTATGAAATAAGTAAAATAGCATTAATAACATATTTGGTGTATTACAAAATGTGGTCACAGCTGAGTTTTCAGTTCTTTACATTCATTAAATACATTACCTTTATAGCCTTTGAGTAAGTTCTGCCTTGCAATGATATGACTCCGCCTACCATTGCATGTTGCTTTAGCCTCGCCTACTACCAATGTGGCTATGGATAACAATGTGCTAATCCCACCTACTTTTTTGTTGATCCCGCCCACATTTGATTCGGTCCCACCTTCATGAGGCCACTTGCAGAATATTTTCCAGGGCCTCTTTAAGTTCCCAATCCGCCCCTGACTCCTAGAGACCTATCTGCGATTGCATTCAACTCAAAATAACATGTAAAGATTGTGACCATGCCTTTACATTGCTAAGCTCGTCCACTACCTTCTCCGTTTCACTTCCTTGAGATCTCAGTCGGAGTGCAAACTGAGACGGATGCTTGGCCAAAAGTGCTTTTTGCGCTGATGAGAAGGATGCGTCCGACTTTAAATGAGGCCCTTAGTGCATATACCATGTTCCTTATTTTTCTGTATTTAAAGGAAACAAGTTATTAGAACAGAACCAAATGGTACTGTGTATATGAATTTCAGAGGGGCAATAAGAGTGTGTAATACAGTGAATATGTACTTAAGGTGTGCTTTTTGGAAGGATGGGGCCATGGTTTTCTTAGTCCATTGCCACAGTACCATACACTTTGTGTACTCATGTGAACACCTGAGCTTTGCAGGCACTTATGAAGAACTAGTACAGGACAGTCCTCAATAGCAACAATCTACTCAGTCTATACATTGTCAAATGATGGGGTTTTCTCAGCTGTAAGAATAAATGTAATGTTTTAGCAAGAGAAATTATAATGTGCAAACTACAACTCCCAGAAGCCAATGCACAGGCCACCTGGTATTATTAGTCCAGTTGTAAGCAGTGAATGCTGTAGACACAGCTGTTGTTACTGGTGATCAGAAATATGGAGGGATCCCTAAAGTAGGATTTCATTTAGATTAATTTGATTTAATTTGAAATAACTGTGCTAAAGTAAAGCTGATTGGTGGGGTATTTCTGATGATGAGAATAGATGTATTATACTTAAAGAGAAACAAAGTCACAAATGTATACATAGTGTGACTATAATACACTGTATGACTGTTTCTAGGATAAATTATGTTGACAGGAACTGAACCAAATAATATATCTATAAATTTCTATAAATAAACTATAAATTATTGTAAATGCATATAAATTATATAAATACTAATCGCTCAAAAACCAGCTCAAAATTATTTCATTTTATGTGATTAATTTAACACTTTTGTAAAATTTTCATTTTTGGGTGAAATCCAAAAACTAAAATAAAACACCAACCTTGTTTTGCCAAAATCCAAACCAAAAAGAAAAGAGCAAGAATGACTTTAAGAATCAAAACCAAAACTTGATGTAACTTTTTCAAAGAGTTTCAGAGGTAAATAAAAATCAAACCCTTTATGGACTCACTTTCATCATTCAGCCAAGGAAGATTCCTCTTTCAAATGATGTGGACCCTGAGAAGTAGTTTTCTGGTGATCAATGTGCTTACCACATAATAATTTCCTACGATACAGAATTCATTAGGAAATCCAGGGTTTAGGAAGAATCTCTGGCATCAATAAACTTAGGACACCCTCTTTTGAAAGAAAGGATCCTCCTCTTTCAATTGATTTGGTCTCTTAGTAGTAGACACTAACCCCTACCCTACAAAAAACCTTAAAACTGGACATGGGCGGGCTCGGTTCCCCGAGAACCGAACCCGCCCGAACTTGAGGTATCCGAGTACCGAGCCGAGCAGGCTCGGTACTTTGACGCCTATTCGGAATCGAAATAGAGGCAAAACGTTATTGTGACGTCGTTGGATCTCGGAGCTCGGTTCTCGCGATGTTTGAAATGCATAAATATCCGCCTCCACAGCAATTCAGCACCATTTGACAGAGGGAGAGAGAATGGTTAGGTCGCAGGCAGCATTAAAGCAGGGAGAGAGCACTTCCTACAGCACTTCTTATAGCAGGAAGAGAGGAAGATAGAGGAGGCATTTTTGCAAACATTACCAACTGTTTGGGGTGTCATATTCCCTCCTCAAGAAACTATTTTCTGCCTGCAGAAATAGTAATATACCAGCAATATATATTTCGGTATTTGCACTACAAGTGCTTGGGGTGTGATATAGTGCCCAGTTAAAAAAAATCTATTTTCTGGTGCTGAAATTATTAGAAAGCAGCACTATATTATTCTGAATTTCCACTTCAAGTGTTTGGGGTGTCAGATATTCCCCAGTTATAAAAAAGCAATTTTTTGGTGTTGAAAATACTATATACCAGCAGTATATATTTTTGAATTTGCACTACAAGTGTTTGGGGTGTCAGATATTCCCCAGTTCTAAAAAAGCCATTTTCTGGTGTTGAAAATACTATATACCAGCAGTATATATTTCTGAATTTGCACTACAAATGTTTGGGTTGTCAGATATTCCCCAGTTCTGAAAAAGCCATTTTATGGTGTTGAAAATACTATATAGCAGCAGTATATATTTCTGAATTTGCACTACAAGTGTTTGGGGTGTCAGATATTCCCCTCTTTGAAAAAACTATTTTTCTGGTGCTGAAATTATTAGATACCAGCACTATTTATTTCCGAATTTGCACTACAAGTGTCTTGTGTCTTATTAAAATGCATTCACAGCAGTCCACATATGAGCAGGATCAGCAAGCAGCTGCTAGCACCAGTCCTGATGGTAGTCTTCCCTGTACGTCATCTGGTAAAGCCTATGTAAAAGTACATAGTCTTTTTAAGTCAGGGGAAAAAAACACATAGAAAAAAACCTTTTACCGTGTTGAAGAGAAAAAGAGCTGTAACTGATGAAAAGTTAACTGCCGATAAAAAAAAATTGCCAACATGCCATTCTACATACGCAGTGGCAAAGAAAGAATGAGGCCTTCGTCTTTCTCTACTAGTGCCAGATAAAAAAATGTTACCGAGCCTTCTTCTTGTAAGGTCACTCGTGACCAAGCAAGACCAAGTAATTTGGAGTCCAAAAGTGGTGCACAACTACTGCTACGTGTTAAAGCCGAGCTGCAAGAAAACAGTAAGGCATTAGAGGAAAATGTATGCTCAGAATCAGAAATTACACCAATCCCTGAGGAGAGTCCATCCACCAGTGGTATGTGTAATCATGACCATTCTGTTTGTGTACCCATAAAGAAGGGCCCTTTCAGCATATCTACTGATGTGTGCGTAAACAGCACGAGTATAGCAATTGAGGATGCCACTTTTGAAAATGAAGAGCATGAGGTGGAGATTTGTGTAGACGACGATGGCGCTAATGAGGATGTTGATGAGGATGAGGTTGTTTTTTGTAACTCCTGCACCAGTGGCAGCAGTTCTGGCACGTGACAAGAAAAAGGCCATTGTCATGCCTGGGCATGAAACAAAAATAGCCACTTCTTATGTGTGGAATTATTTCTACCCAAATCTTGACAACAGTTGTATAGCCATTTGTTGTGTATGTCAAGCCACAGTCATTCGAGGGAGGGACCTTAACCATCTTGGAACCTCATCCATGTTACATCATTTGATGAGAGTTCATGGCAAGGTGTTGGGAAAAGCTGAAAGTTCTTCCAAAAAAATTACAAGTACTCCATCATCAGCTAGGACCCTTCTGTCACCTACATCCTGACGGCTGCAATTTCCTTACTGGGAAGAAAAGCAAGCATTTGGAAACCCATGTACAAACTTGCTTTGCAATTCCTAAGCTGCCCACCCTCCAGTGTGTACTCTGAAAGAGTATTCAGCACAGCAGGGAACCTTGTCAGTGATCGACGTAGGAGGTTACTTCCGAAAAATGTGGAAAAGATGATGTTCATCAAAATGAACTACATCTTCCACGAGGAAGGTCTTTACCATCAAAGACATCCAAGCACTGACAGTTCTCTAATGGCGGATTCCAGTGGAGTTGAATTAATAGTCTGTGATGATGATGTACACACTGATGAGGGTGAGGATGATGCTGAAGATGATGATGACAACATCTTTTTAAAACTTTCACTATAAGTGTAGGGTGTAATCTACCCCCAAACAGGAAAGAGACTTGGGGCATTTCTATTTAACGTACAGTGTTTAAAAGCTGCTGTTTCACTATAAGTGTAGGGTGTCATACACAGACAGACTGTCTTTGCCCATTTCTATTTTATTGTACAGTCTATGCAGGCTGGTTTTTTTTTTATATTTAACTACAAGTGGAATGTGTCATATACAGACAGACACCAAACTGCCTTTGTCCATTTCTATTTCATTGTACAGTCTATGCAGGCTGGTTTTTTTTTCTATTTAACTACAAGTGGAGGGTGTCATATACACTACAGCCAAACAGAAAAGATGCTTTGGGTATTTCTGTTGATCTTACAGTGTTTGCAGGCTTTTTTATATTTAACTATAAGTGTAGGGTGTAATATACACCCAAAGACGATGGCTACATTCCCAATAGGCAAAGATGGAGAGAAAGACAAGCAGGCTTGTCTGTATAATTTGCAAATGTTAGAATTAAGGAAGGCCTACCAGGGATTAAACCATATTTTTCATAATTTGCACTAAGAAGGTCTGGGTGCAATATACACCCAAACACAAAAGCTGCTTTAGGCATTTCGATTGATTGTACAGTCTTTGCAGGCTGATTTTTTTTCTATTTAACTATAAGTGTAGGGTGTAATATACAGTTAGACACCAAACTGCCTTTTTTGCTATGAATTTTGATCAATCTTTTTAGTGCGTTGTCTGGCACCCTGGATTGGAGTATGTCTGATAAAAGCACATATCCCTGGGGGGGGGGGGGAAGCGCTCGTTGACATTTATTAGCTGTAGAATTAACTCAGTTATCCAAGAAACAGGTGGAGCACTAAACCAAAACAAAAAACAAAGGTGATCCAGATCCAAAACCAAAACCAAAACACGGGGGTCAGTGACCATTTCTAATTAAAACATTAAGGAGCTCAGTATAGGGAATGGGTTTTGCAATATTCAGGTATCTTCCATCATGGTCATTCCAGTACCTATGGGATAGTCCCTTCTTTCTTTGGGTAAAATGTCTTTGCTATGACAGGATGTATAGGCAATGGTATTGGTATTGGTATTTTCTGAAAATTCGATATTTAATAAGAGGACACTTAAATTTATACAGTTATCTATTTTATAATTTGCTCCTTTAACTGACATTGCTGATGAATGTCACTAAGGCTATCCATATCCATATTGATTTGGAATATATTGTCCACAAATGGGTGTTTTAGACCAAATTGGCAAAATATTACTGCACATGAGGCACAAAATGACTGCCAATTCTAACCAACATTGTTCGTCATCTATAGGAGACTGCTGGGGACCAAGTTCTGCGCTGATTCACTACCATTTGTTTTATTTTTTTACTTTGTTTGAAATATTATGCTGCACTCTGCAAAACAATTAAACTGCAGTGCTGCAGTAAGATTGATAAGTTTAAAAGGCAACAAAAGGCATCACAAATGAACCACAATTATTTGACATTTATTTTAATATATTTGCCTTCTGGCTATTTTGACATATGCAAATAATATTTCCGTTGAAAGAGGATTTTCATACATTAAATTTATACAACCAAATAATAATGGGATAGTTAGCAAATCATTTTCCTTTCTGCTGTACTCGCTTGGAAAAATAGCATTTAAACCATGAGCTTGTTCCTTAAATGTACTGCTCTGTTACCTAACTCTCATGGTCTATTTTAGTAAATGAGTCAGAACTACAGATGGAACAAAGGTGTGAGAAAGCAATCTTCAGTCTTCATAGTTATATTTTAGAGAAACGCTCTAAACTCTTGGGAGATTGTGATGGAAAGACAGCTTTCCAAAAGACTTGGCTCTAGTAAAAGCTGGTTTAACGGTTCCCTGTAGTGAATGGAGAAAGAGGGCAGACTCCATTCCTGAGGGCCAGTTTTGGCCTTCTGGCCTCCCAGCTAGACAGCAGATTGATAGCTACAACTGCAAGGTTTAAATAAATAAATGTTGTGTTAGTCTGCAATGTGTCTATCTCACTACCTATGAAAAGAGGAAGGAAGCTAATACAGACAGATTGCTCTGAGTTCCTTGTAAACTTGCTTACAACTGTTGCATCTGTTAGTTGGACACTATAACTTATCTTTTAATTGCAGAAAGGCAAGCATTCATTTGAACTCTGCAAAAACACTTCAATTTAAGAGCAGTTGCATTTCAGCAGAGAAGTGCATTTGTTGACGCACTTTGAAGCTGCAAACATGGGACATTGCCATAAATAATAAAGACAATCCCAATGACCTCCACTCTTATGATTAATTTAATTAATAAATGAGGCTTAACTGAGCGGTTTTTAGGAGAAAAACAGAGAAGTCAACATAAAAAAAAGATTGGTTTTAGAGTGGTAAGGGGCTGGAGTTTGATGTGATATCATCATCATCATTTTATTTATATAGCACCACTATCAGACGCCATCCCTGCGCCTCCTCCTTAGGCAGGAACGGGCGTCTGTTTCCTGCTGGGGGTCCCTGGTGAATACCGGCGGCGTGTTAGACTCTGCGCCTCCTTGTGTAGTTGTGCCAATACTTGCAGGTGCTGCTACCTCCACCGTGACAGCTTGCTCTGGCCATGTCAATCGAAACATCTAACGAACCTTCTGCTCGAGACCTTCTACTCCACCTGGCTCATAGAGTTGAAAAACAGGAGTCCGAACAGGCGCAGTTGCTCCAATGTATTCAAGGAGTCGCTGCACGTCTCGAGTCCCTTCAGGCATCTGTGACATCTGCTCAGAATATTCCCATGATGACCGCGGCTGTTTCTGCAACCTCATCTTCTCCTGTTGTGGTGTCCTCTGCTTCATTGAGACTTTCCCCGCCGGATAAGTTTGATGCAGAGGATTTTTAAACCAGTGTCTCATCCACTTTGAGTGTAATCCAGCGTCCTTGCCCTCGGAACGCATTAAGGTGGCTTTCATCATATCCTTATTGTCCGGACAAGCTCTAGCTTGGGCCTCTCCTCTGTGGGAACGTAATGACCCGATACTGTCCAACGCCTCTACCTTTATCGAGGCCTTCCGAAAGGTGTTTGACGAACCCGGTCGCATATCCTCCGCTGCCTCCAGCCTACTAACCCTCCGACAGGGATCTCTGACAGTCGGTCAGTACGCAATCCAGTTTTGCACCTTGTCCTCTGAGCATAGTTGGAACAATGAAGCCTTGGTGGCAACCTTTTGGCAAGGACTTTGCAGATCGAGTCAAGGATGAACTAACCTCTCGGGAACTCCCTACAGATCTGGATTCCCTGATCTCCCTATGCAATCGCATTGATCTACGCTTCCGTGAACTTACCCAGGAGCGTTCTGCTACCAGACGGACCTCTACTCGCCTTGCCCCCCTGTTTCAGAACCCGGTACCTTTGGAGGAACCAATGCAAATCGGCCGGTCCCGGCTTTCCCCTAAGGAACATCAGCGACGCTTCAAGCAAAACCTTTGCTTATATTGCGGGGATCCTGGTCACATTATATCTTCTTGCACCAAGAGACCGGGAAACGCCCCCTCCTAGTCGGTGGCAGGGAGGCCGATTTAGGAGTTGGAGTTAACTACTCCCTACTCTGCTTCTGGCACTGATTGCCTCATGCCCATTTCCCTGGATTCTTCTGTCGGCTCCTTCGAGACCTTAGCCTTTGTGGATTCCGGCTCTGCCGGGAATTTCATCTCCGCCACTCTGGCATCGCAACTCCAATTATCTACTCTGAAATTGCCTCAGCCGTTATTTCTCACTGCGGTGGATGGGAATCGGATCACCAATGGTTCGGTTTCCCATATCTGCTCTCCTATTCCACTGACGGTAGGGATGCTGCATTCTGAAGTCATCAAGTTCCTGGTTCTTCCTCGTTCTGTTAATACAGTCATTTTAGGATTACCTTGGCTCCAGCTTCACTCACCCCAATTTGATTGGAATCGTGCGATGGTTACCCCTTGGGGCCCACAATGTTTCAAGTCCTGTCTGTCTGGCCTGAGACCCAGCCGGCCCTCTCTCCCTTGTCACCTGATGTCACCTCAGATTGAACTACCATCTTCATATCTCTCCTATCAGGATGTGTTCTGCAAGGCCGCTGCCGAGATCTTACCTCCTCACCGACCCTGGGATTGCGCTATTGATTTACTGCCCGATAAACCACTTCCTAAAGGCAGAATCTACCCTTTATCCCTTCCCGAGAACTCTGCTATGTCTACTTACATATCTGAGAATCTTCAGCGTGGATTTATCAGGAAATCTACTTCACCCGCGGGCGCGGGATTTTTCTTTGTCAAAAAAAAGGATGGCTCCTTACGGCCTTGTATTGACTACCAGCGATTGAATACCATCACCGTCAAAAACAGATACCCGCTGCCGCTCATCTCTGAACTTTTTGATAGGATCGCTGGATCTAAGATCTTTACTAAACTAGACCTGCGGGGGGCGTATAATCTCATTCGTATACGCTCTGGAGATGAGTGGAAGACCGCGTTCTGTACTAAAGAGGGTCATTTCGAATATCTAGTGATGCTCTTTGGATTGTGCAATGCCCCCGCTGTTTTCCAATCTTTTATTAATGAGATTTTTCAAGACCTCCTCTACATCTCTGTAGTAGCTTATCTAGACGACATCTTAATCTTTTCTTCAGATTTGGCCAGCCATCGTGGTCATGTAAGAGAGGTCCTGTCCTGTTTACGAGCCAATAAGCTTTACTGTAAGCTCGAGAAATGTGTTTTTGAGATGCCACAGATTCCCTTCTTGGGCTACATTGTGTCGGGGGCCGGTCTGCAGATTGATCCTGTAAAGTTATCTGCAATCCTCAAGTGGCCTAGACCCATGGGACTGAAAGCTACCCAGAGATTTATTGGCTTCGCCAACTATTACCGGCAGTTCATACCACAATTTTCCTCCATTATCGCACCATTACCGCTCTGACCAGAAAATCAGCTAATCCTCAGGTTTGGTCTCTGGAGGCTGTCTCCGCCTTTGAAGTACTCAAAAAGGCCTTCTCGTCTGCCTCTGTGCTTGCTCAGCCTAATCAGAACAAACCATTCCTGGTCGAAGTTGATGCTTCTGCAGTGGGTGTCGGGGCAGTCCTTTCGCAAGAGTCCAGTTCAGGAAAACTACTACCCTGTGGTTTCTTCTCTAGGAGGTACTCTCCCTCTGAGTCTAACTACGGCATTAGAGATAAAGAGGACCTCTCAGTAAAGTCTGCGCTTAAGGAATGGCGTCATCTTCTGGAGGGTGCTTGCCACCCAGTCACTGTCTTCACAGACCACAAAAACCTCATCTACCTTCGGGATGCCCGGTGTCTAAATCCCCGTCAAGCCAGATGGTCCTCATTTTTCGCCCGGTTCGACCTTATACTCACCTATCGTGCTGGTTCTCTTAATTCCAAGGCTGATGCCCTTTCTCGTTCCTTTGATATCTCCGACTCTCCACCCACTGCTGAACCTCCACCGGTCTTAGAGCCTTCCTGTATTGTGGCCATCTTATTTCATATGTCTATAGGACTTATTTTGCACCTTTCAACTACACTTCAATGCCATTTTGCACCATTTAACATTGTGCCCTTATTCTCTCATCATCTTGTAAATTATTTATACTGATGCTGACACTGTCCATCTAATGAGCTCTGATGTGCCGCTCCAATGTATTGGCTTCTGCCCTCTTCAATATATTGCCTGTAACCTTCTCCAGTGTATTGCTGTTGTCCCTCTCCAATGTGTTGGTGCTGATCTTTTCCAATGATTCAAACACACTGCCTGATGCTTACGTACTTGATGTATCTTCTTTTTTCAAATTAATATGTAATTCATACAGCCATCTTTGATGAGGATGATGATGAGGGTCATGATAATGTGATGATAAGCAGTGCAAAATGAGATTTTAATTTGCATTGAAAAACTATTTTTGCACCTGCTCAGACTTGGCATAGACTGAGTCGCATTTCATATGTTTGTAGGACACATTTTGCACCCTTCAACTGCACTTCAGCTGAGATATTTGGTGAAAAGTGATGTCAGTGCCATTCTTCTGTCACTAATTTTAGCCAGCCAAATCGCTGCACACTTTGGCCAAAATTGTTGAAAATTTGGACAGTTGTGAAGGGATTATTAGGAAACTGACTGGACCTTACTGGAAATTAATGTTAGTACTATAAATAGTAACATAGAAGAAAAAACAACTCAAAATCACATAATTTTACCTATTTTTCACAATTTTTAATGAAATCCAGATTCAAACCCAAATCAGAACCTTTCATGATTTTGGGGAAAAAACGGTATAAAAACCCGAAGCATGCAGACTTTTAGAACCAAAATCACATCCAAAATCAAAACACCGGGGTCAGCGCACATCCCTAATATATGGCATACCATACACATACATAGTAGCCAGTACTATTAACAGTGCCCTGACAGAGTGACAATCAATCAATCAGCAAACTATTCTAGCTGACCGATCGCTACAGAAATAAACAACATTAAAAATAATCACAGCTATTGTTTTCTATATAAAATTCCTTATTTTACTATGTATAACGCTCTAGTCACTCTCTACCCGCTATATTAGGAGCACAGCCTGCAAGCTGGAAATGACATTTTGCCTTATTTTCAGATCTGATTTGTTTGCAAAGAATAGAGTGTTTTGTTTATTCTTGGATTCTCAAATCTCGGATCTGTCAGATTTTTCCAATCCGAACCACTCATCTCTAATATAAGTAATTGTTTATAAATAAAATAAATAGTGATGGGGCGTGGCTTGGCGGCCATTCGAGCTGGACGTGTTAGGAGTGAGCTCCTGCTCCAACATACATTATACCCCTCAATATTTCACGTTGGGGTGCGCTCACCAACTATATTCGGGCAGAACTGCACCAGGGAACACCTAAGCTGCATTTTGAGCCCTCAAACACCCGTGACCCTGTCATATAACCGAGAGTCGGGAGTGCGGCCTAGATCTCTGCGTGGCTATCAAGGAGCTTCCACCTCATCCCCACCCCAAGGTTGAACATCACCAGTGGGTCTATACTTATACAGATCTGGGGCTTACCTATTCGGCGGGCATCCAACCATTCCGGCTTATCAAGATCCCTCCCGACGGGGCAGCTTAGCGGGCGCAGCAGCCTGTCATCCACAAGCGGACGGAGGGCTCCTTCTGCACACAGGATTGTGTCTGGAGGTACGGAGGAGAGGCTGTGGGTGGTTGCGGCGGCGCCGCCGCTGGGAGTCCCCAACGTCAATCAGCGGTCTGGATTAAACGGGGCAGCCCCGCCCCCTCCTGCATACTAGCACTCAAACGCCTGTTGCAGCACAAAACAGATCCCTCAGCTGCTGACACTTTGGCCTCGCTGTCGCAGCGTGACACCAAAATAAGGTACAAGCTGTTTGTATGTCTGGGATGCCTGGCCGAGGGAAATTGGTCTCCTACAGATAGCAGGGCTGTAATACAGAACTCTTACAGAAAGAAATAATCACCTGCTAAATAACAGGTCACATCCAGTGGAAATATTTCTGCTCAGATTTAACGTGTAACAGATCTGGATTGAGTCTTCCTGATGTAGAAACACTGACATCCGGTGGCAGACTCTCGCTACTACATCATCCAACCTAAGTTTACAAAGTCAACTAGTATATAAATTCTCCAAGTCTGCCCTAGGGAAGCTCGCTCTTTGGCCAGAATAGGGCCGCACTGGACACATTGTAATATTCCTTTAAACAGACCACGGGTCACGTCCTGTGAGATGGCTGCCTAGACCAATCATGAGGAGGGGTGAATAGCGGCAGTCTTACCTCAACATTATGTACTACCTGCAATGAGTATTATACCTTGAACAAATTGCTGAACACACATAGGATCGTCTTGATGGGCAAAGACCGTAAAAACTCAGCTAAGAAAAATCAAAGAAAACCCCAAGAGACCCCTCAACGTTCTTACCTTCGCTCATATTTAAAAACCCCTGTGGCCACGGAAGAACCAGAAATGGCATCTCCCTCCGTTGCTTCTGGATCAACATCACCTAACCCACGCCAGGACGAAACACGTCACCAGAAGGGGACTGGGATAACAGAGCAACCCGATTTGTCACAAGTCTTACGGATGCTTAAGTCCCTCCCAACTAAGCAAGAGCTACCCTCTAAAAAAGATTTTGAAGCGTTAGAAGCAAAGTTACAAGAGATTGTACACCAAGAAGTGGCCACACTGCAAGCGGATATCGCCCACCTTGGCCATCGATTGGTAGCACTTGAGGAACACAAAGAAAAAGGTGATGAACGTGTTACAGCCCTTGAAAAGACGGTGGCAGAACAGGCAAAGGCCTTGCAGGGATTCCAGCAAAAGATGGACGATCTAGACAATCGAGGTCGCCGTAATAATCTGCAGATACGGGGTATGCCGGAAGACGTCCCCCCACAGGGCCTGATTGATGCTTTGACAAAGGTGTTTAATGAGGTCCTAGAATTACCATCAGACAATATAATCGTATTTGACAGGGCGCATAGAGCATTACGCCCAAGGGGGGCCCCAAAGGAAAGGCCTAGAGATGTTATATGCCGTCTCCACTATTACACACAGAAGGATGAAATTGTCCGCAAGCTAAGGGGTCTCCAAGGATTGGAGTTCAACAGTCAGGAAATCCACATATTCCAAGATCTATCCTGGCAAACCCTACAATTTCGAAGGTTACTTAAACCCCTTACGGAGGAACTCCGGAAAAAATCGATTAAATACAGATGGGGCTTCCTGCTCCAACTGCAAGTTGCACATGAAGGGAAATCGGCAGTTCTCAGGATTCCACCAGACTTGCCAGACTTCTGTACCACTTTGAACATTCCTTTAATCACTCTAGCTGAATGGCAGGAGTCCCATCAACGTTTGTATCCGGTAATGGAGGCCCAACACAATGATAGGTTCCAATTTCCAAGTAGATCCAAGCGGTCACCCCAAAAGCATCTGAATCAGCAGGCACAAGGGAACACTTGAATACGCACAAATGAGTGTGAGATTTCACCCTTTGGAGGAGAACCTCTCATAAGACCCAATTAAGGACCTGCTACCGTGAATAGCTTCCCTTGGGCGAGAATATTCCTATCCTACCTTTGCCTACTTTATCCCCTTCATCTCTGATATGCTATTTACAACTGCTAGTGTCCATTATGGATCTGTTTAGCTCATCAATATTTTTCTAAAAGTTTTTCTATAGATTTCTAAGGCTATAGTGTTATAATGTTTTCCAATATTATAATGTCCAAGTATTTTCGATTAGCTGTGTGTTCATGCATAGTTGTTTGTTGTTCTCTTTACAAAAATTGAATATGTTAGTACATATATGTAACAGAGGTCCTGTGCCTCCCTGGAAGATAGGGACCTGGGCTGAGACTACCCGGGACCCTGCTGAAGACGAGATGCGGACCATCTATCTATGTTTGTTTGATTGTCGCTGTTTAATGCCCTCCTCAGGGCTCCAAGACCGAGTGCTGTATTCCGGGCCATGTTTGGACCACGATCCTATATGGTGTGCCGGAACGGTCTTACAAAATTGCCAATGATTAGTAGCTCTTGCTGATACTAATACTTCAGTCTAAGCATTTATGGCTTCCTGACCCTCTTCCCTCCCCCCTCATTCCTACTTTCTTCAATTCCCCCCCACTACAATTCACTTATGGGTTCATACACCCTTTCCCCCTGTGGTGGTACACAGGTAAATACCTAGAACTGCTTGGTAATGGTGGGTAGACTTAAATGCGTTACCCTTAATGTTAAGGGTCTAAATGTCCCGGAAAAGCGATCCCGTTTATTGCGCGACCTTATGGCCAAGAAAATTGACGTAGCCTTTTTACAGGAAACTCATTTCAAGCAAGGTTCTGCTCCTAGGTTGAACAGCAGCCAATTCCCACATGTCTTTACGAGCAATAATGCGGAAAATAAGTCCCTGGGAGTGGCAATTCTCATGTCCAGTCGCTTGCCTATTCAGGACATAGACACACATACATTACAGGAAGGCAGGAAGGCAGAGTGACATGTATGATATCCACCCAAATGTATACATTTGTTAATATCTATGGTCCGAACTTTAATCAACCTGTATTTCCAGAAAAGCTTCTGGACAAAGTGGAATCGATAAAGAAGGGCATCACTGTAATGGGCAGAGATTTCAACTGGGTTCTGCATCCCCCGCCGGACTCATCTTCGGGATCCGCTAGACTGGCCGGTAAGCTGTATCGAAGGGTGAGACGTACTATGCACGAACACCAGCTGGTTGACGCGTGGCATCTCAGACATCCCACAGACCGTGACTATACTTTCTTCTCGCACCCACATAATACATATTCGAGACTGGGCTATTTCTTCCTTACTCATAACCATTTGCTCCTGATTTAGCTATAGGCCAGATCACATGGTCAGATCACGCGCTGGTGTACCTGAAGCTCTCTACTTCTAAGACAGTTAAGAGACCTTTCACCTGGAGGCTAAACTAACTCCTAATTCAAGAAGCACATAACAAGACAGTGATAGAAGAGGCCATCACGGACTATGTCCAAACCAACGACACCCCCGACATTTCGAAGATTTCCCTATGGGAAGCTCATAAATGCGTTATACGGGGTAAACTTATTCAAATGGGTGCGGTTAGAAAGCGAGAAAAAATAGCCCAGAGGGACTCGCTCCTAGAAAAAATAAAGACACTTGAAACGCGACACAAATCAGACCTGGATCCCTCTGTTATGACAGAACTGACAGAAACCAGGAAGGCCTTAAATCAACTAATGTCAGATAAAATTAAATATGACCTCCGTAGATGTCAGAACCAATTTTATCAGTGGGGAGATAAGCCAGGGATGCTTCTGGCCCCTGCTCTGCGCAAACAGAGAGCTCAACTATATGTTCCCCAGATCAAGACAGACGCAGGGTCCACACTAGTTCATACTTCTGATATCACTGGGGCATTCCGGGACTATTACACCAAGCTTTATAATCTGTTTGACACACCTAACACATCTAGCCTCCCGACCAAGCAGACCCGCATAGCAGAATACCTTGAACGCATAGATTTTCCCACGCTAGATGAGGATTCTGTACAACTGTTAGAAGAACCCTTTACGACTGAGGAACTAGAGGAGGCGATCAAGACGACGCCATCAGGGAAGAGCCCGGGGCCGGACGGTTTTACCACTCTTTACTATAAAACTTTCAAAACACAGTTAGTACCTCTTTTGCTGCAGGCCTTTAACTCTGTCTCTGCCCAGAAACACTTTTCCCCTCAAACACTAGCTGCCCAGATTACTGTATTGCCAAAAGAAGGGAAAGATCCAGCTTCATGTGCTAGTTATAGATCCATCTCTCTACTTAATGGGGACATTAAGCTTTACGCTAAACTGATTGCAAATAGATTAAAACCATATTTGACCCAAATCATTCACTCTGATCAGGTGGGGTTTGTTCCGGGGAGGGAGGCAAGGGACAATACCACTAAGATAATTAATTTGGTACAATACGCACACACCGCCAATATCCCTACGGTTTTACTATCCACAGATGCCGAAAAGGCGTTTGAAAGAGTGGACTGGGAATTTATGAGGGGGTCCTTAGTCATCTGGGTTTAGGCCCTTTGAGTATGGCCCGAATTGATGCTTTATATACGAAACCAACGGCAAGAGTCAGGGTTAACGGGGAACTATCAGAACCCATTGTAATATCCAACGGCACCAGACAGGGATGCCCCCTGTCTCCGTTGATCTTTATCTTGTGCATGGAAGCATTGGCTCGATCCATCCGGGCAAACCCTGATATCTCTGGTCTACGGTTAGAAGACAAAAGCTTTAAATTGGCACTTTTCGCGGATGACCTCCTGGCAATCCTCACTAACCCTGTGGTTTCAATTCCTAATTTAGTGTCAGAATTTCAGCAGTTTGGCGAGCTGTCTGGCTTTAAAATTAACTATTCAAAATCGGTAGCACTCAACATCTCTGCGCCCGAGGCAGTGGTTGAAGGCCTGAAGCCAGCATTCTCATTCACGTGGCATCCCTCACGACTTAAATAGCTGGGGGTGTTAATCAATAAGGACAACAAAAAGATTTTTGAGGACAATTTTATTCCCATCACCAATACAATTAGTAGAGACCTGAAAAACTGGTGTCCAAAGGGCTTTTCTCTGATAGGCAGAGTCAATGTGGTCAAGATGAATGTATTACCACGGATCCTCTACTTGCTCCAAACTCTCCCCATACACCTTCCCACTTCTTGGTTCAAGACGCTACATAAAGCAGTTAGGGATTTTGTATGGAATGGGAGGCGCCCACGTTTTTAAACATGACATTTTATATATGCGGAAACACGCTGGGGGCTACAACTCCCCAACTTTGCATTATATTACGATAGCTATACTAAATAGAGTGGTGGACTGGACAAGGCAGAGACTGGACAAGCAGTGGGTCTGGATAGAGAGTTACGTTGCAGGCAAGGCCCTTAAGTTCTCATCATGGCTACACTCACTCCCTAAAATCATTAACCCGACTGTTTCGCCAACCCTAGCTAGATGGGCCAAATTACGCGCGGCCCCTCATATTTCCTCACGACACTCGCCTTTGACCCCGATATTTGATAATCCAGAGTTTCCCCCAGGACTTACTAGACAGACATTCAGATGTTGGATTGGGGCAGGACTCCGCAGGGCTAGCCAGCTGGTGGACGCGTCTAGGGTCTTACCCTTCACCATTCTCCAAGCTAAATGGGAACTACCAAATGTGGAGATTTGGCGATATATACAGCTCCGCCATTTTCTGGGATCTTCGGAGGTCCGGGAGTCGGTGGGGAGGTCGCTTACCCAGTTTGAATCTATATGTACCACTGCATTATATCCTAGCCATACTTTGTCTCTCATTTACAGTATTCTCATTGAACATGCTTATAACAAACAACCCACCTTCATTAGAGAATGGGAGAGGGAGCTGGCTTGCACGATACCTGAGCAAGATTGGAAAAATATCCTCTTACGCACTCAGTCAAGCTCGGTCAGTGTACGGGTGGTGGAGACACAATATAAAATTTTGACTAGGTGGTATAGATGCCCCAACCTGCTGGCTAAGATGGTGCCTGGGGTGTCAAATATGTGTTGGCGATGTATGTCAGCGCCAGGTACTCCGTTGCATATATGGTGGGAGTGCATAGCTCTTAGAACTTTTTGGGATGCAGTTCTTTTGATTTCTAAAGAAATAATGGGCGTTAAACCACCTAATTGCCCCAAATACTGGTTATTGAATCTTAATAAATTGACCATCTCAAAATATAAAAAATCAACAATTAAAAACCTTAGCAACGCGGCAAAGGCCGTGATCCCGGTGCACTGGAGATCACAGAATATTCCTACCATCAAAGAGTGGTTTGCCCGTTTAGAATCCTATAGAATGATGGATGACATACTCTATTCATCAAGGGACAAATATAGGGAGTATTACTATATATGGTTCAAGTGGCTCGAATTTAAGGATTCACCACTATATTCTCAGTGGAATAGGTGAACCCCTCCCCCCCTTTCTCCTCTCTGATCTATCCCTCCTTCCCTGTCTGTATCCCTCTTGACCTTTCCCCCATCCCTACATGATGTATTATGGTATACTAAATGGTACTTTGTTTTCTATACTGGTGCACTGACACACCTCATTTGTGTAACTGTATCTTTATATGCAATGTTTATTAATGACTTTAATGCATTGTTCAATGCAAAACAGATATATTTGTAAAAGCTGTTTAATTTTCTTTTCAATAAAAAAAGAATTAAAAATAAATAAATAAATAAATAAATAGTAATTTCATTTCCCAAAAATATTAAACTTCAATTCACATCACACTTCAAGCTACATATCCAAATATACCAAATACAGATATATGCATACATATATATATAATAAGGGGAAGAAGAAAATCATGCGTGCAGCCAGTGTCAAACATAGAAATAGATTACAGGGCAAAAATCTTTTCTGATTTTTTATGATGCTCCATGGAGACCTTTTAAGTTTTCATACGCAAAGGTACCTGCAAAAATAAACTGAATTTGGTTTGTTCCTTTTGTAACTGTGTGCCATGGTCATACATATTTGCAAGTATTTTTACCAAAGTGCATACACATATAGCTTACTGGCGTACCAAATGATGCAGGTCTCTACTGTTACTATTCACGTGGGGACTTACATACAAAGACTTGTTTAGGAGCAAGCTGGGATAGTTTCTTGAATTCATGCTCTGTTTCCAGAGAGAAAGGGAAACAGAAATTCTGGTTTTGGATTTTATTGAGTGGTCTCTATAGATGTATAGTATGAAAGATAGGCACTTTACTACCCATCTAGTATTATAACTTGTAGCATGGACTTTTCCATCCACTCATGGTAATTCATAACTAATTTAATACACACATACACACAGGTAGAATAAGAGGAATTGAAAAGGATACCTTCACTTAGTGCTGCAGAATTGGTGGTTCTATAGAAATAAATGATGATGATGATGATATGTGAGCCATGAGAATAAAAACACACAAAAATATTCCACACTTATTGACAAAATTTCAGAATTAGAAGGAGGCACAGCTGACCAGAGGCCAGCTGACAAAGTTCGGGAGGAGGAGGAGGCCTCCAAAATCGACCATCTGGAAGTGGTGGAGAGGTTGAGTAGTCACTTGTGTAACCCCAGCAAGGTGTTACTATTCTGTTCCAATTGCTAGATCCTTTTTGACAGCCATGGAGCCAGAAGTATGATGAAAGCATAAAACTATTTTATTGTAGCAAAAACTCAATGCAGGTAATGCAGGATAAACACATAATTGCCAAAATAACAATTCCAGACAATTGAAAATAAGAGTTTTGGTGATAGAAAGTGTTTTAATTGAAGCAAAGATTATGTAACAAATTCAATATAGAACATTTCATGACTCAAAAATAATTTTTAATTCACCTATCTTTCTCTGTAGTGCCTTATGAATATCCTGATTTCTTAAGGTGTATATGATTGGATTTATCAATGGAGATGCCACAATGTATACAAATGATAATCCTTTATTGATGTGAGTAGATTGTGACCCAGATGGAACTACATAAATACTTATAATTGTTCCATAGTGAATAATAATCACTAAAAGATGAGAGCTGCAGGTGGAAAAGGCTTTCTGTCTTCCTATGGATGATCGCATTCTAAGGATAGTATATATAATGCACATGTAAGACAGAATAATCACAATAAAAGGTAACAGTGTAAAAAGTGCACTGGAAAGACCTGCCGTCTGTTGTATCAATGTTGTGTCTGAATTTGAAAGTGCCATTAAGGGAGCAAAGTCACAATAAAAGTGATTAATCACATTAGCACCACAAAATTGTAATTTACCTAATAATATTGATGTACCTATCACAGATATAAAAGAAATGAACCAAAACCCGATAACCAGATGTAAACAAAGCCTATTGTTTATAAGGGCAGAGTATCTTAATGGCTTAGCAATGGCCAAATATCTGTCATAGGACATTAGTGCAAAAAGCAAAATCTCTATTGCTCCCAATGTTCCAAATATATTTAGTTGGGTAATACAACCCAGAACAGAAGTAGTTCCTCTATCAGATAATATATCATACAGCATCTTAGGAACTAAATTTGTAACATACAGTATTTCACATACAGACAAAATGCTTATTAAAAAGTACATGGGTGTTTGAAGGTGAATACAGGTAATTACCAACGCAATAATCAGGCAGTTCTCTAAGCAGATGACAACATAAGTGATCAGTAAAAAACAGAAAAATGGAATTTTAAATTCATGTAGATTCTGGAATCCAATAATCAGTAATTCGTTGACAGCGGTACAATTTTCTTTCTGCATTGTCTGTAATGAAAGGGATAAAGGGACATAAAAAGAGTCATAAACATTTTCAACCTAGTAAATAAAATTATCTCTCATGTGTTATAAAGTGTATTTTTGTCTATGGGGAAGATTACATATAATTCGGTACGGGACGTTGAGAGCAATAAAATGCTCGAAGGACAATTATTTTGGTCAACTTCCTGTCCAGCATTTCTTTGCATACCTCACAGAAAACAATCTCACAAGAACTGGACTAATCATTAGTATTTCGAATGGGGGCAATTCTTAGTATTTAAGAAAGGGTGCAACATTTATTCTATACAATGGGGGCACACACTTGTGGTGCTACAAGTACATATTTGTCACTTGTAGTGTCACAATAGGTTGCATTATGTGATACTCAGGTGCATGTGATTTGCAAACCACCACACATGGAATGTGGTTTGAGTTTTCAGCCTCCAAACCACGTGATGATAAATCCAACTGTTTGGATCACCCAACTACACCCAACACTAAAACGCTCCTTAGTAAATGTCCCCCTAGATGTTTATAATTTTTGGGTACTTTGTTGCTGTCAATTAAAGCACTTTGTGACCATCAGAGTTTACCAGGTGGAGATTTTTCTTTTTGCACAAACACTAGGCACTGCCCAAAAGACTGCTGCTACCTGTCAGATAATTCCCCTCACAATATGGTGAAATATGCACGTAAGCAAAGGTCTGCACATGTAAAGGTCAAATGTTATGTGCAACTGTAGGCTTGTTTTTTGTTTTTTTTAATCCAACTGTCAGATTAACCCATGAAAGGTTGTGACAAATTATTTTATGAATTGTTGCTTAAACAAAATATATCTGCAAAACGGTTCAGTTGCAGTTAAACCTTTGCTACAGAAAAAAATTATTATTTTTTTTACAGTGGTGAAAGTCTGTAAAGTATTTTGTGGACTGAACTGTGTTAATACTGTTGTGCAGAAGTATTAAGTGCTGTGTCACAGTTGACAAAAAAAGTGTTAAGGATAGTATTTTTTTTTTTTCTATTGAAGTCTCAAAAATATCAGAGTCATTACTCAAGAGTTGGGTGTGGTGCCGAAACCTGTGCAAAGTAAAAGAGACTTTGTAGAGAGAAGTAAAGAACAGTTTATTGTGACACATGCTGTTTATTGTAGTGGATCAGTAAATATGTAAAAAATGTGAAAAATGCATACGAAGATGAAGTTTGCTGCAGTTTAAGCTACAAGTCCAACTTTCAAATGCAAAATCCTTCTTTGTTTCACTGCTCATGGGAGCTCTCCAACAACATTATATTATTAAGTGATTTACTATGTTATGTGATCCTGTCTGGGTGTTTATCATCAGTGTTTATTTGGTGCCTCTAATTATTGTTGTGCAGGGTAAAAATGTAAAATATTTAATATCCACTCTAGGACTATGATATTAAGAGGGTTAACTGAATAGCGATTTTTAACAGTAATATCATGTATATCACTGTATAATATCAAATCCCTCTAGGTACTTAAAATCAGCAAGTAAATCTGCTGAGCAGAGAGGTGCAGACTTTGGAATGAGGAGTTTAGGTAAAGTCTTAGTATTTACATCTGCATATATAATGGAAAGTGTGGAACTGTACACTGTTTTTTCAGATAGAAATACTACTTCTAACATGAGCTGCAATGTCACAATGCTAACCACTTAAAGTATACTTAATGTGGAAAAACATTATATAATGCTCAGATTGAGACAAGGGCCCTGGCGCTGTAATTAATTACTAAAATGAATAGGGTCAGTGGCGCACACAGGGGGGGTTTCTGGGTCTCCAGAAACCCCCCCCCCCCACTCTGCAAAAAAGTGCCCTGCATATCGGCACTGTAGTATACAGCAGCCGCGGCGCTGTCTAAGAAGCGTCCGCGGCGGTGCTGTATTGTATACAGCACCACCGCAGACACTTCTTTGACAGCGCTGCGGCTGCTGTATACTACAGTGCAGCCGAAACGGAGCTGGCGTGCATGCGCGGGCGCATGCGTGGCAGGTCTCTAGGTTTTGGTTTTTTTTTCGGGGGTGGAGGAAACCCCCCCTGAAAAATCCTTTGTGCGCCTCTGAGGGTGTATGACTATTAACTGTAATACTGTACCATACTAATTCCCCAAATACCATTGGCTAGCTGCAGGCATGTATTTCAACTTATATTTCATACAAAAAAACATTAAAACTGTCAATTTTTATTTCGATTTTAATTTTCATCCAAGTCTAGATTTATTCATTTATTTTTTTATTTACTAATAACGTTTGTCATGGTTTTTAATATAAAGAAAGATAATGGGTCTTTAAAACATGAAAGATTAAGGTATTTTGAGTGGTTTAAAAATGTGCAACCCAAATAATTGCAAAAAGATAACAGCAGCATGTTTTCCGGTCAGTAGATATATATTTGGCTAGTGTAAAAAAAAAATATTATTATTTTTTTAAGTAGCAAATCAGAATATACACCTAAAGCTGGGTACACACTACTAGTTTTTCACCCAATCATTGTGCCGATCACATGATAAACAACCATTTGGTCAGATATTGTATTAGTGTGTCTGCTCCGCTCCCATGATTATGTTTTATTGTACCAAAGCACATTGTATCAGTCGATTTGGTTTTATAAACTGACTAGAACATTATCAATGATGGAACAATGTCGGGCAAATTCTGAAGTGTGTCTACACTCACGGCCGGCAGTGTAGGCGATCTCTTTAGAGTTTACAGAGTCACAATCTTCTCAGCAGATGGCTATGACATATGAAGAGCACAGATCTGAATGTAAATTGTCTAGATGTGTACTCATGAATCGGCATGCTCATTGGGACATTCAATCGTTGGTAAAATCGTTACAGATATCTCATCATGAGAAATTTTCTGTAGTGTGTGCCCAGCTTAATTGTGTGTGATTGCTTAAAGCATGCTTCTGTCTTGTAGTGACTTCTATTATATGCCTATATGCTTAGCTATAAATGAATGCAATCACTAACAATTTAAGATCCTACCGTATATTTACTAAACTGCAGGTTTGAAAAAGTGTACATTTTGCCTATAACAACCAATCAGATTCTAGTTATAATTTATTTAGTACATTCTTCAAAATGACAGCTAGAATCTGATTCTTGCTATAGGCACCACCCCCCACCTTTTCAAACCCGCAGTTTAGTAAATATACCCCCTTGTGCCTGAAAGCTGATTTTTCAGACCACAGAAAATACAAGAACAGTTCTTAATATTTTCACATCACTGAACTGAATTTATACTGTATGAATGTTTTATAAATCAGTCAAATTTCTTACAATATAGGTAATATTAAAATACATCATATTCCAATATTCATAGAACAGAAAACAAATAACCTCTTTAACCATACAGTATACAGTACATATAAAAATAATGTATGGATGTGGACCAGCTTATGAGCTACCATCACATATGTGAACCTTTGAGAGAGTCTTATTGCTATATTATAGCCATGAAAAATTCTCCAAAGCCCCAGGTGTTTCATCTGTGAATATCACCTCATCGAATAGTTCTCACTGTTCATTCAGTCACAGTTTTGGGCTACCTTTTTATATTCATCCACATCTCGTATCATGTGGGACGCTCTATGGAAAAAATTTAAGTACAGTATAGCATTGGCAAGTTGGTACTGTTAAAAAGCGTGAATGTTGTACACCAGCATCGATCTTACATGATTCATACTGATAATGATTGTATAATGGCATCAAATGCCCATCCAAATTGATATATCATACTTCACATGCAAGTTACAGATATTTAAATACCATGCTGATTCCTTATTTCTCTGTTAATGAATGAAAGACAAAGTTATTAGATTGGAGAAGAACTATTCTGTATTTATGAATTACAGAGGTGCAGTACAGGTAACCAGTGCTCACAGTGTAGTTTTCAGATGAATAGAACATTGGTCTCTAGTCCTTTGACATGGTACCACATAATTTATTTGCTCATGTGACCACCAGATATTTGCAACTATTTTTGAATAATTGGAACAGGCTAGGCCACTTTTACCATAGCAAAAATCATTGTCAATTTTGTATGTCAAAAGTCGATGTACACAACCTAAGGTTGTGAAGGTAGTGATCACGGGGACCTATGCAAAGCTGGTGGTCTGATTTTGTGTGTATTGTATGCAAAATCACTCTGCGTCTGCCTGGTACCCAGTCATACAGGCAGCTATGTCTGAATCAAGCTTTGGGCATCTCAACGTTACTTGTTTTACTGCCATATCTTCTGCTCAAGCTACAGGAATAGTCTAAGTACTGATGACCGTCTCGTATGCACACTATTATATGTGTTTGTAATCAGGAGCAACTGTTAAAATGTATTTTATGTTAAGCAGACTTTAAGATCACCTTAACAAATGTTTTTCATGGAAAAAATATATATATAAAAAAATAGATCTATTCCTTGTTGAATTTGAGAGTGTATATGGAAAAAAGGTTTTTCTACCGCACCAACTCTAAAACCATATCCCAGTATCAAATAACTATATCTCTTACGGTAATTTAATTCCTTTCTCTGATCAAAGACATATAAATATTGTCCTATGACTGGGGTGCAACCTAAAACTAAAATAACTTAGTAAATAGAGAGAAAGAACAGTAGTTGGTTGAGGCTAGGTGCACTATGGATCTATGTATTCATAATAGTATTAAACCATCCCCTTAAAACCTAACTTTTATTGGGTACGATTAAAAGCGAAATGTAGGTTGATATCACTCTATTAGTTTAAAATAAAAGTTTAAAATAAAAGTTTAAAACTGGGAGCACTGAGTGTTCTATACCTATATGTTCTAATCCCAAAGAACATATGGTAAGGAGACGCTATAGGTATAGATAATATGCAGATATGGTACTCAAGTACAGGGGTCCGTAATCTGCCCCTGATACAAATATAATCAAGGTACCATATAACCAAGAGGTACAGGAACTGTAATATAATGTAGTCAAATCCTACTGAATTTGAGAGTGCGCAGAGCCGTTTTACATTGAGGCCTAAAAAGATCTATGTATATAATGATTAATACATTAATATATATTTACTTAATTCAACAAATGTTTGTTTTGTTAAGATTATTTTTTGACTCATAGTTTCATGTTTTATAACATTGTGGATGGGGCAATATTGATATTCATTGGTTACTGCTACTGTGTTATTATGTGGCTTTAATTTGAGGTATTGTACAAGTGAACAAATGATTTTAACAGTGGGATAATTTATGTGGGGTTCCCCTGCTCAAGTGGAAACCAGCACCTGGTTTAACAGGTTGGGCTTGTCACACTATGACAGGGAATCTCTCAGTCCCTGGAGTCCCACTATCATAATGTAAGCTCATCTGAGGTGGTCTATAGCAAGGCTATAGCCCTCTATGGTGGGAGGGGCATGCTGAATAACAGCATTGTCTTCTCCACCTATAGGCTACTATCCCGGCACTGAAAATTGCTGGGGCTCTTTCTGGCACCCCTGTTCTGTCCATGCTGTAGTTATAGTAATACAATATAGCTGCTATATGACTGCTAGTGCCATATTGTGGCACTGGCAGTAATATACTGTCTGTATATGCTGTAGCTACAAGCACCCACATGTCCATGGCTGTCAGTCCATGAAGTGGAATATGCCATTCCACAATAGCAGTAATAGGTAAAAATATACACTTACACAAATAGGTAAAAAAAAATCCATCTTTAGCTACTGTAATAAACTTCAAAATCAATTTTCCAGATGTATTTTATATGAAAACGCAAAACCAGAATTATTGTATTCTCAATTGAAAGAGAGAGTCATACATGTGTAGCCAATCGCAAGCATTTTCCCATGAGCCAGGCACTCACATTGCATCCAGTGTAATAGACTGCTTGTGATAAAAAGATGAGACACCCAATACTACCTGTGACATTACAAGGTACACATTACTGCTATGCTGGTGCTTAAGCAGCGATCAAAGGAATGTACGTGTAAATTATGAGTGCACAAGCTTTAGTGCCACCATTTAACTCAGCTAACTGACATATAAAGTACAGTAATGCAATGTACAAAAATAATCAGTTTTGCAAGATAATATTTTTAAGATGTGCAACAAGTGTGCTACTAGAGGTGTTTGGTGGCATAGACCCAACAATTTGTTGTTCTTCTGGGCAGAATGTAAAGGGCATAGAACAGACAATTTTAAAGACTGCATATTGTATTTGAAAATTTAGAGTAATTAGAATATTATAGTTAATTCTACTCTTTGGGCCTGATTCATCAAGGAACGCAAAATGAACGCAATTTGCATTTTTTTTAACCGGCGAAAAATAAAAGCAGGTATGTCTGTATTCTGTAAGGAGAGGATCTTAAGAAACATTTTTAGTTACAATCTGCCTATATGGCACACACTGCAATATACGCACAATGCATATGTATATACAAAGTCCAATCAGGATGCCCAAATAAGAAATACAATTATTAAATACATTACCACCTGTTAATAATACAATAACTAATGAAAAAAACATTTTAAAAAAAGTGTATTTATTGTCTGCTCTAACAGACAATAAAATATATGATGTGGAATGTAAAGTCCCAAAACAATGCTTCTATGATTGTTATTCCAGTCTTGTGAGTTCTGTTTGCCAGTGCTGTAATGCATTGGGGATTGCTAAACTATTGTAAATATAATTTACTGCAAGTAACGATGCACTCTGCTGGAGCTTATTAGTGCCATTCCAGTGCATTCATTTCAATCCAGTACTATCACAAACCTGATGTAACAACCAACATGAACTTTGCATTACCATATACTGTTGATTACCTTAAATATCAACAACAATGCTTCCGGAATTATCTGCTGCCTATTATGAATATGATATATATATATATATATATATATATATATATATATATATATATATATATTTATTATCAATGTTGTCTTTAATACAGAAGCTGATATTACATTATTATTATATTATATTATTATATTTTTTCCTGATTTTTTACCAGTGCCTCATTTTGTCTTAAAAAAAGCTGCTGTTTATTAAACACCAGATTTGTCAATATATTTATTGTTAGTTGTTTTAGCATCCCTATCAAAGTATAACTAAGCAGTGTTTTAGAACAAAAATTAATAAATTGGCAGATGTTTTATGGATGGATGCTCGCAGAAATCATTATTTCATTAACCTTTAGACCATTGGTTTTTTTTTTCAATAAAATATGTGTAGTGTAGGCTTTATTGCAGCAAATGACACACCATGAAATAAAATGTTTTGGATTTTTTTTCAAATCTGTTATCTTAAGCCATTCACAGGTAAACTATTTTATGTCTATCAAAAGACAGCATTGGTTCTCCACTAAATTCTTAGCCATGACGCTATGTTCACTGCAACAAATTTGTTCACATCTTAAAAAATAAGCACATATCTGCACATTTTATAACTGATTGTCAGCTTCTTATTTTGCATGGATGTTGTAGTTTCTAAGTTGAAATTAATAATAATAATAATAATAATAATAATAATAATAGCAATATTAATAATTGCAGTGCTCACCACCATGAAGACAAGTTGCTTCCGTTTACAGAACTTCCAGAAACAGAAGGAGAAGTTTCCTTGAGCACGTTAATCTAGTTTTAACAACAAACCACTCCCTTGAGGATCTCCACAGCTTGGAAACTGTGGAAGTCTTACTATAGTTCATTATAAATTCTACAGTTAATGAAATTTCCACTGGGTTCATAGCTCTTACACTAAGTCTTTTGAGACATTATTATATTCGGTCAAATAACATGTACTGATTATTGTCTAAGGATTAAATTGTTTTCGGAATTGTATAATTACATTAATCACTACTATAGAAAAAAATCGAGGAAAGTATAAATAAAAAACAATAATATATTTATTAAGAAGAATGATAGCTCAATCAAAAGCAAAGCAAATTGGATATTTTGGTGTGCTTAAATTTTAATCACCCCCAACTCTGAGGATTTTCCACCAAAAATCTATAGTATCTATAGTATTACTGGTTACTAGGGCCACATCACAAATCATAGAGACACCCACAAATTGGCAAACAGCCCCATACACCTCACTCGGCTCAACCTGACATTCATTCATGGAGGGACAGATGTTGATGTTATGGGGTCTAGATTAGAGATCAAGGGTGTTACCCACTGTTGTTAGGAACCCTTTCTGGTGGAAAAAGTACAATTCAGAGTGCAATCAAATAACATATATAGGAAATAAATCAAATTCTGGAGACTAATATATAAAATAGAGCCTATCATGGTGGAAAATATACAACTAAGGGATAATTCTGTTGATGGGCATACATTGTATGTCTTATGGCAGACCTACAAATCAGATCCCCGTTTTAGTACAATACAAATGTTATACTGATGGGATGAATGCAAATCAGGCCCCAATTGTGGCTAGTATAGAAAGCATACTTCAATATGGTATATAGTATACCACCCTATTTGATGGCTATGATGTAAAGTAGACTTACGATCTGGTGCTACAAAAACAAAGCATATCTTTAATCTAGTGGCTAGTATAATAATTAAGACTTCAAATCTAGTAGCTAGCAGCGGCATGACAAGAGAGGATTCCCTTGTCACATATGCTCACCCACCATGCTCCCTTTGTCACATGTGTTCTAAGCCCCCTATCTCAGAGGTTCCTAACAGCTGCAATGCCAGTTGGGCTTGTCCTGTCTGAACAGCAATTTCCACTACCGTTGTTCCATGTGGACCCAAATTCTGAACAGTGCGATGGTGACTCCAACTGATGTCACTGGCACTCCACACAAACTGCACACATCAGGAAGCAGCAACATGAGCTTTGCAGAGCAGCACTCTGACATTGCAGCAGGGTAAGGGCTGCTGGTAGAGTGTATTGAGAGATTTATGAATCGGAACATACCTCCAGTCTGTATCTGCAGTTAGGAAGCAGTCCTAACTGTGCGGGACAGTTTGAAAAAAATTGGGATCGTCCTATCACAATCAAGACAGGTTGTTCTCTCCTACCTGTTCTTACAGCTTTTGCTACCTGATGTTGCTGGTGTCTTAAGCTCAGTTGATGCTCATCTGGATCCTGAAATGTCAAGGCGTTATTTGGAAAATAAAAAGGTACTAAACACCTCTTGAAAAGCTAAACACAAATAACATTAAAACACACCCACATTACTTTAATAAGACACACCACATTAATATAACACACATCCATATAATTAATATCACAAACACACACAAAAACATTAATATCAAACACACACACATAACATAAATGTCACACACATAACACTAATAACACACACACTTACCATTAATTTTACAAACACAATGTTGATATCGTACATATAACATTTATATTATTAACATAACATTGATATCACACACACATAACATTACAATTATCCACTAATAACATTCATTTTACACACACTTAACATCAATATCACACACATACATATTTATATCACACATACATAACATTAATATCACATACATATATAGCATTAATATCACACACACACACACACACACACACACCATTAATATCATACACACATAACATTAATATAATACACACATAACATTAATATCACACACACATTGTGCTAGTATCAAACACATCATTTTAATATCACAGACATACATATATACATATATACATACAATATATTAATATCCTAATAAACTTAACTGGTCTGCAGACATTGCTGTGGTAGATTCCTCTGCCTGTAGTGGCCACATGTGGTGAAGAATAGAAAAAAAGTGGGCAGCCCATGTGGAGGAGATAGAGGTAGAGAAGCAAAGGGGTGAGAAGTGGAGTTAAAGAAATGTGAGAAACAGGAAGTGGATGGCAGAGCAGAGGGGAAAGAAGTGGAGGTGCAGGACAGCAGGTAGTTAGAGAGAAGACGAAGAGGATCAGCCCACTGCCCTGATTGACTGTGCACCCTGCATCTTACTCTAAACTGATAGACAAGGACCTGAGTGAGCCAGGAAATTGAGCATACTGATGTTGTAAGAAGAAATGCATTTAGTACTGTGACTGTTTCCTTTCTGAGCCACCAGGAAGAACCAAAATGCCATAGCCAGAGAGACCAGAGACCCAGGTTACTGTGGGTACAGAGTGGACCCATAAGTCAGGTGGCTGGCACAAAGCCCCTCAGACTCATTGGTATGTGTGGTAGGCTTTTTTGCAGCAAATGCCCATAGATGCAAGGTATGCACTACACACCTTGCAACCATGGTAAATACACATATGGTGACTAATATATAATTAAAATTTTTAGTCTGGTACTGTACTCACCACAGTCAGCTCACTGAGGGCTGTTATTTCTTTTTAGCAGATTGTTCCCATAGCGCCTAATGGTAAATGGTGCCATTCAGGAAACTGTTCATAGTTGGTTAGAGCCTGACTGTAATACACGTGTCAAAATGTTAGAAATCCTTTGTGCATGGGACGGGCCATTGGGCTCCTCTCTCCAGCTGCTCCTCCCTTGTATTATATTTTTGTTTTTCTTCTGTTGCAGTGTGATTCTGCATGGCTGTGAGTATTATGGGGGAGAGCTCCACTTGCTTTCATGGAAAACTAGAGGGTTGAACGATATGGTCAAACATTCTCTTGTGTTGACTTAGCTCCAAAGATATGATTCAGACATCACTTGTATAATAGAGGCACATCTATGAAAGGTTTTAGCCCTGAATCGTCGGTGGGTGGGGGGGGGTGTATCATTCCATATATACTTATTAGTCTAGGGGAGTCTCCATTTTAGTTAAGAAAGCGCTGATTTTTACCTTGGAACATGTGCAGATCGACCCCTATGGGCGGTATGTGTTTCTTAGAGCAGTTATTAATTTTTCTCCCTTGTTCTTCTGGCAGTATATATTCCGCCTCCTTACATTAACCAAGTTTTAATCCATGCTGCCACATTTATGTCTCTTTCTCTGGCTACTCCGGTGATGTGCTTGGGAAATTTTAATAACGTTCTTCACACGGGTTTGGATAGATAGCGATAAAGATAAAGAAATAGGAATTATGAAATAAGCATCTTGATAAACAAAAAAAATCTCCTCTTATTCTACCTCTTATCACACTATGTCACGGATAGCTTTGATTTTGCTTTCTTTGACATTAATTGCCCATGTCACCTTGTTTGACTATCTCCCTAGAGGCATTTCGGATCATTCTCCAGTTCTTATGTGTACTGATTTGACTATTGATATGGGAGTGAGGGCTGGTTCTGAGCTTATTTTTAGGTGAGAAGGTTTTTTCACTGATAACAACATGACAGCCTCCCTTTCTGTCTTGTGGGATGTCTTTAAGGCTTATCTCAGAGGGACACTTATCAAAAAAGTCTCTGACATTAAAAAATATAATAGAAATATGAAATCTATGTTGGAACAGCGTTGCAGGGATCTGGAATACCTATATCTTAAGTCACATACGATTGAGGATCGACTCCAGTGGTTGAAGGTTCAAACTGGATGGACTATCTTTTTGATAGGTCTAAGTGTCACCTTCTTTTTCACAACATTGTCAATATTTCCAAGCTGATATGGGTGGGAATTATTTAGCATGTTTGTTTAGGGACCAGCTGACCAGTAGGAATGTCCCAGTGATTTATAACGATCAGTCAATTCAAGTCTTCAGGAGAAGTGAAAAAATGCTGATACGTTCTTCCATTATTACAGAGACATGTATACCTCTAGGGCGCAATATACACACACTCAGCTTTATGTATATTTAGACTCTATTAAACTTCCTAGACTTTCCCGTATTCGGCATCCCTCTTGAATGCGCCTCTTACGTTGGAAGAAATAGAAGCTGCTATATCTTTGTTACCATAAGACGCAGGGAATAGATGGACTTCCTATTGAGCTATATAAAAAATACAGAAATTTGTTTGCTCCACAATTGCTGGCCACTTCTCAACATTTTTTTGATGTGGGCAGTCTTCCACCTTCAATGTCTGAGGCACTGAAAATGGTTATGCCCAAGTCTGGTAAAGATCCTTTATACCCTGAATCCTATTGACCTATTTCTCTCCTTTGTATGGATGTAAAAATTCTAGCCAAGATTCTTTCTATTAGATTGAATTCTGTTATCTCCGAGATAGCTCACCCCGACCAAACAGGGTTTATGCTAGGCAAATCGACTATTCCCAATACTGGACTTTACAACCATATTCAGTTACCCCATGCAGCCAGAAGGGGGCAGTGGTGGTATTTCTTGATGCCGCCAGGGCCTTTGACTCAGTGGTATGGGTGTACTTATGGGAGGTATTGCATTGATTGGGTTGGGAGATGGGTTCATTAAATGGGTCCAAATAGTATATACCACATGTGGCTATAATTTCCCTGTTCCGGGAAATTATAGCCAACAGGATCGGTCAGGACATGCCGGCAACTAAGTCACTGGCCGGACCTCCAACCCTACTTGATCCAGTCTTTCATACCACGGAACTTGAGATAGAGTTCGATAAGCCCCAATACCTGGAGCCTTACCAGGCTTTGGCTGCAACTAGACCGACTTCGCGTTCCAAAAGACGGGAGAGAAAAGTCCTAGGTGGAGAAAGTCAGGAGGGAACAGAAGCCACGCCAGAGGGTGAAGATTGGTTCCCAATATCCAGGACTGTGTCAATCCAGGACTTTGCAAGGGACCAACTTAATGATAGTGCTTTGGAAAATGCTTATAAATACGTGGTGGAGGTGTATGGAGTGTGGAAGGCTGAGAGACTGGCCAGGGCAGAATCTTATTTTATAATAAAAGGGGATCTGCTATGTAGGGTGGACGTGGTATGGGAGAAAACAGTTCATCAACTCTTGGTGCCACAGCTTTTGGGGGGGAGGTATCTGGGAGAGAAGACTCTAGATCGAGTGCTCCTGAGGTTTTACTGGCCAAGAATCTGTATGGCAGTCAAGAGATACTATCAAGCCTGCCCAGTGTTCCAGCAGACGGCCCCTAGACCACCTTATCGAGATCCCAGGTACCTCTTCCTATAATTCCAATTCCATTCGAGCAAATTGCCATAGATTAGTGGGTCCCTGGAGAAGTCTGCCCGAGGGCATCAATATGTATTAGTAGTTCTTGATTACGTTACAATAGATCAAGCACTATCGCAAAAGAGGAGTTACTGTTAATGTACACTCGTCTGGGAATCCTGAAAGAGATCCTAACAGATCAGGGAACTCCCTTCATGTCAGGATTAATTAAGGAGTTATGCAAATTGCTAGGGATGCAAAGATTTCAGACCTCGGTTTATCATCCGCAAACCGACGGGTTGGTTGAGCTGTTTAATAGAACCCTAAAACAAATAATTAGATGAGCTGTGGCTCAGAATAATAGAGATTGGGAACCCCTACTACCCTATCTTATGTTTGCGATAAGAGAGGTGCCTCAGGCATCAATGGAGTTTAGTCCCTTTAAGCTTCAAATTTGGGAGACAACCCCACGAAGTTCTGGACATCCTCAAAGAAGGGTGGGAACAGCATGGTCCCAAAGAACCAAAGTGCAATTTTGTGGCTCAATTATACGATCAACTAGAACAGATTGGCCTGTTGGTAAAACATCATCTGACGGAATCACAGGGATGGCAAAAGAAGGGTTATGATACTCGAGCCACCTTACCATTTCTAACGCTTGCCGTCTCTGTGTCGGTGTCAGGGAAGACACCACTGGGACTATGCAGTCTTTGGTTTTGACTGACGACAAAGTTAATGTCTTTAAAGTACAGTTGACGGTCATAACATAAAAATTAATGTATAGCACGGAAAAATAAAAAAAAAACACTTTTTTTTAATTTTTTTATGTTTTATCAATAATGTCTATATTATTAAAATGTAACATTAGTTGAATATTTTTTTTGTCTGTGCGTACTTTTGTGATTTTATACACCACACAAATCTTTACATCCATTCTTTATTGAATTCTGGTGTACTCATTGCTGATTTACGTGAGATTTAAATCAAAATCAAATTGCGCTCAGTATGCGTGTCTTGATAAATCAGGCCCTAAGAGACTATTAATAATCAGCTTTATTGGGCATGAATAACACTTAACATACTGTGAAATATTGCACGCTAGAACAAATAAGTATAAGTGGTGAAAATTTACCCATAAATACCCTGCAGATATTCTCATTAGATGAACCCCTGGTAATTTTAGTTCTGACAGATAATATGCTGTTTCCAGACCACATTGGAACAAAAAACCTAGGTTCACCATAGCAGCAAATGCACCCTAAACTCCCTGCTCTCCTGTTTAGTTAAAAGATAGGGGCAGGAATAATGCTCATGGGCAAGAATAATAGAGCCCCCCCCACTAGACTAGGGGTGTGCACCGAAACTTTCAGTGTTTTGGGTTTTGGGTTCTGATTAGCTTGAGGTTTTGGGTTCTGATTTGTTTTGCCAAAACACCTGACGAAAGGTTTTGGTTCTGATTTAGGGTTTTGGGTTCTGATTTATTCTTAAAAAAGCATAAAAAGCGCTAAAAATCCAGTTTTTTGTTTTTTTTTACACTCCTACGCTATTATTAACCTCAATAACATTCAATAACAATCATTTCCACTAATTTCCAGTCTATTCTGAACACCTCACACCTCACAATATTGATTTTAGTCCAAAAGGTAGCTTTCTGGACTGCGTAGTGGAGTGGCCCCGGTACCCAATTTGGTACCGGGGCCACAATACCTCCTCCAACTGGTCTCAATTCAACTGCACATATGGCTGCTCCTACATCCTCTGCAGCATATAGAGGGTGTAGTTCGAGCACGTCACTACCTCTTGTTTTTGAGGATGACAGGTCATTTTCATAAAGTTTTGATTTGGCAGCAACATATTTTAATATATGATACGCATCTATCTGGACTGCGTAGTGGAGTGGCCCCGGTACCCAATTTGGTACCGGGGCCACAATATCTCCTGCAAATGGTCTGAATTACACTGCACAGATGGCGGACACCGGATGCACGTCTAACACCAACATAGCTGTTAAGGCCGCAGTTATCCGCTTTGCCATAGGATGACTACTGTTGTACTTTGTGCTCATGGCAAACGACTGTTGGACGGTCACATAATGCCAAAAAAAGAGGTGCAAGATGGAATTGTCCTTGGGCCCTCCCACCCACCCTTATGTTGTTGAAATAGGACATGCACACTTTAACAAACCAATCATTTCAGCGAAAGGGCCTACCAAACTGTGGCTGAAATGATTGGTTTGTTTTAGCCCCCACAAAACGAGCTGGCAACGAAAAAAAAAGGGGCAAGATGGAATAGTCCTTGGGAACTCCCACCCACCCTTATGTTGTTGAAATAGGACATGCACACTTTAACAAACCAATCATTTCAGCGACAGGGCCTACCAAACTACTGTGGCTGAAATGATTGGTTTGTTTGGGCCCCCACACAAAAAAAGCTATTCATCTCTCCCTGTACAAACTAAACAGGCTCTACTGAGGCAAGATGTCGTCCTCATCCTCATCCTCTGATTCCTCTCCCCCTTCAGTGTGTACTTCCTTCTCCTCACACATTATCAATTCGTCCCCGCTGGACTCCACAACCACAGGTCCCTCTGTATTATCTGGAGGGCAGTGCTGTACTTGATTGAGGATGTGATAATTCATTTTTATGAACATCATTTATTCAACGTTCTGCTGAAGCAACCTCCTTCGCCGCTCGCTGACCAGGTTACCCGCTGCACTAAAAACTCTTTCAGAGTACACACTGGAGGGGGGACAACTCAGGTAAAATAGAGCCAGTTTGTACAGGGGCTTCCAAACTGCCTTTTTTTCCTGCCAGTAACAATATGGACTGTCTGACATGTCTATTTGGATGGTGTCAGCAAAATAATCCTCCACCATTTTTTCAATTGTGACAGCATCCAATGCAGCAACAGTAGACATGTCTGCAATGGTTGGCAGGTCCTTCAGTCCGGAGCAGATGTTCTCAGCATCCCCGCCAGCGGGTCTTTTAGGAAAACTGAGCTTTTTCCTCGCAGCCACAGGTGTGGAAGAAAATGAAGGTGGAGCTGTTGGTATGTCACGGTCCTCTTCAGAGGACAATCTCCTGACCAGCAGGTCTTTGCACCGCTGTAGACTTGTGTCCGCCGGAAACAGAGACACAACATACGCTTTAAACCGAGGATCCAGCACGGTGGCCAGAATGTATTCCTCTGACTTTAAAAGAGTGATCACCTTCGGATCCTGGCAAAATGTACGAAGGGCTTCATCCACAAGAGCTACATGCTTGGTGGAATCGCAATGGTGTACCAGCTCCTCCCTCACTTTCTCCAGCTGCTTCTGCAACAACCTGATCAGGGGAATCACCTGACTCAAGCTGGCAGTGTCGGAACTGACTTCTCGTGTGGCAAGTTGAAACGGCTGGAGAAACTTGCACAAGACAGAAATCAGTCTCCACTGCGCTTCACTCAGGCGCATCCCCACTCCTTTTCCTATTTTGTAGGTGGCTGTGTAGGCCTGAATGGCCTTTTGCTGCTCCTCCATCCTCTGCAGCATATAGAGGGTGGAGTTCCAGCGCGTCACAACCTCTTGTTTGAGGTGATGGCAGGGCAGGTTCAGGCTTTTCTGATGTTGCTCGAGTCTGCGGTAGGCACTGGCAGAATGCCAAAAGTGTCCAGCAATTTTGCGGGCCACCACAAGCATCTCCTGCACACCCCTGTCACTCTTGAGGTAATGCTGCACCACCAAATTAACGGTGTGGGCAAAACATAAGACGTGCTGGAAATTGCCCATATGTAATGCCCGCACAATGCTACTGGCGTTGTCTGACACCACAAATCCCCAGGAGAGTCTAAGTGGGGTAAGCCACTGCAAGATTATTTCCCCTTAGTTTCTCTAAGAGGTTGTCAGCGTTGTGCCTCTTATTAAAACCTGTGATACACAACGTTGCCTGCCTTGGCATGAGCAGCCATTGTGGAGATGCTGCTACTGATGCAGCTGCTGCTGTTGCTGCGGAAGGCGATGCATCTACCCAGTGGGCTGTCACAATCATATAGTCCTTCGTTTGCCCTGAACCACTTGTCCACATGTCCGTGGTTAAGTGGACAGTGGGTACAACCGCATTTTTCAGAGCACTGAGGACACTTGTTCATTCTTCTCTGTACATCCCGGGTATCGCCTGCCTAGTGAAGTAGAATCTAGACGGAATTTGGTACCGGGGACACAATACCTCCATCAACCGTCTAAATCCCACTCCACTGATGGCGGACACCGGACGCACGTCTAGCACCAACATAGCTGTTACAGCCGCAGTTATACGCTTTGCAATAGGGTGACTACGGTCGTACTTTGTGGTCATGGCAAACGACTGTTGGACGGTCAACTGTTTGGTGAAAGATGTAGTGCTCTTGTGACTTCCCCTCTGGGAAGATGACCGACTTCCAGCAGCAACAGCAGCAGCGGCAGTAGTAGGCGTACCGCTGTAGGATTCCTCAGATGAATCCCATATTGAAGAGGACTCAGTCTGGCTGGTGACATGGCCTGCAGGTCTAAATCTGATGGAGATTGTGGAGGAAGTTGACGAGGAGGGTGTTGGTGGTGTGTATCCAACAGGACCAAGGGATTTAGTTGTCCCTGGACTGCTGACGGTCCTAGCCACAGGTCCTGAACTAAACACTGAATTATGAAGGTTCTTCAGGTGACGTATAAGGGAGGATGTCCCTAGGTGGCCAAGATCCTTACCCCTGCTTATTTGAGCTTTACATAAGCTACATATGGCCATACATTTGTTGTCTGGATTGGGAAAAAAATAACTCCAGACAGAAGAGGTGGATTTTTTGGTCTTCTGACCAGGCATGATGATGGGCTTTTTCATCCCATGGACAACAACTGTTTCCCCCCCTGGTGGCTCATTTATGATAACCACATCAGCATCCTCCTCGTAAAGTTCCTCCTCAGCGCCAGCTACATCAATATCCTCCTCCCGGTGTACAACATTCTCACCTTCATTAGCCAAATCTGTAACTGGACTGTGGGTGATCCATCCAGCATATGCAGAGGGCGTGCTGCAAATGGTGGAAGGAGCCACCTCTTCCTGTACAGTGATGGGAAGGTCAGGCTTCACAACCACCAACACCCTTGGACTCGCTGGACTTGGACTAGTTGTTGATGACAGCTTAAATCTCTTAAATTTGTTAGAGGGGGAGAGGAGGAGTGCTTAGATCCATGGGTGAAGCTGAACCACTAGTCATGAACACGGGCCAGGGCCTAAGCCGTTCCTTGCCACTACGTGTCGTAAATGGCATATTGGCAAGTTTACGTTTCTCCTCAGATGATTTTAATTTTCTTTTTTTGCTAATTTTTGGGAACTTTGGGTTTTTGGATTTTACATACCCTATACTATGAGATTGGGCATCTCCCTTGGCAGACGAGGTTGATGCCATTTCAGCGTCTATGTCAATGTCTTGACTAGTGGCAGCAGCTTCAGAATTAGGAGGAAGTGGGTCTTGATCTTTCCCTACTTTATCCTTCAAATTTTTGTACTCCATTATATGCAGCACAAGAGAGCGTACCCCTAAACCACACACACTTTGGGACTACAGAAACAATGAACGTAGTAATAGAAATGACAGTTCCTCTTTTTTGGAACTACAGAAACAATGAATGTAGTAATAGAAATGACAGTTCCTCTTTCTTGGAACTACAGAAACAATGAACGTAGTAATAGAAATGACAGTTCCTCTTTTTTGGAACTACAGAAACAATGAACGTAGTAATAGAAATGACAGTTCCTCTTTTTTGGAACTACAGAAACAATGAACGTAGTAATAGAAATGACAGTTCCTCTTTTTTGGAACTACAGAAACAATTAACGTAGTAATAGAAATGGCAGTTCCTCTTTTTTGGAACTACAGAAACAATGAACTTAGTAATAGAAATGGCAGTTCCTCTTTTTTGGAACTACAGAAACAATGAACGTAGTAATAGAAATGGCAGTTCCTCTTTTTTGGAACTACAGAAACAATGAACGTAGTAATAGAAATGGCAGTTCCTCTTTTTTGGAACTACAGAAACAATGAACGTAGTAATAGAAATGGCAGTTCCTCTTTTTTGGAACTACAGAAACAATGAACGTAGTAATAGAAATGACAGTTCCTCTTTTTTTGGACTGCACAAACAATGAACGTAGTAATAGAAATGGCAGTTCCTCTTTTTTGGGACTGCAAGAATATATTGCTCTATAATATTTTTTATACTTTTTCAATTATTTTTTTTGGAAAAAAAATTGGGTTTTTTTTAAAAAATTTTAAATGATTTTTGGCTAATTAACAAATTGCTATGGGCTTATCAGATACAAATACAGGACAAAAGCACCACTGGACTCAGCAGCACAGACACTGGCCAAAGCACCACTGGAATCAGCAGGACAGAGCACTGGAAAAAGTACAACTGGACTCAGCAGGACAAAGCACCACTTGACTAAAGTAATCAGCAGGACAGAGCACTGGACAAAGTACTAATGGACTCAGCAGGACAAAGCACCACTTGACTAAAGTAATCAGCAGGACAGAGCACATCAACCTCCCTCTTCAGTAACCACAGGGAGAATGAAGATGGTGGCCGCGAGCGGGGCATTTATAAGATCCGAGTCTCGCAAGATCCGACGCGAGACTTGGATGTCATAGCCTCGTTTCGGATTTTTTTCCTGGCAGAAGTACCCGAACAGTGCTCGGATCCCGTCGGATCCGCACTGTTCGGGTGGGCTCGGATTAGCGAAATCCGAGCCCGCTCATCTCTACACTAGAAAAGGGCTTACAATGTTTAATTTATTTTTTTCTATTGCTTACTGTCAAAAAGGTTAATAAGCAAGTAAACCCACTATTTAACATTCATGTACAGTACATCAAAAGTTGTGTATTGAATGTTTTATATTAATTAACTAAATTGTTTACACTTAACTAAATATGTTTGATTTTTTCTGCTTCACTCCTCTGCAGCGAGTTGCTATGTTAGAAGGGAGGTGGAATAGCAGATAGAGAGTGAATGACTACTTAGAACTCATGAACTGCAGAAATGAATTTTGTGTGGATTGATTCATTCATTCACAGAGGCAAGACCAGTGATGTCACAGTAGCTCAAATGACAGCAGTCTATTATTTATTTTTTACCTGTATCAGATCTCATCGGAACATTGTATTTAAGATATGTAATGAGCTCCACTTTTCTGAAATACAGTATGAGATAATAATGAGAGCTGCATGGAATGTGAGATTAATATATATTTTACATTTAGTTTAATTCTTAGGGTTTAGCGGTTCTTCAAAAGATGTTTGATATAATTTCTCACGTTTACAATTTTATATGTTGTTTCTAATCCACTACTTCACTTGACATCAATGGTTTGTGAACTGACTAAAGAGGGTTTATTTATCCTTGTTATCTGCAGGAATCACTTTAGTTGGTATGCAGCTTCACAGATAGAGCTTATCTGAATATAAATTCTGGGTAGAGGATCAACATTCTTCTTAAACCAATCTAATGAGGGAATGAACCTCCAAATGAGGACCAAATAATTCTGTCTCTTAGGAGAAATTCCTCATAGTTAATGGGATATCTCATAGGATATCATTACGTGATTTAAACGTTAACAAATACCCTAAACGGCCACCCATATGTAGTTTAAATGTATTTTTTTTAATTTTACACAATGTTAAAAACTCCTAAATCAGTATGTATTATAAATGGCTTATCTGAGAGTCCAATCATTGGATTATTGGACTATAGTGTAGTGAAGCAGTTTGTTCATCCTGCACTATCCTCACTTTGCAAACCTTGGACTTGGAAGTGACATTTCCATTGTTGAGTAAAGCAATAACATTTAGAGCACCTGTAGACAACATGTGGCTCTTTGAGCTTTGAAATGTGGAATAGTTGTCCAGGCGCTGGAAGGGGTAGATTGAGAAATATTCAGTTGACTGACTGAGAGCAGCCGTGTCTTGTGAATTCCTCTGAACAATCCAGAGAGGTCACAGTACCACAGAGAATCCAATCAGGGAAGGCAGAGAAGAGAGTGTAGTGTGCTTTACCTTCTTCTTCTGTGCGGGCAAGTAAGGGGGCATGTTAGATCTGATGGCATGTGAAGAGGCTGATGGACATATAAGGAGATGTGATGGCATCAGCGGAGAGCTGATGGAATGTGTGAAGGTCTGTAGGCATGTGGGGAAGTTGATTGGCACGTATGGAGTATATGGGAAGGTCTGATGGCATATATGGGAAATTTGGGTATATCTGATGGCATGTGGGAAAGTTAATTGGCATGTAAGGGTCGTATGGGAATGTCTGTTGGCATGTATAGGGAATTTTGAAAAATTTGATGTTACGTGGGGAGGATTTTATGATTATTCTGAAAAAATTTTCAATGTGTTGAATATTTTGTTTTTTGCTTAGCAAGATATTGTAAATGATGTTATATTTTCAATATATTTGTATACGGTATGTATGTGTATGTTTATACTGGGTATATGTATATGCACACACATATAAAAGATAAAGTTGGCTCTTTGCAGTACCTTTAGATATTTTTTTGTTCTTGGTCTCTGACTGGTTGGCCTCCACTGATCTAGAGCAACAGGCAATGGAAGCACAGTAGGGGAGACAACTTACGTGTTTTGTCCAGAACTTCATCAGGAGCGTAGCAATGTTTAATTAATTAATAAATACCACTTTGTGCTAGAGGACAGCTGGGGATGTGTATAGGGGCGAAGCTGACCACCAATCAAACCTGACTATTGGGAAATTTCATAAATAGATGAGAGAAGAAATACCACCCACTAAATGGTAGAGCCCAATTGGATGTGTATGTGTATTTATTAAAACATATTTAGAAATGTTCCCATGCTTTCCATTGCACCTAATTAGGGAGAAGTTCTGAGCAATTAGATACAAGGAAAATGTCATGAATAAAGTAATGGGAAACCTGTTCCCTTCTATTTCAATCATTGGTAGATCTATTCAGTCAGACTCTCGTTTAACTTGTAATAGTCATTTTTCATCATTAAATGGCTCACAGCAGGGAAACAATAGAGAAAGCAAAATTCACAATTTTTACATTGAAATAAAATGTTATTTATTTTCAGAAACCAGCAAGTTTCAATACATTTGTTATGTCAGATATCTCAATTATTTATTATAGATGACCACAAATCATAATAGCCAACAGTTTCTAATTTCCAAGCACATTCCAAGTTTTGAAAGATTATTTTTCTGGAGATGTCCCTATTTTTCAACATTGGTAGAATATAGAGATGAGGGAACACCTGTTGAATACCCAGTATGCCTCCCCAGCTTCAATTCTGAAAGCAACGACAGCTATTGCCCTCTTATGCACATATACACACTTATGCACACTCCATTACTCTTTCCTCTCCCCTGTCTACCTGCCACCTGGATCCCATCTCCTTTTACCTCCTTTGCTTGACTGATGATCTTCTCTTGGCTAAATCCAGGGGTCACTTCTCCCTGCTTATCCTCCTCAATCTCTCTGTGGCGTTCAATGTCATGGACCACCTCCTCCTATTGCAGACCCTTCTTTCTCTCAGACTCTCTTTCTCTGTCCTTGCATGGTTTACCTCATACCTTGCCAACAGCTCCTTCTCTGTATCCACCTCTGGCTCATTCTCCCAACCCTTTGCTCTCCCTGTATGAGACCCTCAGGGCGCTGTTCTTGGCCTCCTTCACTTTTCATTGTACTCTACTTCCCTTGGTAATCTCATCACTTTCTTCAGTCTCCAGTATCACCTTTATGCAAATAACATTCAACTCTACCTCTCTTCCACTGATCTTTCCCCCCCATCCTCTCTTGTGTATCTGACTGTCTTTCTGCCATGTTCTCTTGGATGTCCTCACGTTTTCTCAAGATTAACATTTCCAAAACCAAACTCATCATCTTCCTTCCTTCTAGATCTTCATCCCACAATGATCTCTCTATCACTGTTAACAACACCACCATCTCATCTATTCCCCAACTCCACTTCCTTGGTTTCATTCTCGACTCCTTCCTCTCTTTTGTTCCCCCATTCAATCTCTTGCCCAATCCTGTCACTTCCAACTACGCAACATAGCCCACATTTGGCCCTTCCTATCTTAGGATGCCACCAAAACTATTATTCATGCCCTCATCATTTCCTGTTTTGACTACTGTAACCTTCTCCTCACTGGTCTACCTCACTTTCACCTCGTCCCCTTCGTTCTAAATTCAACGCAGCTGTAAAACTTATTTTCCTTTAGCGCTGCACTTCTTCTGCCTCCCCTCTCTGCCTGGCTTTACAGTGGCTCCCTTTCCCCTACAGAATCCTCTTCAAGCTCCTCACCCTCACCTACAGAGCCTTCTCACTCTACACTGTCCCATATATCTCCAACCATCTGTCCATTCACACTCCCACCAGTTCCCTGCATTCGGCCAATGACTGTCGTCTCACCACCTCATCCAACTCAAGAAGTCAAGATTTCTCCCAGGCTTCCCCCCTCCACTGGTATGACCTCCTACCTTTTATCCAACTGTCCCCTAATCTATGACCCTTGAAACAGTGCAGTCAATCTGGAGGCATGGACATTTTCTGCAGGCTCCCATGAATTTTCTTCTGGACCATATCCCCTCCATTTTACCAAATATTGTAATTTATTTCTGTGCATTCTGGAGTCCAGGATCTCTTCAACAATAAATTCTTCTTCTCCTTCCACCATGACTGGTGGTGGTGGGGCAGAAATCCGGCCAGGAAAGGGGTTGTCTCGAAAGGGTTTGAGCAGGGAAGTATGAAATACCGGATGTATTTTCATAGAGGTAGGAAGATCTAAGCAGAAGGCAACTTGACCAATTTGGGATAGAATTTTGAATGGCCCAATAAACTTTTGACCCAATTTTGGTGAGGGCATCCGCTATTTAAGGTTTTTAGTGGATAACCAGACCTTGTCTCCAACATGATAATTGGGTGCAGCTCTACGGTGTCTGTTGGCAGCTTGTCTGTAATGTTCCTGGGCTTCTCTCAAATTTTCAATAAGCCTTTTTTGAACTTCTTGTAATGTTCTGATTCTATCAGTTACTGTTGGAATTGATGTGGAAACTGGGAGATTTGGAATAAACGTTGGATGGAGTCCAAAGTTGGCAAAGAAAGGTGTCTGGGAAATTGAACTGTGTTCAGAGTTATTATAAGAAAATTCAGCAGTGGGAAGAAAATTCATCCAATCATCTTGAAGGTAACTAATAAAACATCTCAAATATTGTTCAAGTGTCTGATTAGTCCTTTCAGTCTGTCCATTAGACTGTGGGTGGAAAGCGGAGGACAGATTCATTTTTATTCCCAAAGCAGTACAAAAACTTTTTCAGAGCTTAGAAGTGAACTGAACACCACGATCAGAGACTATGTCATCAGGGATGCCATGAAGCTTAAATATTTCCTGAATTAGAAGCTCTGCAGTCTGTTCAGCAGTAGGTACTCCTCTAGCAGGAATAAAATGAGCCATCTTAGTTAGACGGTCCACTACCACCAGAATTGTTGTCATCCCTTTCGAAGGAGGTAGATCAACTATGAAATCTACCGAGATAGAGCTCCAGGGACGAGATGGAATTGGAAGAGGTTGTAGCAAACCTAGTGGTGAGGAGCGAGGAGTCTTGTTTCGGGCGCATGTCAGACACGATGAAACATATTTTTTAACATCGCTTTTACACTTTGGTCACCAGAAGGAACGTGTCAACAATTCTTGAGTCCTGTATACTCCTAAATGTCCAGCGGGTTTGGAATCATGGACTAATTTCAGTACTTCAATTTGTACTGTCTCTGGTACATAAAGGCGATGAAGCTGAGTCCAGTAGCCATTATTAAAAGTTAAATTAACATCTGAAGTAGGACTTCTGAGGAAAGGATCAGTGTTATAACCTTTCTTCAAAAGAGAGAGTAAATCCGTAGGAACAGTTGCCCCTAAGAAGTTGTGCTTAGGTAGGATAGTCTTTCCAGAATCCTTTTCTAGATGCAGATCGGAGAACATTCTTGAGAGTGCATCAGCTTTACCATTTCTGGATCCGGGTCGGTAAGAAATTATGAAGTTAAAGCGAGAGAAGAATAAAGTCCATCTGGCTTGTCTAGGAGACAAATGTTTAGCGGTGCGTAAAAATTCAAGATTTCTGTGATCAGTAAGGACTGTCACAGGGTGGATAGAACCCTCAAGAAGGTGTCTCCATTCTGAGAAAGCACACTTAATGGCCAGTAATTCCTTGTTCCCAATATCATAATTTTTCTCAGCGGATGTCATCTGGCGAGAAAAATAAGAACAAGGATGCAACAACATCTTCTCGCCGGCACGTTGAGAAAGAATTGCTCCCACTGCAGAATCAGAGGCATCAACTTCGACAATAAAGGGTAATTCAGGATTTGGATGTATCAGGATTGGTGCTGATGTGAAAAGAGTCTTAAGTTGGGTAAAGGCTTCTTGAGCTTCAGGTGACCATTCAAAAGGAACGCCCTTCTTTGTAAGTTGCGTAATAGGAGAAACGATTCCAGAAAAGTTTCTTATGAATTTTCGGTAAAAATTGGCAAAACCAATAAACCGTTGTACTTGTTTTTCGTTCTTAGGTACAGGCCAGTTAATGACTGCATCGATCTTACTGGGATCCATGCTCAGACCATCAGGGGAAATTATATATCCTAAGAATTGAATCTTGGCTTGTTCAAATTCACACTTTTCCAATTTGATATACAATTGGTTCCTCCGAAGTCTTTCGAATACAGTACAGACATGTTTGCAATGTTCCTCCAGATTATCAGAGAATATAAGAATGTCGTCCAGATAGGCAACAACAAATTGATCTAATAAGTCTCTTAGGATATCATTGATGAAATGCTGAAAAGTTGCAGGGGCATTACATAGGCCAAAAGGCATGACCAAAGACTCAAAATGTCCATATCTTGTCCGGAAGGCGGTTTTCCACTCATCCCCGGGTCGAATACGAACAAGATTGTATGCCCCACGCAAATCAAGCTTTGTAAAGATCTTTGCCTTCTGTAGCCTCTCCAACAATTCAGGAATTAAGGGGAGTGGATAACGATTCTTAACTGTAATCTTATTGAGTTCCCTATAATCGATACAGGGGCGTAAGGTAGAATCTTTCTTTTCAACAAAGAATAAGGCGGCACCAGCAGGTGAAGTAGAATGGCGAATGAAGCCTTTGTTTAAGTTTTCATCCAGAAATTCCCGAAGGAATTTTAACTCCGGTTCGGATAGAGAATAAAGTCGTCCAAAAGGTATGGATGATCCTGGTAGCAGCTCAATAGGACAGTCTTAAGGGCGATGTGGAGGTAATATATCTGCATTCTTTTTATCGCAGACATCTGAAAATTCACTGTATTGCAGGGGCAATTTCGAATCTTTAGAAGGAAGTTCGGTGACCTGCTGGTCTACAGATACCACAGTTCTAGATGGGCAGTTTAGTTTGCAGTGCTCAGAAGGAAAGGATAAAGTGAGAGTATCCCAGTTGACAGAAGGATTATGGGTAGACAGCCAGGGGATTCCCAGTATTATGGGAAATTTAGGTGAAGCAATCAAATGAAAGCTTATAGCCTCCTGATGCCCTGGTTCAATAGTCATTTGTAGCTGGATTGTTTCGTGAGTTACTGGCCCAGAAGACAAAGGGGATCCATCTACAGTCTCCAAATTTACAGGAGCTTGTGTACTCTTTGATTCAATGCAGTTTTTCTGTGCAAAGGTGATATCCATGAAATTGCCACCAGCACCCGAGTCAAGCATAGCCAAACTGCAAATTAAAAGAGACCCGGATGAAAGTGTTATTGGGATAACAAAATGTGATTGTTGAGGCAGAGGATCTCCATTTTCATGAGCCAAGGGGTTAAGTGATTGCAAGATGGAACTGGATTGACTAGACTCTTTGGAGTCCATTTGCTTTAAGTCAGTCATAGCGATGGTCTGGCGAATCTTATTTGGGCAAGTGAAGGCATAGTGTCCTTGCTCACCACAATATAAACAAAGATTCTCCTCCCGACGTCTCTGTTTCTCATTAAAACTGAGTGGTTTCCTAATTGCATCAATGTGCATTGGTTCGGGAGAGATGCTTGGATTGTCTGATGGTGCAGCTTTGAACACTGTAGGTCTATTAAACTGATGCAAATTACTGCTCATACCGAAGGCTCTTAATCTTTAATTTTTCCTCTCACTTAGCCTTTGATCAATATGAATGCACAGCTGGATAAAATCGTCCAGATCATCAGGGGTGTCTACTCTGGCCAGTTCATCCTTTACTTGCTCAGAAAGGCTGCGACGGAACTGATTTTTTTTTGCAGAATCATTCCATGTAGTGTCTGCAACCAAGCATCGGAATTCATCGGTATACTCAGCCACCGAGCGTCTTCCTTGTCGCAGTCTATGGAGTTTAGCTTCAGCGGTGGCACATCGGTTAGGATCATCAAAGACTTGCCCCATGGCGGACGTAAACAAATCCAGATCTTGCAGAATAGCACTGTCTTGCTCAATGTAAGGAGAGACCCAGGCTAGGGCTTCCCCTATCAGGAGATTGATTATGAAGAAGATCTTCATATTATCATCTTTGAACTGTGTAGGTAACATGTGAAAATAAATGTTGCACTGATTTAAGAAGCCTCTGTATAACCGACGATCGCCACAGAATTTTGTAGGCAATGGTGGACGCGAAACTTGTGCAGCAGTGGCGTCATAATCTTTTAATTCTTTCTGCAATTGAGCTATTTGTTTCTGCTGAGCTTCAACAAGGACTTCTAGTTCTCTGAACTTGTTCTGAGAAATGCAGGCAAACTCTTGCAACTCCTTTACTTGGTTTTTCAGAGTATTTAGCGCAGCCTGATTATTCTGTCACGGTCCGGACACTGGATAGGAGCCCAGTGGCAGGGAGGAAGGCTGGCTAACAGGAGATAAGATGGAAGAAAGGTCAAACAAGCCGGGTTCGGTACACAGAGAGGCGTAGCGGTCCAAAGGTTGAGGCAGAAGCGTAGTGGAGGGCAAGCCGAGGTCGGTACACGTGTAGTAAATGCAGGTAGACAGGAACAGCAACAGGAGCAGGAGCTAGATCACAGGCACAGAGCACAATAATCAGGCACTGGAGACAGGAACTGGCTAGGCTTTTATAGGAAGTCAAGGGGTGGAGCTAAGGCATGCTGGAAGATCAGGAGATCACTGAATAAAGACAAGGAACTGTCCAGCAGCCAGAATAGCTCAGTCAGCAGAGCAGCAGTCCACGGAGACAGAAGCCCTGGGTTCAAATCCTGACATTATGTTTTGTATATATTAATACACCTGGGGGTAAATGTATCAAACTGCGAGTTTGCCAGTATGTTTAAATCGCGGCAAATCGCGGGTTTACCGGCGATTTTTTAAAAAAAAAATGGAAATGTATCAAGCTGCGATTTTGACACTCATGTTCAAAATCGCTGGTCATCTCTGGCGATTTTGAGCGATGTAAACACTCCCGAGTTTAGCTAACTCTCCTGTGTTTGGCAAACTCTCCTGTGTTGTAACAGTGAGTTGTAAACACATCACTGTTACACTGACCTGTCATACAGCTGCCAGAGCTCCGGCAGCTGTTAAAATGTTAAAGAACAGATAAAAGTTTAAAAAAAAAAAAAAACGTGGGGTCCCCCCGCTATTTATGCTTAACCCTAGTGCTGCCTGACTAGTGCTGGTCCCGTGAAAATCGGGGAAAAATTTTGCGTGGGGTTCCCCCGATTTTCACTTTACCAGCACTAGGCAAACCAGCCAGGGTTGGCGGCACTATAGCAGGGGGACACGCGGCAGGGGTCCCCCTGCCATAATGACTAACCAACCCTAGACTGTTCAGCGCTGGGCTGGATTCCCTAGGGAGTGGGGTCCGCTGAATAAAACGAGCGGGCCCCCACCTAGAAAGAACCAGCCCAGTGCTGATAGCACTAGGGCTCTTCCTACCACCCCTGGGCTGTGGGTAGTAGGGTAATACGGCGTAAAGTAGTTAAAAAAACAAACTGACACCAATTTTGTTTGTGGAAATACAAGTCCCAGCCAGCCAGGTTGCCAAAAAACAGTGTGGCAATGTAACAGTGATGTGTTTGTACAACAAGCTGCTATCAAGCAGCGTGTTGTATCTGGCGTGTTTTGAAGCAAACTCTCCTGAGTTTGCTAACTCGCAGCTTCATACATTTGAGAGCTGTATAGCTGCAGTGGCAAACAGTCGGGAGTTTGATCACTGGCGATTTTGCAAACAGCGATTTTGACAGAAGCACAACTCTGGCGATTTTGCATGAAATCTCAGCTTCATACATCGGCTAGTTTCAACTCTCCTGAGAAAATCGCTGGAGTTGCAAACTCGCAGCTTGATACATTTACCCCCTGGTGCAGGGCCGGACTGGCCATCTGGCACTTCTGGCAAATGCCAGAAGGGCCGATGGCCAGATGGGCCGGTTGCTAGCTGGCCGGCCCCATCGCTCAGCACACAGACTGTCATGCCAGAATTCAGCATGACAGTCTGTGTGCTGAGCAGTGGGGTCGGCACTACACTTACTTCCTGGTGTGGTCGCTCCTCCCCTCTCTTCTATGAATGGCTCTGGAGATGTCACATGGGACGAGCACCATGTGATAGGTGCCGTCCCATGTGTTAGGAGAGACTGTACAGCGCGCTGCGGAGCGCACAAGGTAAGAGGGAGGGGGTAGTTTGTGTGACAGGGGAGCTATATGTGGACAGGGGAGCTATATTTGTGACAGGGGATCTATATGTGTGACAGGGGATCTATATGTGTGACAGGGGAGCTATATGTGTGACAGGGGAGCTATATGTGTGACAGGGGAGCTATATGTGGACAGGGGAGCTATATGTGTGACAGAGGAGCTATATGTGTGACAGGGGATCTATATGTGTGACAGGGGATCTATATGTGGACAGGGAAGCTATATGTGGACAGGGGAGCTATATGTGTGACAGGGGAGCTATATGTGTGACAGGGGAGCTATATGTGTGACAGGGGAGCTATATGTGTGACAGGGGAGCTATATGTGGACAGGGGAGCTATATGTGTGACAGGGGAGCTATATGTGTGACAGGGGAGCTATATGTGTGACAGGGGAGCTATATGTGTGACAGGGGAGCTATATGTGTGACATGGGATCTATATGTGGACAGGGGAGCTATATGTGTGACAGGGGAGCTATATGTGTGACAGGGGAGCTATATGTGGACAGGGAAGCTATATGTGGACAGGGGAGCTATATGTGTGACAGAGGAGCTATATGTGTGACAGGGGATCTATATGTGTGACAGGGGATCTATATGTGGACAGGGAAGCTATATGTGGACAGGGAAGCTATATGTGGACAGGGGAGCTATATGTGGACAGGGGAGCTATATGTGTGACAGGGGAGCTATATGTGTGACAGGGGAGCTATATGTGGACAGGGGAGCTATATGTGTGACAGGGGAGCTATATGTGTGACAGGGAAGCTATATGTGTGACAGGGAAGCTATATGTGGACAGGGGAGCTATATGTGTGACAGGGAAGCTATATGTGGACAGAGAAGCTATATGTGGACAGGGGAGCTATATGTGTGACAGGGGAGCTATATGTGGACAGGGGAGCTATATGTGTGACAGGGGAGCTATATGTGTGACAGGGGAGCTATATGTGTGACAGGGGAGCTATATGTGTGACAGGGGATCTATATGTGTGACAGGGGAGCTATATGTGTGACAGGGGAGCTATATGTGTGACAGGGGAGCTATATGTGGACAGGGAAGCTATATGTCTGACAGGGGAGCTATATGTGTGACAGGGGAGCTATATGTGGACAGGGGAGCTATATGTGGACAGGGGAGCTATATGTGTTACAGGGGATCTATATGTGTGACAGGGGAGCTATATGTGTGACAGGGGAGCTATATGTGTGACAGGGGAGCTATATGTGTGACAGGGGAGCTATATGTGTGACTGGGGAGCTATATGTGTGACTGGGGATCTATATGTGTGACAGGGTATCTATTTATTTGTGTGACAGGGTATCTATTTATTTGTGTGACAGGGTATCTATTTATTTGTGTGACAAGGTATGATTATAGTGTAACAAAAAATAACACAGAATTTACTGACAGGCGCCAATAAAAATGGGATCGACAAAGTTAAAAAATATATAAATCAAGCACTGAATGACAATGAATACAAATTACCAAAAAAATAACCCCCCAAAAAATATCCAAAGAATGACCTTTATGATTATAGTGTGTATGTGTGTAACAGTATAACTATAGTATGTGTGTGTGTGTGTGTGTGTGTGTGTGACAGGTTATGATTATAGTGTGTATGTGTGTAACAGTGTAACTATAGTATGTGTGTGTGGGCCGGTGTATGACCATAATGTGTGTATGGGTAGCTCTTAATATAATGTGGGAGGTAGGCTGTTAATCTAATAGGGAATTGCAGGTGGGGGCTAATTATTGGGTGCTATTCTATTTGTGGGGTGAAGATGGGGCAATTTAATAGTGGGGCCTATCAATTTCAGATGGGGTGATTGGATTTTTAATTTAATGCTGGGGTGCTTTGGAGAGAGGGAAATAGTTTTATTTATTAAATGGGAATACTATTTAATGTCAGGGCTAGTTGGAGGGAAATAGATGTATTTATCAAATGTGAATACTAGTACTTTAATGTTGTGGCTGCAGTGAGGCCTAATTTTAAAACATGGATGCTATATTGATTTAACACCAGGGCTAAATTTCATCTGCTCATTTTTTTCTCCAAATAGGGCATCCAACATTCCAGGATCCAGACAAGCAGCAACTGATCTAAAGACACCAGCAGCCACAAGTGGTGACCATGACAAGACAGGTAGGAGAGACCAGGACAGTCTGCCAACTGTTCTGAATTTGATGGGTGACTGTCCCACTTAGTCAGGATTTGGTCTGACTACAAGGACAGTTGGGAGATATGTCCTGCTTCACACTGTACTGCTTGTTAAGGCAGAACTGCGTGCACCTAACAGTTGTGCACACTGTATTGCCTTTGTATTTGTCAAAAATTTGTCTAATAGCCAAATTGCATCATAGGAGCCCCCCTGACTTGAGTGCCCGGGCCGCCCGAGCCTTAATCCAGTTGGTCAACAGGAGGATCTGTGCTCCGTCCCGGACAGGGCACAGCCTGCAGAGCAAGCCGAGGAGCTCTAAAGATATTTATTAATCTCATGAGACTAAGAGCTTCCCTGCTCACTCTACAGGAATGTCAGCAGCATCAGAAGCATAGATAAGTACAGTGGGCTGGGGGTGTCATAATGTATCTGGGGGGTGGCGTAATGTGGATGGGGAGGGTCTGATAAATGTAATGTTTTATTATAATGTATGTATCAACGCACCATTTTGACCACGCCCCCAACATAATGTAGCTACGCCTTTGGCGGCACCGCCACTGCACTGCGGCACACATTTTTTTTTTCCAGCTTATCAACAGAGGTGGGCCTGTGTGCTTTAAATGCCAGGGCTGATTTTTAGTCCCAGTCCGGCCCTGCCCTGGTGTATTAATATATGCATTGGCAACTCACGATTCCCATCATCTCAATGCTTGTGAACATTATACTAAAAATGAGACAACATTACATAAAAGAACAGCAGAGAAAGATCTTGACATAATGTTTATGTAATATTTTAACAGAGTGTGGCATTCTACTGTGCAATAGCACATAATTGCAAATATAATAATTCCAGACATTTTAAAAAAGAGTTTTGGTGATGAAAAGAGTTTTAAATAAAGCAAAGATAATATAACAAATTCAATGAAGCACACTTTATGACTCAAAAAATGTTTTATTTCACCTATCTTTCCCTGTAGTGCCTTATGGATATCCTGATTTCTTAAGGTGTATATAATTGGATTTATCAATTGAGATGCCACAACATACACTCATAATAATCCTTTATTGATGTGAGTAGTTTGTCCCCCAGCTGGAAATACATAGATACTTATAAATGCTCCATAGTAAATAGTAGAGATGCTCACTGACCCCTGTGTTTTGGTTTTGTTTTTGGTTTTGGATCTGGATTACCTGGATTACCTTTGTGTTTTGGTTTTGGGTTTGGTTTTGCAAAACCACCCTTGCGTATTTTGGTTTTGGTTTTCTTTGGTTTTGTTTTGCTATTTTCATTAAAAATCAATGTTTTTGGCCCTAAAATAACCAAATTTAGTGCTCCACCTGTTTCTAGGATAAGTAATTTAATTGTAAATCTAATAAATTATCCAAAAAACAGTTTATTTCCTGGCAGGCCTTCATTAATTCTACACACAAATCAGATTGTCTTCCTCTCCATCTATGAATATTTGCAATGCAGCCATCATCTTTGGATGTATATTACACCCTACACTTATACTTAAATATGTAAAGAAATGGACAAAGGCAGTTTGGTTTCTGTCTCTCTACGCCCCCCTCCAGTTGTTGTAAATACAAAAAAATTCAGCCGTTATAGACTGTACAATATTAATTGAAATGGAGAAAGGCAGTTTGGTTTCTGTCTCTCTAGGCCCCCCTCCACTTGTATAAAATACCAAAAAATTCAGCCGTTATAGACTGTACAATATTAATTGAAATGGAGAAAGCCAGTTTGGTTTCTGTCTCTCTAGGCCCCCCTCCACTTGTATAAAATACCAAAAAATTCAGCCGTTATAGACTGTACAATATTAATTGAAATGGAGAAAGCCAGTTTGGTTTCTGTCTCTCTAGGCCCCCCTCCACTTGTATAAAATACCAAAAAATTCAGCCGTTATAGATAGGGATGTGCACGGGCGACTTTTGAGGTCTCGTGTTTTGTGTTTTGGATCCGGATTTTCTCGATGTTTTGGGTTCGGATTTGTTTCGCAAAACACCTGCCGAAAGGTTTTGGTTCGGATTTAAGGTTTTAGATTCGGATTTTTTTTGAAAAAAGCATAAAAAGTTAAAAAATCAATTTTTTGGGCTTATTTTCACTCCTACGCTATTATTGACCTCAATAACATTCAATAACAAGCATTTCCACTAATTTACCGTGTATTCTGAACACCTCACAATATAGTTCTTAGTCCAAAACGTTGCAACGAGCTATCTTTCTGGACTGCGTAGTGGAGTGGTCCCCACAATATAATAAAAAAGCCATCAACTGGTCTTAATCGCACCAAAACATGTACCTGGACTGCGTAGAGGAGTGGGTCACCACAATATAAATTAAAAACCCTGTACTTGTATGATTCGCACCAATAATGTACCTGGACTGCGTAGAGGAGTGGGTCACCACAATATATATAATAAGAAAACCATCAACTGGTATGAATCGCACCGAATAATGTACCTGGACTGCGTAGAGGAGTGGGTCACCACAATATAAATTAAAAACCCTGAACTTGTATGATTCGCATCAATAATGTACCTGGACTGCGTAGAGGAGTGGGTCACCACAATATATATAATAAGAAAACCATCAACTTGTATGATTCGCACCAATAATGTACCTGGACTGTGTAGAGGAGTGGGTCACCACAATATAAATTAAAAACCCTGAACTTGTATGATTCGCTCCAATAATGTACCTGGACTGCGTAGAGGAGTGGGTCACCACAATATAAATTAAAAACCCTGAACTTGTATGATTCGCACCAATAATGTACCTGGACTGCGTAGAGGAGTGGGTCACCACAATATATATAATAAGAAAACCATCAACTGGTATGAATCTCACCGAATAATGTACCTGGACTGCGTAGAGGAGTGGGTCACCACAATATTATTAAAAGACCCTACACAGGTCTGAATTCCACCCAAAAAGTTTATGGACTGCGTAGTGTAGTGTTCCCCACAATATTATTTAAAATTTTTGCAGCAACAGTCAACGTTGTTTAATATCTGATACACCTCTATCTGGACTGCATAGTGGAGTGGCCCCGGTACCCAATTTGGTACCGGGGCCACAATACCTCCTCCAAACATGGTACAGACCATTCGTCATTGAGATTCCATCAAGTATGTTAAAGACAGACAGGGTCGAAGTGTTATTGGTTGACTTTGTAAACCAAAAAACTGTCCCGGTTGCACATAGTCGTGCAATGAAGACTGACTTTTTCATTTAAAGGCACCATCTTTCAAGTGTAGTGTTTGTAAGTCATATTATACTTTTGGTAAAATTGGTTTATTTTGTTCCTCTTTATGGTAACTACTAATAGAATTAAAGTATTAAATAGAAGCGGCAGTTCCTCTTTATGGGAATTAGTAATAGAATTAAAGTATTAAATAGAATTAAAGTATTAAATAGAGTGGTCTGAATTCCACCAAACAAGTATCTGGACTGCGTAGTGGGGTGGCCCCGGTACCCAATTTGATACCGGGGCCACAATACCTCCTCCAATTTCCAAGTGTAGTGTTTATAACATCTTAACACTACACTAATTCTAGCACGTCAAAACCTCTTGTTTTAAATAATGACAGGGCATTCAACTTTTGATTTAATTTATTGAATTTGTTGGCATTTTCTTTTACTTTTTGAACATGGCAAACGACTGTTGAATGGTCACATAATGCCAAAAAAAAAGTTGCAAGATGGAATTGTCCTTGGGCCCTCCCACCCACCCTTATGTTGTTGAAATAGGACATGCACACTTTAACAAACCAATCATTTCAGCGACAGGGCCTACCAAACAACTGTGGCTGAAATGATTGGTTTGTTTCGGCCCCCACACCAATAAAACAATTCATCTCTCCCTGTACAAACTAAACAGGCTCTACTGAGGAAAGATGTCGTCCTCATCCTCAACCTCTGATTCCTCTCCCCCTACAGTGTGTACTTCCTCCTCCTCACACATTATCAATTCGTCCACGCTGGACTCCACAACCACAGTCCCTCTGTACTGTCTGGAGGGCAGTGCTGTACTTCATTGAGTAATTGATTATTCATTTTTATAAACATCATTTTTTCAACGTTGTGAGGAAGCAACCTCCTTCGCCGCTCACTGACCAGGTTCCCCGCTGCACTAAAAACTCTTTCTGAGTACACACTGGAGGGGGGACAACTCAGTTAAAAAATAAAGCCAGTTTGTACAGGGGCTTCCAAACTGCCTTTTGGAGTTCTAGCACGTCACTACCTCTAGTTAATTTAAATTGCAAGACTTGTAAATATAAATACTTTGAAGATAAAAAAAGCAGGCTGCACAGACTGTGGAGCTAGAAAGTGAAATTAAATGGACCACGTTACTTTGGTGGCTATCTATGCCCCCCCTGCCCTACACTTGTAGTTGAATATAAATAAAGCAGCCTGCATAGACTGTAGAACTAAAAATTCAAATATACAAAGAAATGGACAAAGGCAGTTTGGTATCTGTCTGCATCAGATCCCCTCTCCACTAGGAGTAAAACAGAAAACTTTTCAGCCGTTATATAATCTAGAATATAAATAGAAATTGAGAAAGGCAATTTGGTATCTGTCTGCATCATAATCATCAACATCCTCCTCAGCGCCAGCTACATCAATATCCTCCTCCCAGTGTACAACATTCACACCTTCATTAGCCAAATCTGTAACTGGACTGTGGGTGATCCTTCCAGCATATGCAGAGGGAGTGCTGCAAATGCTGGATGGAGTCACCTCTTCCCCTACAGTGATGGGAAGGTCAGGGTTCACAACCAACAACACCCTTTGACTCGCCTTGGGGATTTGTGATGTCATCTGTTTAGAAGGCAGAGTTCTTTGCTGTTTTGTTGTTGTTGCTGACAGCATAACTCTCTTAAATTTTTTGTAGGGGGGGGAGGAGGGCTTAGATCCTTGGGTGAAGCTGGACCACTAGTCATGAACACTGGCCAGGGCCTAAGCCGTTCCTTGCCACTACGTGTCGTAAATGGCATATTGCCAACTTTACGTTTCTCCTCAGATGATTTTAAGTTTCTCTTTTTGCTATTTTTGGAGAACTTGGGCTTTTTGGATTTTACATGCCCTGTACTAGGAGATTGGGCATCGGGCTTGCCAGACGACGTTGATGGCATTTCATCATCTATGTCATGACTAGTGGCAGCAGCTTCAGCATTAGGAGGAAGTGGGTCTTGATCTTTCCCTACTTTATCCTCCAAATTTTGGTTTTCCATTATATGTAGCACAAGAGAGCGTACCCCTAAGCCACACACACTCGGCAAAGCCTTTAAAAATTATATGCGGCACAGGAGAGTAGCACTGGACTTATACTGCTGAATCAGTGAACTTTGTAATAGCAGTACCACTGGACTTATACACTGCTGAATCAGTGAACTTTGTAATAGCAGTACCACTGGACTTATACACTGCTGAATCAGGGAACTGTGTAATAGCAGTACCACTGGACTTATACACTGCTGAATCAGTGAACTTTGTAATAGCCGTACCACTGAACTTATACACTGCTGAATCAGTGAACTTTGTAATAGCAGTACCACTGGACTTATACACTGCTGAATCAGGGAACTGTGTAATAGCAGTACCACTGGACTTATACACTGCTGAATCAGTGAACTTTGTAATAGCCGTACCACTGAACTTATACACTGCTGAATCAGTGAACTTTGTAATAGCAGTACCACTGGACTTTTACTGCTGCATGTGTGAACTTGCTGACAAACAGGACTTTTGACAGCCAGAAATATTAATGCAAAAGAATGGGGGACACCCCAAAACCACTTTGTTGTGCTAAATATTATATTTGAAGTCTGCTGACAGATAGTACTTTTGACAGCCAGAAATATTAATGCAAAAGAATGGGGGACACCCCAAAAGCACTTGGGAGAGCTACAAATTATTTTTTAAATCTGCTGACAGATAGTACTTTTGACAGCCAGAAATATTAATGCAAAAGAATGGGGGACACCCCAAAAGCACTTGGGAGTGCTACAAATTATTTTTTAAATCTGTTGACAGATAGTACTTTTGACAGCCAGAAATATTAATGCAAAATAATGGGGGACACCCCAAAAG